>NW_028136262.1:0-600000 GCF_964662115.1 Mustela nivalis | reverse complement strand
CATATTTTCTTAAAATTAGCTGAAATAAACAATGTGTTTAGTCGCAAAGTGATTTGCATTTTTGCACAAACTCCCTATCTCCTTGAGAATTATAACAAATATTTCATGAAACATCATTGATCTTTACTTTGTTACACTGCTGTAAAGTACATTCAGAGTTGCCAGTTAAAGGTGTTAGTGTTGAGATGAAATGTCATGCATTTTTCTTCACTTCCATGCAAATGAACACAGTAATTTATTAAGACACAATGAAGAAAAAAAAATTGACAATGAGTTCCAGATTTCAAAAATCACTTGCCATTCAATCCAAATTGTGAGTTTGATCGGTTACTGAACACTTTATAATTCACCCCCGGTAATTTTACAGAGATTACTTTTTTCTTACCAATTCTTGATTATTCTGTCTTGCAATGCAGAGAAAGCTAACTAATTTAAAGAGTGCTGTGAAGTGTGTAAACCTGGTGATTCACAGACCTGTACCCCTGGGTATAAAAATATATGGTTATAAAAAATAAAAATTAAAAAAAAAGAAAAAAGAAAAAAGAAAAAAAAATAAAATAAACTTCCGTTAATTTTGATTGTATACAGAGTTTAAAATGTTCACAATTACATTACAATTTACATTAAATATATATTCTGTGTATACCTTGGAAAAATTATACTGAAAATTGAAATTAAAATGATGTTGTATATAGCTGCAAGAAGCCTCCTGTCCCATTTCATCTTACTATATAAGTTGTGTAGGTAATTTATAAAATCCCTGCTGCATAACAAATCTATTTTTTGTTGGAATGGGTAGTAATGTTTCTTCTTATTTCGAAATAAGAGTTGGTCTATGAGTGCCTCTGCAACTGTATTTTTCCTAAGTGGCTTCATGGTCTTGAACTGAGAAAGCTCAGAGCATTAAACATCAAAGTAATATATTTTGACATAATTAGACATCAAGGAAATGCAATTAAAATGACACTGAGATATCACTACACACTTACCAGAATGGCTAAAATAAAATATAATGACAAGCCCAAAAGAAAAAAATATACCATTTGATGATACACAATGGCAAGTTGTACCATAACTTAACCATCTCAGACTAGTGTAGTGTTAAATTTGTTTTTCTAAGCCATGTTTTGGGTCACTTACCACTTTTCAAGGATATAAAGTGCTATCATTTTACTTAAAACTGTGAAATTTGGTCAGATTTAAATTTCAATTTATGTTAAAACATTCTGTAAACTGTGTTAGACTTTGACATTTGTTCCCTCAGTTCAGTGAATAACACTATATCATATTCTGAAAAATATCGCTAATTTTTTATTATTTTGAAAAATATCCCTTTTTCCTCTTATGGTAATTATTAATATGAATTAATAGTAGAATTTGATATGGTCCAATATGACCATAAATACTTTATTGTATATTATCAAATTTAATAATGAATATAATGTACTTTTTTGGACAATTTTTAAAGACCAGTCTACTCTTGAAACAAAAAAAAATGGAGATGCACTTCTTTAGTTCACACAAATTTCATTTTATTATATATGACCTCAGATAAATTTCAACAAATCATAATTTATTAAAATCATGTCTACTTAAAAATCTCATAGAAGAGTTAAACCATCAAAAATAAAAATAAACACACACAACACACACACATCACCCATGTATTGGCAAATCACAATTGCTGTAACAATACATTAGGCATTCCACAGTTAAGGGCTATCAAAATTTCCATCAGTGACAAAAAGATTTGTATCCAAATGGACTGATTTTCCAGAATCCAAGAAAAAGTCTCCTAGGATTTATTTAAAGGTAAATATTTGAACAAATACTTCTTAAATTTAGGAAATTCAGAACATACGATTAAAGAATATTTGCAGTGCAGACTATATTCAATCCTTCCTTCAAAATGTGCCTTTGAGTACATAATTCTGTTTTCTCGATCTAAATTGAGCTGTCTTCCAAGGAAGTTTTCCAAAATGTGTGTCTCTGTGTGATAAATGTTCTAAGACCTAACATGCTTCATTGTATTTTTACTGTGCTCTCAAATTTAATCAATAATTTGGATTGATGTATAATACCTAGTTTCAAATATCTTTTCCATCTATAAAAACTCCCAGCTGTCTCTTTATATGCTATTACTATTGAGAATTGTGCTGTCAGTATTATTCTTGTACATTTTAGGTGATCTGTTCTTCTCTTGGGCATCATTTATGCTCTTCTCTGTTTTTGATATTCTTAAAACTCACCATAATGTATATGAGTGGTTTTTTGTGTGTGTAGTTTTTGTTTTGTTTTGTTTCTGATATCTCATGTTTGGCATCATTTTAAGTCTGGTATCTTTTATCTTTCTTTAATTCTCCAAAATTTATCTCAGTACTTATTTAAATATTTTCTTTATTTTTTTTTCTCTTCTGCTGTATTTGGGCAGAAGTCATTAATTTGTTTGTTTGTTTTTCCCAACTCATTTATTCATTTTACAGCTATATTCATCTTAGTCTCCATTTATTGTATTCTTTATTTCAACAATTTTCACTTAATTTATATTCACAGTATAGTATCTTTCTTTTCCTTGTATATGTATATCATTATTTTATCATATACTTTTAAGCTATTTTTAAAAATATTTTATTTATTTATTTGACAGTGAGAGATCACAAGTAGGCAGAGAGGTGGGCAGAAAGAGAGGAAGGGAAGCAGGCTACCTGCTGAGCAGAAAGCCCGATGTGGGGCTTGATCCAGGACCCTGAGATAATGACCTGAACGGAAGGCAGCGGCTTAACCCACTGAGCCATCCAGGCGCCGCTTTTAAGCTATTTTTTAAAAGTACAGTCATTCTTTTTTTTTTTAAGTTTTTCTTTATTTATTTATTTGACAGAGAGAGATCACAAGTAGACGGAGGGCAGGCAGAGAGAGAGAGAGAGAGAGAGGGAAGCAGACTCCCTGCTGAGCAGAGAGCCTGATGCAGGACTTGATCCCAGGACCCTGAGATTATAACCTGAGCTGAAGGCAGTGGCTTAATCCACTGCGCCACCTAGGCGCCCCTAAGCTATTTTTTAAATTCCTGTTCCAATAACACTTGGATTGGCATATAAAGTTAACCACATCATATTTTTTAGGTAAGTAATTGTACTTTTTATGTGCATAGTTATTTTGGTCCATAAGTTCAGCTCTTCTTAAGATCATCAAATCTCTGTAAAGTCTGGGTATGCTAGGATTTCCTAAGCAACAATAAAATACATTGAAACCTGGTAGCTTAATTATAATAATGTTTTCTTTCTCAATCATTCACAATAGTATTCCATTCTGAGTAGCTTCCTTCTATTTTGCAGCTATAGTGTTTGGAAAAACTTGAAATGTGATATCACTGTGATAATGTGAATTGGTCAGGGTTTTTCAGAGAATCGGGAAGAGAAAAAAAGGAAGATATTCTCCAGGGCCAACTCTAGAAGTGACTATTAAAACATTTTTTCAAATTCAATTGAACAAAACTCAGAAATGCCATCTCCAGTGAAATACAAAAAAGATTATATATAGTTCTGGGCACACACATCTCATTTGACCCAATGATGTATATCAATGAAAGACTGAAGGCCAATCACCACTCCATGGGAGAATTTAAAAATAAATTTACTAATGAGGCCAAGAATTCAGAATCACCAATACTTCAGAACTAATAATAACTGCCTTCACTTGATGTTATTCTATAAGATAAATCCTACGGTCAAGTTTCAATTTTAAATTCTTAAATCCTTATGAAGAAGCATCATTTGGAGGGAGCAGTTTTCATAATTTATCATCCATCAGCCTTTTTTAAAAGATTTTATTTATTTATTGGACACAGAGAGAGAGAAAGAGAGCGAGAGAGAGAGATCACAAGTAAGCAGAGAGGCAGGCAAGCAGGGAGGGAAGCAGGCTTCCTTTTGAGCAGTGCCCGATGTGGGGCTGGATCCCAGGACCCAGAGACCATGACTTGAGATGAAGGCAGAGGCTTAACCCACCACTCACGTGATGAGAGAGCCACTCAGGTGCCCCTCATCCATCAGTCTTAATTGATTGGAGGAAAATGTGTGGAGGAATAATGCCTTAGGGAGCTAATCTCTCTAAAGAATTTTCAAGTCTTTACCCCTTCAAGGTTTTGTACAGTTCTGATAGCCTCTAAACATCCAGCGGATTTCTACAGTGACAGGCCTGTTAAAACCTGTCTTCAAACCAGGAATAGAGCTTGAAACATACCAGTCAAGGGCAACTTTGAGTATTTTAAGGCGTTTATCATCATTTCTTTGTTTTTGGTTAATATCTGAAATAGTTCCATATTACACTTGCATAATTTCTCCAGAGCTGACTTTGAAGGAGGCATTCAGTTCCAGCTAGTTCCATATTTTGGCAAGAACTATACTTCTATATTAAAAAAAAAAACATATTTTAGGGCGCCTGGGTGGCTCAGTGGGTTAAAATCTCTGCCTTCGGCTCAGGTCATGATTCCAGGTTCCTGGGATTGAGTCCCACAGTGGGCTCTCTTCTCAGCTGGGAGCATGCTTCCATTCCTCTCTCTCTGGCTGCCTCTCTGCCTTCCTATGATCTCTGTCAAGTAAATAAATAAAATTTTTAAAAAAACATATTTTATACCAGTTATTCATGTTTATTAACTAAGATATCACAATACAAATAATACAAACAGTTGCTCTTTATTAATACCTTCAACCAAGATAAAAAAATATGTCATATTTTCTCCAAAAATTTTATATCATCTGATAGGTCAGATATATATAAAATTACATTTAAAGTTTTAAAAATATCAGCAAATATTTTCATTTAAATGCCAATTTGAAAAGAAATCTACTTTTCCAAACACGACTTTTTTTTTTAAAGATTTTATTTATTTATTTGACAGAGAGAGATCACAAGTAGGCAGAGAGGCAGGCAGAGAGAGAGGAGGAAGCAGGCTCCCTGCTGAGCAGAGAGCCCGATGCGGGACTCGATCCCAGGACCCTGAGATCATGACCTGAGCCGAAGGCAGCGGCTTAACCCACTGAGCCACCCAGGCGCCCCCAAACACGACTTTTTATCCTATTTATTTTGAATTTTGTCAACAACTGATAAAATGTTTAGCGAGACTATAAATGTTAGATCGAAAAAAATGATTAATAGATGTAGGTTCAAATTATTATGTTCCATTAAAAATGATTTAGTCTTTGATGAACATCTGTTTGGTAATATGTTGTATCCAGATATAGTAAATTAAAGACATATATAAAATTATAGGGAAATGACATCTTCCGTTCCATTATGAGTAGAGCTTTTAAAATGCTATTTGTCACAACCTGTCATCTTGTCATTATGTAGCATTATGTAGCAATTAAAAAATGTATACTCTTCACTTCGAAGTCTTTTGGAAATCTAAAATATGACTTTATATGGTTTGTGTCTCCATATTGCTTTATTGCCAGTTAAAACAAATCCACATGCTTTGATTCAAAGGTAATAAATTCCTCTTATTTGGAAAAAGGATGTTTATTTTTGTTCTCTCACCCTTAGCAGGTGGTTTCATTTTAGCACACTTCAGAGTTATAATTTCATGCTTATTAAAAACATTTATTTTGATCTACATAGATGAATGAAACTTTTATTTGATTAAATTATTTGCCAAAAAATCTGTGATTTTTATTTTTATTTTTATTTTTAAAGATTTTATTTATTTATTTGACAGAGAGAGATCACAAGTAGGCAGAGAGGCAGGCAGAGAGAGAGGAGGAAGCAGGCTCCCTGCTGAGCAGAGAGCCCGATGCGGGACTCGATCCCAGGACCCTGAGATCATGACCTGAGCCGAAGGCAGCGGCTTAACCCACTGAGCCACCCAGGTGCCCCAAATCTGTGATTTTTAAAAATGTATTTCCTTTGAAGGGTTATTTTAGAGCATTCAAAGAGGATCTAAGAGTGTGGTATTATGCAGTTTTTAAGTAGGTATGAAATGGTTAATTATAGGATTGTTTCTTTAAGGCTTATGTATATTGTCCATTATATGCTATAAAATATTTTGAAAGTAAATTTAAGGTATGTTTTACATAGTTTATTTTTTTGGAAAAAAATATTGAAATGACTTATGAAATTCAGTATACTCTCAACATTAATTTATTTTGAAATTTACCAGTTGTGTACTGTACTATTATAGGGCAGATATTACTTCAGACTACACTGGTAAATGAAATACTTGGCTTTGTAGAACTTTTATTTTAATGGGTGAGACAATTCAAAGCTATAAACCTTAATAAAAATGGCATAGTGCATTCAAAAAGGAAGAGTACAATGGGGAAAAAGAAAAATTCGATCAGGGTGAGAAAAATCAAGGTTGCTAGGCAGGGGATGGGGAGTTAAAATTTTTAATAGAAAGATCAGGGTAGTTACAATGAAGCTGACAATTGAACAAATGTATGGAAAGGTGATGAATTTGCGCAGAACTATCAGCAATAAGGTCACTCCAGACAAAGGAATTGGCTATCTTGAAGGCCATAAGGTTGGATCATGCCTGGCATATCTGAGGAATAGCAAGGAGGCCACTGTGAGTGACTGAAGAGTAGCAGGGAAAGAGGTCACAGAGGTTAAATGAGTGGCTAGATCATGTAAAAGCTTAGAAGTCATTGTAAAACTCTGGCTTTTATATTTGGAAACTTACTGTGTGATAGAATTTCTGCTAATAACTGAGAGTTCAAATGTCCATAAACTTTCAAGGATTCTTATTCTAGTAAGACAGAATAAAGAGAAAGAGTTCATATTTTCACATGGTGTAAGAAATGCTCGGAGATTCAAGTGTAGGAAGTTATGGGAGCACAGAAGAAGGCACTAAAATCACACCATATATTTGATGACTGTGACTATATATAAATTTGTATTTTAGATTTTTTGTAGTCATGGAATCACACAGTATATACTATTCATTGCCTGGATTTTCTTTTCTCAGCATGATTACTTTGAGATTCTCCAATTGTCTTTGCTCTATTGATGGACATTGATGAACATTTCCACTGTTTTCAATTCTTAAAAATAAAGCTGCTATGAAATTCATATACAAGTCCTTGTATGAACATAGGGTTTGTTTTTCTTGGTTAAATGCCTAGAATAAAATGGCTATTTGTGTAACTGCAACATATTTTTCATTTAAAAAAATTTTGAAACTATTTTCCAAAGTGGTTGTATCATGATATATGCCAACAACAGTTTAGATTTTTTGTTGCTTCTCAATCTAGCTCAGACCAAGTACAATTAGCCTTTATAATTTTAGCCATTCTAATAGATATGTAAGCATGTCTCATTATGATTTTAATTTGTATTTCTTTAATGTCTAAATGTTGATAAATTGGCCATGTGCTTATAAGCCATCCATATACTTTTGGTGACATGTCTCTTCCATTATTTCCTTCACATGTAAAATTGGATACTCTGTTTGGTTATTAGTAAGGTTTTTTATTTTTATTCATTTTTAAATAATCAGAGTAGATGTCCATTATCAGATATTTAATTTGCAAATCCCTTCTCCATCTTTACGGTTTCTCAATGGAGCTTTGATAGCTGTGTCTTTCAAGAAATATGCTACTTCTTTCCTGGTACACGGAGGTATGTTGACCTTTGCAAAGAAAATCATGGCTTAAGATATATGTAGTCTGCAGTTGTTGGGAGTGTTCACCATCCTTGCCTCTAACTCATCTCTCACTGCCCACACATTCAGGTATAGGGGAATATTGATTGACAAAATATTAATTGCCAAATAACACTAGTTGGAGAATAAGAAAAATGCAGGCACCTGATTATATAATATTCCTTAAATAAAATATGTTTTTATAAGTGCTATTGGAAGTAAATTCCTCAATACTTTAATCACACAGAATGATGAAATCCTAGATTTTTTTTCCTTGTATTTACTGAGATAATGATCATGCCTCAAGTATATTAAAATGGAATAGGGAAAATTAAAAATTGTTTTAAGTTGATTTGCGTGTGTTGTGCGTATGTGAGAGAGAAAGTGAGAGAGAAAGAGAAAGAGAGAAAAAGAGAAAGGGAAAGACAGAGAGGTGGCTGCAGTGAATTGATGAGTTGGAGGATAGATTTTAAAGTTTTGTCTTTTGCTTTCTACATTTCCTTTTCCTTAGGTTCAAGAGAACAATCAGTAATATCTCAGATGCCTGCTGGTAACATCAGCAGAAAGAGTTAGAGGTTCCTAGAAAATTAAAGAAGAGATATAGTTTTCCTGACATAAGAAAAGTCATTTTTTGTCCCCAGCTATTTTCAATGATCTATACCCCACCTGTGTACTTGCCCAAGCACACTTCTTCCAAAAATTCCTGGGAGGTTCTTAAAAAGAAATGCAAAAACCTCACTCCTTAAGGATTTTGAGGGAACAAGGCAATGGGAAAACTAACAGTCACCGCCAGACCAGGAAATAGCCTAAGCTATTGAGACAATAAATCAGTGGTAAAACTCCTAGTGCTATTTCAAAAGCAATCAAGGCCTTGCATTCCTTGTCCCAGAAAATGAGCCCAAGACCCCATCTAGTTTATATCTGCTCTTGAAGCCTGCAGAGTCCCTTTCCCTTGTCCAACAGTTACCTCTGCTTTATTCTAACGTTGACGTTTCTGCCCTCGGTGGAATACAAGCTTCATTCAGGTGAACATGCAATACATATTGCACAAATACATATGTGGATGTGCATGCATCCACAACCTTATGACCAACCATACACAGGATAATAAAACTCTCCCTTCTGAGTATTCATTTTAAATACTAAATAAAAATCTCTCTTCTGTTCAAACAGTCAAGGCTTTGGAACTTATTCCCTGTGAACTCCTTGTATGTTGTAAACAAAGATTCCTTTGTTTGACAACTCCACCTGTTTCTGTGATTCACCAAAGACTGACCTCAGTTAGTTCCGTTACTGTAATGTAATATCAAGCATATCTAGTTAGTTGATCATTTTGTTCAAGTCTTACATATCTTACCAATGTGATGACCATTTGTCTATGTAATCTTAAAATAAGGGTGTTGAAATTATTTTCCATTTGTCGTCCAAGGTAGAAGTTATGATTTTTGTTCTTAGTTTTTCCCTATATATCCCCAAATCTGTTGTTACTTATTAAAAGTCAAGAATTATTATACTCCTGGGGCGCCTGGGTGGCTCAGTGGGTTAGGCCGCTGCCTTTAGCTCAGGTCATAATCTCAGGGTCCTGGGATCGAGTCCCGAATCGGGCTCTCTGCTCAGCAGGGAGCCTGCTTCCTCCTCTCTCTCTCTCTCTCTGCCTGCCTCTCTGCCTACTTCTGATCTCTCTCTGTCAAATAAATAAATAAAATCTTTAAAAAAAAAAGAATTTTTACACTCCCTGATGAATTCATCCTTTTACTCTTCTGTAATTTTGACTTGATCTTTATGTCTGATAACGAAATTTGCTTTAAAATCACTTTTCATTATCTTGATATAACCACCAAAGTTATAGTATGATTAGAGTTAATATAGCATATTTTTTCTTTTACTTTTTAAAGCACTTCTATATTGAATCCTGACAAAGAAACAAAACAACTTTTTAACTCTGGAAGCATCTTTCTAAATTATCTTTTTTTTTTTTTTAATGAAGCAGTAGCAATTTTTGTTAAGGGACTTAAACTGAAAGTAGGTTTAGAAATTTATTTATTTATTTATTTATTTAGTAAAAGATTTTATTTTATTTATTGACAGCGAGAGAGAGAGAGAGAGAGAGAGAGAGAAGAAGCACACAAACAGGGGGAATCATGTGCAAAGGGAGAGGAAGAAGCAAGCTCCTTGGGGTGCAAGTAGTCCCATGCAGGGCTGGATCCCTGTACACTGGAATCATGACCTCAGCCAAAGGCAAACATCTGCTTAAACAACTAAGTCATCCAGGCACCCCTAGAAAATTAAAAAAAAAAAAAAGACCTTTTAAAAACATTTTGTTTCTTTCTTGTTTTTTTTTTAAATATTTTATTTATTTGACAGACAGAGAGACAGGAAGAGGAACTATAAGCAGGGCAGAGGGAAAAGGAGAAGCAGGTTTCCCACTGAGCAGAGAGCCTGATGTGGGTCTCCATCCCAGGACCCTGGGATCATGACCTGAAAAGAAGGGACACTTCTTGGAGGAAGCCACCCAGACACCTCTTTTCTTTGTTTTTAATATATGGCAACTGATGCTTCCCAGCCACGAGGAGCATATTACCCATTGATTAAATCTTTGATAACAACCTATTTAAAAAGGTGTGTAAATATATACTTACTCAGATTTATACACTTTGTGTTTTCTTCATAGTTTGGGGCTGGACCCCATGGTCACAACACTGCTTCCAGTCTTTATCTTCCCATCTTTTGATACCAGGTATTTGGTCAGCAAAGCAAATTAGTATCAAAATTAATAAGCCCTTGGCACCATATCTCTGGAGCATGGCTTGCTCTTAGCCAAGGCCCAGAGCAGTTGACCTCCCCTCACTAGTGCTATAGCCCCAAGGACTAGGTCCCTGCCACCAGAACTCAGTCTTACATGTTATGCTAAGCAGACAAAACCAAAACAGGAAAGCTCTGACAGCTTTCACTGGCATGCCTCATCTTAAACTCCCTCGACATCTAGGCAGTACCAGATGACAGGGAGGGGTCTTGGTCCAACATATGGGAGGGAAGGAAGTAGCCACGAGCAAGTACCTGCCTCTCTGTTCCTTTCTTTCATGAGCAGGTTGTAAGGAGGAGGAAGAGGAAGGGGAAGAGAGGTGAACTTCAAGGGGTGAAGGCCTCAGGTAGGCAGCTGGCTCCTGCCAGTAGGAAAGGGACAAAGGAGAAGGCAGTGAGTCTTGCAGGGAGGGTGGAAGGTAAGGGTTACAGCTTATGACTGAATCTGGACAGGAGTAATAGGGATACTAGTCATTTGAGTCCACCATTGGCAAGCTGGGCTGGGTGTCAGGGCAGATAGGCCTCCTTGGGCAACGGCACATGAGAGAAGGTGGAATTCTTCTCTGAGGAGCAGGTGAAGCTTTGGGTGTTGGGAAAGCATAGACAGTATTGTTCCAGGGCCAAGGACAGGTCCGGTTACTCCTGGTTGGAGGTCAAGGACACAGTATGATCCAGGTCTTCTACCAGCAGCTTGAAGGTACCACATGCCAGCCACCCCTCATTATTGTGTATAACTCTCTGGTGCACTTATTGGCTTATCCATCAAATGACTCCTTCAGCAGCTTAAAAACCACCTCCACAGGCACTCCAGGATATGGGAGGCTTCCAGAGTGAAAATTTTGCACAGGATCACCCCAAAAGACCAGAAGTCACTCTGGTGGATGTAGATCTGGTCAAACATGGCCTTAGAGACCATCCAGTTCACAGGCAGTCCACTATTGGTTCTCATTTTATAGTAACTGATGTGGTGATATCTCTGGCAAGGCTGAAGTCTGAGATCTTCATCATGTTGTCCTTTGTCACCAGCACTTCCCTGGTGGCCAGGTCTTGGTGTATGCACTTCTTGGAGGCAAGGTACTCCATGCCTCAGGCTACCTGGTAGGCACAGGATACCGGGTGCTTGGAGGAGAGTTGCTCTGCTGCATTGTGGCTGATATTGTAACAGTACTCCAGGTCAGGAGGCCTCTGGGCCTGCAGGTACTCCTGTATGTTGTCTTTGGAGGCATATTCCATGATAGTGTACGAAGGACCATCCTGTGTGCAGGACCCAGCAGGTTGATGGTGTCCTTGTGCTGTCCAATCATCTTCATCATCTCCATTTCTGAGATTAGGTTTGACAGGTCTTTCTCTGCTGCATCTGACTTCAACATCTTCACAGACACTTTAGTCAAATGGTTGGATTTGTCTTTGTCCAGCCCAATGGCCTCCTCCAACACCACTTGCCCAAAGTAGGCCTCTCTTAGGGGTCTGCCTAAACTGCCTACAACCAGCCTGCCTCAAGGCAGTTATGAACTCTAGATTATCCTCAAAAACATTAAACCACAAGCTAAAAATTCTCTTCACTAGGTCTCTGTCGCAGGTCTAATTTTCTTATCTTTCATCATTTATCTTTTTCCTAATTCTTATTTTCAGTATAGTTTATTTGGCTTCCAGGTGTTTCCCCGGGTTTCTGTATGCTGTTTCATAGGGAAGAATTATCCTGTCATCAAATTATTTCTTGAGCATTCATTACATCTCTCGGTTAAAATGGGTTCTTTTATGGTATTGATTCATTTGAGTTTTCTCAAAATGGGAAGAATTTTCAAAATGGTGTTTTCCTCAAGGTTCAGAGTATGTCTTAGCCTCATCTTTACTCTTTTTGAAATTCACTTTTCAAATTCTTGTCCCTCTTTTTATCTTTTAAATTAAAATGTTTCCTTTTACTATTTTTTTATTTGAGTGTAGTTGATAGTCAGTGTTACATTGGTTTCAGGTTTTCAATATCTCCATACATTATTCTATGATCACTACAAATATAGCCACCATCTGTCACCATATAACACTATTATAATATCATTGACTATATTCTCTACACTGTCCCATATCTCTTTTTAAAATCTCTGATTTTTATGTTTTCTGTTATTCCAATTTTCGACCTCATTTTACTTGGTTACTTTAATAAAATATGCCTGATTACACACTCTATGCTGAAAACCATAGCATTTGATTTATAGTAGTCTTCTTCTTCTCCTTCTTCTTCTTCTTCTTCTTCTTCTTCTTCTTCTTCTTTCTTCTTCTTAATTAACATATAATGTATTATTAGCCCCAGGGGTACAGGTCAGTGAATCGCCAGGTTTACACACTTCACAGCACTCACCACAGCACATACCCTCCCCAATGTTCATAACCCCACCACACTCTCCCTAACCTCCCCACCCCCCCCCCCGGCAACTCTCAGTTTGTTTTGTGAGATTAAGAGTCTCTTATGGTTTGTCTCCCTCCCGATCCCATCTTGTTTCATTTACTCTTTTCCTGTTCCCCAAACCCCCCACATTGCACCTCCATTTCCTCATATCAGGGAGATCATATGATAGTGCCTTTCTCTGGTTGACTTATTTTGCTAAGCATAATACCCTCCAGTTCCATCCATGTCAACGCAAATGGCAAGATTTCATTTCTTTTGATGGCTGAATAGTATTCCATTGTGTATATATATATATATATATATATATATATATATATATATATTTCATTTGTTGATGGACATCTAGGTTCTTTCCATAGTTTGGCTATTGTGGATATTAATGCTATAAACATTTGGTGCACGTGCCCCTTTGGATCATATACAGTCTTCTTTACCTCTATCAGAACCCCAGGAAGCTTTATTTATTTATTTACTCACATAAACAGATGATCCAACACAACGTTTTTTGATGTTCCAATGTATTATAATGTCTTACCGCTTAACACTATGCTTACTGCTCTCTTTCACTGTCTGACTATATCCTCATCATCACTATGCCATTTAATGAGAAAGAACATTTGAACTCAGAGTTCTCTCCATATCAGGGAATGAATACTCCACCCTTCTGTTTGTGCAGGTAAAATAAATGTTGATGTCTGTCCTGCACATACCCCATCCTGTTCACCAGAATATTCACCATCAAAATATATACACAATGAAAACCATACCTCACCACTTCTATTACCACCCAGCATGCTAAAAACACCATCATATGTTCCTGAATTATTGACTTGATTGATAACCCCACTTCCACACATACTGCACTCCTTTCTCCATGCAAATTTATTTTGGTACAGCAATTTAACCTAAAAATCAAGTCATATGATTTCATTCTGCTGTTGAAAGACTTTTGGTATCTTCCCCTTTCATATTAAATAAAAACTGAAGGCGTTTCAATGTACTAGAAGGTCATACATCAATACGTTCTTCCTCTCTCCACCACTATGAACTCCTCATTGGCCTCCTTGCTTTTCCTCAAAAGTAACAGACAAGCTGTTCACACAAAGTCTATATACTTACTTGCTCTGCCTAGAGCAATCTTTTCCTTTAATATTTGTATAACACTCTCCTTCACTTCCTGGGTCTTTGTGCAAATAACATCTCATAAATGAGATATAACCACCCAAAACAAAATAAAATTAACTTTCATCCCAGCATTCCCCAATGGCTTTTACCTTTCTTGCATTTCTTTGTATCACTTAACACCATCAACCATCAATCATTATTCTATTACTGGTTTATTTTCTTATTTGAGACAGAGAGAGAGAGAATTGGGAGGGTGCGCAGAGGAAGAAGAAAACACCCCACTGCCTAGAAAGCCTGCTGGGGAGTTACATCCCAGGACCCTGAGATCATGACCCAAGCCAAAGGCAGTCACTCAATGGACTGAGCCACCCAGGTGCCCCTCTATTATTGGTTTATTTCACTATTATATTTCAAAAGAATGTGAGCTCTTTGTGGTCAGGTATTTTATATGTTTTATTAATTGAAGTATTCTCAGAAAGGTAGCTGGCAGATTGTAAGGGCTCACTAAACTGTATTTTGTTGTTATTATTGGGCTCCTTTATGGGCTTTACCTCTTATGCTAGAAGTCTATCCTTCAGATGTAAGCGATAAGAATAGAGCCCTGCTGCCTGTTCAAATGTGTAAAAAGCCTGTATTAAGTGGATATTTTAAAAGCTAAATGAATGGCTTAATAGTTGTATATAGGGGAAAAGGGAACATATTTTCCACAGGTTAGAAGTGGAGTTCTTTTATAGAGTTCTTGTACAAGCCTACACTATGGAACGATAATGGGCAGTTGTACATTACAATTATACAAACACTTTGGTAATTTATATCCTTTTTTTGTTATTCTTGACTGGATCATTTAATTCCTTAGGAGCATTATAGCATTTCAACTTTTCATGTTCAATAAACTTATTGGGATTGCTACCTTTTTTATTCAAATGGAGAAATAGTCATGATTTAATCTAAATAAAGTGTTATTGATTGTGTTGTTTTCTAGGAATGAGTCGCACATGCTAGTTTAAAAGTTTTGTTAAATTCCCAAGTCTGTCACTGATAAAAGCCTTTTGTAGATTAGTAACTTGATCAAAACGGAAAAGTTATGTATCACCTATTGTTATACTATCTTTGTTTCCATCTTGCATTGTAATAACACCCATCTTAACTCTATTTAAGACAAATCATTGCCAGATGGATTTCTGGCATTGATTGCAGGATATGAAATCTAGTATAACTAAAAGTTTTTGGTTTTAGTAGCATATAAATCAATTTAGAATAATATAGGTATTTGAATATAAGATAAAGTTTTAAATTATTTGGCAATAATAAACTAAACTTTTTTTTGTAAATTTTTATTTTCTAAAATTTCATTGAGCTCTCTTGCAATAAGAAACAAGTTACAAAAAATTAAGGTTTATTTACCCCAATTCAAAATTATTAGGAATATAATCATAGAGGTTGAAGTATTTAAAATATTGAACCCAAAATGTTTTATTAGGTAAATTCATGAATGCTGAGCATTCACTGTTAAAATATACTAATACTATTGATAGACTGGTAGAAGCCTAAAATCAAATATTTATTAAATATTTATATCCATATCTTTTCATAGCTTGGTAATTCATTTCTCTAGCATTAAATAATATTCCATTGTTTGCATGTACTACACTTTCTTTGACCTTTCACTTATGGAAGGATATCTTGGTTGCTTCCAAGCTTTTGTCAGTTATGAATAAAACTACTATAGACATCTTTGTGGGTATAGATTTCATCTTCTTTGGATAAATACCAAGAGCTGCTACTGCTGAATCATCTGGCAAGAATATGTTTAGTTTTGTAAGAAACTGCCAAGTTGTTTTCCATTCTTTATTCTCAATACACATGGAAGAACATTCCTGTTGCTCCACATCCTCACCAACATTTCGTGTTCTGTTGACAGTGCTCTGGATTCTGGGTATGTACTGGTGTCTCTTTTTTGTTTTAATTTGCATTTTCCTGATGACATATGATGTGAAGCATCTTTTTATATGCTTATTTGCCATCTGTAATATTTTCTTTGGTGAGGTATCTGCTAAGGCCTTTGGCTCATTTTTAATCCGGTTTTTCCCCCATTGTTGAGTTTTTAGGGGTCTTTGTGTATTTTTGATTAACAGTCCTTTGCCAGATGTGTATTTTGCAAATTTTTTCTCATAGTCTGTGCTTTGCCTTTTCATTCTCTTGGCATTGTGTTTCACAGAGTAGACATTTTTAAATTCAGTGCTTGTGCTTTTGTAGCTAAAGTTATTGCGAAAACCAAGGTCATTTAAATTTTCTTCTATATTACCTTCTACATGTTTCATGTTTAGGTTTATAATCCAATCTGTGTTAATATTTGTGAAGAGTGTAGGATATCTGCCTGGATTTATTTTATTTTATATTTTTAGATTTAGCTTCACCATTGCTACAGAACCATTTGTTTAAAAGATTGTATTTTGCTCTCTTGTATTGCTTTTGCTTTTCTATTAAATATAAAATATAATTGATAATATATATTCTGTTGCTTTAATCTAGTCTCTCTGTGGTATTACAATATCATGCTTACAATTATCGTTATGGTAAACTTTTTTTTAAGATTTTATTTATTTATTTGACAGAGAGAGAGATCACAAATGGGCAGAGAGACAGCCAGAGAGAGAGATGAGGAGAAGCAGGCTCCCTGCTGAGCAGAGAACCCAATGCGGGACTCGATCCCTGGCCCCTGGGATCATGACCTGAGCCGGAAGGCAGAGGCTTAACCAACTGAGCCACCCAGGCGCCCAATCGCTTTAGTAAACTTTGAAGTCAGTCCTCAGTCTTTGTTCTCCTTCAACACTATGTTGACTATTGTGAGTCTTTGCCTCTCCATATAAACTTTAAAATAAGTTTGTTAATATTAAAAAAAAAAGAACTTGCTGGAATGCATTAATTGTATAGATAAACTTGGAAACCAGTGACCTCTTGAGCTTAGCAGGAATTAGACCATGGACATCAGTTGTCACAGTGGTGCCTCTGGCAGAACCTATTGCAAATCCCTAGGCAAAATGACACCTCAAGGATCTGAGAGAATGTCTAAGAAGTACTTGATACATCCCTTGGGTATGGTTTATTAAAGTGTCCACCTGTCTGAAAGCTGGGGAATCTAGATAAGGGAGGGAAAATTAGTTATGATAAAACATATCAACAAACATCAATAAATTTTGTAAAACTAATTGTCATGGCTCATATACAATATGACCAACAGAGGGACCATCAGAAGGAAAGCATCAGTTATGTTTATTGTGAAATTTTTTATTCAAAATAAAGCAATGTGAGGGGAAGACACAATGAGAAAATTACCATTTTTTAAATGGTAAACATCTTACAAAATGGAATAGGTTTTATATTCTAAGTAGTATATTGAAAAGTAAAACATTGGGGCGCCTGGGTGGCGCAGTGGGTTGGGCTGCTGCCTTCAGCTCGGGTCATGATCTCAGGGTCCTTGGATTGAGCCCCGCATCGGGCTCTCTGCTCCGCAGGGAGCCTGCTTCCCCCTCTCTCTCTCTCTCTCACTGCCTGCCTCTCTGCCTACTTGTGATCTCTGTCTCTCAAATAAATAAATAAAATCTTTAAAAAAAAAGAAAAGAAAAGTAAAACATTAAAAAATAAAATTTCCTATGGACTCTGAAAAACAATCTGAGGGTTTTGAAGGGGTGGGGGGTGGGAGGTTGGGGTACTAGGTGGTGGGTATTATAAAGGGCACGGATTGCATGGAGCACTGGGTGTGGTGAAAAATAATGAATACTGTTATGCTGAAAATAAAAAATAAATTAAAATGAAAAAAAAAATAAATAAAATTTCAATGAAAAAAATTATTTAATTTTTAAAAAGGTTAAAAATAGCAGAACCATTTTTCTTATAACTGGAAAATACACTGTATATACATCTATCAAAATTACTTGTCATGGGGGAGCCTGGGTGGCTCAGTAGGTTAAAGCATCTGCCTTCGGCTCAGGTCATGATTCCAGGATCTTTGGATCGAGGCCCACATCGGGCTCTCAGCTCAGCAGGGAGTCTGCTTCCTCCTCTCTCTCTCTGCCTGACTCTGCCTTATTGTGATCTCTGTCAAATAAATAAATAAAAACTTTTATAATAAATATTTGAAAAATAACTTGTCATGTCTGGAATCAGGAGCATATGGAAAAAAATAATATCTGAGGACAATACTTCTGCCATGTTTTGTGCCTTGCTAATATCTTTAAACAGTCAGGCAAATTTTAGCCTTATTGAAACACCTGCTAAGATACCTGCAGTGCCTTTTGGAGCCCTATGACTATAAAAATTAATTGCAAATATTCAAAATGTTTACTATGGTGTCACTATTTAGGGCCACCACCAAGTATGTTTCAGAAGTAAGCATAACTGTTACTCTTCCATAAGGCAAAAGGGCATATTTTCAGGAGTTCCATCTGCTGTACCAGGAGGTGAATCAAGTAATGATTTTTGTCTATAAAATAATTCACTTTTCAATCTAACATTCCTCATTCCACATAATAATAATAAAAACTAGGAGGAGACTAAAACAAACAAACAAATACAACTACAACAACCAGCTTTTCCTACAGTGGAAAAGTAAATATAACCTTAGGAGTAGCCTAAAATTTATTTTTAAATATTTTAAGATAAACGTTTTTGTTAGAAAACCATATATTTTATATTACTAAGAAATAACAGGCAACGTTTTATGAACTTCTAAAAAGTCTAGTTACTTGTATTTATCTATTAACTCATCTCTTTATGAAGTAGAACATGATCACACCTCTTGTATCTACCCAAGTTTGTATGCTTTGGTTGTTTTATGTTTGCTATTTCCTTGCTTAATTTTTACAATATTTGATACATAATAGTATCTTTAAGTCCATCTATGATTTCACAGAATTTGTTTGAACTTCATAAAAATGTACCATACTTTTTGCACTGTCCTTGTTTTACTTCTCTATTAGCTTTCCAAGTTTTATTCACTTTAGAGTGTGTAGCTATCATTTATTTTTACTCCTCCATAATGCTATGTTTACAAATTTGTATTTATCTGTACTTTTAAAAATATCTTAATTATATACCATTTCTCATCTCACGTAACACTCATGTTACTTCTACACTTATCAGATATTATGTAACGGAAAACCACAACTCAGCAACAATAGAACACCATTTTTCAAAATTAAATGGCTTACCAGAATTCTTTAATTCTATCCTTTATTTGTATTAGATGACCCTTTATTCTGGTAGTTGGCATTGTTCATATGGAGGAAAGCTTATAAGTTGATATTCCATAAATAGAAGGATTTTTATGATCGATTAATTATTTTCATTTAGAATGCATAGAATATGGTTGATTTAATATTTCTTTCTTACTCTCTGCCTGGAACATAGTGCTATCTATGCAATAGCCACTAAAATATTAAGTTAATTACCTAGACTTTAAACTGCATATTAATAGGAATAGCATACAGAACTCTTCTCAGATTGGGACACCTGGGTGGCTCAGTCAGTTAAACGCCTGAGCCTTTAGCTCGGGTCATGATCTTAGGGTCCTGGGACTCAGTTCTGCAACAGATTCCCTGCTTAGCCGGGAGTTTGCTTCTCCCTCATCCTGCTGCTCCCCCTGCTTGTGCTCTCTCTCACTCTCTCTCTTACAAATAAATAAAATTAAAAAAATAAATTCTTCTCAGATAGCTAATATAGAATATCGTCTTTGTATTCATCAAAGGAAAGTGCCATATAATAATGAAATCCAGACTACTTCAAATTCACTTTTTAACCAGTAAGAAAGTACTGGAAACAAGCCAAAAATGTCTTCAATGAATTAAAGAAATAGATTGATTTTCAATATCTTAATGTTTCTAATGTTAAATTGCAAGATTTTTATACTAGATATCAGTGTAAATATTCATTATACAAGGATATTCTAAAAATAAACCTGAGAAAACTACTTGACATATATGATGACAAAAACCAATGTCAGTTTGGGTAAAACTTACAACACCTACCACCTGAAACTCTTGTTCTATATGGTGCCATCTTGTGATGCTGGGCAGCGGCAGTGAGCCACAGCTTCCAGTCAGCTAGAAGATTACAGGGGTGAACACCTGATATTCTTACAAGCATTCTATATATAGAATATATATATAGAATATATATATTCTTCTTTTTTTAGTGTAATATTTAATAAATTGCATGTGATATTTGATACTTTGTTATAAAATAGGCTTTGCTTAAGATGATTTTGCCCAAATGCAGGCAAATGTAAGTGTTCTGAGTATGTTTAAATAAGCTTAAGGTAAGCTATGATATTTGATAGTTTTGGGGTATTAAATGCATTTTCAATTTTTTATGTGTTTCTCTGTACATAGCCCCCTTGTAAGCTGAGGAACATCTCTATATGTATATGTCGCCTTGGTATGGCTTACATATTATTGGCATGAAACATCTAGAACAGTACGTGTGCCATAGAATTGTCTACAACATCAAACAAGTTTCTTGAAAACTTGTGCCAAAGGGGTTATGTCTTTAAGGATTCTTATTTCAGAAGGGTTCTCTCAAACGTAAGATTTTTCAGAAGTTAAGTGAAAATCTGACCAAACTAAACATTTTTCCATTTTCCTAGTGAGCAAAGATAGCTAAAATCTATCTGCCATTTTCAACACTGTACTCAACGATTGTAATTCTAATTTAAGAACAGATTATTTATATCAAAACCACATGTTGGCCTAATCTTATACAATATTCATAAGTCACACTCAGACCCTTGGACACTTTTATTTGTTGAGTCTATATGGTACTACGGACATTCATCTTTTTTGACCTCATAGCTTCATGTATGTCTATACTTTTGAAAATACATGCATCATAGTTCCATTGTAAAATGTCTGGGTTATAAAATGTGCTATGCTATCAAAATGGTAATAAGAACATACAAATGACCTGATGTAATGAACTGGACCAGATTGCCAGATATCACATTTCATACCAGAAAGATTCAGTGGTAAGTTTTAAAATGGCCAGCTATACATTGACTGAATTATAACTCATTTAACTTCTTTCTTTGTGTACAGTATTATACATTAGTCAGTATTATAGTAGATAAGTACTTTGGACAGATGTAAATATGCTGTAATAAAAAATGTTTTTTTTTTTTTTAGTCCTTTTTACTTGTAAGACTAGCCACAAATACCACGCCTCCCCCAAAATAATTTGCAATCCAAATTTATCTCTAAATGAATTTATTGCACAGAAAAATATGTATATATATATATATATATATATACACACTTACAGAAGACATGTTCAAAAATAGTTACACAACAGCAGGGCCCTAAATGTAAGCAGTATAGTTGTTTTGTTTTGTTTTGTTTTGTTTCTTTTAAAAAAAGAGGTTATGTGAAATATTAGGATTTTATTTCCAGGCGTAGTATTTCAAGACAGTTAACCACACCTATGGTGTCAACAGCCTCTTGTTGGCAGTATGATTTTATTGGCTCCATGGAATAACAGCAAGAATTTACTATTGCTTCTTTCTTTTATGACACACACAGAAAAAAAAATTGACACATTTGCTCAAGACCAACCAGAATCATTTTAACCTATCAAAATTGATGGGAGGCCTTCACTGCCAAAGTCACTGCTGCGTTTTCACAATTCACTGCAGACAATCTGCTACTCCCATTATGATAAAGGAGAGAAGAGTCATAATCAGGGAAGAAAGCTAGATTAATACATGTAATTAACATTGAATATTTAGCCTGCTATAGGATTATTATTATTAGTGTCATTTGATAATTTTCTCTCATTTTATTAAACACAACTGTGAGTAATTACGCTACCTAATATTTCTCTGTATTGGCTGACTAGCTAGCAAACATTCATGAAAATATCCATTAGCCACACATATAAAATGCTGCATTATGATGCTGTTGAATCAGAACATACCACTACCTGATCCTGTAGCTCTTTGAGGATTTGCAAATCAATTAATTCTATGTTTATTGGATTCTTCCCATACAATTAGAAAATTTATAATCGAGTCCATGAACATTATTAGTTTTGCCATTTTAAACCAGCAATCACACTTTGATTTTTACAACAAAAGCAGAAATATAAACACACACATTTGGATCAGTTTTCTGTTAGTCTGTCTGGACTTCAAAATCCTATTCCTCAAGATGATGCACACCAAAGTTCTGGATTAAACAAGAAATTAGATGGCACCTGAACACTTGGTTTAATATTCTCAAAAGGATTATGCAACTTCTTTCTTACAATATGACATTGTTTTACAAAGATCCACACTTTTATAATGTTAGTATTTATAATAATCAATAAAGTCAATTAATCATGATTAAAAATCAAACATAAAAATTTCTACTTTTTGCTTTTGCCCCCTCCATTTAGAACTTATTTATAGCCTGATAATTCAAAGGTCCCTATGTTTATGAAAATCTGGACAGAAATAGCTCTAAGATCCCATTCAGAACTTGATATTAATCTAAGTCTTTTGGCTCCATTTATCCTGAGAGCAAAGAGTAGGACAAAGGATTTGAGTACTGTTAGTTTATCTGGGAGATTATCCAAGGTAGAAAAGAATGGGAAAGTGATACAGTGAAGAAGCAACTTTGTCAAAGAGGTACATTGTTGATATAATTGTTGTGGATAGAAAATGAAGGCTTGCTTTTACTGAAAGGTCCTGAGAAACTTCTTTAAGTTGTCCTCATGAAGACCTGAAAACTGACAATTTTACCTATGGTTCTTATTTCCACTTCACTGAGAGCTGTCCTCAGAGGACATGTAACTCTCCTACACTTTTGGGTTGTGTTGGAGACATTCTAAAATGAGAGAGAGAACATGAGATGCTATCAGTGTTAAGTAACCGCAATTTCCCATGGAACTATCCACCACAGGTTTGGCTATAATCAGGTGTTGGGCCTTGATATCAGAGGGATTTGAGGCAGTATCATTTTAGGTTAATCATTATATCTGAAATTTCCAAAAACTACAACTGATGAAACTTTGATTATAAACCTACAAATATAACAATAAATATACAGTATTCAAATTATTTTCATAGAAATACACAAACAAAGCATCAACTGATTAATATTTAAATGTTACAAAATACTGAACTGAAAGAATTTGGTCATATAACAACGTGTAAGAAGTAGAGCTTAGGTTTAGGTTAGAAGTCAGGATGCATTTGGGACTCAGTTAAGAAATTGAATGGAGGGACGCCTGGGTGGCTCAGTGGGTTAAGCCGCTGCCTTCGGCTCAGGTCATGATCCCAGGGTCCTGGGACCGAGCCCCAAATCAGGCTCTCTGCTCAGCAGGGAGACTGCTTCCTCCTCTCTCTCTGCCTGCCTCTCTGCCTGCTTGTCATCTCTCTCTGTCAAATAAATAAATAAAATCTTAAAAAAAAAGAAATTGAATGGATGTCTGACTATCTTATAGGTTTGCTAAAAATCAGTGACTTTGTGTTCACGTGTGGCTATGCGGGAATTTTTAACTTTCTCTAAGAAGTTATTAGATTGATTATATAATGGCAGTAAAGAATGGGGAAAAGCAAAGTACAAACCCCATAAAGACAAAGACACTGAGTATGAGAAAAGAGTAATAGATAAGAAGAATCAATGCATTTGAGGAAAATGGGAATTGAAATACACAATGATTGTTGATTTTTTTAGATGCAGAAATCAAAACTAGCTTGCAAGAAGGAAATAACAGAAGACATGTTGTGAAAAGGCAGTAACGTGGAATAAAGGAATAGGGAGAGCATATCAAGTAATTTGGATAGGAAGGAGTTAGGAGATAATTGCTTGATAAATTTTATATGGCCCACTTAAATGCACAGATTTCTCTTCTTTAATTTATATGGAGAACAGGG
Organism: Mustela nivalis; assembly: GCF_964662115.1. Classification (NCBI taxonomy): domain Eukaryota; kingdom Metazoa; phylum Chordata; class Mammalia; order Carnivora; family Mustelidae; genus Mustela; species Mustela nivalis. Next base: position 576,126 of record NW_028136262.1, on the reverse strand, counting down.
TGTCCTTTCTCTTCCCTTTCAGAGCACCCGAGGTGTACTCTTTCAGACTGAAAACCTGAAAAGCTCAGGACTCAGTTGCTTAAGCACAGCTGAGAGGACATATTTCAATTAAGATTTACAGTTTGCTGTAGGTAGTAGACTGTCAAAAGTGGTTTAACCATATTTTTCATTTAACAAGAAGACTACAGAGAGTGTTTTCTGGTGTTGGTTCAGAGTCTTAAGAAAGTCAAGTGAACTATCTTAGAGGTTTTCATGGCTTTTTATTCACAGTTGCAAAAATTGCTGTTGGAGTTCTCACTATTAAGCCCACATTTCTGGCAGAAAGATAGAGGTAAAAGAGAATGATATCTTGTACAACTGATACTTTGTCATATAGTTACAATGTAACTAGAAAAAAGACAATAAAATATTTGATGTTGTTTTAAGTTTCCTTGTTGTCAATCCCTCAGTGCTTTCTGATACTAAAGGAAAAAGTAGATGGATATTGACCTGGCAACTATCAACACCTGTCAGTCTCTCTTGGATAACCAATATCTCTATAATCTCTTCTTCCCAGTAAAAAAAAAATAAAATATATTCATAAACCACACTGTGCCATCTCAAGTTACTGCACCAAGATAAAATTACAATGATTTTCAGTTGTTCCAAATGGACAGAATACCCTTCCTTATGATATCATGTCTTATAAGATAGATAATTGGCTTGCTACCAATATACCCAGATGAGACTGTGGAAGAGACAGGAAAAAAATAATAATATTTATTTATTCCTTGGGTTGACCCTGTTTACACAGATGCATTACTATTAGAAAAGGTTGGTTTGGGACATTGGAATGAATTTACTTAATGGGTCTGTATGTAATTGGGTTGGAGAAAATTTTTAATTTCTACAAAAATTATTAGAATTCTATCTTATTCCCTTTTGATAATTTTCACATGTTAACAAAGCCAACGTTTTTGTCTAGCAGACAAGATCTTAAATCCTAACAAAACTCAATTTTTTCCTTTTTTTTTTTAAGTTTGAGAGCCTCATGTTCTCTCATGCTGCTTTAAATACAACTCAAAAAAACAAAAGGAGCTAAATGGGGCAGTAAGCCCAGTCTTTTTATTTTAATTTATTTATCTTATTTTTAATTAAAAAATTAAAGATTGTATTTATTTATTTGAGAGAGAGAGAGCATGAGTGGGGCAGGGGGATGTAGCTGCAGAGAGAGACTGAGAAGTATATTCCCTAATGAGCAGGAAGCCCGATATGGGGCTCGATCCCAGGATCCTGACTGAGATCATGACCAGAGACAAAGGCAGATACATGTGCAAAATCCCTTTTTTTCTGGGAAACAATACTTTACAAGAGATGTTTGAAAAAGTACTGGGGAAACAACTTTAATCAGAGATACAAAAATTTAATTGACTTCTGTAAAGCTACAGGGATCCAAATGATGGGAATCCCAGGCCGTTTAGGTTGTGGACCACAGAGTATTCTTCTCTGTAATATTTTATTTTCTTCCATGTCTACTAACTCCAGTCCAAGTTCACTGATCTCTTTTTAGATAGTGCAAAACATGGCAAAGAATACCAAACAAGTGCCCAATATTCTACATTTATTACATCATTTCTAACATATAGAAGTGTGTTATCAAGGCTGGTTCTGTGAACGAACCTAGTTATGCTAAAGTGTGTTTTGTTCTCCAAAAATTAAATTCATGATTATCACACAATTATAAAATACTTGTGTCAAGAATTTTTATTCAAAAATTAATAAGAGAAGCAGATATTAAAACTAGTTCACATGGTTATTTGGGATATAAGCAGAGTTGTGCAGCAGAAGTGCTCTGGGCCCATAATTTGGGTTATAGAATTTATGTTTTCTAATGAAAAATCACTAACTTGCATTATTGTTAACAAGAATCCTGTGCATTACCATCAGTTTTCTCCATTATAACCTCTTGCTCTACAGTTTGTAAATAACTTTGTCAATAGCAAGCTAATAAACGGGGTGACTCCAATGGATTGAGATAATCTCAATACATAATGAACAGGACTCCATTGAAAGGACACCTAAGAGTTTATTTTGCCCAAAAATTTGATCACTTTTTTCACTGTCCTTACCTATTTTCCAAACCTAGTTCTTTTCAGTCTACAGACAACCCTGTATCTGACTGACTTGTTAATTCTGGGAATGTCTTGCAGATTAATTTGCTTGCCCGAGGTGGTTCCTCTAATTGATGTCTAAGAACCCTAATTAGTTAAGAAAACTTTTTTTTTAACATTTTCATTGCTACTTATTATTATTATTATTATTACTAATATCTCTATTATAAATAATTCACAAGGGCATCCTTCTGACAAAAGACAAAGAGCTGGCTACTAGTAGAAAAAGTACATTTGACTCTGTCAGTGAAAGTGGTAAAGGGATTTGAGAAAATAAGGCAAAGCAGTGGAATTATGTGTTAAAACTTTAAATATTATAGACACATTTACTTAATTTCTAATACTGCTTATAATTAAAAAAGATGTTTTCCATGAACCACGCATTACAACAAATATATTGTTTATACAGATTAAATTTTCATCAAAAGGGACGCCTGGGTGGCTCAGTTGGTTAAGCAGCTGCCTTTGGCTCAGGTCATGATCCCAGCATCCTGGGATCGAGTCCCGCATCTGGCTCCTTGCTCGGCCTGAGCCTGCTTCTCCCTCTACCTCTGCCTGCCATTCTGTCTGCCTGTGCTTGCTCTCTCGCCCACTCTCTCTGATAAAGAAATAAAATCTTAAAATAAATAAATAAATTTTCATCAAAAAATTATAAGTGTATTTTTTTGTAGGATCATGATAAGCATTTTGCAGATGAGAAAAGTGAAATTTAGAAAAGTATGTCTCTTCAAATCCCTCATACAATATCTGGCCTAGATAGAAGGATATACTATCACAATTGAGGAAGATAATTGAGATTACTTAAAATGATAAACTTTACTGTATAGGGTTTTTTACAAGTTTGCCACAGATTCACATTTTTTAAAATATATATCTATTTGTGTAAAGAGAATGCACTGAGAAGTAAAAAGATAGTGATATATCAGTGCTACCTACTAATGGCTATAATATCATCACCTTATTTATGAACAATGAAACAGTGTGTAATATTTAAATAAATTTAAATAAATTCCTATTTATTTTATATATTTATAAATTTAAATGAATTCCTATTTATTTATTATTAAAGAAATTCCTCTAACAAACAGTATGTTTTGAAGGTTGCTAGCAGGAAAGTGTTGTACGACATGGAAGTAATCAGAAAATGTGATCTAAAATTCTGCTTTCAAGGGCGCCTGGGTGGCTCAGTGGGTTAAAATTCTGCTTTCAAGAAGCTATAACAGTAAGTACTGAGCATTAGCTATTATATGCTATGGATGAATAACTGAAATCTACATTTGAAACTATTGGTACACTATATGTTACCTAATAGAATTTTAAAAAGTTAAAAAAAACCACTATTTTATAAAACAATATTCCCAACAGGCTCTTTTGCTTTAAAATACTCACTTTGTTTCCTCTCTGAGAGAACACCAAATGGCGGATGACGCCGGTGCTGCGGGAGGGCCCGGAGGGCCCGGGGGCCCTGGAATGGGAGGCCGCGGCGGTTTCTGCGGTGGCTTCCGCAGCGGCATCCGGGGCCGGGGCCGGGGCCGGGGCCGTGGTCGGGGCCGGGGCCGAGGCCGCGGAGCTCGCGGGGGCAAGGCCGCGGACAAGGAGTGGATCCCCGTCACCAAGCTGGGCCGCCTGGTCAAAGACAAGAAGATCAGTCCCTGGAGGAGATCTATCTCTTCTCCCTGCCCATCAAGGAGTCTGAGATCATCGACTTCTTCCTGGGAGCCTCCCTCAAGGACGAGGTTTTGAAGATCATGCCTGTGCAGAAGCAGACGCGCGCGGGCCAGCGGACCAGGTTCAAGGCATTTGTCGCCATCGGAGATTACAATGGACACGTCGGTTTGGGTGTCAAGTGTTCCAAGGAGGTAGCCACTGCCATCCGCGGAGCCATCATTCTGGCGAAGCTTTCCATTGTCCCTGTGCGGCGAGGCTACTGGGGGAACAAGATCGGCAAGCCCCACACTGTCCCGTGCAAAGTGACTGGCCGCTGTGGCTCTGTGCTGGTGCGTCTCATCCCCGCCCCCAGAGGCACTGGCATTGTCTCGGCCCCTGTGCCCAAGAAACTGCTGATGATGGCTGGTATTGACGACTGCTACACCTCGGCCAGGGGCTGCACTGCCACCCTAGGGAACTTTGCCAAGGCTACTTTCGATGCCATCTCCAAGACCTACAGCTATCTCACCCCTGATCTCTGGAAGGAGACTGTGTTCACCAAGTCTCCCTATCAGGAGTTCACGGACCATCTTGTGAAGACCCACACCAGAGTCTCTGTTCAGAGGACCCAGGCTCCAGCTGTGGCTACTACATAGTTTTATACAAGAAAAATAAACTGAACTAAAGCTTGAAAAAAAAATACTCACTTTGTAATGAGAGTCATTACTTTTGTCTAGCCAAATCTTATAGCACTGTTTATCCCTTCCCTGCTTTATCCCTTCCCAGTATCAATAAAGGCTCACTTGGGTTACCTAGAAGCCATGAGAAAGCTTGTAATAGATCTGGCTGGTTTTCACCAGCAATTTGACCACCATGTGCACAGGGAAGTCTATTGATAAAGGCTTTATTGCAATAAGTTGCAAATACATGGATGATTTTGAATTCTCTTTCTTGAGGTCTTGTTTCATGATAATAAATTTAGGGCGGCTTATTGGAATGGATGTTATTAACATATCTTCATAGTTATAAGCACATGGAATTGTAAAATAGATGAATGAATGTGGCATTACTGACAACTGTCCTCATTTTGAAATCAAATTACAGTGTACTAAGATGAGGAAGCAAAGCAGATTTGGGATTATGAGTGAAATAATTTTAAAAAGTATTAGGGGTATGATCGGACTATTGGGTAATTCAGTAGAAAAATGTCAACTGATTGAGATTCTGTGTTCCCTGATTTCAGAGAGAAGTTAAGATAAATAAGTAACATGAGGAGACTAGGAAGCCAAACATAAGTGATAATTTTGTGCCAGGGTGTGTATACATCTGTTTATCTTCTTGCTTTACCACTAAGGTTGCTCCTAGAGGAGAGTTTAAATATGAGTTGGAGCTAATCTCTGTGGATTACACAAGAAACCACATCCTACAGCTCTCCCTGAAACACCCCTTATGATTTCAATGTAATTTGGTTTTTGCATTTTTAGAAATAACAAAATACTTTGCAAGCTCATCTACTTTATTACCATCACAAGTGAGTCAGCTGACTCCACATTTTAACACAGTGACAGTCACAGAGGAATGGAGGAATGAGTAGAGTTATCAATATATGTGCTTTTAAGAAGTATGACAGGGTAGCAGCTATTTCCAGGAACCAAAACATGGGTCAGCAGCTGTGCAGGAAAAGTGATGGAATAAATGACTCATTTCAGAGGAGTTCTATAACATATTAGTTCTATAATGTATCTTCAGCCCCCAATTACCCGCTTTGATCTAAAGATAAGGATTTACAGTTAAGGTCCCATTTATGATTTGACTGGTAGGGTCTGAATCATGTTTACTATTGTTTTGACTATTACTTGAAACCTATAGTAGTACTTGGGATATGTGTTGTGTATTCTGTGAACATGTGCTATTTTTAGATTAGATAATTTCTGTCTCGAACCCCTGTTCATTTGTTTGTTTTTGTTTATTTGATAGTGGTTTCAGTAAAAGGATATATCTGAAAAATTGCAAAGCCACTATTAAAATAAGTTATTATTATATATAGCATGGAATTGCACATTCCTCCTTTGAATCCGACAGAGCTTCACCATATCCTTAACAATTTGGGAAAAACATGCTATTATTTTTCTTTATAAAATTTCTCCTGTTAGGCTGTGATGGTTGTCATCAGCAGTAACTCCTCTGAAGGCTTTGTCAAAAGAGTTGAAAAAATTGGAAAGGTGTGTGAATGAAGCTGTTTGTTGAATATAAAGAAAAGAGCATTGAAGTACAATTCACACTCTTACTTCTCCTTCTATGCTTTCAGATGTTTGTCATTTGAAAATTTTGCTTCTAGAAGAGATGCCCTATATAATTCTTACTTTAAGGAGCAAGTTGCTTTTATAATTTTTTTATTATTCTACCATTCCAGTATTTCCATATAAATTAAATTCAATACCATTTAAAAAAAATCAAAAGTGCAGCCAGTATTCAATTCCTGGGCTAAATAATTTTAGAAAGCTTTGTGTTATTGAACCTACAGGGTTTTTCTGTAGTTTTAACTCTTTCTTTCTGTGATTTTTCCCATTAGTCATGTAAGTGACTGCAATATAACAGACATTGAGAATAAAGAAGGACTGAATAGAACAATCCTTGGCCTCATGAAGTTGAGAATCTAGCAAGGGAGTCAAACAATTCAATCATTCAGAGACAATTTATTGAGTGCCTGGCCCAAGATGAGCACAACAAAACCCCAGCCCAGAGGAATCATTTTAATGGGAGAGATAGATAATAGGTAAGCCAACTTTAAAAAAAAAAACGTACTGATTTTTCTTTAATAGAGATGCATATTTGAACTAAATAAGCACATTTTTAAAAGAGCAGTGTTTGAGAAGAGGTTTTTAAACTGAGTGGTCCAAAAGGGCCTCCCTGAAAAAGTCTGTTTTGAACAGATTTCTGAATAATATCAGCTAGGAAGCTGCGTAAAAATCTCAGGGATGGGTGATTTTTCCAGTCGAAAAACTGTAAAGGCTCCAAAGTCACAATAGAGCTATAAGTTTCTCTAATAAAGTAACTTCTGACAAAGAATGGGAAGAAATAAATAACCCAGGTTTGAAAGAAAAGGGACAGACTTTCTATGGAATTCATATTTAATTAAAGCTCTAAAGGACAAAAATACAATAGAGCAAAATTCTGGTCACGCTGATATACCTAACGAAAGTTCATAAACAACCTTTGGGTAGCAAAGAGTGTGTGGGAATGTTGGTAAGAACAGTGGGGAAGAGTCATCCCTGAACATGTTCTTAAATGAAGCAATTCTTGGGTTGTTTTAAAGGGTAAATTGGAGTTTGCCTAAGTGATTAGAGAAGGATGCCTCAGCTTATGGAAGTTCAAAGCCATAAAGATGTGATAAACTACTGCAGATATTTTCATGTATATTTGTTGTTGCTTCTAGTAATGGTGATCTAAAAACTCCTACTTAAGACAACTAAAAATCCAGACAAAATAGCTTTTAAAGTTAAAAATATCAGAATGATTATAAAAATAAGTGAGGGATTACTGGGCCAAAATACGAAATACAATGAGAGCCTAGAGATATATGCCCTGAAGCCATTTTAGCTATGAGAGCATTTAAAACTGCTAAAACACACTGAGCTCTGTTGTTCATAGTCTCTTGATACTAGAGGAACAAAATTCAAAATCCAGCAGCAATCAAATTTGAGGACTTTGGTACAACCCAAATTTAAGTTGAGATCCCCAAAGCACAAGGAGAAGCAGAAATAAGACTATAGCCTACCTTGCCTTCTGTGTAAACTGAGAAAGTCAATCACTGAATTTGGAGTATGATTGTCTTGTAGAGTCTCAGATATAAGAGAAAATCCTGCCAAGGAGGACCATACCATTATTATAGCTCTTAATTATCCCTACTCAATAAGAGTTTCAAATATAATGTCTTGAACATAGCAAAATGTAACAAAGCACACAAAGAAAAACCATTAACAAGATTTGATAGACAAAATGGGATTAAGTATGATGTTAAAATGATCAATAAAGATTGTAAAATGGCTTGATTACTCTGCTCAAAGAAATGAGAGGGGAAGCAAATTGAACCAAAAACTGACACTAAAAATGATATTGAGAAAGGTTTTATAAATGAACAAATGGATACTCTAGAACTTTAAAAATATGACAGCTAATTTAAGGTACCACAGGGGTGCCTGGGTGGCTCACTTAATTAAACCTCCAATTCTTTTTCCTTTTTTTTTTAACACCTTAATTTTATTTTATCTCTTTCATTTGGCTCAGGTCATGATGTCAGGGTTGTGAAATAGAGCCCAGAGTTGGGCTCTGTGCTGAGCCTGGAGTCTGCTTAAGATTATTTTCCCTTCTTTTTCTATCCCTCCCTGCACTCTCACTTGCTCGCTCTCTCTTGCTTGCAAATAAATAGATAGATAGATAGATAATAGACAAAGAAAAATAAAAGCAGATTATGAAAATAAATATAAAGATTTTGAAATGAAAACAAGTTCAAAATAAAATAGAGAAGACCTACACAGCTTAAAGTTCATTCAGAAAATCTACTATTAAAGAAGTCAGTATGACACAATGTTAAGATATCAAAAGATTTGAGCATGCACTTTACAGAAAGGGTAATCCAAATGGCCACTCATATATAAAAACTGTTTATCTTTATTATGAATCTGGAATTAAATTAAATTAAATTAATAATAAATTAAAACCTAAAATGACATACTATTACACACTTACCATATTGGGCAACAGTAAAATTGCCTTGCAAGAATGTGAAAGAATGAAAGTGCCCATAATAAAAACATTTGAGGTAAGTTGGACAATATTTAGAAAACTTAAAAATAAAAATAAAAATTTGGTCCATTCCTAGAAATACAACATGGAACTAAATGAATATTTTCACCAGGATATGCAAACAGATGATTATAGCTATTTCATTCATAACGGCAGATCAGTAGTGGTCTATTTGCACAATGTTACATTAAATAAGAGAGAATATTAACAAACTGGGAGGAGGGGCTAGGTTGTTATCATAAACAGATCTTCTATGGTGCTGATTATGTTCTATTTCTCAAAATCTTTAAGTTAAAAAAGTTTTCACATTATATCTAGATAGATAGATGATAGATAGATATCCCAGAAGCTGCAATGCTAGGCTAAGACCAGGCTTTAAAGGGCTTTTCTATACTCTACTAAATACTTGAAACCATTCATTATATCATAGCTCAGTGTTCAAATCTCCATTTGATTCCTCAGTTTCCTAATATTTACCTTAAGGTGACCTGATTCAGACTTTTGATCACCTTTGTCTAAATATTTCTATTTTAACAAAGTCCTTTTTAACACTGAGAGACTAAAACTGAGAAAAATACTCTTTTATCTCACTAGAGTGGAAAATATATAGTTACCCATTAACTAATGATATCCATGTCTACATTAGATCAATGACATTTTTAATTCTTGGGAGCTTTTGGTTAAATGAAATTTTTAAGCTTCCTTTAAATGAAGCTTTAAGCCATCACCACATGAATAAAATTAGAGAACCAAATGAAAACAGGCCAAGTATTTACAGAGTAATAGAATGTGCAATGGTAAGAGTACAATTCTGAAATCATAAAGCCTAAATTAGTGTGATGCATTTTTGCTACCCATGTAATCATAAACCAGTTATCTAAATGTGTTAGCCTCAGTTTTTTCACCCATGAAATGGTGATGATAATACTTATTATGCTGCGTTGTTGTGTGTATGTGATGAAGCATGGAGCATGAGAGTCTCATATTCCATGCTAAAATGATAGCTATTTTTATACTTATAATAATTCTAGTAATAGTAATTAAATTGTTCAAAATGGTAATATTCATTTATATTGAGGCATTGTATTGACTATTCATAGACACATTTACCAAAATAAATTTCATTTTACTTTACCCCCTCTGAGGATATATATTCCCTAATTCAATATGAATCTCTTTATGAATAATAATTATCATAATAAATATGCTGATTTGTCTTCTATTTGTTTTTAGGGAGGTATCCTTTACTGTTGAACATGAAACTTAAGCAAGTCTGTCTTATTCAAAATTTGCATGCTGTTTTCTTATGAAACTAGATTATAGAGTTGTATGAAATAAATTCATGCAGTTAAGACATTGATGTTTGGAACACTGGGTGGTCAGTTTAGTATTTCAAAAGAAGATTTTAAATTTAAACCTTAAAACTGAGCTCTTTCAGCCTTATTTATAGACCATCCTTCATGTTTCATAAGTACTCCTCCATTGTAAACTAAGTAATACTTTTTGTCACAGTGTATATAATGAAAATGGATTTTATATTCTATTATTTCAGAGTTAGTTGCAGTTTTTACTGCCTTAATTCCTTTTTTGAAAAATAGATTAATTCTACAAAAAGTTTTTTCCAGGTTTATTGAAAAAAATCGACATATTTGTAAATTTAAGAAATGATTTCTTATAACATTGCAAACCTTTAACATTGTGTAAATTTTGTACAATTTGATAAATTGGTATACATCTTTATTGCAATATAATCTACACAAAAATGTTAATACATCTACTATCTCGTATAGTTGCCACTGTTTTTTATGCATTTATCATAAGGAATTTTAAGATCTACTCTCTTAGCAACTTTTATGTATATAGTATAGTAGAGATAAACTTCAGAGGTCTTGTGGGTTTTGTTCCAGACTGCCTCAATAAAGTGATTATCTCAGTAAACTAAGTCAAATTATTATATTTTTTGGTTTCCCAGTGCATATAAAAAATTATGTTTCCCAGTGCATATAAAAAATAAAAACTATACTGCACTGTTCAAAAGCATTATGTTTTTAAAGAAAAACAATGTATATACCTTAAGTACACTAGTTCTGAGTTTTCAGTGGGTCATAATTACTGATCACAGATCACCATAACAAATACAATAATAATGAAAAAACTTGATATATTGCAAGAATTACCAACATGTGACAAAGAGACACAAAATGAACAAATGTTGTTAGAAAAATGGTGGCAGCAGACCTCTTTTATACAAGATTGCTATAAACTTTCAACTTGTAAGAATGTGATATATGCAAAGTTTATTAAAGGGAAGCACAATAAAAAAAAGTATGTATATCTTATTAACTATGATCATCATGCTGTACATTAGATCCCCAGAACTTTTTCATATTATAGTTGCAAGTTTGCACCTTTGGACCACCTTACTCCACCCCAGGTTCACCCCTTGTCAACTCAACTCTAAGTTTCCATTAGTTTTCCTTTTCCTCAGATTCTGTATGTAAGGGATATCATAATACATAAATTAAAAAAATATATAAAATCTTTGAAATATTTCACTTAGAATAATACCTTCAAGATTCATCCATGCTGTTGTAAATGGCAGTATTTCTTAATTTTTCATGGTTAAGTAGTATTCCATAGTATATATTTACCATACTTATTTTACTCATTCATCCATTAATGGATACTGAAGTTATTTCCATCTCTTGCTTAGAGTTAATAATTTTATAATAAACATAAGAGTGCAGATATGTCTTTGAACAGTGAACTTCGTTTTCTTTAGATAGATACCTAGAAGTGGGATTACTGAATCATATGGTAATTTTACTTTTAATAATATGAATAATCTCCATACTGTTTTCCATACAAATTTATATCCCTATTACAGTGCATAAGTTCCCCGTTTTCCCCAATATTTACCAAAATTGGTTAGTTTCAATTTTTTGGTAGTATATATTCTAATATCTTGCTGTGTTTTTCAGAGGTAAACAACAACAACAACAACATAAGGACTTTGCCCTGAGATTTTTACGTTGAGCACTTTTTAATGCTCCTGTTGGTCATTTATATAACTTTTTTGAAAAAAAAGTCTATTGAGATCCTTTTGCTATTTTTTTAATCATATATTTTTTTCTATTTGTATCTGTTGGTTATTAACCTCTTTTCAGATATAAGATTCGTAAGTATTTTCTTACATTCTGTGGATTGTGTTTTCATTCTCTCTCCCTTTTTTTGGCAATGCAGAAACGTTAGTTTGATGTAATACCATTTATTTATTTTTGCTTTTTTTGCTTGTGTTTTTGGTCTGGTATCCAAAAAACTATTGGCAAGACCAATGTCAAGGAGAATTTTTCCTATGTTTTCCTTTAGGAAATTTAGTTTCATGCATCACCTTTAAGTCTTTAATCTATTTCAAGTTCAGACTTATGAGTGATATAAGGTTCCCTTTTCATACTGTTTATGTGACTATTCAGTTTTAAATATCATTTATTGAACAGACTATCTTTCCCCATTACATATGTTGGCCCCTGTCAAATATTAGGTGACTGTATGAAAGGATTTATTTCTGGACTCTCAATTCTGTTCTACTTGTTTATTGGTCTGTTTTTATGCCAGTATACTTTATTGTTTTGAGCATGAGGGCTTTGTAGTATAGTTTCAAATCAAGAAGTGTAATCTCCCTTCTTCATTCTTTCTCAGAACTGCTTTGATTATTTGTTGTCTTTCATGGTCTCATATAAACTTTAGGATTCTTTACTTACTTCTGTAAAACAATAATATTGGATTTTTTTTAAGATTTTTAATTTATTTATTTGACAGAGAGAGATGACAAGCAGGCAGAGAGGCAGGCAGAGAGAGAAGAGGAAGCAGGCTTCCTGCTGAGCAGAGAGCCTGATGCGGGGCTCGATCCCAGGACCCTGGGATCATGACCAGAGCTGAAGGCAGCGGCTTAACCCACTGAGCCACCCAGGCGCCCCTAACATTGGATTTTTGATAGGAATTGGATTTACAGATGGTTTATGGTAGTATGGACATTTTAACAATGTTAATTCTTACCATTCATAAATATGAGCTATCTTTCCATTTCTGTCACCTTCAATTTCTTTATCAATGTCATAGTTTATGGAGTACAGATCTTTCATCTTCTTAGTTAAATCTATTCCTAAGTATTTTATTATTTTTGATGCTATTGTGAATTAGATTGTTTTCTTTATTTTTTCAGATAGTTCATCATTAGAATGTTAAAATGCTCCTGTCTTGTGCTTACTTTGGCAGCACATATACTAAAATTGGAATGATGCAGAGAAGATTAGCGTGATCACTGAACAAGGATGACATGACAAACTGGGAAGCAGTCCATAAAAAAAAAAAGAAACAAAACAAAATTCTTTTCTTTTATATATTGATCTTGTATTTGGTAATTTTACTAAATTTGTTTATTCAAATTTATTGTGAATTTTTTAGGATTTTTTAACATGTAAGTTCATGTTATCCAAAAAAAGAAAATTTTACTTCTTCCTTTTTTTTTTTTTTTTTTTGGAGTCTCTTATTTCTTTGTGTTCCTTGTTTCTCTGGCTAGGACATCCACTACTGTGTCAAATGAGAGTAGTGAAAATGGACACACTTGTCTTTCTTCTGATCTTTAAGGGGAAAACTTTCAAAAGTTTTGATTGAATATGAGATTAGCTCTGGGCTTGCAATCTGTGTTTTTTCTTTAATGGGTTTTTAAAATTATTTTTTAAAATTTTTTATATAATGTGTTTTTATCCCTAGGGGTACAGGTCTGTGATTCACAGCACTCACCATCACTCACCATAGCACATGCCCTCTCCAATGTCCATACCCCCACCATCCTCTCCCAACACACCTCCCCCCAGCAACCCTCAGTCTGTTTTGTGAGATTCAGTCTTTTATGGTTTGTCTCCCTCCTAATACCATCTTTTTTTATTTTTTTTTCATACGCCCGAAACTGCCTATGTTGCATCTCCACTTCATCATATCAGGGAGATCATATGATAGTTGTCTTTCTCAGATTGATTTATTTCGCCAAGCATAATACCCTCTAGTTCCATCCACGTCATCACAAATAGCAGGATTTCATTTTTTTTGATGGCTGCATAGTATTCCATTGAACATATATACCACATCTTATTTATTGATTCATCTGTTGAAGGACATTTAGTTTCTTTCCATAGTTTAACTATTGTGGACATTGCTGCTATAAACATTTGGGTGCATGTGCCCCTTCAGAATGCCACGTTTGTATCTGTAGGGTATATACCCAGTACTACAAGCACTGGGTCATAGGGTAGTTCTATTTTCAGCTTTTTGAGGCACGTCCACGCTGTTTTCCAGAGTGGTTGCACCAGCTTGCATTCCCACATACAGTGTAGGAGGGTTGCCCTTTCTCCACATCCTCGCCAGCATCTGTCATTGACTGACTTGTTCATTTTAGCCATTCTGAACGGTGTGAGGTGGTATCTCATTCTGGTTTTGATTTGTATTTCCCTGATGCCGAGAGATGTGGAGCATTTTTTCATGTGTCTGTTGGCCATTTGAATGTATTCTTTGATGGAACATGATAGTGAGCTTAGGGAATCACCAAGTTAATGAAAGAGGTGCCTCTTGTAGGTGAAGTAAGAGTGAGAGAAAGAAAAGAGGGCTTATCCTAGATTGGAGAACTCGGGGCTGAAAAGGACCCTCATCTGGGAGCAGAGAAAGTGGTCCAGAATCAGAGGCACAGAGGACTCCCAACACCTTCCACAGAAGCGGAGCACCTAAAGACATAGTGCCATTACCCCTGGAAAATCTAGGCATGGAGGTAATCTCTTTAGGCAAATAGGCATCGGAGAATAGTTTGTCCATAGCCCAGTCACTGACTTCAAGAGGAAAAGCTATAACAGCTCTCGAAGCAGGCCGGATAGCTCAAGCAACAGCAGCCAAGCCAAAATCCTTATCCCCTGCATTTCTGAACAATGACAGAGCAGCAGTTCTGTCTAGAAAAAGGAGGTATTCAGAAGTCAATTGTTGGGTCCCGGGTTGTGTCCATCAGTTCAGACGTGGCCTTCAGATCAACTCATGATTCCAGGGCTTTGGCATTGACTCTGCTCTCAGGTTCTCTGCTCAGGGGCAAGTAAGCTTCTCCCTCTCCAGCTCCACCCCCTGATTGGGATCTCTCTGCCTCTCTATCCAAACGTGCATGTGCATGTTCGATATGATAACAAAGACAAAAACAGTGCACAATAATTGACTGGGGCCAAAGGATGTTAATTGAATTTGGACCTAGGTTCCTATGGAGGGCAGCCAGGTATAGAGAACCTCCCACCATCCTAAAATGCCCGACCTTCGCTTGGAGCTTCCTTGTTCATTCTCCTGTTCTTTGCCTTCCTGGATCTCCTCACCAACCTGCAGCATCCGCTGTCTGTCGTGCTGTACTGACCCCTTGTTAACACATTGTGCATCCTCTCGGGGCTCCATTGGAACATGCCCATCTTCCTCAAGAGGCACTGTTTGCTTATCGCATGTAACCATTTGGGGGATGGTCATGAGAGGGTGAAGGCAGGCTTGTGCTGCCACATCTCCATGCAGTTCCACAGAGGGTAGCTGATCCACCATGAGGGAGTGCTCAAGGTTCTTCCACATTCGAATCCTCTTCAATGCGTCCTTTTGCACATACAAGTTGTCTTCCTGAAATGGGCACGGAAGTCTTTCAGATGGCTTCATTGGGCTATGGGTCTCTTCCAACATGCTCTCCGTTGGCTTCTGTGGACTCCAAGAACATGAGTCCGTCCTGGACCTAAGGTTCTAGGGTGTAGACTCTGCCTTGGATGCATGGTCTTTTTGGAAGATTGGGAGGCCTTGTTGGCACCGTTTCTGGAGACCATTGAGGTACTCGTGTGCTTTCTGTGGAAGACTCCAGACATGTCTTTGGCACGGTTGCGGGGGTTCACTTTGAGCTTCCCTTGGGTGGACCTTTTCCTGTTGAGATCCTCCATGATTTGGTGGGAGGGTCTCACCCTTACGCAGGGCTCAGATTTCCTCCCCTGAGGCATTGCTTGCGGTCTGTTAGTTTCTTGGCTTGTCGTTGCTAAGATGGAATGCGGCATCTTGCCTTTCTCCGAGGTCCAGAGGGCTGGTGCTGACACTCACGACCAAATACTATGAATTGGGCCATGGAGAAGGTGACACCGACTCGCTTCGCAAACTGCCTTGGTGAGAGACCCAGGCGGCTCCAGCAGTTTGGGACGGCCTGGGGTCCTCTTGGCCCACCCATGACTACTCCAGTCAAGTGTAGTGATCAGGCCTGGGTTGATGAGGAGTGGTTGCTATGACCTCAAAGCTTTGTGACATCACAGATGCTGGCTTCACTGAAGCAGCTGTCCCTCTCCCATGACCTTGGTGTCCTATGGCTTTAAGTAGGAAGCCCCAGGAAGGACAAAACAAGAGCCCTCTGAACCTGATCAAGAACTCAGGATGTCTTGTGATTTAATGTCAAACTTCCCCTTTCTGGAGACATAGAGGAAGGAAAATGACATTCAGTATACCTTCCTTTAGGCCAACATATCCCCGGAGACGGCAAGGTGTCCTTTTACACTACAATTTCTAGATATCTCAAGAAAAGGTGAGGTCGCAGGTATGAGCAGCTCTCCGTGGGGTTTGTCGTCCTGTGGGTGAGAGCGTACTTTGTCAGCGTCTTTTGCTTATGGGTCAGTGATGACTAAGGTACGGAAAGTCCCTTTCCGAGGTAAAAGGTGAGGGCATCGATATATGGTGCCATCTGTGTCCTCGTCTCCTAGTGTTCTGAAACACGCGGCTAAGGGATGAGGCCTCTGTCTACCTGGCTTTCCCTTAAATACCTTTGAAAGTCTTTGAGGAGAGTGACCTTCTGCATCAGAGCTAACTCTCAGAGAGGTCTACCGAACCCGTTGTCATTATTAGTTAACTGTACTTGTTGTGGTAACGGGTATAGACATGTGGACCAAGACTCTTTAGTCAGAAGGAAAGGGACGGCGTATATAGACGGCTTGCAAGGCCCATTCGAGCAGACCTTTAGAGTGAGCCGCAATGCCCTTGCAAGGACTAGTGGATCAGGAAGTTTGGGTCCATTTCGGCACCTCAGTATTCCTCTGCCATCGAAGTGAATGAACCCCTGGACCTTGCCTTGACATGAATGTCCCATGCCCTGCTGTTGGGAAATGGAAAAGGCAAGCAGACAAAGGGAAATATCATATGGCTTCCCACAATATGTGCCTCGGGAGGAATACCTTGGCCCTAGTAAAGGAAGGGAATAATGAAGGGCAAGAAGTCAGAGAAGGAGACCCACCAGGAGTGACTCAGGACTCTGAGAATCCAGCTGAGGGCTACCGAAAAGAGAACTGATTAATGGGTGGTCAGGAGTTGTGGCATATAGTAGGAGGAGCACTAGGACGTCCATGCAACTAAAGCATCCGTGAATACTCTGTCAAAAATGGATGATGGATGATAGGCAGGCTTTCTCAACAGAACAGCAACAAGAACAACATCAATTCATAGGAAAACAATGTGGCCCTCTCAAAACCAAAGGAAGTCACAGGGAGAAAAGGAAAGAATTATATTGTTTATTATCTTTCCTTATTGAAATGACATGGGTGGGTTTCCTAAAATGTCCTTCTTTGAATTGGGTCTTTATCCGTGTAAATTAGAGTTTACCCACCTCTTCCATCTCTGGATTTGATGAGAGGACATGACAATGCCTTCACTAAATACATAGAAGAGTGGCCCAAGCAAATGACTTGACCTGGCCTTCTGTGTGTTGGCAGGGGTTGGATTACTGCTTCAAAGGCTTCCGTCTAAACTAGAGAGCTGAGATTTTGTAGGTTTCCTGACCTAATCTTGGAATTTTCTATGTGTCTGGGAATTTATCCTTTTCTCTCAGTTCTTGGATTTGCTAGCATAAATGTGTGGCTATGCCTTTTCGGTTATTCTTTTTTCCTTGCTACCAGTTGTGATGTGGTTTCATACTTGCAACTGTGTGCTTGTCTCCCTGTTTTATCCCAGTAATGGCTTCTGCAGTTTGTTCGTGTTGTCAAAACTCAAGTGTGAGATCTCCTGATTTTTTTCCTATTGGTTTGTTTGTATTTCCTTAATTTTGATAATCACATGTCTGATTTCAATTTTTCTGTTAACTTTGGAGTTTGGTTTTTCTTCATCTTGTTCCTTCAGTCGTCCTTTTAGGTGGCTTTCTTTTTCGGTGGTTTTAAATTTTGGAAATGCACACATTTAACCCTATATTGTTTCCCCATAAAATGTTTTGGCATCCTCCTCTAAGTTTCTTAGAATTCCTTCGTTCATGGCTCTTTCTTCTTTTCCTTTGGATTTTCTTTCTTGCATTCATTGTAGTTTGTGAGTGTGTTGTGTTTTCCACTTTTAGTGTCTGGCTTTATTTCCAATTTGAAAGTGATATCTTCCTGTTTTCATACCTTCGTGATCATAAGTGCACAGGATAGGTTTTGACTTCTCTTCCATGAATTACGACTGGATTTGGACTCGAGCTCATGACCTGCGATAGACAAAGTTAGGTCTGCTGCTGGGAAGAACATATCTTATTGTCCTCAGAGACGCAATCTTACTCATGGACCCCCAAAGTTCAGGTGGTTCGAATGCCCATGTGGACGTCTGTTATTCCTTAGCACCTTCCCATCCAGATAATCTGTCCTGTGCTTAACCTGGATATCATAGTTGCCAACAGTATTGGATAAACGTCGCCATCTCCATTCCTGTGTGTTCATAGGCTTCCAACGTTTAGATACACCTTTTTTCATGGTGGATATGTTGGCAATTCTTCCAGGTTTCTGATGTTTTGATGCTCCATCAAGACAAAACACCTTCCGCTTAGCTTTTTTCTCTCGAAGGCATAAAATGACTCTCGCTGACTTAGGCACAAACACTTTGGCTCTCTTCTCCTTGGGAATAGCATAACCTACGTCTTCCCTGTTTCTTCACTTGCAAGCTATGAGTATCTTTATAGTCGAAGGAAATCTCCTATGGGCAACAGAAGGACGAGCCTGTTTAATATTTGCTGTTTTCTTATGGATGTTTCTATTTTTTTTTTTATTTGGAATTTCAACCACTGTTACAAACTGTTTGTATTGACGGGAGACTTTAGTCCTGAGTACTGAATGTATTATTGATAGGTAATAGTTCACTTTCTCATTTCGGTTGGCTTCTGACTTGGATTCTATTTGCCTTTCACCTATATGGTATTTTCTTGGGGTTGCTTCATTGGTACGATTCCTCGCTTCCTTCCCATATTTTGCATGTCTTATCTTTGTGTGTTTGCATGTGCATGTGTTAATGCTGTGTGGTGTGTGTGTGTTTCACATCACAATTATTATTAAAATACGAGAGAATGGAATTCGGTCTCTTGTGGGTAGCAATTCAATTTGACATGCCTTGAAATCTCACATTCCATTAGTTTCAGGAAATCTCCTTAAAGGAATGTCATCTCTTGTCCTCTTCAAGAATCCCGTGTTCTCACAATGGCCTTCCAACAAACAGCACCATTTGAATTCCTCATTAGAGTCATAATGTTTGTCCCAATACCCTTTCTTTTTCGTATGTTTCTTGACTGTCATGAGTTAGTGAAATCGTCTGTTTATTGTCTTTCTGAGAATGATAGATGTGACAAAGTCCAATGCTCTCCGCAAGACTGCCATAAGAGACATGTGGAAGAATTCCTTCTTGCTTATGTCACAGTACAAATTGTGGTGACATGAAGACACTGAGATGGTAGTAGTGTCTAATAACCTCATGCTTCTTCAACCATGAAGGCAACAAAAAGATGACCACAACAACTGCAGTGGGGTGGAAATTGACCTGAAGCCTACAAGGTAAACTCCACAGCGAAAGAGAACGGAAGTTGCAGAGATGATGGGAGAAGGTTGGAGACATGGCTCAGGGGAGATTTGGTTGGTTCGTGGATCAGAGGGCTGGAGTCCATGAAGAGGACCAAAGCACAGGAGAGCAGGGCACCCTGGGATCACACAAGGAACCTGTTTCCCAGTGCCGTTGACTGTGAGACGCAGAGGGTCTGAAGGGCACGAGTACTTGACAACACAAGTGTTGAGGGCTGAAGTTTTCCTATCAGCAGGCTTGGCAGACATCAACTTGAAAGAACACCATCTTTTTCCTGCATATGACACCAACAAGCGACCAGGAGCAGACAGCCTGGAGATAATGATCAGAGAGAGACAATACCAAGAGACGCAGTGGGAAGATGATGAGTCGTGGGAGTGATTCCGTGAAAGGCAGTGTTCGTGGAGATGACTCAATGTGGACATAATAAATTTTGGCTCTCACAACAGCAGCATCAAGACAGAGCTTGGCCAAGACAGGTATGTGAGGACAGAGACTCCCTAGCCAGCCAACACAAAATACCAACAGTGGAACACTTGGAGGATTGCCTTCCTCAGTCCAAGATGCTTAGTCCAAGGAGAACAGACTCTCCCATATGGGACGAGAAGAAAGCTTTGACCACATGCTCTCTTCTGAACACAGCATTCTGCAGGCCTGCGTTCTGTTGAGTTGGTAGAGTTTCTCCTTTCACAGGCACACCAGAGCCCACCAAGGTAAACCTCAGCATATTCAGCCCGGACCCTAAAAACAACAAACGGCCGGAAAGGAGAGCTACTGCAAATGACTGGCCTCCAGGACAGGGTCAGCCACAACACAAACAGCAGTGGCATGCATGCCACATACACTCTCACAAACACACACACGCATGCACTCAACAAACCTTAAGGGCGAGCCTTGGGTCACTCACGGATCACTTCCTCCTAAATAAATTACCCTCAGGTTAGAAAACAGAATGAGTTTAACGAATACAGAGAGGTGACAGAGACTTAGATCCAATGCAAAGATGGAAGAATCAATTGATTCCCAGGTAAAGGAAGAAGGAGTGATTACAACTAGGCAGTCAGAGTGAAACCTCTAGATAGAGCACGCCCGATGCGGGATAGAAAGCTGTGGCCTGGATACTCGCTGTACATCAGAAAACATAGGAGATATCAGAGAGTCTCGAAACACAGAGATAAAACTGATAAAGATAAAAACACCTAAAGAACTCCTGAAGAGAAGATTGGCAGGAGACTGGATGCAAAGTTCGGGAACATGGTAGAAGTGGAGGATCCAATTAGGAACCGAGAAGAACAAGCCTAGAAAATAAGGATGCAAATTCTAAGAGAGAAGGCAGAATGATGGAACATGATAGTGAGCTTAGGGAATCTCTAAGGAAATGAAAGAGGTGCCTCTTGTAGGTGAAGTAAGAGTGAGAGAAAGAAAAGAGGGCTGATCCTAGATTAGAGAACTCGGGGCTGGAAAGGACCCTCATCTGGGAGCAGAGAAAGTGGTCCAGAATCAGAGGCACAGAGAACTCCCAACACCTTCCACAGAAGCGGAGCACCTAAAGACATAGTGCCATTCCCCCCGGAAAATCTAGGCATGGAGGTATTCTCTTTAGGCAAATAGGCATCGGAGAATAGTTTGTCCATAGCCCAGTCACTGACTTCAAGAGGAAAAGCTATACCAGCTCTCGAAGCAGGCCGGATAGCTCAAGCAACAGCAGCCAAGCCAAAATCCTTATCCCCTGCATTTCTGAACAATGACAGAGCAGCAGTTCTGTCTAGAACCAGGAGGTATTCAGAAGTCAATTGTTGGGTCCCGGGTTGTGTCCATCAGTTCAGACGCGGCCTTCAGATCAACTCATGATTCCAGGGCCTTGGCATTGACTCTGTTCTCAGGTTCTCTGCTCAGGGGCAAGTAAGCTTCTCCCTCTCCAGCTCCACCCCCTGATTGGGATCTCTCTGCCTCTCTGTCCAAACGTGCATGTGCACGTTCGATAAGATAACAAAGACAAAAACAGTGCACAATAATTGACTGGGGCCAAAGGATGTTTTATTGAATTTGGACCTAGGTTCCTATGGAGGGCAGCCAGGTATAGAGAACCTCCCACCATCCTAAAATGCCCGACCTTCGCTTGGAGCTTCCTTGTTCATTCTCCTGTTCTTTGCCTTCCTGGATCTCCTCACCAACCTGCAGCATCCGCTGTCTGTCGTGCTGTACTGACCCCTTGTTAACACATTGTGCATCCTCTCGGGGCTCCATTGGAACATGCCCATCTTCCTCAAGAGGCACTGTTTGCTTATCGCATGTAACCATTTGGGGGATGGTCATGAGAGGGTGAAGGCAGGCTTGTGCTGCCACATCTCCATGCAGTTCCACAGAGGGTAGCTGATCCACCATGAGGGAGTGCTCAAGGTTCTTCCACATTCGAATCTTCTTCAATGCGTCCTTTTGCACATACAAGTTGTCTTCCTGAAATGGGCACGGAAGTCTTTCAGATGGCTTCACTTGGGCTTGGGTCTCTTCCAACTTGCTCTCCGTTGGCTTCTGTGGACTCCAAGAACATGAGTCCGTCCTGGACCTAAGGTTCTAGGGTGTAGAGTCTGCCTTGGATGAATGGTGTTTTGGAAGATTGGGAGGCCTTGTTGGCACCGTTTCTGGAGATCATCGAGGTACTCGTGTGCTTGCTGTGGAAGATTCCAGACATGTCTTTGGCACGGTTGCGGGGGTTCACTTTGAGCTTCCCTTGGGTGGACCTTTTCCTGTTGAGATGCTCCATGATTTGGTGGGAGGGTCTCACCCTTACGCAGGGCTCGGATTTCCTCCCCTGAGGCTTTGCTTGTGGTCTGTTAGTTTCTTGGCCTGTCGTGGCTAAGATGGAATGAGGGATCCTTGCCTTTCTCCGAGGTCCAGAGGGCTGGTGCTGACACTCACGACCAAATACTATGAATTGGGCCATGGAGAAGGTGACACCGACTCGCTTCGCAAACTGCCTTGGTGAGAGACCCAGGCGGCTCCAGCGGTTTGGGATGGCTTGGGGTCCTCTTGGCCCACCCATGACTACTCCAGTCAAGTGTAGTGATCAGGCCTGGGTTGATGAGGAGTGGTTGCTATGACCTCAAGGCTTTGTGACATCACAGATGCTGGCTTCACTGAAGCAGCTGTCCCTCTCCCATGACCTTGGTGTCCTATGGCTTTAAGTAGGAAGCCCCGGGAAGGACAGAACAAGAGCCCTCTGAACCTGATCAAGAACTCAGGATGTCTTGTGGGTTAATGTCCAACTTCCCCTTTCTGGAGACATAGAGGAAGGAAAATGACATTCAGTATACCTTCCTTTAGGCCAACATATCCCCAGAGATGGCAAGGTGTCCTTTTACACTACAATTTCTAGATATCTCAAGAAAAGGTGAGGCCTCGCGGGTATAAGCAGCTCTCCGTGGGGTTTGTTGTCCTGTGGGTGAGAGCGTACTTTGTCAGCGTCTTTTGCCTATGGGTCAGTGATGACTAAGATACGGAAAGTCCCTTTCCGAGGTAAAAGGTGAGGGCATCGCTATATGGTGCTGTCTGTGGCCTCGTCTCCTAGTGTTCTGAAACACGCGGCTAAGGGATGAGGCCTCTGTCTACCTGGCTTTCCCTTAAATACCTTTGCAAAGTCTTTGAGGAGAGTGATATTCTGCATCTGAGCTAACTCTCAATGAAGAGGCCTGGACCGAACCCGTTGTTATTATTAGTTAACTGTACTTGTTGTGGTAACAGGTATAAACATGTGGACCAAGACTCTGTAGTCAGAAGGAAAGGGACGGCCTATACCGAAGGCTTGCAAGGCCCATTCGAGCAGAACTTTGGAGTGAGCCGCAATGCCCTTGCAAGGACTAGTGGATCAGGAAGTTTGGGTCCATTTCGGCACCACAGTATTCCTCTGCCGTCGAGTGAATGAACCCCTGGACCTTGCCTTGACATGAATGTCCCATGCCCTGCTGTTGGGAAATGGAAAAGGCAAGCAAACAAAGGGAAATGTCATATGGCTACCCACAATATGTGCCTCGGGAGGAATACCTTGGCCCACTTAAGGAAGGGAATAATAAAGGGCAAGAAGTCAGAGAATGAGACCCACCAGGAGTGACTCAGGACTCTGAGAATCCAGCTGAGGGCTACCGAAAAGAGAACTGATTAATGGGTGGTCAGGAGTTGTGGCATATATTAGGAGGAGCACTAGGACGTCCATGCAACTAAAGCATCCGTGAATACTCTGTCAAAAATGGATGATGGATGATAGGCAGGCTTTCTCAACAGATAGCAACAACAACATCAATTCATAGGAAAACAATGTGGCCCTCTCAAAACCAAAGGAAGTCACAGGGAGAAAAGGAAAGAATTATATTGTTTATTATCTTTCCTTATTGAAATGACATGGGTGGGTTTCCTAAAATGTCCTTCTTTGAATTGGGTCTTTATCCTTGTGAATTAGAGCTTACCCGCCTCTTCCATCTCTGGATTTGATGAGAGGACATGACAATGCCTTCACTAAATACCTAGAAGAGTGGCCCAGGAAAATGATCTTTTAGGCCAACCTTTCTCCAGAGATGGCAAAGTTTTCCTATTTCCTCTGAAATATCTAGAGATATCAGAAACAACAAGTCCTCTGGTATATCATCCCGTATCTCTGAGGTTTGTCATCCTTTGCATGAGAGAGTGACATTATACATTATAGCTAATCCTTAAGGAGGAGCAATGGACAGCACTCCTTGTTACCATTATTTATCTCTACCTACTGTGTTAATGGGTATAACCCTGTTGACCAAGTCTCTTTAATCAAAGGAAAATTAATGGCTTATATCGATGGTCTGCAAGGCTCACTTGAACAGAACTGAGGATTGAGCTGCTATGTCCTTGC
This sequence comes from Mustela nivalis, assembly GCF_964662115.1. Lineage (NCBI taxonomy): Eukaryota > Metazoa > Chordata > Mammalia > Carnivora > Mustelidae > Mustela > Mustela nivalis. The sequence goes on along the minus strand of NW_028136262.1, from coordinate 551,751 downwards.
AAAGACTAGTGGATAAAGAAGGTGTGGTCCATATTGGCAACAGAGTATTCCTCAGCAATTAGGGAGGATGAACTCTTGATTCTTGCACTGGCATGAATGCCACAGGACTGGGTTTGTGAAATGAAATGGGCAAGGAGACATAGGGAAATATCATATGGCTTCTCTCATATGTGCCCTAGGACGAATACCACGGCCCTTAGTAGAAAGAAGGAAAAACTGAAGGGGATAAGTCAGAGAAGGAGACAAACCAGGAGTAACTCAGAACTCTGAGGAATCAAGCTGAGAGTCAAGGAAAAAAGAGACATGCAGGGAATGAGGGAACGGGCTAATGGGTGTTGAAGAGTTCTGGCATATCTTAGGCGGAGTACTAGGTCATATATGGAACTGAAGCATCAGTGAATACTCTGTCAAAAATGGATGATGGATGACAGGCTGGCTTCCTCAACAGTACAAAATAATACAAAAACAAGCTGGCCCTTTCAAATGCAGGTGAAGACAGACAGAGAAAAGGAAAGAATTATATTTTTATTATGTTTAATTATTGAAATGGAATATAATTTATTTCCTAAAATGTCATTATTTGAATTGGGTCTTTATACTAGTAAAGTGGAGTTCATCCACCTCCTCCATTTGTGGAATTGATGAGAAGAAAATGGCATTGCCTTCTCTAAATGTCTAGAAGAGTTGAACAGGAAATGATTTGCACCTCGCCATCTGTGTGTTGACAGGGGTTTGATTACTGCTTCAAACGCTTTAGTCACTACTACAGAGCTGAGATTTTGTAGGTTTCCTGACCTAATCTTTGGAGTGAATATGTGTCTTGGAATTTATCCTTTTCTCTCAGTTCTTTTCTTTTGGGTTTGCTTCATTAGTGCTATTCTTCACTTCCTCCCCATCTTTTGTGTGTCTTATCTGTGTGTGTGTGTGTGTGTGTGTGTGTGCTGAGTGTGTTTCAAATAACAATTATAATTAAATTGATGGAGATAGGAAGTCGGTATTTAATGGATAGCAGTTCCATTTGACATGCCTTGAAAACTCACATTCCCTCTCTTTCAGCCACATTTCCTACAAAGAATGTCATCTTTTGTCCTCTTTGATAAACACATATTTTCTCAAAACTGACCTCAACAAACACCACATTTTGTGTGCCTGGGTAGTGTCGTATTATTTGTCCATTTTTCCCTTGCTTTTTCATATGTCTCTTGACAGTCATGAGAGAGTGAAATTGTATGTTATTTGTCTTTCTGGGACTGATAGATGTGACGTAGGCTAATGCTCTCCACAATTCTGCCACATGAGGCAAGTGGAAAGAATTCATTCTTGCTTATGGCTGGGTAAGATTCTGTGGGGCTTTTTCAGGACAGTGAGATGGTAGTAGTGTCTGGTAACTCCAGACTTGTCTTTATCCAGGAACACAACAGGAAGATTACCACATCAACTTCAACATGGCAGAAATGAACTGGAGCCCACAAAGCAAACTCCATAGCAAAAGAGAGAATAAGTTGCAATCACTATGGGAGAAGATTGGAGACATGGTTTAGGGGAAAAGTGGAAAGTTGGTAATTCAGAAGGCAGTGAGACAATGCAATGGGCAAAGCCACAAGAGATCGGAGCACACTTGGAACCCACAAGGAGTACGTTCTCCAATTCCATTGATTCTGACCATCAGGGGGTCTGAATCATACTAGTTCATGCCAACAAAGGGCCTTGAGGCCTGGAGATTTTAGATCAGCAGCCTTGGCATATCAACTCAAAAGAACACTGTATTTCTCTGTCAGAGAACACCAACAAATAGCCAGGTGAAGACAGCCTGGAAACCACGATTAGAGACAATACCAGGTGACACAGTGGGAAGATGGTGGGTTCTGGCTGTACATTAGTGAGAGGCAGTGTTCTTGGAGATGATTTGATGGGGGCAAAAGAAATTTGGGGCTCTCGCACAGGCAGCATCAAGCCCGAGCTACTGGCCAAAGACAGGTTGGTGAGGGCTTTAATTGCCTCTCCTGCAAACACGAAATTCTAACCATGGAACACATAGGGTACTGTGTTCCTCAGTCCAACTTGCTTCATTTTAAGAGAACAGATTCTCCCATAGGGGACTAGAAGAAAGCCCTGTCCATAGGCTGTCCCCTGACCACAGAATGCTACAGGCATTCATTCTGTTGTGAAGGTTGAATTTCTCCTTTCACAGGCACACCAGATCCCACCAAGCTAAACCTCAGCCTATTCAGCCCAGACCCCAAACACACCAAAAGGCTGGCAAAGAGAGCCTCTGCAGATGACTGGTCTCAAGGACAGGGGGCAGCTATGATACAACAGCAGAGGGCATGCATGCCACACACACATACCTGAGACTCCCTCAAGGGCCAGCCCTTGGGCACTCCATGATATCTTATTTCTAAAGAAATTACCATCAGGATAAAAAACAGAATTGATTTTTCAAATACTGAGAAAGAGTCAGAGACCTATATCCAAGACAAAGATGGAAGAATCAATTGTTGCCAAGGAAGAAGACAAGAAATTATCATGGCCAGGTAATCGGAGTGAAACCTCACATATAACACGCCCAATGGAGGATTGAAAGCAGAAAGATATCAGGGAGTCTCAAAACACATAGATTAAACTGATAGAAATAAAATAAAGTAAAATAAAATAAAATAAAATAAATAAAGAATTTCTAAAGAAAAGATTGGTAGCAGACTGAAGGAAAAGTCCAAAAAAGCTGGCAGAAGCAAAGGACCAAATTTTTGACCTGGCAGAAAAGGAATGGTAAATAAGGAAACAAATCCAAAGAAAGAAGGAAGAATGATGAAACATGACAATGAGCTTAGGAAAGTCATTGACTCCAAGGAATAGAAAGAGGTGCTTATTGTAGGAGAAGTAGGAGTGAGAGAAAAAAAAAGAGGGCTGAACATGGATTTGAGAATTCAGAGCTAAAACTGTCCCTCATCTGGGAGCAGAAACAGAGATCCAGATTCAGAGGCAAGGAGGACTCACATCACCATCCACAGAAGCATGGAACCACAAGACATAGTTTCATTCAATGGAGGAATTCTCTTTACCTAAATATGCGTGGGAGTGTAGTTTGTACATAGCCAAATCACTTACCTCAAGAGGACAAACTATACCAGCTCTCAAAGCAGGTCAGGTAGCTCAAGCAACACCAGCCCAAGCCAAAATCCATTTCCCCTGCATTTGTGAACAATGACAGAGCAGTGGTTCACGTCTAGAACTAGGACGTATTCAGAAGTCAAAGGTTGTGTCATGGATTGTGTCTATCAGTTCAGAGGCGGCCTTCAGCTCAACTCATGATCCCAGGGTCTTGGCATCGACTCTGGTCTCAGGTTCCCTGCTCAGGGGTAAGTCAGCTTTTCCCTCTCCAGCTCTACACCCTGATTGTGATCTCTCTGTCTCTCTGTCAAATATGTGCATGTGCATTGTTTGACAAAAAGACAAAAACACAACCGGGGTACAAGGATTGACTGTGGCCAGGGGATGTTTTCTTTAATTTGGACCTAGATCTCTATGGAAGGCAGCCAGGTTCAGAGAACCTCCCACAATCCTCAAATGCTAGACCTTCGCTCAGAGCTCCAATGTTCATTCTCCAGTTCCTTGTCTTCCTGAATATCCTCACCAACCTGTAGCATACGCTGTCTGTGGCTCTCTAATGGCCCTTTGTTGTCCCACTGTTCATCTTCTGCTGCCTCCATTAGAACACGCCCATCTTCCACAAGAGGCATTGTTTGCTTATCCCATGAAACTATTTGGGGGATGTTCATGAGAGGGTGAAGGCAGGCTTGTGCTGTCACATCTACATGTACTCCTCCAGAGGGTATCTGCACGACCCTGTGGGAATGCTCCAGGTTCTTTGACATTTGAATCCTCTTCAATGCGTCCTTTTGAAGATACAAGTTGTGTTCCTGAAACGGGCACGGAAGTCTTTCAGATGGCTTCACTTGGGCTATGGGTCTTTTCCAACATGCTCCATGCTTGCTCCTGTGGACTCCAAGTACATGAGTCCATTCTGGACCTAAGGTTCTAGGATGTAGAATCTGCTTTTGGTAAATCGTCAGTTTTGAAGATTTGGAAGTCATTTTGGCTCTATTTCTAGGGATGCTACAGCTACTCATTATAAGGTCCGCTAGGCCAGAGGGAGTCATTTTGTGTTTCTGCAGTAAACTTATATTGAACCCATGCTGTAAACAAAATTGACCCTACTCCTCCCAGAGGAGCTTACTCTCAAAGCCTAGATACAAGGGTGAATCAGGCCAGGTGAAGACATCCCATTAGAGGGGCACGCATATATCTACTAGGGTAAATTGAGATCCAATTGTCCACCCATGTGTTACCTAGCATTTTTGTTTTTGTGGTGTAGCAGACTTAGCACGACTGTGCAGTTTTTTCTGTATTGTTATCTCATTGGCCACGTCTGTATAGCCTGGCTAAACTACCGCTATAAATGTTAGTCTCTGAGGCTGGGAGGGGTTGCCTCTTTGCAAGAGAAGGCCCTGACCGGTCAATATGATTCTCGATGCTTTGTGCAAAATTAACGTTTGCTTGACCTTCACTTTGTATCAGTCTCGCTCTTTTGAATAAGGACCCTATCTTTGGAGGGCCACCCGAATTCAAATGATGAGAACTGAAACAGCATTGGAATTTTTGGAAAAGCCTCTGGAGGTAAGATCATGGGATCCTGCATGGAGCTGCAGTGTACAGTCTCCTACCAATCTTCTCTTCAGGAGTTCTTTAGGTGCTTTTATCTTTATCAGTTTTATCTCTGTGGTTCGAGACTCTCTGATATCTCCTATGTTTTCTGACGTACAGCGAGTATCCAGGCCCCTGCTTTCAATCCCGCATCGGGCGTTTTCTATGTAGAGGGTTCACTCTGATTGCCTAGCCATAATCATTCCTTCTTCCTTTACCTGGGCATCAATTGATTTTTTCATCTTTGCATTGGATCTAAGTCTCTGTCACCTCTCTGTATTCGTTAAACTCATTCTGCTTTCTAACCTGAGGGTAATTTATTTAGGAGGAAGAGATCCGGAGTACCCAGGGCTGGCCCTTAAGGTTTGTTGAGTGCGTGCGTGTGTGTGTGTTTGTGAGTGTGTATGTGGCATGCATGCCACTGCTGTTTGTGTTGTGGCTGACCCTGTCCTGGAGGCCAGTCATTTGCTGTAGCTCTCCTTTCCGGCCGTTTGTTGTTTTTAGGGTCCGGGTTGAATATGCAGAGGTTTACCTTGGTGGGCTCTGGTGTGCCTGTGAAAGGAGAAATTCGAGCAACTCAGCAGAACGCAGGCCTGCAGAATGCTGTGTTCAGAAGAGAACATGTGGTCAAAGCTTTCTTCTCGTCCCCTATGGGAGAGTCGTTGTCCTTGGACTAAGCATCTTGGACTGAGGAAGGCAGTTTTCCAAGTATTCCACTGTCGGGATTTCAAGTTGGCTGGCTAGGCAGCCTATGTCCTCACATACCTGTCTTGGCCAGTAGCTTTGTCTTGATGCTGTTGTTGCGAGAGCCCAAAATTTATTATGTCCACATTGAGACATCTCCACGAACACTGCCTTTCACGGAATCACTCCCACTACTCACCATCTTCCCAGTGCGTCACTTAGTATTGTCTCTCTCTGATCATTGTCTCCAGGCTGTCTGCTCCTGGTCGCTTGTTGGTGTCATATGCAGGAAAAAGATGGTGTTCCTTCAAGTTGATGTCTGCCAAGCCTGCTGATAGGAAAACTTCAGCCTTCAACACTTGTGTTGTAAAGTACTCGTGCCCTTCAGACCCTCTGCGTCTCACAGTCAACGGCACTGGGAAACAGGTTCCTTGTGGGTTCCCAGTGTGCCCTGCTCTCCTGTGCCTTGGTCCTCTTCATGGACTCCAGCCCTCTGATCCACGAACCAACCAAATCTCCCCTGAGCCATGTCTCCAACCTTCTCCCATCATCTCTGCAACTTCCGTTCTCTTTCGCTGTGGAGTTTATCTTGTAGGCTTCAGGTCAATTTCCACCCCAATGCAGTTGTTGTGTTCATCTTCCTGTTGCCTTCATAGCTGAAGACAAGCATGAGGTTATTAGACACTACTACCATCTCACTCTCCTCCATGTCACCGCAATTCGTACTGAGACATAAGCAAGAAGGAATTCTTCCACTTGTCTCTTATGGCAGTCTTGCGGAGAGCATTGGGCTTTGTCACATCTATCATTCTCAGAACGACATCAGACAGACGATTTCACTAACTCATGACACTCAAGAATCATACGAAAAAGAAAGGGTATTGGTACAAACAGTATGACTCTAATGAGAAATTCAAATGGTGCTGTTCTTTGGAAAGCAGTTTTGTGAGAACACGTGTTACTTGAAGAGGACAAGAGATGACATTCCTTGCAGGAGATTTCCTGAAACTGATGGAATGTGAGATTTCAAGGCATGTCAAATTGAATTGCTACCCACAAGAGACCGAATTCCATTCTCTCGTATTTTAATAATAATTGTGATGTGAAACACACACACACCACACAGCATTAACACATGCACATGCAAAATATGGGAAGGAAGCGAGGAATCGTACCAATGAAGCAACCCCAAGAAAATACCATATAGGTGAAAGGCAAATAGAATCCAAGTCAGAAGCCAACCGAAATGAGAAAGTGAACTATTACCTATCAATAATACATTCAGTATCAGGACTAAAGTCTCCCGTCAATACAAACAGTTTGTAAGAGTGGTTGAAATTCCAAATAAAAAAAAAAAAAAGGTAGAAAACATCCATAAGAAAACAACAAATATTAAACTAGCTCGTCCTTCTGTTGACCATAGGAGATTTCCTTCGACTATAAAGATACTCATAGCTTGCAAGTGAAGAAACAGGGAAGACATAGGTTATGCTATTCCCAAGGAGAAGAGAGCCAAAGTGTTTGTGCATAAGTCAGCGAGAGTCATTTTATGCCTTCGAGAGACAAAAGATAAGCGGAAGTTGTTTTGTCTTGATGGAGCATCAAAACAACAGAAACCTGGAAGAATTGCCAACATATACACCACGAACAAGGGTGTATCTAAACGTTGGAAGGTATGAACACACAGGAAGGGAGATGGTAAATTTTATCCAATACTGTTGGCAATTATGATATCTACGTTAAGCACAGGACAGATCATCTGGATGGGAAGGTTCTAAGGAATAACAGACGTCCACATGGGCTCTCGAGACCACCTGAACTTTGGGGATCGATGAGAAAGATTGCGTCTCTGAGGACAATAAGATATGTTCTTCCCAGCAGCAGACCTAACTTTGTCTATCGCAGGTCATGAGCTCGAGTCCAAATCCAGTCGTAATTCATGGAAGAGAAGTCAAAACCTATCCTGTGCACTTATGATCACGAAGGTATGAAAACAGGAAGATATCACTTTCAAATTGGAAATACAGCCAGACACTAAAGTGGAAAACACAACACATTCACGAACTGCAATGAATGCAAGAAAGAAAATCCAAAGGAAAAGAAGAGCCATGAACGAAGGAATTCTAAGAAACTTAGAGGAGGATGCCAAAACATTTTATGGGGAAACCATATAGGGTTAAAAGCATGCATTTCCAAAATTTAAAAACACTGAAAAAGAAATCCCCCTATAAGGACGACTGAAGGAACAAGATGAAGAAAAACCGAACTCCAAAGTTAACAGAAAAATTGAAATCATACATGTGATTATCAAAATTAAGGAAATACAAACAAACCAATAGGAAATGAATCAGGAGACCTCACACTTCAGTTTTCACAACACGAACAAACCACAGAAGCCATTACTGGGATAAAACAGGGAGACAAGCACACAGCTGCAAGTATGAAACCACATGACAACTCGGAGAAAGGAAAAAAGAAAAACCGAAGAGGCACATCCACACATTTATGCTAGCAAATCCAAGAACTGAGAGAAAAGGATAAATTCGCAGACACATAGGAACATCCAAGTTAGGTCAGTAATCCTACAAAATCTCAGCTCTAGTAGTGACGGAACCATTTGAAGCAGTAATCCAACCCCAGCCAACACACAGAAGGCCAGGTCAAGACATTTTCTTGAGCCACTCCTCTAGGTATTTAGTGAAGGCATTGTGATGTCCTCTCATCAAATCCAGAGATGGAAGAGGTGGGTAAACTCTAATTCACAAGGATAAAGACCCAATTCAAAAAAGGACATTTTAGGAAACCAATTCCATGTCATTTCAATAAAGGAAAGACAATAAACAATATAATTCTTTCCTTTTCTCCTGTGACTGCCTTTGGTTTAGAGAGGGCCATAATGTTTTCCTCTGAAATTATGTTGTTCTTGTTGCTGTTCTGTTGAGAAAGCCTGCCTATCATCCATCATCCGTTTTTGACAGAGTATTCAGGGATGCTTTAGTTGCATGTACGTCCAGTGCTCCTCTTAATATATTCCACAACTCCTGACTACCCATTAAGCAGTTCTCTTTTTGGTAAACCTCAGCTGGATTCTCAGAGTCCTGAGTCACTCCTGGTGGGTCTCCTTCTCTGACTTCTTGCCCGTCAGTATTCCCTTCCTTTTCCATTTCCCAACAGCAGGGCATGGGACATTCATGTCAAGGCAAGGTCCAGGGGTTCATTCACTTCGACGGCAGAGGAATACTGTGGTGCCGAAATGGACCCAAACTTCCTGATCCACTAGTCCTTGCAAAGGCATTGCGGCTCACTCCAAAAGTCTGCTCGAATGGGCCTTGCAAGCCGTCGGTATAGGCCGTCCCTTTCCTTCTGACTAAAGAGACTTGGTCCACATGTCTATACCCGTTACCACAACAAGTACAGTTAACTAATAATGACAACGGTTTCGGTCCAGGCCTCTTCAATGAGAGTTAGCTCTGATGCAGAAGGTCACTCCCTCGAAGTCTTTGCAAAGGTATTTAAGGGAAAGCCAGGTAGACAGAGGCCTCATCCCTTAGCCGTGTGTTTCAGAACACTAGGAGACTAGGCCCCAGACAGCACCATATATCGATGCCATCACCTTTTACCTCGGAAAGGGACTTTCCGTACCTTAGTCATCACAGACGCATAGGCGAAAGACGCTGACAAAGTACGCTCTCACCCACAGGACGAGAAAACCCACGGAGAGCTATTCATACCTGCGAGGCCTCACCTTTTCTTTAAATATCTAGAAATTGTAGTGGAAAAGGACACCTTGCCATCTCCGGGGATATGTTGGCCTAAAGGAAGGTATACTGAATGTCATTTTCCTTCCTCTATGTCTCCAGAAAGGGGAAGTTGGACATTAAACCACAAGACATCCTGAGTTCTTGATCAGGTTCAGAGGGCTCTTGTTCTGTCCTTCCCGGAGCTTCCTACTTAAAGCCAATGGACACCAAGGTCATGGGAGAGGGACAGCTGCTTCAGTGAAGCCAGCATCTGTGATGTCACAAAGCTTTGAGGTCATAGCAACCACTCCTCATCAACCCAGGCCTGATCACTACACTTGACTGGAGTAGTCATGGGTGGGCCAAGAGGACCCCAGGCCGTCCCAAACCTCTGGAGCTGCCTGGGTCTCTCACCAAGGCAGTTTGCGAATCGAGTCGGTGTCACCTTCTCCATGGCCCAATTCATAGAGGAAAAAGGGATATTTTTCAAAATAAAAATTAGCGTATTTTTCAGAATATGATATAGTGTTATTCACTGAACTGAGGGAACAAATGTCAAAGTCTAACACAGTTTACAGAATGTTTTAACATAAATTGAAATTTAAATCTGACCAAATTTCACAGTTTTAAGTAAAATGATAGCACTTTATATCCTTGAAAAGTGGTAAGTGACCCAAAACATGGCTTAGAAAAACAAATTTAACACTACACTAGTCTGAGATGGTTAAGTTATGGTACAACTTGCCATTGTGTATCATCAAATGGTATATATTTTCTTTTGGGCTTGTCATTATATTTTATTTTAGCCATTCTGGTAAGTGTGTAGTGATATCTCAGTGTCATTTTAATTGCATTTCCTTGATGTCTAATTATGTCAAAATATATTACTTTGATGTTTAATGCTCTGAGCTTTCTCAGTTCAAGACCATGAAGCCACTTAGGAAAAATACAGTTGCAGAGGCACTCATAGACCAACTCTTATTTCGAAATAAGAAGAAACATTACTACCCATTCCAACAAAAAATAGATTTGTTATGCAGCAGGGATTTTATAAATTACCTACACAACTTATATAGTAAGATGAAATGGGACAGGCGGCTTCTTGCAGCTATATACAACATCATTTTAATTTCAATTTTCAGTATAATTTTTCCAAGGTATACACAGAATATATATTTAATGTAAATTGTGAACATTTTAAACTCTGTATATGGAAATTAGTCAATTTTAAGTTTATAACAATCAAAATTAACGGAAGTTTATTTTAAATTAGTTAGCTTTCTCTGCATTGCAAGACAGAATAATCAAGAATTGGTAAGAAAAAAGTAATCTCTGTAAAATTACCGGGGGTGCATTATAAAGTGTTCGGTAACCGATCAAACTCACAATTTGGATTGAATGGCAAGTGATTTTTAAAATCTGGAACTCATTGTCAATTTTTTTTCTTCATTGTGTCTTAATAAATTACTATGTTCATTTGCATGGAAGTGAAGAAAAATGCATGACATTTCATCTCAACACTAACACCTTTAACTGGCAACTCTGAATGTACTTTACAGCAGTGTAACAAAGTAAAGATCAATGATGTTTCATGAAATATTTGTTATAATTCTCAAGGAGATAGGGAGTTTGTGCAAAAATGCAAATCACTTTGCGACTAAACACATTGTTTATTTCAGCTAATTTTAAGAAAATATGCTGAGAATCTCTCAAAAAAGGAAGCAATGATTTAGGTTTGCCTTCAAACTCCTTATCTAATCCTGAACCAACAGCACATAGTTCAAAGAGCAACTAATTTGAGTAGCTCCAATTTACACATTTCCTAACAATGCTTAATTTAGTGGAATTTCTGTCCAATTATGGTAATTTGATGTAATGAAAGACAAAAGTTCAAAAAGATCATCCTTAATTTATATAGATGCCAAACTCTGCATTTTCTGAATGACGCCCAGGAACGTATTTTCAAAAACAAACAAACAATGCCAGAACCACTATTAGGTCATCTCTAGGCAGAAAGTGACTCAGAGCTTACATTACTCTCTCCCTGAAAGTATACTGTAGGCACTGAAACTACTACCCTGAGTCTGTGCTATCAAATTCCTTAAGTTAGAAAGTTTTAAAACCCGTCTGTGTGGGAGTATTTCATTTACAGATAGAGATTTGGTTGTTTATACATTTTCATACTTGAGTTTTAGGATGTAATAACTATGTTTTAAAATTCATGGTGGTTTTGAATACTGTTGGATAATTGTGCTAAAATGGTATATCCATTCCTCCTAGGAAACAGAAATTATAGAAAGGTAGTGCTTTTCAAATCTGACATCTTTGAGTCATTGCAGTTTCATATAAATGCAATAGGAAAAGTGTCATTCATGTTTATGATATTTTCTATAAATAAATTAGAATGTACTGGAGGCCTGATATAAAGTGGGATGCCTAAACTTCAGTAAGATCTTGTTTTCAATTCAAAATAAATTTTATTTTTTATTTTTTTATAATGTCCCTCAATTTCAGATAAGCACCCCCATAAGGTCCACTCTGTTTTTTTTTTAAGAATTTATTTATTTTATTTGACAGATAGAGATCACAAGTAGGCAGAGAGGCAGGCAGAAAGAGAGGAGGAAGCAGGCTCCCTGCTAGGCAAAGAGCCCGATGCGGGGCTCGATCCCAGGACCCTGGGATCATGACCTGAGCCAAAGGCAGAGGCTTTAACCCACTGAGCCACCCAGGCGCCCCCAAAATAAATTTTAAATTGAATTATGCACCTCTAAGTTCAGAGACAATAAACATCAACCAACACAATTAATAAGTTCTATTTCTTAAAATTTCAGGAACATTGATAGTCTCATCTCCTGGAAGAACAACAGCTAAAATTTTTGGTCATGGATTCTTGCTAAAATATCACTTTCCCAAAGAAAATTAATGTTATGAATTTTTATTGATTGTTATTGATCATGAAGAATATAACAACCACGATAAAAAGAGTAGGAAAAACATGATATCTCATCTGTAAGGGCATGTGGAAAGTAGGAAATGCTAATAAAAATAACTACCATTATTTCCTAAGTTAACATAATATAACAGAACAAAAATATTTCAAAACAATGTTTTCTTTTTTTTTTAAGATTTTATTTATTTATTTGACAGAGAGAGATCACAAGTAGGCAGAGAGGCAGGCAGAAAGAGAGGAGGAAGCAGGCACCCTGCTGAGCAGAGAGCCCAATGTGGGACTCGATCCAAGGACTCTGAGATTATGACCTGAGCCGAAGGCAGCGGCTTAACCCACTGAGCCACCCAGGCACCCCCATAACAATATTTTCTAGGCTCATTCTGATAACTCTTTTCTACATTCAAATTTAAAGGTTGAGGCATGTGATATATATTACACAAAAAACATCCCAAGGAATTCGTTAAAAAAAAAACTCTTAATAAAGAACAAATCCAAAGGAATTTCTTTTCTAATTTAATTAACAAATTATGAATCGACTTACCTATTTAATACAGCGTATCAGGCACCAATAATATTTTTTAATCGTCACACCTGATGCAATAGTTACCATCTTTCAGACATACTGATCACGAACAAGCAAATAAACAAGAGCACCGTAGCTTAAGATCTACCTGCATAAATATAGGCTACTTCAGACAATCTCTTCACCACAACATAGAAATGAATAGAAATCATACATGCTCTGTATGGACATACAGATGAGATAGAAGGGGATGGATGTTAATATATGCAGAATCTTTATTAATTACATTGTAAACCATAATATGGAAAAACAGAATACAATTTTAGAAATACCCAGGTCACCATCATTGTTTTATTTTTATATGTGTAGATAAGGAGTTTAATAAACAATCCATGACTATTCAACTCCTTATATTTTGAAAATTTTAGTAAAAGTAACAAACCTAGCACCTAGAAAATTATACTTATCTGCAACATACAGCTTTGCCAGCATGGTAGAGGAAAAGCAAAACAAAATAAGTAAGAAAAGTTTAACATTTCACAAGAGATTTGCTTTTATTTTTTATTTATTATTTTTTATTTTTCATTAATTATTTACTTCTATTTTCTACTTTATTTTAATGAAAATGTCATGACCATAACATAAGAGCAGAATTAAACCAACATGAGAAATTATTTTTTCATAAGTTAAAATAAACTAGCTTGGTGATTAATTCAAAATTATATTACAAACTTCAGTGTTCTTGAAGTAAGTATCACTGCATAAACAAATGAGTCAGGAGTCATAAACTAATGATGATTCTAAATGTTATTTAGAGAGACATTCTGTTCTTAATATATTTCAAATATTCTACACAAGACAAAGTGGATCCAAGTAATCTGTAGGCAAAATAAGATTTTAGAGAAGTATATATTTCCAACAGTATTTATAAAATATTACCTTTATGTAAGGCATCATCCTGGACTTTGTGGAAACACACAAAGGAGTAAGAAGTGGCCCTTCAAGAAACATATACAATATCAAGGTTTAACATGAAGCAGCATGTCTTCTCTAAGTAAAAAAAAAAAAACATTGTACCAACTGACTTTACTGAAACTTTATATTTATTGCTCTCATTTTAGGTCATAGTGTCCTTCTGCATGCAGGCTGCTATAACGGACATGATATAGACTTAATAGCTTATAAAGAACAGGAATTTATTTCTCACAGTTCTAGAACGGAGAAGTTCAAGATTAAGGAATGGGCAGATCCAGGGAGAGCCCACTTCCTCATAGATGGCTATCTTCTCACTGTAAACGTACATGATGAATGAATCAAGAGAACTCACTGGGGTCTCCTTTAAAAGGACTGTAATCCCACTTATGACCTAATCACCTCCCAAAGGCCCCTAAGTTTTAATACTATCACTTCCAGAGTTAGATTCCATAATATGATTTTGGGAGACATAAACATTCACACCATAGTATATATAAACAAAAAAAGACACAAAAACAACAAACAAAAAAATTATTTTAACTACCTATTATTTTCAACTACATAAACTTTTAATTTGTTTCTATAGAATATTAAATAACTCATTTGAGTGATTCACTTATATCCAATGCATCTGAGTGCAATTAAATTTGCTTACCCAGCATATCCAGAAGCATATTTCTTCAGACTATCCCATTCCCCACCTTACAGGATTTACCACAATTAGAAGACATGGGATAGAGGATAGATAGATAGATGTATACATAAACACACTTGTACATACCCATATGCATATTTTTTCCTGTTAATGATACTCATGCAAATAAAATTTAAGCTCAAGGAAACCTGTCTTGTGTGTTACTTAATATCCAGTTTTTAGTCAACATCCAAAAACAAATAATCCAATAAAACCATGGATAGAAGACATGAACAAGTGTTTCCCCAAAGAACACATTCAAATGTTCAGTAGATACATGATGTGGTATATATGTTCAATGGAATACTATGCAGCCATCAAAAGAAATGAAATCCTGCTATTTGTGATGACGTGGATGGAACTAGAGGGTATTATGCTTGGCGAAATAAATCAATCTGAGAAAGACAACTATCATATGATCTCCCTGATATGATGAAGTGGAGATGCAACATAGGCAGTTTCGGGCATACGAAAAGAAAAATAAAAAAAGATGGTATTAGGAGGGAGACAAACCATAAAAGACTGAATCTCACAAAACAGACTGAGGGTTGCTGGGGGGAGGTGCGTTGGGAGAGGATGGTGGGGGTATGGACATTGGAGAGGGCAGGTGCTATGGTGAGTGATGGTGAGTGCTGTGAAATGTGTAAACCTGGTGATTCACAGACCTGTACCCCTAGGGATTAAAGCACATTATATAAAAAATTTTAAAAAATAATTTAAAAAACCCATTAAAGAAAAAACACAGATTGCAAGCCCCGAGCTAATCTCATATTCAATCAAAACTTTTGAAAGTTTTCCCCTTAAAGATCAGAAGAAAGACAAGTGTGTCCATTTTCACTACTCTCATTTGACACAGTAGTGGATGTCCTAGCCAGAGAAACAAGGAACACATAGAAATAAGAGACTCCAAAAAAAAAAAAAAAAAAAAGGAAGAAGTAAAATTTTCTTTCTTTGGATAACATGAACTTACATGTTAAAAAATCCTAAAAAATTCACAATAAATTTGAATAAACAAATTTAGTAAAATTACCAAATACAAGATCAATATATAAAAGAAAAGAATTTTGCTTTGTTTCTTTTTTTTTTTTTATGGACTGCTTCCCAGTTTGTCATATCATCCTTGTTCAGTGATCACGCTAATCTTCTCTGCACCATTCCAATTTTAGTATATGTGCTGCCAAAGTAAGCACAAGACAGGAGCATTTTAACATTCTAATGATGAACTATCTGAAAAAATAAAGAAAACAATCTAATTCACAATAGCATCAAAAATAATAAAATACTTAGGAATAGATTTAACTAAGAAGATGAAAGATCTGTACTCCATAAACTATGACATTGATAAAGAAATTGAAGGTGACAGAAATGGAAAGATAGCTCATATTTATGAATGGTAAGAATTAACATTGTTAAAATGTCCATACTACCGTAAACCATCTGTAAATCCAATTCCTATCAAAAATCCAATGTTAGGGGCGCCTGGGTGGCTCAGTGGGTTAAGCCGCTGCCTTCGGCTCTGGTCATGATCCCAGGGTCCTGGGATCGAGCCCTGCATCAGGCTCTCTGCTCAGCAGGAAGCCTGCTTCCTCTTCTCTCTCTGCCTGCCTCTCTGCCTGCTTGTCATCTCTCTCTGTCAAATAAATAAATTAAAAATCTTAAAAAAAATCCAATATTATTGTTTTACAGAAGTAAGTAAAGAATCCTAAAGTTTATATGAGACCATGAAAGACAACAAATAATCAAAGCAGTTCTGAGAAAGAATGAAGAAGGGAGATTACACTTCTTGATTTGAAACTATACTACAAAGCCCTCATGCTCAAAACAATAAAGTATACTGGCATAAAAACAGACCAATAAACAAGTAGAACAGAATTGAGAGTCCAGAAATAAATCCTTTCATACAGTCACCTAATATTTGACAGGGGCCAACATATGTAATGGGGAAAGATAGTCTGTTCAATAAATGATATTTAAAACTGAATAGTCACATAAACAGTATGAAAAGGGAACCTTATATCACTCATAAGTCTGAACTTGAAATAGATTAAAGACTTAAAGGTGATGCATGAAACTAAATTTCCTAAAGGAAAACATAGGAAAAATTCTCCTTGACATTGGTCTTGCCAATAGTTTTTTGGATACCAGACCAAAAACACAAGCAAAAAAAGCAAAAATAAATAAATGGTATTACATCAAACTAACGTTTCTGCATTGCCAAAAAAAGGGAGAGAGAATGAAAACACAATCCACAGAATGTAAGAAAATACTTACGAATCTTATATCTGAAAAGAGGTTAATAACCAACAGATACAAATAGAAAAAAATATATGATTAAAAAAATAGCAAAAGGATCTCAATAGACTTTTTTTTCAAAAAAGTTATATAAATGACCAACAGGAGCATTAAAAAGTGCTCAACGTAAAAATCTCAGGGCAAAGTCCTTATGTTGTTGTTGTTGTTGTTTACCTCTGAAAAACACAGCAAGATATTAGAATATATACTACCAAAAAATTGAAACTAACCAATTTTGGTAAATATTGGGGAAAACGGGGAACTTATGCACTGTAATAGGGATATAAATTTGTATGGAAAACAGTATGGAGATTATTCATATTATTAAAAGTAAAATTACCATATGATTCAGTAATCCCACTTCTAGGTATCTATCTAAAGAAAACGAAGTTCACTGTTCAAAGACATATCTGCACTCTTATGTTTATTATAAAATTATTAACTCTAAGCAAGAGATGGAAATAACTTCAGTATCCATTAATGGATGAATGAGTAAAATAAGTATGGTAAATATATACTACGGAATACTACTTAACCATGAAAAATTAAGAAATACTGCCATTTACAACAGCATGGATGGATCTTGAAGGTATTATTCTAAGTGAAATATTTCAAAGATTTTATATATTTTTTTAATTTATGTATTATGATATCCCTTACATACAGAATCTGAGGAAAAGGAAAACTAATGGAAACTTAGAGTTGAGTTGACAAGGGGTGAACCTGGGGTGGAGTAAGATGGTCCAAGGGTGCAAACTTGCAACTATAATATGAAAAAGTTCTGGGGATCTAATGTACAGCATGATGATCATAGTTAATAAGATATACATACTTTTTTTTATTGTGCTTCCCTTTAATAAACTTTGCATATATCACATTCTTACAAGTTGAAAGTTTATAGCAATCTTGTATAAAAGAGGTCTGCTGCCACCATTTTTCTAACAACATTTGTTCATTTTGTGTCTCTTTGTCACATGTTGGTAATTCTTGCAATATATCAAGTTTTTTCATTATTATTGTATTTGTTATGGTGATCTGTGATCAGTAATTATGACCCACTGAAAACTCAGAACTAGTGTACTTAAGGTATATACATTGATTTTCTTTAAAAACATAATGCTTTTGAACAGTGCAGTATAGTTTTTATTTTTTATATGCACTGGGAAACATAATTTTTTATATGCACTGGGAAACCAAAAAATATAATAATTTGACTTAGTTTATTGAGATAATCACTTTATTGAGGCAGTCTGGAACAAAACCCACAAGACCTCTGAAGTTTATCTCTACTATACTATATACATAAAAGTTGCTAAGAGAGTAGATCTTAAAATTCCTTACGATACATGCATAAAAAACAGTGGCAACTATACGAGATAGTAGATGTATTAACATTTTTGTGTAGATTATATTGCAATAAAGATGTATACCAATTTATCAAATTGTACAAAATTTACACAATGTTAAAAGTTTGCAATGTTATAAGAAATCATTTCTTAAATTTACAAATATGTCGATTTTTTTCAATAAAGCTGGAAAAAACTTTTTGTAGAATTAATCTATTTTTCAAAAAAGGAAGTAAGGCAGTAGAAACTGCAACTAAGTCTGAAATAATAGAATATAAAATCCATTTTTGTTATATACACTGTGACAAAAACTATTACTTAGTTTACAATGGAGGAGTACTTATGAAGCATGAAGGATGGTCTATAAAAAAGGCTGAAAGAGCTCAGTTTTAAGGTTTAAATTTAATATCTTCTTTTAAAATACTAAACTGACCACCCAGTGTTCCAAACATCAATGTCTTAACTGCATGAATTTATTTCATACAACTCTATAATCTAGTTTCATAAGAAAGCAGCATGCAAAGTTTGAATAAGACAGACTTGCTTAAGTTTCTTTATGTTCAACAGTAAAGGATACCTCCTTAAAAACAAATAGAAGAAAAATCAGCATATTTATTATGATAATTATTATTCATAAGGAGATTCATATTGAATTAGGGAATATATATCCTCAGAGGGGGTAAAGTAAAATGAAATTTATGTTGGTAAATGTGTCTAATAATAGTCAATACAATGCCTCAATATAAATGAATATTACCATTTTGAACAATTTAATTACTATTACTAGAATTATTATAAGTATAAAAATAGCTATCATTTTAGCATGGAATATGAGACTCTCATGCTCCATGCTTCATCACATCCACACAACAACGCTGCATAATAAGTATTATCATCACCATTTCATGGGTGAAAAAACTGAGGCTAACACATTTAGATAACTGGTTTATGATTACATGGGTAGCAAAAATGCATCACACTAATTTAGGCTTTATGATTTCAGAATTGTACTCTTTCCACTGCACATTCTATTACTCTGTAAATACTTGGCCTGTTTTCATTTGGTTCTTTAATTTTATTCATGTGGTGATGGCTTAAAGCTTCCTTTAAAGGAAGCTTAAAAATTTCATTTAACCAAAAGCTCCCAAGAATTAAAAATGCCACGGATCTAATGTAGACATGGATATCATTAGTTAATGGGTAACTATATATTTTCCACCCTAGTGAGATAACAATCAGAGTATTTTTCTAAGTTTTAGTCTCTCAGTGTTAAAAAGGACTTTGTTAAAATAGAAATATTTAGACAAAGGTGATCAAAAGTCTGAATCAGGTCACCTTAAGGTAAATATTAGGAACCTGAGGAAACAAATGGAGATTTGAACACTGAGCTATGATATAATGAATGGTTTCAAGTATTTAGTAGAGTATAGAAAAGCCCTTTAAAGCCTGGTCTTAGCCTAGCATTGCAGCTTCTGGGATATCTGTCTATCTATCATCTATCTATCTAGATATAAATTTGAAAACTTTTTTAACTTAAAGATTTTGAGAAATAGAACATAATCAGCACCATAGAAGATCTGTTTCTGATAACAACCTAGCCCCTCCTCCCAGTTTGTTAATATTCTCTCTTATTTAATGTAACATTGTGCAAATAGACCACTACTGAACTGCCGTTATGAATGAAATAGCTATAATCATCTGTTTGCATATCCTGGTGAAAATATTCATTTAGTTCCATGTTGTATTTCTAGGAATGGACCAAATTTTTATTTTTATTTTTAAGTTTTCTAAATATTGTCCAACTTACCTCAAATGTTTTCATTATGGGCACTTTCATTCTTTCACATTCTTGCAAGGCAATTTTACTGTTGCCCAATATGGTAAGTGTGTAATAGTATGTCATTTTAGGTTTTAATTTATTTTTAATTTAATTTAATTTAATTCCAGATTCATAATAAAGATAAACAGTTTTTATATATGAGTGGCCATTTGGATTACCCTTTCTGTAAAGTACATGCTCAAATTTTTTTTTTTTTTTTAACTTTTTATTTTTTATAAACATATATTTTTATCCCCAGGGGTACAGGTCTGTGAATCACCAGGTTTACACACTTCACAGCACTCACGAAAGCACATACCCTCCCAAATGTCCATAATCCCACCCCCTTCTCCCAAACCCCCTCCCCCCAGCAACCCTCAGTTTGTTTTGTGAGATTAAGAGTCACTTATGGTTTGTCTCCCTCCCAATCCCATCTTGTTTCATTTATTCTTCTCCTACCCACTAAAGCCCCCATGTTGCATCACCACTTCCTCATATCAGGGAGATCATATGATAGTTGTCTTTCTCTGCTTGACTTATTTCGCTAAGCATGATACGCTCTAGTTCCATCCATGTTGTCGCAAATGGCAAGATTTCATTTCTTTTGATATCTTAACACTGTGTCATACTGACTTCTTTAATAGTAGATTTTCTGAATGAACTTTTAGCTGTGTAGGTCTTCTCTATTTTATTTTGAACTTGTTTTCATTTCAAAATCTTTATATTTATTTTCATAATCTGCTTTTATTTTTCTTTGTCTATTATCTATCTATCTATCTATCTATCTATCTATCTATTTATTTGCAAGCAAGAGAGAGTGAGCAAGTGAGAGTGCAGGGAGGGATAGAAAAAGAAGGGAAAAGAATCTTAAGCAGACTCCAGGCTCAGCACAGAGCCCAACTCTGGGCTCTATTTCACAACCATGACATCATGACCTGAGACAAATTGAAAGAGATAAAATAAAATTAAGGTGTTAAAAAAAAAGGAAAAAGAATTGGAGGTTTAATTAAGTGAGCCACCCAGGCACCCCTGTGGTATCTTAAATTAGCTGTCATATCTTTAAAGTTCTAGAGTATCCATTTGGTTCATTTATAAAACCTTTCTCAATATCATTTTTAGTGTCAGTTTTTTGTTCAATTTGCTTCCCCTTTCATTTCTTTGAGCAGAGTAATCAAGCCATTTTACAATCTTTATTGATCATTTTAACATCATACTTAATCCCATTTTGTCTATCAAATCTTGTTAATGGTTTTTCTTTGTGTGCTTTGTTACATTTTGCTATGTTCAAGACATTATATTTGAAACTCTTATTGAGTAGGGATAATTAAGAGCTATAATAACGGTATGGTCCTCCTTGGTAGGATTTTCTCTTATATCTGAGACTCTACAAGACAATCATACTCCAAATTCAGTGATTGGCTTTCTCAGTTTACACAGAAGGCAAGGTAGGCTATAGTCTTATTTCTGCTTCTCCTTGTGCTTTGTGGATCTCAAGTTAAATTTGGGTTGTACCAAAGTCCTCAAATTTGATTGCTGCTGGATTTGTTTCTCTAGTATCAAGAGTCTATTAACAACACAGCTCAGTGTGTTTTAGCAGTTTCAAATGCTCTCATAGCTAAAATGGCTTCAGGGCATATATCTCTAGGCTCTCATTGTATTTCGTATTTTGGCCCAGTAATCCCTCACTTATTTTTATAATCATTCTGATATTTTTAACTTTAAAAGCTATTTTGTCTGGATTTTTAGTTGTCTTAAGTAGGAGTTTTTAGATCACCATTACTAGAAGCAACAACAAATATACGTGAAAATATCTGCAGTAGTTTATCACATCTTTATGGCTTTGAACTTCCATAAGCTGAGGCATCCTTCTCTAATCACTTAGGCAAACTCCAATTTACCCTTTAATACAACCCAAGAATTGCTTCATTTAAGAACATGTTCAGGGATGACTCTTCCCCACTGTTCTTACCAACATTCCCACACACTCTTTGCTACCCACACCTTGTTTATGAACTTTCGTGAGGTATATCAGCGTGACCAGAATTTTGCTCTATTGTATTTTTGTCCTTTAGAGCTTTAATTAAATATGAATTCCATAGAAAGTCTGTCCCTTTTCTTTCAAACCTGGGTTAGTTATTTCTTCTCATTCTTTGTCAGAAGTTACTTTATTAGAGAAACTTATAGCTCTATTGTGACTTTGGAGCCTTTACAGTTTTTCGACTGGAAAAATCACCCATCCCTGAGATTTTTACGCAGCTTCCTAGCTGATATTATTCAGAAATCTGTTCAAAACAGACTTTTTCAGGGAGGCCCTTTCGGACCACTCAGTTAAAAAACCTCTTCTCAATCACTGCTCTTTTTAAAATGTGCTTATTTAGTTCAAATATGCATCTCTATTAACGAAAAAGCAGTACAATTTTTTTTTAAAGTTGGCTTACCTATTATCTATCTCTCCCATTAAAATGATTCCTCTGGCCTGGGGTTTTGTTGTGCTCATTTTAGACCAGGCACTCAATAAATTGTCTCTGAATGATTGAATTGTTTGACTCCCTTGCTAGATTCTCAACTTCATGAGGCCAAGGATTGTTCTATTCAGTCCTTCTTTACCCTCAATGTCTGTTATATTGCAGTCACTTACGTGACTAATGGGAAAAATCACAGAAAGAAAGAGTTAAAACTACAGAAAAACCCTGTAGGTTCAATAACACAAAGCTTTCTAAAATTATTTAGCCCAGGAATTGAATACTGGCTGCACTTTTGATTTTTTTTAAATGGTATTGAATTTAATTTAAATGGAAATACTGGAATGGTAGAATAATAAAAAAATTATAAAAGCAACTTGCTCCTTAAAGTAAGAATTATATAGGGCATCTCTTCTGGAAGCAAAATTTTCAAATGTCAAACATCTGAAAGCATAGAAGGAGAAGTAAGAGTGTGAATTGTACTTCAATGCTCTTTTCTTTATATTCAGCAAACAGCTTCATTCACACACCTTTCCAATTTTTTCAACTCTTTTGACAAAGCCTTCAGAGGAGTTACTGCTGATGACAACCATCACAGCCTAACAGGAGAAATTTTATAAAGAAAAATAATAGCATGTTTTTCCCAAATTGTTAAGGATATGGTGAAGCTCTGTCGGATTCAAAGGAGGAATGTGCAATTCCATGCTATATATAATAATAACTTGTTTTAATAGTGGCTTTGCAATTTTTCAGATATATCCATTTACTGAAACCACTATCAAATAAACAAAAACAAACAAATGAACAGGGGTTCGAGACAGAAATTATCTAATCTAAAAATAGCACATGTTCACAGAATACACAACACATATCCCAAGTACTACTATAGGCTTCAAGTAATAGTCAAAACAATAGTAAACATGATTCAGACCACACCAGTCAAATCATAAATGGGACCTTAACTGTAAATCCTTATCTTTAGATCAAAGCGGGTAATTGGGGGCTGAAGATACATTATAGAACTAATATGTTATAGAACTCCTCTGAA
This sequence comes from Mustela nivalis, assembly GCF_964662115.1. Taxonomy (NCBI): domain Eukaryota; kingdom Metazoa; phylum Chordata; class Mammalia; order Carnivora; family Mustelidae; genus Mustela; species Mustela nivalis. Next base: position 528,514 of record NW_028136262.1, on the reverse strand, counting down.
ATGAGTCATTTATTCCATCACTTTTCCTGCACAGCTGCTGACCCATGTTTTGGTTCCTGGAAATAGCTGCTACCCTGTCATACTTCTTAAAAGCACATATATTGATAACTCTACTCATTCCTCCATTCCTCTGTGACTGTCACTGTGTTAAAATGTGGAGTCAGCTGACTCACTTGTGATGGTAATAAAGTAGATGAGTTTGCAAAGTATTTTGTTATTTCTAAAAATGCAAAAACCAAATTACATTGAAATCATAAGGGGTGTTTCAGGGAGAGCTGTAGGATGTGGTTTCTTGTGTAATCCACAGAGATTAGCTCCAACACATATTTAAACTCTCCTCTAGGAGCAACCTTAGTGGTAAAGCAAGAAGATAAACAGATGTAAACACACCCTGGCACAAAATTATCACTTATGTTTGGCTTCCTAGTCTCCTCGTGTTACTTATTTATCTTAACTTCTCTCTGAAATCAGGGAACACAGAATCTCAATCAGTTGACATTTTTCTACTGAATTACCCAATAGTCTGATCATACCCCAAGACTTTTTTAAATTATTTCACTCATAATCCCAAATCTGCTTTGCTTCCTCATCTTAGTACACTGTAATTTGATTTCAAAATGAGGACAGTTGTCAGTAATGCCACATTCATTCATCTATTTTACAATTCCATGTGCTTATAACTATGAAGATATGTTAATAACATCCATTCCAATAAGCCGCCCTAAATTTATTATCATGAAACAAGACCTCAAGAAAGAGAATTCAAAATCATCCATGTATTTGCAACTTATTGCAATAAAGCCTTTATCAATAGACTTCCCTGTGCACATGGTGGTCAAATTGCTGGTGAAAACCAGCCAGATCTATTACAAGCTTTCTCATGGCTTCTAGGTAACCCAAGTGAGCCTTTATTGATACTGGGAAGGGATAAAGCAGGGAAGGGATAAACAGTGCTATAAGATTTGGCTAGACAAAAGTAATGACTCTCATTACAAAGTGAGTATTTTTTTTTCAAGCTTTAGTTCAGTTTATTTTTCTTGTATAAAACTATGTAGTAGCCACAGCTGGAGCCTGGGTCCTCTGAACAGAGACTCTGGTGTGGGTCTTCACAAGATGGTCCGTGAACTCCTGATAGGGAGACTTGGTGAACACAGTCTCCTTCCAGAGATCAGGGGTGAGATAGCTGTAGGTCTTGGAGATGGCATCGAAAGTAGCCTTGGCAAAGTTCCCTAGGGTGGCAGTGCAGCCCCTGGCCGAGGTGTAGCAGTCGTCAATACCAGCCATCATCAGCAGTTTCTTGGGCACAGGGGCCGAGACAATGCCAGTGCCTCTGGGGGCGGGGATGAGACGCACCAGCACAGAGCCACAGCGGCCAGTCACTTTGCACGGGACAGTGTGGGGCTTGCCGATCTTGTTCCCCCAGTAGCCTCGCCGCACAGGGACAATGGAAAGCTTCGCCAGAATGATGGCTCCGCGGATGGCAGTGGCTACCTCCTTGGAACACTTGACACCCAAACCGACGTGTCCATTGTAATCTCCGATGGCGACAAATGCCTTGAACCTGGTCCGCTGGCCCGCGCGCGTCTGCTTCTGCACAGGCATGATCTTCAAAACCTCGTCCTTGAGGGAGGCTCCCAGGAAGAAGTCGATGATCTCAGACTCCTTGATGGGCAGGGAGAAGAGATAGATCTCCTCCAGGGACTGATCTTCTTGTCTTTGACCAGGCGGCCCAGCTTGGTGACGGGGATCCACTCCTTGTCCGCGGCCTTGCCCCCGCGAGCTCCGCGGCCTCGGCCCCGGCCCCGACCACGGCCCCGGCCCCGGCCCCGGCCCCGGATGCCGCTGCGGAAGCCACCGCAGAAACCGCCGCGGCCTCCCATTCCAGGGCCCCCGGGCCCTCCGGGCCCTCCCGCAGCACCGGCGTCATCCGCCATTTGGTGTTCTCTCAGAGAGGAAACAAAGTGAGTATTTTAAAGCAAAAGAGCCTGTTGGGAATATTGTTTTATAAAATAGTGGTTTTTTTTATTAACTTTTTAAAATTCAATTAGGTAACATATAGTGTACCAATAGTTTCAAATGTAGATTTCAGTTATTCATCCATAGCATATAATAGCTAATGCTCAGTACTTACTGTTATAGCTTCTTGAAAGCAGAATTTTAACCCACTGAGCCACCCAGGCGCCCTTGAAAGCAGAATTTTAGATCACATTTTCTGATTACTTCCATGTCGTACAACACTTTCCTGCTAGCAACCTTCAAAACATACTGTTTGTTAGAGGAATTTCTTTAATAATAAATAAATAGGAATTCATTTAAATTTATAAATATATAAAATAAATAGGAATTTATTTAAATTTATTTAAATATTACACACTGTTTCATTGTTCATAAATAAGGTGATGATATTATAGCCATTAGTTGGTAGCACTGATATATCACTATCTTTTTACTTCTCAGTGCATTCTCTTTACACAAATAGATATATATTTTAAAAAATGTGAATCTGTGGCAAACTTGTAAAAAAACCCTATACAGTAAAGTTTATCATTTTAAGTAATCTCAATTATCTTCCTCAATTGTGATAGTATATCCTTCTATCTAGGCCAGATATTGTATGAGGGATTTGAAGAGACATACTTTTCTAAATTTCACTTTTCTCATCTGCAAAATGCTTATCATGATCCTACAAAAAAATACACTTATAATTTTTTGATGAAAATTTATTTATTTATTTTAAGATTTTATTTCTTTATCAGAGAGAGTGGGCGAGAGAGCAAGCACAGGCAGACAGAATGGCAGGCAGAGGTAGAGGGAGAAGCAGGCTCCGGCCGAGCAAGGAGCCAGATGCGGGACTCGATCCCAGGATGCTGGGATCATGACCTGAGCCAAAGGCAGCTGCTTAACCAACTGAGCCACCCAGGCGTCCCTTTTGATGAAAATTTAATCTGTATAAACAATATATTTGTTGTAATGCGTGGTTCATGGAAAACATCTTTTTTAATTATAAGCAGTATTAGAAATTAAGTAAATGTGTCTATAATATTTAAAGTTTTAACACATAATTCCACTGCTTTGCCTTATTTTCTCAAATCCCTTTACCACTTTCACTGACAGAGTCAAATGTACTTTTTCTACTATTAGCCAGCTCTTTGTCTTTTGTCAGAAAGATGCCCTTGTGAATTATTTATAATAGAGATATTAGCAATAATAATAATAATAATAATAATAAATAGCAATGAAAATGTTAAAATAAAAGTTTTCTTAACTAATTAGGGTTCTTAGACATCAATTAGAGGAACCACCTCGGGCAAGCAAATTAATCTGCAAGACATTCCCAGAATTAACAAGTCAGTCAGATACAGGGTTGTCTGTAGACTGAAAAGAACTAGGTTTGGAAAATAGGTAAGGACAGTGAAAAAAGTGATCAAATTTTTGGGCAAAATAAACTCTTAGGTGTCCTTTCAATGGAGTCCTGTTCATTATGTAGCAGAAACTCTGGAGATTATCTCAATCCATTGGAGTCACCCCGTTTATTAGCTTGCTATTGACAAAGTTATTTACAAACTGTAGAGCAAGAGGTTATAATGGAGAAAACTGATGGTAATGCACAGGATTCTTGTTAACAATAATGCAAGTTAGTGATTTTTCATTAGAAAACATAAATTCTATAACCCAAATTATGGGCCCAGAGCACTTCTGCTGCACAACTCTGCTTATATCCCAAATAACCATGTGAACTAGTTTTAATATCTGCTTCTCTTATTAATTTTTGAATAAAAATTCTTGACACAAGTATTTTATAATTGTGTGATAATCATGAATTTAATTTTTGGAGAACAAAACACACTTTAGCATAACTAGGTTCGTTCACAGAACCAGCCTTGATAACACACTTCTATATGTTAGAAATGATGTAATAAATGTAGAATATTGGGCACTTGTTTGGTATTCTTTGCCATGTTTTGCACTATCTAAAAAGAGATCAGTGAACTTGGACTGGAGTTAGTAGACATGGAAGAAAATAAAATATTACAGAGAAGAATACTCTGTGGTCCACAACCTAAACGGCCTGGGATTCCCATCATTTGGATCCCTGTAGCTTTACAGAAGTCAATTAAATTTTTGTATCTCTGATTAAAGTTGTTTCCCCAGTACTTTTTCAAACATCTCTTGTAAAGTATTGTTTCCCAGAAAAAAAGGGATTTTGCACATGTATCTGCCTTTGTCTCTGGTCATGATCTCAGTCAGGATCCTGGGATCGAGCCCCATATCGGGCTTCCTGCTCATTAGGGAATATACTTCTCAGTCTCTCTCTGCAGCTACATCCCCCTGCCCCACTCATGCTCTCTCTCTCTCAAATAAATAAATACAATCTTTAATTTTTTAATTAAAAATAAGATAAATAAATTAAAATAAAAAGACTGGGCTTACTGCCCCATTTAGCTCCTTTTGTTTTTTTGAGTTGTATTTAAAGCAGCATGAGAGAACATGAGGCTCTCAAACTTAAAAAAAAAAAGGAAAAAATTGAGTTTTGTTAGGATTTAAGATCTTGTCTGCTAGACAAAAACGTTGGCTTTGTTAACATGTGAAAATTATCAAAAGGGAATAAGATAGAATTCTAATAATTTTTGTAGAAATTAAAAATTTTCTCCAACCCAATTACATACAGACCCATTAAGTAAATTCATTCCAATGTCCCAAACCAACCTTTTCTAATAGTAATGCATCTGTGTAAACAGGGTCAACCCAAGGAATAAATAAATATTATTATTTTTTTCCTGTCTCTTCCACAGTCTCATCTGGGTATATTGGTAGCAAGCCAATTATCTATCTTATAAGACATGATATCATAAGGAAGGCTATTCTGTCCATTTGGAACAACTGAAAATCATTGTAATTTTATCTTGGTGCAGTAACTTGAGATGGCACAGTGTGGTTTATGAATATATTTTATTTTTTTTTTACTGGGAAGAAGAGATTATAGAGATATTGGTTATCCAAGAGAGACTGACAGGTGTTGATAGTTGCCAGGTCAATATCCATCTACTTTTTCCTTTAGTATCAGAAAGCACTGAGGGATTGACAACAAGGAAACTTAAAACAACATCAAATATTTTATTGTCTCTTTTCTAGTTACATTGTAACCTTATGACAAAGTAACAGTCGTACAAGATATCATTCTCTTTTACCTCTATCTTTCTGCCAGAAATGTGGGCTTAATAGTGAGAACTCCAACGGCAATTTTTGCAACTGTGAATAAAAAGCCATGAAAACCTCTAAGATAGTTCACTTGACTTTCTTAAGACTCTGAACCAACACCAGAAAACACTCTCTGTAGTCTTCTTGTTAAATGAAAAATATGGTTAAACCACTTTTGACAGTCTACTACCTACAGCAAACTGTAAATCTTAATTGAAATATGTCCTCTCAGCTGTGCTTAAGCAACTGAGTCCTGAGCTTTTCAGGTTTTCAGTCTGAAAGAGTACACCTCGGGTGCTCTGAAAGGGAAGAGAAAGGACACCCTGTTCTCCATATAACTTAAAGAAGAGAAATCTGTGCATTTAAGTGGGCCATATAAAATTTATCAAGCAATTATCTCCTAACTCCTTCCTATCCAAATTACCTGATATGCTCTCCCTACTCCTTTATTCCACGTTACTGCCTTTTCACAACATGTCTTCTGTTATTTCCTTCTTGCAAGCTAGTTTTGATTTCTGCATCTAAAAAAATCAACAATCATTGTGTATTTCAATTCCCATTTTCCTCAAATGCATTGATTCTTCTTATCTATTACTCTTTTCTCATACTCAGTGTCTTTGTCTTTATGGGGTTTGTACTTTGCTTTTCCCCATCCTTTACTGCCATTATATAATCAATCTAATAACTTCTTAGAGAAAGTTAAAAATTCCCGCATAGCCACACGTGAACACAAAGTCACTGATTTTTAGCAAACCTATAAGATAGTCAGACATCCATTCAATTTCTTTTTTTTTAAGATTTTATTTATTTATTTGACAGAGAGAGATGACAAGCAGGCAGAGAGGCAGGCAGAGAGAGAGGAGGAAGCAGTCTCCCTGCTGAGCAGAGAGCCTGATTTGGGGCTCGGTCCCAGGACCCTGGGATCATGACTTGAGCCGAAGGCAGCGGCTTAACCCACTGAGCCACCCAGGCGTCCCTCCATTCAATTTCTTAACTGAGTCCCAAATGCATCCTGACTTCTAACCTAAACCTAAGCTCTACTTCTTACACGTTGTTATATGACCAAATTCTTTCAGTTCAGTATTTTGTAACATTTAAATATTAATCAGTTGATGCTTTGTTTGTGTATTTCTATGAAAATAATTTGAATACTGTAGATTTATTGTTATATTTGTAGGTTTATAATCAAAGTTTCATCAGTTGTAGTTTTTGGAAATTTCAGATATAATGATTAACCTAAAATGATACTGCCTCAAATCCCTCTGATATCAAGGCCCAACACCTGATTATAGCCAAACCTGTGGTGGATAGTTCCATGGGAAATTGCAGTTACTTAACACTGATAGCATCTCATGTTCTCTCTCTCATTTTAGAATGTCTCCAACACAACCCAAAAGTGTAGGAGAGTTAATGTCCTCTGAGGACAGCTCTCAGTGAAGTGGAAATAAGAACCATAGGTAAAATTGTCAGTTTTCAGGTCTTCATGAGGACAACTTAAAGAAGTTTCTCAGGACCTTTCAGTAAAAGCAAGCCTTCATTTTCTATCCACAACAATTATATCAACAATGTACCTCTTTGACAAAGTTGCTTCTTCACTGTATCACTTTCCCATTCTTTTCTACCTTGGATAATCTCCCAGATAAACTAACAGTACTCAAATCCTTTGTCCTACTCTTTGCTCTCAGGATAAATGGAGCCAAAAGACTTAGATTAATATCAAGTTCTGAATGGGATCTTAGAGCTATTTCTGTCCAGATTTTCATAAACATAGGGACCTTTGAATTATCAGGCTATAAATAAGTTCTAAATGGAGGGGGCAAAAGCAAAAAGTAGAAATTTTTATGTTTGATTTTTAATCATGATTAATTGACTTTATTGATTATTATAAATACTAACATTATAAAAGTGTGGATCTTTGTAAAACAATGTCATATTGTAAGAAAGAAGTTGCATAATCCTTTTGAGAATATTAAACCAAGTGTTCAGGTGCCATCTAATTTCTTGTTTAATCCAGAACTTTGGTGTGCATCTTCTTGAGGAATAGGATTTTGAAGTCCAGACAGACTAAGAGAAAACTGATCCAAATGTGTGTGTTTATATTTCTGCTTTTGTTGTAAAAATCAAAGTGTGATTGCTGGTTTAAAATGGCAAAACTAATAATGTTCATGGACTCGATTATAAATTTTCTAATTGTATGGGAAGAATCCAATAAACATAGAATTAATTGATTTGCAAATCCTCAAAGAGCTACAGGATCAGGTAGTGGTATGTTCTGATTCAACAGCATCATAATGCAGCATTTTATATGTGTGGCTAATGGATATTTTCATGAATGTTTGCTAGCTAGTCAGCCAATACAGAGAAATATTAGGTAGCGTAATTACTCACAGTTGTGTTTAATAAAATGAGAGAAAATTATCAAATGACACTAATAATAATAATCCTATAGCAGGCTAAATATTCAATGATAATTACAAGTATTAATCTAGCTTTCTTCCCTGATTATGACTCTTCTCTCCTTTATCATAATGGGAGTAGCAGATTGTCTGCAGTGAATTGTGAAAATGCAGCAGTGACTTTGGCAGTGAAGGCCTCCCATCAATTTTGATAGGTTAAAATGATTCTGGTTGGTCTTGAGCAAATGTGTCAATTTTTTTTTTTTCTGTGTGTGTCATAAAAGAAAGAAGCAATAGTAAATTCTTGCTGTTATTCCATGGAGCCAATAAAATCATACTGCCAACAAGAGGCTGTTGACACCATAGGTGTAGTTAACTGTCTTGAAATACTACGCCTGGAAATAAAATCCTAATATTTCACATAACCTCTTTTTTTAAAAGAAACAAAACAAAACAAAACAAAACAAAACAAAACAACTATACTGCTTACATTTAGGGCCCTGCTGTTGTGTAACTATTTTTGAACATGTCTTCTGTAAGTGTGTATATATATATATATATACATATTTTTCTGTGCAATAAATTCATTTAGAGATAAATTTGGATTGCAAATTATTTTGGGGGAGGCGTGGTATTTGTGGCTAGTCTTACAAGTAAAAAGGACTAAAAAAAAAAAAACATTTTTTATTACAGCATATTTACATCTGTCCAAAGTACTTATCTACTATAATACTGACTAATGTATAATACTGTACACAAAGAAAGAAGTTAAATGAGTTATAATTCAGTCAATGTATAGCTGGCCATTTTAAAACTTACCACTGAATCTTTCTGGTATGAAATGTGATATCTGGCAATCTGGTCCAGTTCATTACATCAGGTCATTTGTATGTTCTTATTACCATTTTGATAGCATAGCACATTTTATAACCCAGACATTTTACAATGGAACTATGATGCATGTATTTTCAAAAGTATAGACATACATGAAGCTATGAGGTCAAAAAAGATGAATGTCCGTAGTACCATATAGACTCAACAAATAAAAGTGTCCAAGGGTCTGAGTGTGACTTATGAATATTGTATAAGATTAGGCCAACATGTGGTTTTGATATAAATAATCTGTTCTTAAATTAGAATTACAATCGTTGAGTACAGTGTTGAAAATGGCAGATAGATTTTAGCTATCTTTGCTCACTAGGGAAAATGGAAAAATGTTTAGTTTGGTCAGATTTTCACTTAACTTCTGAAAAATCTTACGTTTGAGAGAACCCTTCTGAAATAAGAATCCTTAAAGACATAACCCCTTTGGCACAAGTTTTCAAGAAACTTGTTTGATGTTGTAGACAATTCTATGGCACACGTACTGTTCTAGATGTTTCATGCCAATAATATGTAAGCCATACCAAGGCGACATATACATATAGAGATGTTCCTCAGCTTACAAGGGGGCTATGTACAGAGAAACACATAAAAAATTGAAAATGCATTTAATACCCCAAAACTATCAAATATCATAGCTTACCTTAAGCTTATTTAAACATACTCAGAACACTTACATTTGCCTGCATTTGGGCAAAATCATCTTAAGCAAAGCCTATTTTATAACAAAGTATCAAATATCACATGCAATTTATTAAATATTACACTAAAAAAAGAAGAATATATATATTCTATATATATATTCTATATATAGAATGCTTGTAAGAATATCAGGTGTTCACCCCTGTAATCTTCTAGCTGACTGGGAGCTGTGGCTCACTGCCGCTGCCCAGCATCACAAGATGGCACCATATAGAACAAGAGTTTCAGGTGGTAGGTGTTGTAAGTTTTACCCAAACTGACATTGGTTTTTGTCATCATATATGTCAAGTAGTTTTCTCAGGTTTATTTTTAGAATATCCTTGTATAATGAATATTTACACTGATATCTAGTATAAAAATCTTGCAATTTAACATTAGAAACATTAAGATATTGAAAATCAATCTATTTCTTTAATTCATTGAAGACATTTTTGGCTTGTTTCCAGTACTTTCTTACTGGTTAAAAAGTGAATTTGAAGTAGTCTGGATTTCATTATTATATGGCACTTTCCCTTTGATGAATACAAAGATGATATTCTATATTAGCTATCTGAGAAGAATTTATTTTTTTAATTTTATTTATTTGTAAGAGAGAGAGTGAGAGAGAGCACAAGCAGGGGGAGCAGCAGGATGAGGGAGAAGCAAACTCCCGGCTAAGCAGGGAATCTGTTGCAGAACTGAGTCCCAGGACCCTAAGATCATGACCCGAGCTAAAGGCTCAGGCGTTTAACTGACTGAGCCACCCAGGTGTCCCAATCTGAGAAGAGTTCTGTATGCTATTCCTATTAATATGCAGTTTAAAGTCTAGGTAATTAACTTAATATTTTAGTGGCTATTGCATAGATAGCACTATGTTCCAGGCAGAGAGTAAGAAAGAAATATTAAATCAACCATATTCTATGCATTCTAAATGAAAATAATTAATCGATCATAAAAATCCTTCTATTTATGAAATATCAACTTATAAGCTTTCCTCCATATGAACAATGCCAAATACCAGAATAAAGGGTCATCTAATACAAATAAAGGATAGAATTAAAGAATTCTGGTAAGCCATTTAATTTTGAAAAATGGTGTTCTATTGTTGCTGAGTTGTGGTTTTCAGTTACATAATATCTGATAAGTGTAGAAGTAACATGAGTATTACGTGAGATGAGAAATGGTATATAATTAAGATATTTTTAAAAGTACAGATAAACACAAATTTGTAAACATAGCATTATGGAGGAGTAAAAATAAATGATAGCTACACACTCTAAAGTGAATAAAACTTGGAAAGCTAATAGAGAAGTAAAACAAGGACAGTGCAAAAAGTATGGTACATTTTTATGAAGTTCAAACAAATTCTGTGAAACCATAGATGGACTTAAAGATACTATTATGTATCAAATATTGTAAAAATTAAGCAAGGAAATAGCAAACATAAAACAACCAAAGCATACAAACTTGGGTAGATACAAGAGGTGTGATCATGTTCTACTTCATAAAGAGATGAGTTAATAGATAAATACAAGTAACTAGACTTTTTAGAAGTTCATAAAACGTTGCCTGTTATTTCTTAGTAATATAAAATATATGGTTTTCTAACAAAAACGTTTATCTTAAAATATTTAAAAATAAATTTTAGGCTACTCCTAAGGTTATATTTACTTTTCCACTGTAGGAAAAGCTGGTTGTTGTAGTTGTATTTGTTTGTTTGTTTTAGTCTCCTCCTAGTTTTTATTATTATAATGTGGAATGAGGAATGTTAGATTGAAAAGTGAATTATTTTATAGACAAAAATCATTACTTGATTCACCTCCTGGTACAGCAGATGGAACTCCTGAAAATATGCCCTTTTGCCTTATGGAAGAGTAACAGTTATGCTTACTTCTGAAACATACTTGGTGGTGGCCCTAAATAGTGACACCATAGTAAACATTTTGAATATTTGCAATTAATTTTTATAGTCATAGGGCTCCAAAAGGCACTGCAGGTATCTTAGCAGGTATTTCAATAAGGCTAAAATTTGCCTGACTGTTTAAAAATATTAGCAAGGCACAAAACATGGCAGAAGTATTGTCCTCAGATATTATTTTTTTCCATATGCTCCTGATTCCAGACATGACAAGTTATTTTTCAAATATTTATTATAAAAGTTTTTATTTATTTATTTGACAGAGATCACAATAAGGCAGAGTCAGGCAGAGAGAGAGAGGAGGAAGCAGGCTCCCTGCTGAGCTGAGAGCCGGATGTGGGCCTCGATCCAAGGATCCTGGAATCATGACCTGAGCCGAAGGCAGATGCTTTAACCTACTGAGCCACCCAGGCTCCCCCATGACAAGTTATTTTGATAGATGTATATACAGTGTATTTTCCAGTTATAAGAAAAATGGTTCTGCTATTTTTAACCTTTTTAAAAATTAAATAATTTTTTTCATTGAAATTTTATTTTTTAATGTTTTACTTTTCTTTTCTTTTTTTTTAAAGACTTTATTTATTTATTTGAGAGACAGAGATCACAAGTAGGCAGAGAGGCAGGCAGTGAGAGAGAGAGAGAGAGGGGGAAGCAGGCTCCCTGCGGAGCAGAGAGCCCGATGCGGGGCTCAATCCAAGGACCCTGAGATCATAACCCGAGCTGAAGGCAGCAGCCCAACCCACTGCGCCACCCAGGCGCCCCAATGTTTTACTTTTCAATATACTACTTAGAATATAAAACCTATTCCATTTTGTAAGATGTTTACCATTTAAAAAATGGTAATTTTCTCATTGTGTCTTCCCCTCACATTGCTTTATTTTGAATAAAAAATTTCACAATAAACATAACTGATGCTTTCCTTCTGATGGTCCCTCTGTTGGTCATATTGTATATGAGCCATGACAATTAGTTTTACAAAATTTATTGATGTTTGTTGATATGTTTTATCATAACTAATTTTCCCTCCCTTATCTAGATTCCCCAGCTTTCAGACAGGTGGACACTTTAATAAACCATACCCAAGGGATGTATCAAGTACTTCTTAGACATTCTCTCAGATCCTTGAGGTGTCATTTTGCCTAGGGATTTGCAATAGGTTCTGCCAGAGGCACCACTGTGACAACTGATGTCCATGGTCTAATTCCTGCTAAGCTCAAGAGGTCACTGGTTTCCAAGTTTATCTATACAATTAATGCATTCCAGCAAGTTCTTTTTTTTTTTAATATTAACAAACTTATTTTAAAGTTTATATGGAGAGGCAAAGACTCACAATAGTCAACATAGTGTTGAAGGAGAACAAAGACTGAGGACTGACTTCAAAGTTTACTAAAGCGATTGGGCGCCTGGGTGGCTCAGTTGGTTAAGCCTCTGCCTTCCGGCTCAGGTCATGATCCCAGGGGCCAGGGATCGAGTCCCGCATTGGGTTCTCTGCTCAGCAGGGAGCCTGCTTCTCCTCATCTCTCTCTCTGGCTGTCTCTCTGCCCATTTGTGATCTCTCTCTCTGTCAAATAAATAAATAAAATCTTAAAAAAAGTTTACCATAACGATAATTGTAAGCATGATATTGTAATACCACAGAGAGACTAGATTAAAGCAACAGAATATATATTATCAATTATATTTTATATTTAATAGAAAAGCAAAAGCAATACAAGAGAGCAAAATACAATCTTTTAAACAAATGGTTCTGTAGCAATGGTGAAGCTAAATCTAAAAATATAAAATAAAATAAATCCAGGCAGATATCCTACACTCTTCACAAAAATTAACTCAGATTGGATTATAAACCTAAACATGAAACATGTAGAAGGTAATATAGAAGAAAATTTAAATGACCTTGGTTTTCGCAATAACTTTAGCTACAAAAGCACAAGCACTGAATTTAAAAATGTCTACTCTGTGAAACACAATGCCAAGAGAATGAAAAGGCAAAGCACAGACTATGAGAAAAAATTTGCAAAATACACATCTGGCAAAGGACTGTTAATCAAAAATACACAAAGACCCCTAAAAACTCAACAATGGGGGAAAAACCGGATTAAAAATGAGCCAAAGGCCTTAGCAGATACCTCACCAAAGAAAATATTACAGATGGCAAATAAGCATATAAAAAGATGCTTCACATCATATGTCATCAGGAAAATGCAAATTAAAACAAAAAAGAGACACCAGTACATACCCAGAATCCAGAGCACTGACAACAGAACACGAAATGTTGGTGAGGATGTGGAGCAACAGGAATGTTCTTCCATGTGTATTGAGAATTAAGAATGGAAAACAACTTGGCAGTTTCTTACAAAACTAAACATATTCTTGCCAGATGATTCAGCAGTAGCAGCTCTTGGTATTTATCCAAAGAAGATGAAATCTATACCCACAAAGATGTCTATAGTAGTTTTATTCATAACTGACAAAAGCTTGGAAGCAACCAAGATATCCTTCCATAAGTGAAAGGTCAAAGAAAGTGTAGTACATGCAAACAATGGAATATTATTTAATGCTAGAGAAATGAATTACCAAGCTATGAAAAGATATGGATATAAATATTTAATAAATATTTGATTTTAGGCTTCTACCAGTCTATCAATAGTATTAGTATATTTTAACAGTGAATGCTCAGCATTCATGAATTTACCTAATAAAACATTTTGGGTTCAATATTTTAAATACTTCAACCTCTATGATTATATTCCTAATAATTTTGAATTGGGGTAAATAAACCTTAATTTTTTGTAACTTGTTTCTTATTGCAAGAGAGCTCAATGAAATTTTAGAAAATAAAAATTTACAAAAAAAAAAGTTTAGTTTATTATTGCCAAATAATTTAAAACTTTATCTTATATTCAAATACATATATTTTTCTAAATTGATTTATATGCTACTAAAACCAAAAACTTTTAGTTATACTAGATTTCATATCCTGCAATCAATGCCAGAAATCCATCTGGCAATGATTTGTCTTAAATAGAGTTAAGATGGGTGTTATTACAATGCAAGATGGAAACAAAGATAGTATAACAATAGGTGATACATAACTTTTCCGTTTTGATCAAGTTACTAATCTACAAAAGGCTTTTATCAGTGACAGACTTGGGAATTTAACAAAACTTTTAAACTAGCATGTGCGACTCATTCCTAGAAAACAACACAATCAATAACACTTTATTTAGATTAAATCATGACTATTTCTCCATTTGAATAAAAAAGATAGCAATCCCAATAAGTTTATTGAACATGAAAAGTTGAAATGCTATAATGCTCCTAAGGAATTAAATGATCCAGTCAAGAATAACAAAAAAAGGATATAAATTACCAAAGTGTTTGTATAATTGTAATGTACAACTGCCCATTATCGTTCCATAGTGTAGGCTTGTACAAGAACTCTATAAAAGAACTCCACTTCTAAACTGTGGAAAATATGTTCCCTTTCCCCCCATATACAACTATTAAGCCATTCATTTAGCTTTTAAAATATCCACTTAATACAGGCTTTTTACACATTTGAACAGGCAGCAGGGCTCTATTCTTATCGCTTACATCTGAAGGATAGACTTCTAGCGTAAGAGGTAAAGCCCATAAAGGAGCCCAATAATAACAACAAAATACAGTTTAGTGAGCCCTTACAATCTGCCAGCTACCTTTCTGAGAATACTTCAATTAATAAAACATATAAAATACCTGACCACAAAGAGCTCACATTCTTTTGAAATATAATAGTGAAATAAACCAATAATAGAGGGGCACCTGGGTGGCTCAGTCCATTGAGTGACTGCCTTTGGCTTGGGTCATGATCTCAGGGTCCTGGGATGTAACTCCCCAGCAGGCTTTCTAGGCAGTGGGGTGTTTTCTTCTTCCTCTGCGCACCCTCCCAATTCTCTCTCTCTCTGTCTCAAATAAGAAAATAAACCAGTAATAGAATAATGATTGATGGTTGATGGTGATAAGTGATACAAAGAAATACAAGAAAGGTAAAAGCCATTGAGGAATGCTGGGATGAAAGTTAATTTTATTTTGTTTTGGGTGGTTATATCTCATTTATGAGATGTTATTTGCACAAAGACCCAGGAAGTGAAGGAGAGTGTTATACAAATATTAAAGGAAAAGATTGCTCTAGGCAGAGCAAGTAAGTATATAGACTTTGTGTGAACAGCTTGTCTGTTACTTTTGAGGAAAAGCAAGGAGGCCAATGAGGAGTTCATAGTGGTGGAGAGAGGAAGAACGTATTGATGTATGACCTTCTAGTACATTGAAACGCCTTCAGTTTTTATTTAATATGAAAGGGGAAGATACCAAAAGTCTTTCAACAGCAGAATAAAATCATTTGACTTGATTTTTAGGTTAAATTGCTGTACCAAAATAAATTTGCATGGAGAAAGGAGTGCAGTATGTGTGGAAGTGGGGTTATCAATCAAGTCAATAATTCAGGAACATATGATGGTGTTTTTAGCATGCTGGGTGGTAATAGAAGTGGTGAGGTATGGTTTTCATTGTGTATATATTTTGATGGTGAATATTCTGGTGAACAGGATGGGGTATGTGCAGGACAGACATCAACATTTATTTTACCTGCACAAACAGAAGGGTGGAGTCTTCATTCCCTGATATGGAGAGAACTCTGAGTTCAAATGTTCTTTCTCATTAAATGGCATAGTGATGATGAGGATTTAGTCAGACAGTGAAAGAGAGCAGTAAGCATAGTGTTAAGCGGTAAGACATTATAATACATTGGAACATCAAAAAACGTTGTGTTGGATCATCTGTTTATGTGAGTAAATAAATAAATAAAGCTTCCTGGGGTTCTGATAGAGGTAAAGAAGACTGTATATGATCCAAAGGGGCACGTGCACCAAATGTTTATAGCATTAATATCCACAATAGCCAAACTATGGAAAGAACATAGATGTCCATCAACAAATGAAATATATATATATATATATATACACAATGGAATACTATTCAGCCATCAAAAGAAATGAAATCTTGCCATTTGCGTTGACATGGATGGAACTGGAGGTTATTATGTTTAGCAAAATAAGTCAACCAGAGAAAGGCACTATCATATGATCTCCCTGATATGAGGAAATGGAGGTGCAATGTGGGGGGTTTGGGGAACAGGAAAAGAGTAAATGAAACAAGATGGGATCGGGAGTGAGACAAACCATAAGAGACTCTTAATCTCACAAAACAAACTGAGAGTTTCCGGGGGGGGGGGTGGGGAGGTTAGGGAGAGGGTGGTGGGGTTATGAACATTGGGGAGGGTATGTGCTGTGGTGAGTGCTGTGAAGTGTGTAAACCTGGCGATTCACTGACCTGTACCCCTGGGGCTAATAATACATTATATGTTAATTAAGAAGAAGAAAGAAGAAGAAGAAGAAGAAGAAGAAGAAGAAGACGACTACTATAAATCAAATGCTATGGTTTTCAGCATAGAGTGTGTAATCAGGCATATTTTATTAAAGTAACCAAGTAAAATGAGGTCGAAAATTGGAATAACAGAAAACATAAAAATCAGAGATTTTAAAAAGAGATATGGGACAGTGTAGAGAATATAGTCAATGATATTATAATAGTGTTATATGGTGACAGATGGTGGCTATATTTGTAGTGATCATAGAATAATGTATGGAGATATTGAAAACCTGAAACCAATGTAACACTGACTATCAACTACACTCAAATAAAAAAATAGTAAAAGGAAACATTTTAATTTAAAAAGATAAAAATAGGGACAAGAATTTGAAAAGTGAATTTCAAAAAGAGTAAAGATGAGGAGGCTAAGACATACTCTGAACCTTGAGGAAAACACCATTTTGAAAATTCTTCCCATTTTGAGAAAACTCAAATGAATCAATACTATAAAAGAACCCATTTTAACCGAGAGATGTAATGAATGCTCAAGAAATAATTTTATGACAGGATAATTCTTCCCTATGAAACAGCATACAGAAACCCGGGGAAACACCTGGAAGCCAAATAAACTATACTGAAAATAAGAATTAGGAAAAAGATAAATGATGAAAGATAAGAAAATTAGACCTGCGACAGAGACCTAGTGAAGAGAATTTTTAGCTTGTGGTTTAATGTTTTTGAGGATAATCTAGAGTTCATAACTGCCTTGAGGCAGGCTGGTTGTAGGCAGTTTAGGCAGACCCCTAAGAGAGGCCTACTTTGGGCAAGTGGTGTTGGAGGAGGCCATTGGGCTGGACAAAGACAAATCCAACCATTTGACTAAAGTGTCTGTGAAGATGTTGAAGTCAGATGCAGCAGAGAAAGACCTGTCAAACCTAATCTCAGAAATGGAGATGATGAAGATGATTGGACAGCACAAGGACACCATCAACCTGCTGGGTCCTGCACACAGGATGGTCCTTCGTACACTATCATGGAATATGCCTCCAAAGACAACATACAGGAGTACCTGCAGGCCCAGAGGCCTCCTGACCTGGAGTACTGTTACAATATCAGCCACAATGCAGCAGAGCAACTCTCCTCCAAGCACCCGGTATCCTGTGCCTACCAGGTAGCCTGAGGCATGGAGTACCTTGCCTCCAAGAAGTGCATACACCAAGACCTGGCCACCAGGGAAGTGCTGGTGACAAAGGACAACATGATGAAGATCTCAGACTTCAGCCTTGCCAGAGATATCACCACATCAGTTACTATAAAATGAGAACCAATAGTGGACTGCCTGTGAACTGGATGGTCCCTAAGGCCATGTTTGACCAGATCTACATCCACCAGAGTGACTTCTGGTCTTTTGGGGTGATCCTGTGCAAAATTTTCACTCTGGAAGCCTCCCATATCCTGGAGTGCCTGTGGAGGTGGTTTTTAAGCTGCTGAAGGAGTCATTTGATGGATAAGCCAATAAGTGCACCAGAGAGTTATACACAATAATGAGGGGTGGCTGGCATGTGGTACCTTCAAGCTGCTGGTAGAAGACCTGGATCATACTGTGGCCTTGACCTCCAACCAGGAGTAACCGGACCTGTCCTTGGCCCTGGAACAATACTGTCTATGCTTTCCCAACACCCAAAGCTTCACCTGCTCCTCAGAGAAGAATTCCACCTTCTCTCATGTGCCGTTGCCCAAGGAGGCCTATCTGCCCTGACACCCAGCCCAGCTTGCCAATGGTGGACTCAAATGACTAGTATCCCTATTACTCCTGTCCAGATTCCGTCATAAGCTGTAACCCTTACCCCCCACCCTCCCTGCAAGACTCACTGCCTTCTCCTTTGTCCCTTTCCTACTGGCAGGAGCCAGCTGCCTACCTGAGGCCTTCACCCCTTGAAGTTCACCTCTCTTCCCCTTCCTCTTCCTCCTCCTTACAACCTGCTCATGAAAGAAAGGAACAGAGAGGCAGGTACTTGCTCGTGGCTACTTCCTTCCCTCCCATATGTTGGACCAAGACCCCTCCCTGTCATCTGGTACTGCCTAGATGTCGAGGGAGTTGGAGATGAGGCATGCCAGTGAAAGCTGTCAGAGCTTTCCTGTTTTGGTTTTGTCTGCTTAGCATAACATGTAAGACTGAGTTCTGGTGGCAGGGACCTAGTCCTTGGGGCTATAGCACTAGCGAGGGGATGTCAACTGCTCTGGGCCTTGGCTAAGAGCAAGCCCTGCTCCAGAGATATGGTGCCAAGGGCTTATTAATTTTGATACTAATTTGCTTTGCTGACCAAATACCTGGTATCAAAAGATGGGAAGGCAAAGACTGGAAGCAGTGTTGTGACCATGGGGTCCAGCCCCAAACTATGAAGAAAACACAAAGTGTATAAATCTGAGTAAGTATATATTTACACACCTTTTTAAATAGGTTGTTATCAAAGATTTAATCAATGGGTAATATGCTCCTCGTGGCTGGGAAGCATCAGTTGCCATATATTAAAAACAAAGAAAAGAGGTGTCTGTGTGGCTTCCTCCAAGAAGTGTCCCTTCTTTTCAGGTCATGATCCCAGGGTCCTGGGATGGAGACCCACATCAGGCTCTCTGCTCAGTGGGAAACCTGCTTCTCCTTTTCCCTCTGCCCTGCTTATAGTTCCTCTTCCTGTCTCTCTGTCTGTCAAATAAATAAAATATTAAAAAAAAAAAACAAGAAAGAAACAAAATGTTTTTAAAAGGTCTTTTTTTTTTTTTTTAATTTTCTAGGGGTGCCTGGATGACTTAGTTGTTTAAGCAGATGTTTGCCTTTGGCTGAGGTCATGATTCCAGTGTACAGGGATCCAGCCCTGCATGGGACTACTTGCACCCCAAGGAGCTTGCTTCTTCCTCTCCCTTTGCACATGATTCCCCCTGTTTGTGTGCTTCTTCTCTCTCTCTCTCTCTCTCTTGCTGTCAATAAATAAAATAAAATCTTTTACTAAATAAATAAATAAATTTCTAAACCTACTTTCAGTTTAAGTCCCTTAACAAAAATTGCTACTGCTTCATTAAAAAAAAAAAAAAGATAATTTAGAAAGATGCTTCCAGAGTTAAAAAGTTGTTTTGTTTCTTTGTCAGGATTCAATATAGAAGTGCTTTAAAAAGTAAAAGAAAAAATATGCTATATTAACTCCAATCATACTATAACATTGGTGGTTATATCAAGATAATGAAAAGTGATTTTAAAGCAAATTTCATTATCAGACATAAAGATCAAGTCAAAATTACATAAGAGTAAAAGGATGAATTCATCAGGGAGTGTAAAAATTCTTTTTTTTTAAAGATTTTATTTATTTATTTGACAGAGAGAGATCAGAAGTAGGCAGAGAGGCAGACAGAGAGAGAGAGAGGAGGAGGAAGCAGGCTCCCTGCTGAGCAGAGAGCCCGATTCGGGACTCGATCCCAGGACCCTGAGATTATGACCTGAGCTAAAGGCAGCGGCCTAACCCACTGAGCCACCCAGGCGCCCCAGGAGTATAATAATTCTTGACTTTTAATAAGTAACAACAGATTTGGGGATATATAGGGAAAAACTAAGAACAAAAATCATAACTTCTACCTTGGACGACAAATGGAAAATAATTTCAACACCCTTATTTTAAGATTACATAGACAAATGGTCATCATATTGGTAAGATATGTAAGACTTGAACAAAATGATCAACTAACTAGATATGCTTGATATTACATTACAGTAACGGAACTAACTGAGGTCAGTCTTTGGTGAATCACAGAAACAGGTGGAGTTGTCAAACAAAGGAATCTTTGTTTACAACATACAAGGAGTTCACAGGGAATAAGTTCCAAAGCCTTGACTGTTTGAACAGGAGAGAGATTTTTATTTAGTATTTAAAATGAATACTCAGAAGGGAGAGTTTTATTATCCCATGTATGGTTGGTCATAAGGTTGTGGATGCATGCACATCCACATATGTATTTGTGCAATATGTATTGCATGTTCACCTGAATGAAGCTTGTATTCCACCGAGGGCAGAAACGTCAACGTTAGAATAAAGCAGAGGTAACTTTTGGTCAAGGGAAAGGGACTCTGCAGGCTTCAAGAGCAGATAGAAACTAGATGGGGTCTTGGGCTCATTTTCTGGGAAAAGGAATGCAAGGCCTTGATTGCTTTTGAAATAGCACTAGGAGTTTTACCACTGATTTATTGTCTCAATAGCTTAGGCTATTTCCTGGTCTGGTGGTGACTGTTAGTTTTCCCATTGCCTTGTTCCCTCAAAATCCTTAAGGAGTGAGGTTTTTGCATTTCTTTTTAAGAACCTCCCAGGAAGTTTTGGAAGAAGTGTGCTTGGGCAAGTACACAGGTGGGGTATAGATCATTGAAAATAGCTGGGGACAAAAAATGACTTTTCTTATGTCAGGAAAACTATATCTCTTCTTTAATTTTCTAGGAACCTCTAACTCTTTCTGCTGATGTTACCAGCAGGCATCTGAGATATTACTGATTGTTCTCTTGAACCTAAGGAAAAGGAAATGTAGAAAGCAAAAGACAAAACTTTAAAATCTATCCTCCAACTCATCAATTCACTGCAGCCACCTCTCTGTCTTTCCCTTTCTCTTTTTCTCTCTTTCTCTTTCTCTCTCACTTTCTCTCTCACATACGCACAACACACGCAAATCAACTTAAAACAATTTTTAATTTTCCCTATTCCATTTTAATATACTTGAGGCATGATCATTTTCTTAGTAAATACAAGGAAAAAAAATCTAGGATTCCATCATTCTGTGTGATTAAAGTATTGAGGAATTTACTTCCAATAGCACTTATAAAAACATATTTTATTTATGTAATATTATATAATCAGGTGCCTGCATTTTTCTTATTCTCTAACTAGTGTTATTTGGCAATTAATATTTTGTCAATCAATATTCCCCTATACCTGAATGTGTGGGCAGTGAGAGATGAGTTAGAGGCAAGGATGGTGAACACTCCCAACAACTGCAGACTACATATATCTTAAGCCATGATTTTCTTTGCAAAGGTCAACATTGATAATGTTGTAGTCATACCTCCGTGTACCAGGAAAGAAGTAGCATATTTCTTGAAAGACACAGCTATCAAAGCTCCATTGAGAAACCGTAAAGATGGAGAAGGGATTTGCAAATTAAATATCTGATAATGGACATCTACTCTGATTATTTAAAAATGAATAAAAATAAAAAACCTTACTAATAACCAAACAGAGTATCCAATTTTACATGTGAAGGAAATAATGGAAGAGACATGTCACCAAAAGTATATGGATGGCTTATAGGCACATGGCCAATTTCTCAACATTTAAACATTAAAGAAATACAAATTAAAATCATAATGAGACATGCTTACATATCTATTAGAATGGCTAAAATTATAAAGGCTAATTGTACTTGGTCTGAGCTAGATTGAGAAGCAACAAAAAATCTAAACTGTTGTTGGCATATATCATGATACAACCACTTTGGAAAATAGTTTCAAATTTTTTTTAAATGAAAAATATGTTGCAGTTACACAAATAGCCATTTTATTCTAGGCATTTAACCAAGAAAAACAAACCCTATGTTCATACAAGGACTTGTATATGAATTTCATAGCAGATTTATTTTTAAGAATTGAAAACAGTGGAAATGTTCATCAATGTCCATCCATAGAGCAAAGACAATTGGAGAATCTCAAAGTAATGATGCTGAGAAAAGAAAATCCAGGCAATGAATAGTATATACTGTGTGATTCCATGACTACAAAAAATCTAAAATACAAATTTATATATAGTCACAGTCATCAAATATATGGTGTGATTTTAGTGCCTTCTTCTGTGCTCCCATAGCTTCCTACACTTGAATCTCCGAGCATTTCTTACACCATGTGAAAATATGAACTCTTTCTCTTTATTCTGTCTTACTAGAATAAGAATCCTTGAAAGTTTATGGACATTTGAACTCTCAGTTATTAGCAAAAATTCTATCACACAGTAAGTTTCCAAATATAAAAGCCAGAGTTTTACAATGACTTCTAAGCTTTACATGATCTAGCCACTCATTTAACCTCTGTGACCTCTTTCCCTGCTACTCTTCAGTCACTCACAATGGCCTCCTTGCTATTCCTCAGATATGCCAGGCATGATCCAACCTTATGGCCTTCAAGATAGCCAATTCCTTTGTCTCGAGTGACCTTATTGCTGATAGTTCTGCGCAAATTCATCACCTTTCCATACATTTGTTCAATTGTCAGCTTCATTGTAACTGCCCTGATCTTTCTATTAAAAATTTTAACTCCCCATCCCCTGCCTAGCAACCTTGATTTTTCTCACCCTGATCGAATTTTTCTTTTTCCCCATTGTACTCTTCCTTTTTGAATGCACTATGCCATTTTTATTAAGGTTTATAGCTTTGAATTGTCTCACCCATTAAAATAAAAGTTCTACAAAGCCAAGTATTTCATTTACCAGTGTAGTCTGAAGTAATATCTGCCATATAATAGTTCAGTACACAACTGGTAAATTTCAAAATAAATTAATGTTGAGAGTATACTGAATTTCATAAGTCATTTCAATATTTTTTTCCAAAAAAATAAACTACGTAAAACATACCTTAAATTTACTTTCAAAATATTTTATAGCATATAATGGACAATATACATAAGCCTTAAAGAAACAATCCTATAATTAACCATTTCATACCTACTTAAAAACTGCATAATACCACACTCTTAGATCCTCTTTGAATGCTCTAAAATAACCCTTCAAAGGAAATACATTTTTAAAAATCACAGATTTGGGGCACCTGGGTGGCTCAGTGGGTTAAGCCGCTGCCTTCGGCTCAGGTCATGATCTCAGGGTCCTGGAATCGAGTCCCGCATCGTGCTCTCTGCTCAGCAGGGAGCCTGCTTCCTCCTCTCTCTCTGCCTGCCTCTCTGCCTACTTGTTATCTCTCTCTGTCAAATAAATAAATAAAATCTTTAAAAATAAAAATAAAAATAAAAATAAAAATCACAGATTTTTTGGCAAATAATTTAATAAAATAAAAGTTTCATTCATCTATGTAGATCATAATAAATGTTTTTAATAAGCATGAAATTATAACTCTGAAGTGTGCTAAAATGAAACCACCTGCTAAGGGTGAGAGAACAAAAATAAACATCCTTTTTCCAAATAAGAGGAATTTATTACCTTTGAATCAAAGCATGTGGATTTGTTTTAACTGGCAATAAAGCAATATGGAGACACAAACCATAGAAAGTCATATTTTAGATTTCCAAAAGACTTCTAAGTGAAGAGTATACATTTTTTAATTGCTACATAATGCTACATAATGACAAGATGACAGGTTGTGACAAATAGCATTTTAAAAGCTCTACTCATAATGGAACGGAAGATGTCATTTCCCTATAATTTTATATATGTCTTTAATTTACTATATCTGGATACAACATATTACCAAATAGATGTTCATCAAAGACTAAATCATTTTTAATGGAACATAATAATTTGAACCTACATCTATTAATCATTTTTTTCGATCTAACATTTATAGTCTCGCTAAACATTTTATCAGTTGTTGACAAAATTCAAAATAAATAGGATAAAAAGTCGTGTTTGGGGGCGCCTGGGTGGCTCAGTGGGTTAAGCCGCTGCCTTCGGCTCAGGTCATGATCTCAGGGTCCTGGGATCGAGTCCCGCATCGGGCTCTCTGCTCAGCAGGGAGCCTGCTTCCTCCTCTCTCTCTGCCTGCCTCTCTGCCTACTTGTGATCTCTCTCTGTCAAATAAATAAATAAAATCTTTAAAAAAAAATCGTGTTTGGAAAAGTAGATTTCTTTTCAAATTGGCATTTAAATGAAAATATTTGCTGATATTTTTAAAACTTTAAATGTAATTTTATATATATCTGACCTATCAGATGATATAAAATTTTTGGAGAAAATATGACATATTTTTTTATCTTGGTTGAAGGTATTAATAAAGAGCAACTGTTTGTATTATTTGTATTGTGATATCTTAGTTAATAAACATGAATAACTGGTATAAAATATGTTTTTTTAAAAATTTTATTTATTTACTTGACAGAGATCATAGGAAAGCAGAGAGGCAGCCAGAGAGAGAGGAATGGAAGCATGCTCCCAGCTGAGAAGAGAGCCCACTGTGGGACTCAATCCCAGGAACCTGGAATCATGACCTGAGCCGAAGGCAGAGATTTTAACCCACTGAGCCACCCAGGCGCCCTAAAATATGTTTTTTTTTTTAATATAGAAGTATAGTTCTTGCCAAAATATGGAACTAGCTGGAACTGAATGCCTCCTTCAAAGTCAGCTCTGGAGAAATTATCCAAGTGTAATATGGAACTATTTCAGATATTAACCAAAAACAAAGAAATGATGATAAACGCCTTAAAATACTCAAAGTTGCCCTTGACTGGTATGTTTCAAGCTCTATTCCTGGTTTGAAGACAGGTTTTAACAGGCCTGTCACTGTAGAAATCCGCTGGATGTTTAGAGGCTATCAGAACTGTACAAAACCTTGAAGGGGTAAAGACTTGAAAATTCTTTAGAGAGATTAGCTCCCTAAGGCATTATTCCTCCACACATTTTCCTCCAATCAATTAAGACTGATGGATGAGGGGCACCTGAGTGGCTCTCTCATCACGTGGGTGGTGGGTTAAGCCTCTGCCTTCATCTCAAGTCATGGTCTCTGGGTCCTGGGATCCAGCCCCACATCGGGCACTGCTCAAAAGGAAGCCTGCTTCCCTCCCTGCTTGCCTGCCTCTCTGCTTACTTGTGATCTCTCTCTCTCGCTCTCTTTCTCTCTCTCTGTGTCCAATAAATAAATAAAATCTTTTAAAAAAGGCTGATGGATGATAAATTATGAAAACTGCTCCCTCCAAATGATGCTTCTTCATAAGGATTTAAGAATTTAAAATTGAAACTTGACCGTAGGATTTATCTTATAGAATAACATCAAGTGAAGGCAGTTATTATTAGTTCTGAAGTATTGGTGATTCTGAATTCTTGGCCTCATTAGTAAATTTATTTTTAAATTCTCCCATGGAGTGGTGATTGGCCTTCAGTCTTTCATTGATATACATCATTGGGTCAAATGAGATGTGTGTGCCCAGAACTATATATAATCTTTTTTGTATTTCACTGGAGATGGCATTTCTGAGTTTTGTTCAATTGAATTTGAAAAAATGTTTTAATAGTCACTTCTAGAGTTGGCCCTGGAGAATATCTTCCTTTTTTTCTCTTCCCGATTCTCTGAAAAACCCTGACTAATTCACATTATCACAGTGATATCACATTTCAAGTTTTTCCAAACACTATAGCTGCAAAATAGAAGGAAGCTACTCAGAATGGAATACTATTGTGAATGATTGAGAAAGAAAACATTATTATAATTAAGCTACCAGGTTTCAATGTATTTTATTGTTGCTTAGAAAATCCTAGCATACCCAGACTTTACAGAGATTTGATGATCCTAAGAAGAGCTGAACTCATGGACCAAAATAACTATGCACATAAAAAGTACAATTACTTACCTAAAAAATATGATGTGGTTAACTTTATATGCCAATCCAAGTGTTATGGGAACAGGAATTAAAAAAATAGCTTAGGGGCGCCTAGGTGGCACAGTGGATTAAGCCACTGCCTTCAGCTCAGGTCATAATCTCAGGGTCCTGGGATCAAGTCCAGCATCAGGCTCTCTGCTCAGCAGGGAGTCTGCTTCCCTCTCTCTCTCTCTCTCTCTCTGCCTGCCCTCCGTCTACTTGTGATCTCTCTCTGTCAAATAAATAAATAAAGAAAAACTTAAAAAAAAAAGAATGACTGTACTTTTAAAAAATAGCTTAAAAGCGGCGCCTGGGTGGCTCAGTGGGTTAAGCCGCTGCCTTCCGTTCAGGTCATTATCTCAGAGTCCTGGATCAAGCCCCACATCGGGCTTTCTGCTCAGCAGGTAGCCTGCTTCCCTTCCTCTCTTTCTGCCCGCCTCTCTGCCTACTTGTGATCTCTCACTGTCAAATAAATAAATAAAATATTTTTAAAAATAGCTTAAAAGTATATGATAAAATAATGATATACATATACAAGGAAAAGAAAGATACTATACTGTGAATATAAATTAAGTGAAAATTGTTGAAATAAAGAATACAATAAATGGAGACTAAGATGAATATAGCTGTAAAATGAATAAATGAGTTGGGAAAAACAAACAAACAAATTAATGACTTCTGCCCAAATACAGCAGAAGAGAAAAAAAAATAAAGAAAATATTTAAATAAGTACTGAGATAAATTTTGGAGAATTAAAGAAAGATAAAAGATACCAGACTTAAAATGATGCCAAACATGAGATATCAGAAACAAAACAAAACAAAAACTACACACACAAAAAACCACTCATATACATTATGGTGAGTTTTAAGAATATCAAAAACAGAGAAGAGCATAAATGATGCCCAAGAGAAGAACAGATCACCTAAAATGTACAAGAATAATACTGACAGCACAATTCTCAATAGTAATAGCATATAAAGAGACAGCTGGGAGTTTTTATAGATGGAAAAGATATTTGAAACTAGGTATTATACATCAATCCAAATTATTGATTAAATTTGAGAGCACAGTAAAAATACAATGAAGCATGTTAGGTCTTAGAACATTTATTACACAGAGACACACATTTTGGAAAACTTCCTTGGAAGACAGCTCAATTTAGATCGAGAAAACAGAATTATGTACTCAAAGGCACATTTTGAAGGAAGGATTGAATATAGTCTGCACTGCAAATATTCTTTAATCGTATGTTCTGAATTTCCTAAATTTAAGAAGTATTTGTTCAAATATTTACCTTTAAATAAATCCTAGGAGACTTTTTCTTGGATTCTGGAAAATCAGTCCATTTGGATACAAATCTTTTTGTCACTGATGGAAATTTTGATAGCCCTTAACTGTGGAATGCCTAATGTATTGTTACAGCAATTGTGATTTGCCAATACATGGGTGATGTGTGTGTGTTGTGTGTGTTTATTTTTATTTTTGATGGTTTAACTCTTCTATGAGATTTTTAAGTAGACATGATTTTAATAAATTATGATTTGTTGAAATTTATCTGAGGTCATATATAATAAAATGAAATTTGTGTGAACTAAAGAAGTGCATCTCCATTTTTTTTTGTTTCAAGAGTAGACTGGTCTTTAAAAATTGTCCAAAGAAGTACATTATATTCATTATTAAATTTGATAATATACAATAAAGTATTTATGGTCATATTGGACCATATCAAATTCTACTATTAATTCATATTAATAATTACCATAAGAGGAAAAAGGGATATTTTTCAAAATAATAAAAAATTAGCATATTTTTCAGAATATGATATAGTGTTATTCACTGAACTGAGGGAACAAATGTCAAAGTCTAACACAGTTTACAGAATGTTTTAACATAAATTGAAATTTAAATCTGACCAAATTTCACAGTTTTAAGTAAAATGATAGCACTTTATATCCTTGAAAAGTGGTAAGTGACCCAAAACATGGCTTAGAAAAACAAATTTAACACTACACTAGTCTGAGATGGTTAAGTTATGGTACAACTTGCCATTGTGTATCATCAAATGGTATATTTTTTTCTTTTGGGCTTGTCATTATATTTTATTTTAGCCATTCTGGTAAGTGTGTAGTGATATCTCAGTGTCATTTTAATTGCATTTCCTTGATGTCTAATTATGTCAAAATATATTACTTTGATGTTTAATGCTCTGAGCTTTCTCAGTTCAAGACCATGAAGCCACTTAGGAAAAATACAGTTGCAGAGGCACTCATAGACCAACTCTTATTTCGAAATAAGAAGAAACATTACTACCCATTCCAACAAAAAATAGATTTGTTATGCAGCAGGGATTTTATAAATTACCTACACAACTTATATAGTAAGATGAAATGGGACAGGAGGCTTCTTGCAGCTATATACAACATCATTTTAATTTCAATTTTCAGTATAATTTTTCCAAGGTATACACAGAATATATATTTAATGTAAATTGTAATGTAATTGTGAACATTTTAAACTCTGTATACAATCAAAATTAACGGAAGTTTATTTTATTTTTTTTTTCTTTTTTCTTTTTTCTTTTTTTTTAATTTTTATTTTTTATAACCATATATTTTTATACCCAGGGGTACAGGTCTGTGAATCACCAGGTTTACACACTTCACAGCACTCTTTAAATTAGTTAGCTTTCTCTGCATTGCAAGACAGAATAATCAAGAATTGGTAAGAAAAAAGTAATCTCTGTAAAATTACCGGGGGTGCATTATAAAGTGTTCAGTAACCGATCAAACTCACAATTTGGATTGAATGGCAAGTGATTTTTGAAATCTGGAACTCATTGTCAATTTTTTTTTCTTCATTGTGTCTTAATAAATTACTGTGTTCATTTGCATGGAAGTGAAGAAAAATGCATGACATTTCATCTCAACACTAACACCTTTAACTGGCAACTCTGAATGTACTTTACAGCAGTGTAACAAAGTAAAGATCAATGATGTTTCATGAAATATTTGTTATAATTCTCAAGGAGATAGGGAGTTTGTGCAAAAATGCAAATCACTTTGCGACTAAACACATTGTTTATTTCAGCTAATTTTAAGAAAATATGCTGAGAATCTCTCAAAAAAGGAAGCAATGATTTAGGTTTGCCTTCAAACTCCTTATCTAATCCTGAACCAACAGCACATAGTTCAAAGAGCAACTAATTTGAGTAGCTCCAATTTACACATTTCCTAACAATGCTTAATTTAGTGGAATTTCTGTCCAATTATGGTAATTTGATGTAATGAAAGACAAAAGTTCAAAAAGATCATCCTTAATTTATATAGATGCCAAACTCTGCATTTTCTGAATGACGCCCAGGAACGTATTTTCAAAAACAAACAAACAATGCCAGAACCACTATTAGGTCATCTCTAGGCAGAAAGTGACTCAGAGCTTACATTACTCTCTCCCTGAAAGTATACTGTAGGCACTGAAACTACTACCCTGAGTCTGTGCTATCAAATTCCTTAAGTTAGAAAGTTTTAAAACCCGTCTGTGTGGGAGTATTTCATTTACAGATAGAGATTTGGTTGTTTATACATTTTCATACTTGAGTTTTAGGATGTAATAACTATGTTTTAAAATTCATGGTGGTTTTGAATACTGTTGGATAATTGAGCTAAAATGGTATATCCATTCCTCCTAGGAAACAGAAATTATAGAAAGGTAGTGCTTTACAAATCTGACATCATTGAGTCATTGCAGTTTCATATAAATGCAATAGGAAAAGTGTCATTCATGTTTATGATATTTTCTATAAATAAATTAGAATGTACTGGAGGCCTGATATAAAGTGGGATGCCTAAACTTCAGTAAGATCTTGTTTTCAATTCAAAATAAATTTTATTTTTTATTTTTTTATAATGTCCCTCAATTTCAGATAAGCACCCCCATAAGGTGGACTCCGTTTTTTTTAAGATTTTATTTATTTTATTTGACAGATAGAGATCACAAGTAGGCAGAGAGGCAGGCAGAGAGAGAGGGAAGAGGAAGCAGGCTCCCTGCTAGGCAGAGAGCCCGATGCGGGGCTCGATCCCAGGACCCTGGGATCATGACCTGAGCCAAAGGCAGAGGCTTTAACCCACTGAGCCACCCAGGCGCCCCCAAAATAAATTTTAAATTGAATTATGCACCTCTAAGTTCAGAGACAATAAACATCAACCAACACAATTAATAAGTTCTATTTCTTGAAATTTCGGGAACATTGATAGTCTCATCTCCTGGAAGAACAACAGCTAAAATTTTTGGTCATGGATTCTTGCTAAAATATCACTTTCCCAAAGAAAATTAATGTTGGGAATTTTTATTGATTGTTATTGATCATGAAGAATATAACAACCACGATAAAAAGAGTAGGAAAAACATGATATCTCATCTGTAAGGGCATGTGGAAAGTAGGAAATGCTAATAAAAATAACTACCATTATTTCCTAAGTTAACATAATATAACAGAACAAAAATATTTCAAAACAATGTTTTCTTTTTTTTTAAGATTTTATTTATTTATTTGACAGAGAGAGATCACAAGTAGGCAGAGAGGCAGGCAGAAAGAGAGGAGGAAGCAGGCACCCTGCTGAGCAGAGAGCCCAATGTGGGACTCGATCCCAGGACTCTGAGATTATGACCTGAGCCGAAGGCAGCGGCTTAACCCACTGAGCCACCCAGGCGCCCCCATAACAATATTTTCTAGGCTCATTCTGATAACTCTTTTCTACATTCAAATTTAAAGGTTGAGGCATGTGATATATATTACACAAAAAACATCCCAAGGAATTCGTTAAAAAAAAAACTCTTAATAAAGAACAAATCCAAAGGAATTTCTTTTCTAATTTAATTAACAAATTATGAATCGACTTACCTATTTCATCACAGTGTATCAGGCACCAATAATATTTTTTAATCGTCACACCTGATGCAATAGTTATCATCTTTCAGACATACTGATCACGAACAAGCAAATAACAAGAGCACCGTAGCTTAAGATCTACCTGCATAAATATAGGCTACTTCAGACAATCTCTTCACCACAACATAGAAATGAATAGAAATCATACATGCTCTGTATGGACATACAGATGAGATAGAAGGGGATGGATGTTAATATATGCAGAATCTTTATTAATTACATTGTAAACCATAATATGGAAAAACAGAATACAATTTTAGAAATACCCAGGTCACCATCATTGTTTTATTTTTATATGTGTAGATAAGGAGTTTAATAAACAATCCATGACTATTCAACTCCTTATATTTTGAAAATTTTAGTAAAAGTAACAAATCTAGCACCTAGAAAATTATACTTATCTGCAACATACAGCTTTGCCAGCATGGTAGAGGAAAAGCAAAACAAAATAAGTAAGAAAAGTTTAACATTTCACAAGAGATTTGCTTTTATTTTTTATTTATTATTTATTATTTTTCATTAATTATTTACTTCTATTTTCTACTTTATTTTAATGAAAATGTCATGACCATAACATAAGAGCAGAATTAAACCAACATGAGAAATTATTTTTTCATAAGTTAAAATAAACTAGCTTGGTGATTAATTCAAAATATATTACAAACTTCAGTGTTCTTGAAGTAAGTATCACTGCATAAACAAATGAGTCAGGAGTCGTAAACTAATGATGATTCTAAATGTTATTTAGAGAGACATTCTGTACTTAATATATTTCAAATATTCTACACAAGGCAAAGTGGATCCAAGTAATCTGTAGGCAAAATAAGATTTTAGAGAAGTATATATTTCCAACAGTATTTATAAAATATTACCTTTATGTAAGGCATCATCCTGGACTTTGTGGAAAACACACAAAGGAGTAAGAAGTGGCCCTTCAAGAAACATATACAATATCAAGGTTTAACATGAAGCAGCATGTCTTCTCTAAGTAAAAAAAAAAACAAAACAAAACATTGTACCAACTGACTTTACTGAAACTTTATATTTATTGCTCTCATTTTAGGTCATAGTGTCCTTCTGCATGCAGGCTGCTATAACGGACATGATATAGACTTAATAGCTTATAAAGAACAGGAATTTATTTCTCACAGTTCTAGAACGGAGAAGTTCAAGATTAAGGAATGGGCAGATCCAGGGAGAGCCCACTTCCTCATAGATGGCTATCTTCTCACTGTAAACGTACATGATGAATGAATCAAGAGAACTCACTGGGGTCTCCTTTAAAAGGACTGTAATCCCACTTATGACCTAATCACCTCCCAAAGGCCCCTAAGTTTTAATACTATCACTTCCAGAGTTAGATTCCATAATATGATTTTGGGAGACATAAACATTCACACCATAGTATATATAAACAAAAAAAGACACAAAAACAACAAACAAAAAAATTATTTTAACTACCTATTATTTTCAACTACATAAACTTTTAATTTGTTTCTATATAATATTAAATAACTCATTTGAGTGATTCACTTATATCCAATGCATCTGAGTGCAATTAAATTTGCTTACCCAGCATATCCAGAAGCATATTTCTTCAGACTATCCCATTCCTCACCTTACAGGATTTACCACAATTAGAAGACATGGGATAGAGGATAGATAGATAGATGTATACATAAACACACTTGTACATACACATATGCATATTTTTTCCTGTTAATGATACTCATGCAAATAAAATTTAAGCTCAAGGAAACCTGTCTTGTGTGTTACTTAATATCCAGTTTTTAGTCAACATCCAAAAACAAATAATCCAATAAAACCATGGATAGAAGACATGAACAAGTGTTTCCCCAAAGCACACATTCAAATGTTCAGTAGATACATGAAAAGATGTCCATCATCATGTATCATCAGGAAATTGCAAAGCAAAACTAGAAAGAGATACCACCTCACACCTGTCAGAATGGCTAAAATCAACACTACAAGAAACAAAAGGTGTTGGAGAGGATGTGAAAAAGTAACACTTGTGGGGGCTGCCTGGGTGGCTCAGTGGGTTAAGCCTCTGCCTTCAGCTCAGGTCATGATCTCAGGGTCCTGGGATCAAGTCCCACATCAGGCTCTCTGCCAGGCATGGAGCCTGCTCCCTCCTCTCTCTCTCTCTACTTGTGATCTCTCTCTGTCAAATGAATAAAATCTTAAAAAAAAAAAGTAACAATTGTGAACTGTTGGTGGTGATGCAAACTGATACAGCCATATTTGAAAACAGTATGGAATTTCCATAAAATTTAAAAATAGAAGTCCTTTGTGATCCAACAATCCTGTTGGTGTGTATTTACCCAATGAATATAAGAAAACTTATTCAAAGGGATGCTAGCACCCCTATGTTTATAGCAGCATTATTTATAAAGCTAAGATATGGAAAGCGCCCAAGTATCCATCAATTGATGAATAAATAAAGAATAAGTGGTATGTATATACAATGGAATATTATCCTGCCATAAAAAAGACTGAAATCTTGCCATTTGCAATAACATGGTTGGAACTAGACAGTATAATGCTAAAAGTGAAATAAGTCAGTCAGAGAAAGACAAATACCTTTACTCATATATGGAATAAAAGAAACAAAACAAACAAGCAAAGGGGAAATAATAAGACATAGAAAGAGAAACAAAGCAAGAAACAGACATTTCATTACGGAGAACAAACTGATGGTTACTTGAGGGGATCTGAAAGGAGTGATGGATTAAATAAGTGATGGTGGTTAAATAGAGCACTTGTCATGATGAGCACTGAGTGCTATATGTTATATTATACACATGAAACTAATACAACCATATATGTTAACTAACTGGATTTCAAATGAAAATTTTTTAAAATCCCAGTTTTTAGCTCACATTCCGGCTTACAAAAGGGATTTAGTCAGGAATTTGGAGATTAGTTAATGAACAAAAAAGTGGTGAACAGGCAGTTGTTAGATAAAATTACTATCCTTTCTGGCATTATCTTATACCTTTTATCTAGAAGTATTTTTAGCAC
This sequence comes from Mustela nivalis, assembly GCF_964662115.1. NCBI lineage: Eukaryota > Metazoa > Chordata > Mammalia > Carnivora > Mustelidae > Mustela > Mustela nivalis. Next base: position 494,438 of record NW_028136262.1, on the reverse strand, counting down.
TTTAGACTCTTCCTATTTTATTTTGAGTCATTAAACAAAAATTTCCTCAAAGGACCTTAGACTCCATCCAATTTGAGCAACAGTGTGAGAGAGGAAATGGTGTCAGGAGGAAAAAAAAAAAAGATGAATCTACTTTTGTTTACTAGTGAATGCATAGTTCTCCCACAGAAGAAGCTCTAAATGGTCAGGGCTCCAGCTTTATATGTGTTCAGTCATATGTTCAGAAGTAGGTAACACTATCAAAAAATATAAAGCATCTGAGATTATTTTCCCTTATTTGAAAGCTGGTGTATGAGTCTGCCGTAGTTTCTTGGGTGTTGATAGAAGACGCAGACTCATGGTTCAGAAATAATATAGTTTATTATTCACAGCAATAGAGGTAGCCAGAATATTAACAGTATTTGTGTGTGTGTGTGTATTTGTGTTTGTGTGTGTGTGTGTGTGTGTAGGGGTGGGAGTTATATATCAGTTCTGAGCCTCAGTTCCCACAAGAAGAATCAAAACAGAGGCAGATAATATTTGCAAACACAACAGGTTAAGTTAAAAAAAAAGATACTATTTCTGTCTTCCAAGTCTATTCAATACAACCATCTTCAAAGGATGGCCTAGAACAAATAATAAATGCAGAAATGTAAGCAACCAATTGAAAAGTGTCTCCCAAGAAACACACTTTGAGAGTCTTCATTTGACAAAAATACTATAGGATATTACATGGATCAGGTGCATTGAATACTGGAAGGTTAAAATTACAAGGGACCAAATATTTTTAAGCAGTTCTGGCATCCAGTAGAGTTCAAATAGGTTTTATAAGATTGAGGAAAGAAGCCATCAAAACCTGGGCCCAGGGGCCCCTGGGTAGCTCAGTGGGTTAAGCCTCTGCCTTCGGCTCAGGCCATGATCTCAGGATCCTGGGATCAAGCTTTGCATCAGGCTCTCTGTTCAGCAGGGAGCCTGCTTCCCCCCCCCCCTGCCTCTTTGCCTACTTGTGGTCTCTGCCTGTCAAATAAATAAATAAAATCTTAAAACAAAGCAAAACAAAACAAAAATCCTGGGCCCAATTTTCCCAAAAGTATGATTCTGATTCTAGTCTCTATGATGTTATCCCTTGAAGACAATGCCTCTAATTGAGTTGAATTAGTTTACTAAAGAGCATACCCCCATTTGTTGTAGGAGATGAACAATATGCAAGAGGCAAAATGCCACATGGAAGCCACCTGGTCTTCAGTGGAATATAGAATCAGTTCCTTTGGGATGAATTTGTTCCACATTTGACTTCCCACTTAAGGGAAAATAAGAGTGCCTTCTAATAGATTTTAAATAGGAAATGACAACGGAAGCTTATACAAGATTATAAAATGGGAAATTTCATTTAGATAAGCAATCATTTCAAAGTCATCTTCTTAATATTACAGACTCTTCACATAATCATAATTTTATTTTGGTATTATATGGTAATTTCAAATATAGTAAATATAAAGAATTTACCTCTGTAATTATAGCGAGTCTGGTCATAGTTTAATGGCAACAAAACTTCAATTTATAAGTATGGTCTACCAATTATTAATACATTTGGAAATGGTGTGTCATCTTCACTCCACTTGTCTCACTAAAACAGTGAGCCAAAAAAAGTAGGTCCAAGCTGTTTACTATGGTCAAATGGGTTGCTTTTGCACTTGGTAAAGAAGCAGTCATATTTTGGAAGAAGAAACTGAGGCTATTAATATTTTCAACTTATTTTCAGAAAAGGAAAGAAAGGATAATCTAAGCTAAAGCCAAAATCTTACACAAGGTGGCAGGAGAATGATCTTTGCCCAGATAAAGGGTTTTTCATCTTAGCCATGTTAGGAGGAAGAAGAGATGAGACATTGTGGACTTGACTAACGTTTGTACACTGTTCAAAAAGTTTTCAAAATAATGTGTATTATTTTTCTTCTTTTAGTTGAGACAAAAACAAACAAAGAAACAAAAAACACTAATGAGCTTACTCTTAAAAGGAGGTAAACAAGAAACTAGCAAAGATTGAGTGTTAGGTATTGTCCCCCTCCTTCTTTTTTTAATTATGTTATGTTAGTTACCATACAATACATCATTAGTTTTTGAAGTAGTGTTCCATGATTCATTGTTTGTGTAAAACACCCAATGCCCCATGCAATATGTGCACTCCTTAATACCCATCACCAGGCTCACCCATCCCCACATCCTTCTCATCTTTAAAACCCTCAGTTTGTTTCTTGGAGTCCATAGTTTTTCATGTTTCATTTCCCCTTCCAATACCCCCACTTCATTTTTCCTTTCCTTCTCCTAATGTCCTCCATGCTATTCCTTAGGTTCCACAAATAAGTGAAACCATATGATGATTGACTTTCACTGCTTGACTTATTTCACTTAACATAATCACCTACATTCCCATCCATGTTGATGCAAAAGTTGGGTATTCATCCTTTCTGATAGCTGAGTGATATTCCATTGTATCCATAGATCTCATCTTCTTTATCCATTTGTCTGTTGAAGGGGATCTTGGCTCTTTCAACAGAATGGCTATAGTGGACATTGCTGCTATGAACACTGGGGTGCATATGGCCCTTCTTTCCAGTAAAATAGAGCTAGCCTATGACCCAGTGATTGCACTACTGAGTATTGACCTCAAAGATACAGATGCAGTGAAAAGAATTAGGTATTGTTAAAGCACAAATGCAGGGGATAGAAGATATGGTACAGAAGAGGGAAGGGCGACCATATGGCAGAGTAGAATAAAGTAGCTCAGGAAGAAATTAGTCATATCCAGATATTGTAAGGCATGTGGGGTTGGCAGGGAGAGCATGAGAAATCATGAGAGAAGAGAGAGAAAATGGACCAGGCAGGAGAGGTTTATAACATTTTAACATCTAAGGTAAGCATATGCAAAGCAGAATAGGGAAAGAAATAAAAGTTCTTATAAGAATTAATACATAAGGAATAACGTGGAGGACACTGGGAGATGGAGAGAAGTGTGCTGGGGGAAATCGGAGGGAGAGACAAACCATGAGAGACTGTGGACTCTGAGAAACAAACTGAGGGTTTTGAAGAGGAGGGTGGCAGGTGGTTGGGTGAGCCCAGTGGTGGGTATTAAGGAGGGAATTTATTACATGAAGCACTGGGTGTGGTGCATAAACAATGAATTTTGGATCCCTGAAAATAAACTAAAAGAAAAAAAAGACTGACTACAGACATGGACCTCAGTGTAACACAGATATGGAACTCACTGTAATACCAGCCACTTCCCACCGACACACACAGACTATGATAATAATAAATAATAATGCAATTAAGAAAATTGCCTGCCAAATAATTTTTCCTCTTTTTTATTTTTATGATTATTATTTTTATTTTATTTTTAAAGTTTTTTTTAAATTGTAGTTAGTTAAAATAAGGTTAATATTACTTTCAGGTGTACAATATAGTGATCAACACTGCCATACAATGGCTTAAATAAAAAAATGAAAAAAAATTTTTTTAAAGATTTTATTTTTAAATAAAACCTCTACACCCAAGGTGGATTTCAAACGTACAACTCCAAGATCAAGATTTATATATTTTACTGACTGTTCCAGCCAGGCACCCCAACAAATAAAAATTTTATAAAATTGTTGAGTTTGTGGGAGTCTCATTTGCTTAGTCAGTTAAGTGTCTGCCTTTGGTTCAGATCAGGATCTCAAGATTCCTGGGATCGAGCCCCATATTGCTCATGCTCTCTCTCTCTCTCTCTCTCTGGCTTTTGCTCTTAAATAAATAAATAAAATATTTTTTAAAAAATTGTTGAGTTTGTTTAACTAGTTTTAAACTAGTAGACAGAGATGAAGATAAAGTATGATGTAATGGCACGGAAAAATACAACTTACACGTTTTAAAAAAAAAATGTGCAATGCAAGTTACCTCACTTCTTTTATCACCACACTGGGACTTTCCCTACTGAGTTGTTGTAATGTAAGGACCTATTTTATATTTTTATATTTTAGCAAGAGGCTTTCATTGAGGTTAACCCTTAAACTGTCCTTGTTCCCCTTCCCCCAGGGGATTCACTTAAAAACAAGTCCTGGAAATCAGCTCCAGGTAACAAAGCCCATATACAAGGGTGGGTCAGGCCAGGTGGAGACATCTATGAGCGGAAGGGGGGGGGCGGCGTTTGCATATTGTCTCCCTAGATACTAATGAGTATGCCCCACTCCTCTGCTCTTTGGGAACCTTTTTGGCACTAATCCTAATCAAGGTGTAATAGGCTGGGTCAAATGTCTATACTAGGGTAAATTGAACCTCAATTGGTCACCTAGCCTCACTGTGGAGTTTCCTGTGTGTGTTAAAATCTCATTGGTCACCTGTGCGTGGCCAGGCCTGACTGCATGGCCTTTGCCCTTAAAAGCTAGACTGTGAAACAGCAAAGGGTTGCCTTCTCTCATAAGAGGTGTGGCCCCAAACGTTCGGTTAGATTCTTGATGCTTCGCATGAAATAAAGCTTTGCTTGACCTTTGCTTTACATCAGTCTCGCTCCTTTAATCATAGACCCATTATTGGGGCATAACAGTATTAATCTTAAAGTTATAAGTCCACAATGCATCCATCATCCATTCTACCCCTTAACATTCCCCTTTGGACAGATCCATGATCTAGAACAAGCCTTATTTTATAGTGCCTTGTAGGAGATTTTGGCTGCTGCCTAAATTGCCTACTTTCCTCTCACCATTACCACGGAAATTGGGTCCACTGAAACAAAGGGGTAGTGTAAGAAATTAAGACTTCCATAAATCTCTTTAAATAATAAAGTATAAGATAGTGATACCTTTTTTTCTGCCACATAACAAATTCTTGCAAGAATAAGGTCATATAAAAGAATTTACAACACATGCTAGCATTATCCTACTGGACCCAGATCATTTGTATGTTTCTCTGTCTCTGAGAAATGTAGTTATTTACATGACTGAAACCTGAAAATTGTTTGATATGACCACTAATATCACCTTCTTTTTTTAAAGCCTGTTTAAGGCTTCTGTAATACATAGGTTTTTTAAAAACTTATTAAGCATCTTGTATATATCAAACACTTTAAAAATCTCTGCTTTAAAAAAAAAAAAAACTCTACCTCAATGGAACTTTGAGTCTGAAAAAGATACAGGCAATATACAAGGCAACAGATAGAATAATTATATATTTGATTATATACTCTGAGGATGTCACATTAAATTGATATGAAAACGATCAGAAGGATCTGGATTTTTTGTCAAAATTTTTTGCCTTACAAAGAAATTGATATTTAGGGAAAGTTGTTACTGAAAGAGGTCCTGTGTCAACCAAAAATGTTAAACCATGATCTCGCTAAATTTTCCAGTTGTGATCATTGCTTTGTTTAGCTGTCTTCTATTAAGACTGAATTTAGTAATTCAGTCTCAGATTTCAGTAAGTCTTTTTTTAAAAGATTTTATTTATTTATTAGAGAGAGAGAGGGAGGGGCAGAGGGAGAGGAAGAACCAGACTCCTTGCTGAGCAGGCAGCTGATGCAGGACTGGATCCTAGTACCCTGGCATCATGACCTAAGCTGAAGGAAGACACTTAACCAACTGAGCCACCCAGGCACTCTAGACTGTAAACTTCTTAAAGGTAAAAAAGTTTATTCTTCTAGTAGTTCCACAGACATTTCTAACATCCATAAGAAAGCATGTACTGATGTAAAATGCCAGCAAATCAAATTATTTAAAAAAGAAAGAAAGAAAGAAAAGATATATCTGGATAAAGAGAAAAACAGAAAATCTAATAATACATTGAATTATTAGAGCAAAGAGTGGAGGAAGAGAAAATAAATATGAAATAGAGATTTCCACTAAAAGAAAAAAATTGAATAAGGCAGGAGATTTAGAAAATTATTATGACAGACTTGAGAAAAAAATAAAATAGGAATTTTTAGAAAATAGCAATAAATGAAAAGGTAAATTGTTTTTACCTTTATAATATTAGCTGTTTGTTGTTGTTGTTGTTGCTAATTTACCTATTTAAGCTAATAAACAAAGAAAGGTTTCATTTAGGAATAAGGTTTCTATGTATATAAGGTTTCTATGTATATATATATATATATATATATATATATATATATATATATATATTCCATTTAGGGATAAGATATATATATATATATATATATTTTAATTTTAATTGTTAGAAAATGTGTCACAGAAAGTGTTTAAACTTTAAGATACAGATGCAACATGTAATGAACTGCATTGTTTGAACGTCTAATTTGTAAATGCTGTTAGAGGAAACTTGGTGGAAATGTTCCTATGTGCTTGTGTTTCTGGAACTAAGTATATTTATTAATAAGGAATAGTTTAAAATTATGAAATGACCAGGAGTGGACAATTTTCCTAATCCTATCAGCTCTTTGCAGCTCTTTTATTAGCCCCCTTCAGGAATATCAGCTTTTTTATCTAATTAAATTTTATATTAATGTGCTTTTGACTTTTGGCCTTTCTCTTCCTTCTGTTCTTTTTTTTCCCCTAAATTACATGTTTCTGTTTAACAGCTACTATCAATTCTTTGATATGAATTCTCAACATCAATTTACTAACTCCAGAGATGAAGGAGCATCAATATTTAGAAGCAAAGAATACAAAGCCTTGGGCATCTGGATGGCTCAGTCACTTAAGCATCTGCCTTCGACTCAGGTAGTGATCCCAGGGTCGTGGGATGGAACCCCAGGTTCAACTTTCTGCTCAGCTGGGAGCCTACTTCTCCCTCTCCTTTTGCCTGCAGCTCCCTTTGTTTGCGTTCTCCCTCTCTTTGTAAACTAAATAAAATATAATAAAATAATGTAAATAATACATTTATTTATTTATTAAAATGCAATTATTACACAATACATAATGTATTGCATAATTATAATAATGGTTAAATAATTTATTAAATATTTATATTAAATATATCAATTTAATTAAATAAATATCTTTAGAATTTAAAATATTTCAAATTTAGATTATTAAATATTAAATCATTAATTTAATAAATAAATATCTAAACATAATTAAATAAAATAATTTATTTATTAAAATGAATAAAATAATGTTGTCATTATCTCAGCATGTATTTTTAAATAGTCTAAAAAAAAAAATCTAATAAAGTCTAAATACATTGAGTTCAGATATTTATACAAGTTAACCCAGACACTCAACCCACAGTTTCAAAACTTTTGTTTTTATCTACTACTCAAAATACGATTTTAATGTATTTATTTGTAACTTTGACATAGCAAGGAAACTTGGAGGAAAAGGAGACATTTGCTTTTAATATTTGAAAATTATTTTGTTGATTTAAAAAAATAAAAACCTTAACACGTGAGCATTTCTTCTTAAATAACACTGTGAAGTTTCTGAGTCGCATTCTATTAAAAGTGCTGATAAAATGGCCTCAGTTACTCATTTAAATTATCAGCTGAATGGGTAACAAATGAAGTAGAGAGCTTTTTAATTATTTATGAATGTATTGCTTGTGGATGCAGTGCCACATAGAGTTACCTCTCTTTTTGGCTTTGTTTTGTGAGCAGCAGTGGAATCTATGAATGAGATTAAACATAAGGACATTCACAGAAATTCTTAATGAACTTCTGGGGAAGGGCAATAAGTGCAAAAAAAAACTGCAGCAAGACTAATTACAAATTTCAAGTGGTCATCGCTTAATTATAGAAGCTTTTAAGTTCAAGTAATATATCTTTTTCATGAGCCTATCATATTGTATTAATTACCACAAACTGCACTCTTGAACACTTATCTTTTCACATATTTCTTATTCTTAGTACTTAAAATTACCCTTATGATTGATAAGTAAATGGATTTTACTGACAATGCATTTATTTAAATAAATAAATAATGCTGTTTATATATATAAAAACAATTGAATATGTGTATGTGTATAATGATTTTTTTTTCAAATTAACATCTTAGTTCTACCACATTAGTTACAAATAGATATAGACTTTATAGATTCATCAAATATTTTATTCTCAAATTTATATGTCCTTTGTGAAATAAATGAAACTGTATATATTAAATATAATCCTATCACATGTAACAGTTACTAGTGCATCCCAGGACATACATAGGTCAGGTCCTCCTCAAGGCATCACGGATAACTGGATTTAACTTTCTATCCTAGGAGTCTTCTGTATATTTCTGTGGCTTTTATACTACAATCAGGAGGAAGAATTCTTTTGCTAAAAGCTTCCAAATGACTATGCGAGTAGATTATTTGTAGACTAGTGATATAATATTATTATTTAATATGTGAAGCATGATAAAATAAAATGCTATTGCCATATTTAATTTGTTCAGTAAAGCATTCATTTAGTTATCAAGCATTCATTTTCTTTTTTTAAAGATTTTATTTATTTATTTGACAGACAGAGATCACGAGTAGACAGAGAGGCAGGCAGAGAGAAAGGAAGGGGAGCAGGGTACCTGCTGAGCAGAGAGCCTGATGTGGGGCTCTATCCCAGGACTCTGGGATCATGACCTGAGCAGAAGGCAGAGGCTTTAATGCACTGAGCCACCCAAGAGCCCCAAGCATTCATTTTCTTTATACAGAAGAGATAGAACAATATTATATAGTAGAAAATACAGTAAATAATCTAGAAACCTTGATCATTTTGTTTTGGCAATTTTAGAACATAAAATTAGCTAAAGCTCAAGTGCAAGTTATATTTGTATCATAGGAGGAAAAGTTAATTAAAAGTTTGTTTATTACCATAGTTTAACACTTCAACGAAATGATAACGAGTCCAAAATCAATGAATATATGAAGTATACAATAAAAACAATAATCTTGAGTGTATGTGACTCACTGTAGGTATTGATAGGCTAGAAATCAAAGGGAAAGTATCTATAGGGTTTGTTCAGTTCCATGCTCATCAGATTAATAGGCTTTCTCATATTGCTTCCTTCACCACATTAATTTGTCTAATGAAGTTTTCAAGAGTTAAAGACAGTGATAGGTTCATGGCTGGAGAGAAGGTACAGAATCTAAGATAGTTCAGCAGTGCTTATTATTTAAGAGAAAGACAGCATGGGAGGTGAGGGGTATATCATGTATCCTGTTTTCACTCCCTTTGTGGAGCACCTACCCTGGAGGTCATGTAATAATAACCAATGACCAAAAAACAATAAAAAAACCCAAACATCCATGTGGAAGTGCCATCCCTGCCTGGAGATGAGTAGACTGCTCAAACAGATCCTGGGCAGGCATCTCAGCCCAGGCCTGTGCTGGGGAAGCTGGTTCATGGCTTTGGGCGCAATCAGGAAGCCAGCAAACTGACAGGAGAGTGCAGCCAGGGTTAACAGGACTGATGATATTTTTGCAGCCAGGCCGCGGGTGGACACCCGCTCAAGGAGCCAGGCTAGGAGGCTGCCCAGCGCCAGCGCTGGCAAAGCTTGCAGCCCCCGGGGCTTCCCCCCGCGCCACAGCCAGGGCGGGGCCTCAGGAGGGAGGGGGGCGGGGCGGCGCGGAGAAGGGGCTTTGCTAATTGCCAAAGCGAAAAGGGAGCTCGCGGAGGACTCAGGAGGGAAGGGGGCGGGGGCGGGTGGAGGGCGGCGGGGAGAAGGCGCTTTGCTAATTGCCGAAGCTGGAAGTGAGCTCACAGAGGATGTGGCTGTGAGTCTGGGAGGAGGTGGAGGGGCTGGCGGAGGAGGGGCGGGCAGCGCCGCGGTGCTGTGCTGCGGCCCAGTGGGGACTGCAGGACCCACCGGACTCGCCGCCCGTACGCTCCCATGTGAGGCTCTGCTGTCCCGCTCCTGCTGCCTGCTGCCCCTCCCTGCCCCAAGGCTTCTCCGGACCACCCTCTGCACAGGGGTAAAGTGACACCGCGCCGCGCCCTCACCTGGAGCAGAAAGCGCGGACCCGACCTGGGGGCGGAGAGGGAGGTTGTGGAGGCCCAGCCTCCCGGAACCCCAGGGCACCGGGACCACCCCGGACGCTGCGCCAAACCCGGGTCCTCATGGGGTCGGGCTGGGGACAGCGCCTTGCGAGGTGCCCCCCGCCAGCAGGCACGCTAGCCCCCATCTTTCCGCAGCCCCATGCGCCCGTGCTGAGGACCCCCTTCCCTCCCCCGCCATGGCCCCGCTGCTTTTGTTCTGGACTTGGGATCCCAGGTGGAAACTAGTCCCTCAGACCTCCCTGGCAGCAAGGAGGGCAGGGAGGGATTCTTGGTTTTCTGCCCTGGCTCCTCCTCTCTCCCCATTCACAAGCCTTTTGGCTTCCCTTTCCTCTCCTCATTGTCAGTTTTCTGAAATGGTTTTCTTCTGCATGTTGACCCAAAGAGCTATTTCATGAATGAATATACACGAAACTGAGTTGGGGCCCACCTGTGAGAGCCCACCTGTAGAGGCCTTTCATTAGAATGGTCTCTGGTTCTAGCCTCAGTTCAGAATACTGCATGTACCTGAGGACCAAGTCCAGATGTTTCTTTCATCTCTGACTTGAATTTGAAATCCTCCTCAGACTTCAGCTTCCAGGATTTCTCCAGTCCTTGCTCTCCCACTGTCTTGGTGGGGATCCGCCATGAGTGTTGAACACAGGAATGAATGAATGATATATACCCCAGACTGCTGGGGCTTTGTCTTCTTTTGCTGAGGTTGGAAAGGCTTGGGAGAGACCCCCTGTATGCAGATAGAGAGCTGCATGCAATTGCTTAGATAAACGTGTTCCCCACTTAATTGCTTGGGCATTGAACATTTCGCCCTTAACCTGTGGCTTGAGTAGTTAGGAGGAGACAATCTGGAGGTGAATCAGAAGATGGCTGAATCCACATGGTGGTGGTCTGGGTTTGGGAGATTTTCCTGTAGATTCAAAGGAAAGATATAAATTCTTCCAGTGGGGAGTGGTAAACTTTTTATCGATGGGAGATGGAAAATAAATGGTCTGGTTAAACTTTCCGGCCCCCTCAAAACCCATTATTTGAAAACACAAAAAGCAAAGTGAAGGGAGAAATCCTCCCACTCCCATTCCCACTCACCTCCATAGCCATCTCCTCTTCCAAGAACCTAACAGACAAGGTGCCAAGAAGTGTTAGGTACCAGCAGTGGTCTCAGATCTCATTCAAGAATCATGGTGAAAGGCTTTCAAATAGATTGTGGGGGCACAGGGATCCAATTAGGGGGGACAAGTTTAAGGTTTGCCTGGTCCCCTAAAAATTAATGGCACTAGAGAAGATGAGCTTTGGGAACTATAGCTTAATGGATACAATGTGTTAAAAGCTTCAGTGAGTCATGGTGAAAAGAGGCTATGAGGGCAGCAAACACAGTCCTAGATGATGTTATTAATAGCATTATAGGCTCTAGATTTCCTGTGGTGGTGTTCTTGGCAAGACCAGCCCGGCCAAAGTGGATACTCTCAACCTGGAACAGAGGGTCTTGGAGATGCCAGCACGTGAGGTATAATGAGAGGGTAAAATGATAGGAGGTGTCCTTTGGAAGGACTGACTCCTTGACTTTAAAATGGAGAACTCAAATCTGTACGTGAAATCTTTCTGGCTACAAAGAGGGCCAAGGCCTCCTAAGGCCAAGGTCTCCTCGTCACTTTCAAAGATGTCGAAGAATATATTCAGACATTTCAAAGATGTCCTCATATCATTGGTTCCCACTCTGGAATTCTATCAATAAGGTGAGAGTTCCTCTAGTTGAAAAAGAGATCTAAAAAGACTTCCCTTTCTCATGTAATTTCTGTAACCTCCAGGACACACCCACCTCCCCCTTCCAGCTCTGTAATGAAGCCACAGCTGGTGCCAATTTGTGGAACTCCTTAAAGGCTATTCTCCCTTATATACCCCCGGACCAAGTTCCCATGCTCCCTCACCGGATTTTCTGCACTCACCTCCCACCTGGTGTGTTCACACCTGCAAGTGCCTTTTACCAACCCCTTTGCCAAAAGGCAGCCAGAGTGACCTTTCAAAGACCTATCAGTTCCTGGCATTTGTCTCCATAGAAATCTGCACTGATCTTCTAACAAATTCTCAGTCCTCCAAAGGCACCCATAATCCTCCCATCAGTCTATTCATACCCCTCCAACTGACTGATGCCTGTTCTGCCCCATCTCTCTGCCCTTCAACCACACTGCCTCCTTCTTCCTGTGGAGACCTCTCATGGCACCTGCCTCCAAGCACAGGTGATTCCCATTGATGGGAAGACCCTCTTCTCTCCCCCATCTCCCCACTCCAGTTACTCCCACTTATTCGTGAGCTCACAAGCCCCATGGTACACACTCTCCATGCAGCCTGCTCTCTCTTTTCTAGCACTGGCCTCCGTTTCTAGCTGTGGTTGTGTCATGGATGTCCTTCCCCAGCCAGCCTCCAAGCTCTCCTTCCCTTTAGCTCCAACACCTGACACAGTGCCTGGCACGTAGTAAGCCCTGGCTAGCTTCTAAGAGCCTCACTGAGGGACTGAAAGCATTTTAAAAATGTCACTACGTAGGCTCCAAACTGTAGGCAGAAAAAGCTTTGCCTGGATTGACATTTTAGAGACGTATTGGTCAAGTTGGATGTGTTCACTGACTTTGCCTTGTAAAATTAAAAAAAAAAAAAGGACCTCTGTATCGCTTCGCATCTACCGAAGGCGCATGTATACTACTAGACCACGTTATGAGCTTAATGGAAGGAGACAAGATGTTTTCGCTAAGAAAATGTATAAGACTGTTGAGGTCAAGTGGGAGGAAACAGTCCGTTTGTTGGAGCATTGCTATCTTACTCTATCACAGCCACTCATAAAAATCTGACACGGGGTGAGTCAGAATTGTCTGTCGGAGATGAGTTAGATCTGGCTCATGTTCCTACAGACATGAAAGCCAGAAACGAAGAAGGAGGCTTTGAAAGCGTGGGTTGAGGAGGCCGTGTGGTTCACTGCGATGAGCTAAGTGCCCAGGGCCACCAGCAGACATGCTGGCCTGTGTCCGTCCTTTGTTCTGGGGTCCCTCTTGCACCATGTGGTGAGGCTGGTGGCTGGGAGCAGCTCAGACAGTACCTGGTGGCATCTTACCTCTCCCACCCTCCTGTGGGCTCCAGTAGGTCCCAAGGGACAGCCTGCCTTCCTTGCAAAGCCCAGTAGCACTGGGAGCAGAAACTGGGGCCAAAGAGTGAGCACCCTGTTTGACAAGCTGGACCAGCCACCTCTTCTTCAGATGCAGGGGGAGCCCTGGCATGCTGACTCCTCCCTTCTCCCTTTCCCCTTTCCTCTCTTCCTCCCTCTTTCCTTCCCCTCTCTCCTTCCCTGGTGGTGCCCTTTCCCAATGCCCACTTCATCCCTTTTCCTTTCTACATGCCTGTCTTCTAGAGTTTCTTCTCTTTCCTCCCCATTACTTCCCTTCATCTGAATCTCCTCTTTGGTTCCTTTGTCCCTGCTCTCTGCTCCTCCTCCCCTTCCCTGGCTCCTGTTCAGCTCCATCGCTAATGCAGGCAGAGCTGGATTAACATGCTCACTTGCTAGCTCAGCCACCCTCCAGAGAAGTCACTCTTCGGTGTCCACCTTCCTGACCCTCTGGTCGCTTCTCCACTTGTTCAGATATTGCTCTGAAGTCTGAGGAGGACAGAGCGGGGCTGCCACAGAAGCAGGCCAGAGGAGAAACCAAACCATGTGTCCACACTGTCCCCCAGCACTGCTGCTCTGAGAGCTTTCTGAGTCCTCAACAGGGTTAGGATTTAGGGGCTTCTTCAGAACCGGGAGTGAAAACAACCATAGGTCAAAAGAAAAGCTACGGCCCCCACACAAAAATAATAATCACAAATGAAAACTATGTTAACTCTGAGTCCCAAAGTCGAAAAATTGCCTTGAATCTGTCACTAGAAAGCACCCAAGGCCTCACTCTCTGGGTTCTTGGTGCCCTGGGAATGGCAGGAGGCTCTGACAGGCGCGTGGGAGTGCGGAACTATGGGGACTAGCCTGCCGTCTGGCGGGGGGGGGGGGGGGGGGGGGGAGAGGTTACCTCCTGTGGCGCCGTCCTGGCCCGACCCCCTGCGGACAGGGTGTGGCGCGGCGTCCGGGGTGGTCCTGGTGCCCTGGGGTTGGCGGGAGGCTGGGCCCCGACCACCCCACACCCCGCTCCTGTCCTGCGTTTTCTGCTTCAGGTGAGGGCGCGTCGCGGTGTCACTTTACCTGTGAGCAGAGGGTCCTCCAGAGAAGCCATGGGGCGGGGAGGGGCAGCAGGCGGCCTGAAGGCCTGAACGGGAACGGGACACCCTGGCGTCAGGGGCTAGGCTGCAGCGTGGGAGCACAGGGGCAGCGAGTATGGTGTGTCCTGCAGTCCCGAATGGGCTGCAGCACAGCACCCTGGCGCTGTGCGCCCCTCCTTCCCGCCTGGGCAATTAGCAAAACCCCTGCTCAAGGCCGCCCCCGACCCGCCCCCCCCTTCCCTCCTGAGTCCTCTGAGAGCTCACTTCCAGCTTTGGAAATTAGCAAAGACCCTTCTCTGCTCCGGCCCCGCCCCCTAACTTCTGAAAACTGAGCCATGGCTGGGGTGCGGGGCTAAGCCTTGGCATGCTACTGCATTGCCAGCTCCAGCGCTGGGCAGCCTCCTAGCCCGGCTCCATGAGCGGGTGTCCACGTGCAGCCTGGCTGCGAATAGATCATCAGTCTTAAACGCCGGCTGCACTCTTGGGTCAGTTTGCTGGCTTCCAGATTGCGCCGAAAGCCAGGAACCAGCTTCCCCAGCACAGGCCTGGGCTGAGATGCCTGCCCTGGATCTGTCTGAGCAGTCTCCTTGACTCCAGGCAGGGATGGCACTTCGACCTGGATGTTTGGGTTTTTTGTTTGTTTTTTTTGGTCATTGGTTATTACATGACCTCCAGGGTAGGTGCTCCACAAAGGGAGTGAAAATAGGACGCCATATATAAGCATACAGCCATTCTAGAAAAAGAGCTTGGGGTTCTCCTGGAAACTCTGCATTGGTCCTTGCACTATGGTTTAATAGAAAAGGGATTATGCACCTAGTTACTTAAATGAGCATAGGTTGAAATCGTTTACTGAGAGTAAATATTTTAAATAGTTATATTTTAACTAAATCTATCATCAATCATAAATCTATTACACGAAGGTTACAGGCAATTTAAAAGCAAGAGCACTCTCTTCAGGGTTTTAAATAATCCCTGTCTGTCTTGGCACATGAGAATGCAAAGATAGGAAATGGTTTGTAAAAGATCATATAATAGCTTTTACTAATTCTATTTATTTGACAGACAGAGATCACAAGTAGGCAGAGAGGCAGGCAGAGAGAAAGATGGGGAAGCAGGCTCCTCGTCAAGCAGAGAGTCTGATGAAGGGCTTGATCCCAGGACCCTGAGATCATGACCTGAGTCCAAGGCAGAGGCTTAACACACTGAGCCACCCAGACGCCCCCAGATGAAATACATTTCTGACTTAGAAACTTCAGATAGAATTATTTTGTCCATGATGACAACTGAAGAAAATGTGTCATCCCTAAACCTAACCTTAAACCCTACCAACGCTGAAACCTAAGCTGACCTTAAAGCCCAAACTAGAACCCTGAATCCCAAACCTGGAATGGAACCCAAAGCCTGTACCTGAGCCCTGGATCCAAGCCCTGAACCACGAACCCAAACCCTAAACCAGACCTCCAAGTCATGAAACCTGAACCCAAATCTCAGCATGAAGTCAAACCCCAAATTTGACCCTGAACTTTATCCCATAAGCCCTGAGTCTTAAAGCCTAAATCATAAACTTAAAGCCCTAAACTATAACTCTGTTCCCTTGTCCTTCACTCTAAACCCTCACCCTAACACTAAACCCAAAGCCTGATCTAGAACTCTGACTAAAACCTGAACCTGAACCCAAATTCAAACCCTTCACCACACTTTGCATATGCACTTGCCATTGATGGATATTTGCAGTTTCTACCTTTTGATTCTTGTGAACATTGTTTGGGTTGGGGGCTAGGGTTAGGGTCTTGGATTAGGGTAGGGTCCAGGCTTGAGACCAAGTTGAGGTCAGAGTGTGGGTCTGCATCAGGGCCATGTTCAGTGACACTGTTTGGGTCAAGGACTGTTGTAATTCCACATTGTTTCCAATTCATTGTTCCTTAGCTATTTGGGGGGAAGTTGGGGGGTATTGGGCTCCATGCAGCTTGAATTTCCGGAATGAAATGGCGTCAGCTGGACCCCAGGAGGGAGCAGGACCTTCCACTGAAGGGTGAGCTCCCACAGTCCTGCACTGCCTTGCACCGCCTGCAGAGGGCGCCAGACCTCAGCTCCCGCCCTGAGCCCAGGCTGCACAGCCACAGCTGGGACCAGAGCCCCGCCTCTTCAGGACCCACTGTGGAGACTTCTGGAGAATGTGGGGCGCCTCCCACCCTGACAGGACAAGATGAGGAGGGTGTGGCTCTGCATCCACACTGACCGGACCCGTTGTGGAGGACGCGCCCACACTGGCAGCAGTCCAACCTCCTAAGGACCAGATGCTGGAGGAGCTGAGGAGAAGCCGCCTGAGTGGACTGTCAAGGGGTTCGTGGTCTCAGGACCCCACAGAGGAAGGGCGCCCTGTGTAGACACTGGGGCTTCCGTCGTTTCTGGGCTCGGGTGATCCTAGGTCCTCGTCTGTGTTTGTGTGCTCGCGGATTCGGTTCCTGGGGCTCCTCAGATGGTCTGCAGTCAGGGAGCGTCAGCCTTCTTTGGTGCTTGTGCTCTCCCCACCTCAGCCCTGCGGGGTCCTTCCCGTGTCCACACCCACTCCAGGCTTGCGCCGAGTCCGGAAATTCGGGAGCCAGAGTGAGGACTCTGTAGACGGTTTTGGGGAGAGTAGGTATTTTCCCAGTGTGGGTTCTACCCTGAGCACAGTGCCTCCCCATCTCCGTGTGTACCCCTCCCTGTCTGTCGTCATTGTTGCAGGGCTGTCAGATGACAGGTCTGTCACCTTCTTGGTTCAGGGGCCTCCTGGGTATCTTGCTGTCTTGGATGCAGGTGTAAATGAGATCGTTCTCCGCAGTCTCTTTTTGATGGTTCCTTCCGAGCACCTAGGAGTGCCACTAATTTGTGCATATTGATTTTGTTCCTTGCAAGATCTTGAATTTATTTGTTCGATTGGCCTTAAACTCAATCTGCCAGTTATTTGACCAGCAGCATGGATTTAATTGGGAAGAGCAGAGAATGGCAGTCTGGGCTGAGCAAGCTAAGGTCCCATCACAGGCAAGTGCGAGAAACAAAGGAGATGAACATTATTTCATGGAGGAGGAAGAAGTTGGGAAGGGTGCTTGAAGGAAAGTCCCTTGGAGAAAGGCAGGGTGATGGAGAATTCTCACCAGCTGAGCTGCAAAGCTCCTACAAAAAGTCAGGAGATGAACCTCCAGCTTCCCGTGTGGGGCCTGGAATTGGTGAGTCTCTCCTGTGGGGAATTGCAATGTGGAGTCTGTAATGGGCACTGAGCAGCAGGCGCCCCCTTCCAGCCTCCCCTTCTGGCATCCCCAGTCCACTTTACTGGGGCTTCCCTTCCTGCTTTTGCACAGTTCTAACCAGCTTGTGGTGGAACGTTGTGGAAAAACTGAAATTCCAAATCCACTGCTTCTACTGCACCTGAGATACAGTGGCCCATGATTTAATTCTCCCACGAGTCTCTTGCTAACATGTGTCCTCTCCATGTTGGGTGACCTGGATCTGGGAGGGCTTGGACTCCATCCCAAAGTCTGATGTTCTCTCTGCTTCCGTGTCGTCGTGCTAACATGGTTGTTTGGAAGATTCATTTCCTCTGTGGTGATTTAAAAGTGCAGTCAGCTTGTTATAGCAGCACAAATACGTGCTGTCTCCACACTCAGATTCCCCAGCCGTCATTTCTTTACCACGTTTGCCACTTCACACGGGATGCTTCAGTGTGTTTGATCCCACACCAGGACAATGTCCTGCAGAACCACCACATAACCTGAAATGAGGACATCATTACAGAACCCATCCAAGGGTAAGTGTTAGGAACCAGGGACATGGCAGGACTGACCTGAAGACCCCATGGAGAGCTGTCAGGGTGGCTGAGTTGACAGTGGAGGTGAGGGTGAGTGTCTGGCTCTGGCTTTGTGTCCAGGAGTCAGCTCTGTGTGGGGGTGTCCTCAGCTAGGCATGCAGATTTCTGCTCCTCTGAATCCTTTCCGGAGTTCCAAATGGCACAGTTTCCTTCTGGGCAGCAGGCTGAGTCCTCTGGGATTGCCCATGTGTCCCCAAATTGTAGGGCACCTACTGCAAGGCCTTTGGGGTCACAATCCTGAGAACCGAACCAAACCAAAGGTTATGGTTAGGGCCCACCACATGGCAGGCCCGATCTGCCAGCACTCTGTCCATCTTTCTGGGGGAGGAAGCAGTCGAGGGATTTGTTCAGGGTGAGTGTCAAGCTCCAGGTTTGCATCCAGTGGCCTGCTGAATATGGGGGTGTCCAGAGGTAGGAATGCAG
This sequence comes from Mustela nivalis, assembly GCF_964662115.1. Classification (NCBI taxonomy): domain Eukaryota; kingdom Metazoa; phylum Chordata; class Mammalia; order Carnivora; family Mustelidae; genus Mustela; species Mustela nivalis. The sequence goes on along the minus strand of NW_028136262.1, from coordinate 476,004 downwards.
ATTTCAGTTCCTCTGAATCCTTTCTGGAGTTCCAAATGGCATGGTTCCTTTCAGGGTGGCAGGGTGAGTTTTATGGTGTTCCTCACTGTCCCCAATCTCTGAGGCTTTGGAGCCAGGCCGTCGGGGACACACCTCTCAGGACAGAATCTAGGCTTAAGAGTTTGTGCCTATGGGCATGGCTGCACTGATCTGAAAGCACTGTGGCGAGGATCACAGGGGTCTGAGTTGAGAGCATGGTTCAGGATCAGTATCAAGGTCTGGGTTTGTGTCCAGTGGACCGCTGAATGTGGGGGTGGTCTCAGATGTCCAAGACGATTTCCCCTACTCTGAATCCTTTCCAGCATTCCAAATAGCCTGGTTTCCTTCTGGGTGGCAAGCTGAAATCTCTGGGATTTCTCAGGTCTTGCCATTGCCCTTGCAAGGGCAAGATACTTTTTACAGTAAAAGAATTCACCAGATGAGCTGAACAGCAGAAAAGACACAGCTCAAGAGTTAATCAGTGAACAGGAATATCATGCCAAAAACTTCTTTGATAACACACTACAGAGCAAGGGAAGATAGGAGAGAAAGCTGAGATATAAAGGACAAACCCTCCAACTTTCCAACATCATTCCCTACTTGTTTATTTCCATTGCTGTCAGCTCCTTCCCAGTCAAAAATATGTCACCTGAGCCAGCCTTTTTTCTTCCTGAGATTGGGGCACTGCAAAGCCCACCAGAGGGGCCAAGGGCACCCCTATACCTGCTGAGCTGAGCCCATTTGTACCCCAACTGTGAGGAGGTACCAGCCTGTCCCCCTGGTGCTCCATGGTCTGTGGCAGTCCTTCCTTCTGGACCCTGCTTTGCTGCTCTATTTTCGCTAACCCTGGTCTCAAACTAGGGATTGCTCCTGGAAGAGGAACTCAGGGAGATGAGGCTCAGGAGGGTCTCCCTGCCTGGAATCTTCGTGTGAGGAGTGCACAGCCAACAGATTTTGCCCAGGGACTTGCAAAATGCAGAGAGGCAGATTTCTTTTCTCTCTTTCTCTCTCTCTCTAGCCTCATACTAACCAGGAGTTCTTAGAACTTTCTTCAGTGACTTCTAGGTGTAGCTTGGCCACTTTTTCACAGAAAGGCCACTTGAGCATGATGAAACACACGTATAAGCAATTACATTAAAAACAAAAAAACAATAAGCCAATGCACACAGACCTTTGACAGCAGCACAGGACGCTCAAGGGACCAGAGTTCCTACCTTGGGCAATAGTGGTAGAGGCCGGGTTCTGCCATGCAGGTCCCTAGACCTTTGGCAGTTTCCACGATTGCAAATCCAGACATGCAGAATCCTGAGGGACAACCTACTAACTGCAAAAGAGCAAAAATTCATCAGGATTCAGAGAGTGGAAATCCATTTGTACTGGAAAAGAAAGAAGTAGGCTTGCTGTGAATCCAGCAGGGAGGACAGGCATAGATAAAGGCTGGTGTATGGGTCACGGAAACTATTGTTTCTCAAGGGTCCTGCTGTCTCTGTAAAATGCTATGAGGACTGTCTCTTGGGGACCTCCTGCTTTCCTACCAGTGACACCCCCAGATTCTGCTTTGCTAGTCCCATGGATTCCTGGGGATACCCAGTTGATAAGCTATGCTGTCCTCATGACAACACTTGCTAATGGACTGAATGTTTGTGTCTTGTCCCAATTCAGATGTTGAAGCCCTGACCCTCAAGGAGTGCCATCAGGAGGTATGGGCTTTGAGAGGTGGTGAGGTCATGAGATTGGAACACTTGTGAATGAGATAAAAGCACTTCTGAGAAACGACCTGAGAGATTGTTCTGCCAGCTGTCATCCATGCAAGTCTACAACAGAAATATGGGCATTTGTAGATAATGAAGCAGTCTCTTGCTAGATATCAGATCTCCCAGGATCTTGCTTTTGGACTTCTCAGTCTCTAGAACTGCAAGGAATAGTACATGTTTTGCTGTTTCAGCCACCCAGTCTGTCATCATTTGTTGCAGCAACTTGAACTGAATAAAGCAGAGCCCAAGTCCTGGTTAATCCCTGCTTCTACTCATTTCCCCTCAGAAAGAGCTTCTAATCCAGAACTGACCTCTGCTTTCCATACACGTGCTTCAGACTCCTTCTGTGAGAGCCCAGACTTTGTAAAAGACTCCTCCCTCATGGCAACCAGCATTCTGTGACTCCTGAGGACTGTCCTCCCTGACTGTATTGAGTCAATCAAACTGATTTTGATTCTGGAGTCCCAGGATCAAGGACTGCATCAGGCTCCCAGCTTCATGGGGAGTCCGCTTCTCCCTCTGACCTTCTCCCCTCTCATGCTCTCTCTCTCACTCTCTCTCTCTCTCTCAAATAAATAAATAAAAATCTTTTAAAAATCTGATTTTAACAGACCATAAGCTTGTTCTTGCTGGTCTTTGGAAGATTAGGCATTAGCCCTTCGGAGAAAGTTCTGAATGGCTGCTTCATGAAGGGGTGAACTGTGTCCCCAAAGTCTCTTTTTGCTGCCTTCTAATCACAGATGCTGAGACAAATCCTCCCAGGTGCTGGTTTTTCAAAGCACTTAATGCTTTGGCTTTGAAGTTCCTCACTTGACAGTTCTGCTTTAATCAGTTTGTGACAAAACAGCCAATTGGTGGTGGATGCAAAGTGCACTGATAAAGTTAATATCAGGGAACAATTTTTTGAGTGTCATGCATGTGCACGTGTGTGCACACACATATCCATGTGCTAAGCATTATGGTAAATGTCTGACAAGAACTAAAACATCAAAAAGTCAGGATACCCCATTAGCTGATATTTTTATTATTCCTACATCCTAAACTATGAAAAACAGGGTCAGAGAATAAGAAGTGGCAAAAAGAATCAAGATTTGAGGCAGTTCGATTTCTCAGCCAGCCTTGATCAATAGGCATGTACACCTGTGTCTAGTTTCAGCTCTGTGTAACCTTGCCATAACCTTGGATAAGCCATTCATCTCTCAAGTTCAGGTTCTTGGTCCAAGGAGGGAAGGGGCACAGGTTGAGTACCTCCAGTGGGACTTCCTGGCAGGCTTGTTCATCCAAGCATTCCTGTTTCAGTTTGAGTAATTGAAGCCAGTCTTTGTTTTACCGAAGGCCAAGCTTGTCCAGTGTGTCCATGCCACCAGCCAACAGCATTTGTCCATGCCATGTAACAACTGAGCAACATTCATAGGAATGGGGGGAGGAAAAGATGTCCACAGGTGTTGACAGATGTTCTGCATGGAGGAACAGGAGCTGGGGCCATCACCTGCTGTTTCTAGTGGCCTTCTCTGTCGAGTTAAAATAAATGGCAATTATTTGCAATGACAGGGGTGAAAGTAGAGGGTATTATGCCAAGCGAAATAAGTCAGTCAGAGAAAGACAATTATCATATGATCTCACTCATATGTGGAGTTCAAGAAACAAACCAGAATCATAGGGGAGTAAAGGAAAAAAATAAAACAAGATGAAGTCAAAGAGGAAGACAAACCAGAAGAGACTTTAAAAAAAAAAGATTTTTATTTACTTATTTGACAAACAGAGATCACAAGTAGGCAGAGAGGCAGGAAGAGCGAGAGAGGAGGATGCAGACTCCCCAGGGAGCAGAGAGCCTGATGTGGGGCTCGATCCCAGGACCCTGAGATCATAACCTGAGTTGAAGGCAGAGGCTTTAACCCACTGAGCCAGCCAGGTACCCCTCAGAAGAGACTCTTAATCACAGTAAACAAACTGAGGGTTCTTGGAGGGGAGAGGGATGGCTGGATGGGGTAACTGGGTGATGGACATTAAGGAAGGCATGTGATACAGTGAGCACTGGGTGTTACAAAAGACTGATGAATCACTAACCTGTATGTCTGAAACTAGTATTATATGTTAATTAATTGTATTTAGATTAAAATTTTCTTTAAAAATAATTTTAAAATAAAATAAGTAACAATCCAATAATGATCAGAGTTATCCAGCAGGGAGTATCAGATCTAGATGTCAGTTAAATTTAAGGGGCTTGCCGAAGTTTAGGAGAGTCACGCTAGGTCATTTTCCTGTGTGGGGAAGTCTTCAGGGGCAGTTCCAAAGACAAAGATTATTAATATTTCTCCTTCCCCCATTCCTCCTAGAGCCAAAGATGTTTCCTCCACTCACCCACTGGCCCTGTATGTAGGTGTTGCTTTCTCTCTACCAATCAAAAAATCAGTGAGTAACTATAACTTCACCTTTTCCAATATCCCCCTACCCCCGACCTTTGGTCTTTAATGGCCATGGGCAACAGGGACAAAGACATTTTTTAAAAACTTACAGAGATCTATTATGCTCTACTACCTTGGCCCGCATGGGCCACTGCAAAGGGATTCTGTGAACCGTGTACTCAGATGAATGGTCATTATCTTCAAAAAGGCAGGGGCAGTGATAGACACAGGAACCAAAAAAGCAAGAGTTAACGGACCATCAGAATAATGGAGTACCAACACTTTTATGTCCTTGGCTTGAATCCTCAAGGTCCAGTGTCTCAACAGAATTTTCATTTTGGTCTCATCTGCCTCACTTGTCCACCCCTGGGCCAGTTGGCAGTTATACTGAGAACCGGAAATTTTCCTTAGAAGAGAGAAAGAGTATTTGTCAGGTAAACCAAGGAAATGTCCATTATAGGAAGTTAGGCCTTTTGTCATGGTACTCCATTAGTACCCTCCTGACTGTTAAAGAAAAAAAAAATATTGTGACACCCATTAAAGAGAGTAAGGAAGATTTTATTCAAGGGATGCTACTATGATGAGATTTTATTGTATAGTATGGGAGAGAAATCTGGCTCAGCTCAGACAAATGGAGATTTACAGCTAAAGAGCATGGTGGGGATCACTGAATGTAAAATTAAGATGGAACATCAAGGGTAAGGATGAAGGGATTCTGGCTAAACCATCTGGACAGTAATATTGTTGAAGGAAGGCTAGGGTCATAAACTATTGAGATCAGGGGATAAGGAATTTTTTAAAAGACTTATTAATACATTTTAGAGAGAGGGAGCAGGGGTAGGGGTAGAGGGAGAGGGAAAGAGAATTTTAATCAGACTCTTCACTGAGCATAGAGCCTGAGGTGAGGCTTAATCTCAGGACCGTGAGATCATGACCAGAGTAGAAACCAAGAGTCAAACGTACAACCAGCTGCACCAACCAGGTGCCCTGGGAATAAGGGATTGGATCAGATATTAAGGGTTATAGATACTGAAGCACCTGGGTGGCTTAGTTGGTTAAATCTCTGGCTTTGGCTTGGTCATGATCTGATCCCAGGATCAAGCCTGGCATTGGGCTTGCTGCTCAGTGGGGAGTCTGGTTCTCTCTCTCCCTCTGCTATTCCCCCTGCTCAGGCTCTCTCTCTGTCAAAATAAATAAATCTTAAAAAAAAAAAGTGGTAAGATACCAGGGGTGAGAGATAAGGAATTTGATCAGATATCAAGAGTAGGATAGAAGATTGCTGAAAAATGACCAAGCAGATTTCTTGCTAAAACTGGGCTAAGTGGGCGGAGCCTAAGGTCAAGGCTAGACAGAAAGAGGACTCAGAGGAACTTGACTCGAGTCTGGTCAAGGAGAAAATCTTCATCATCCATGACCATTGTATTTTCTGCAGTCACACATTTTACTAATTCTTTTATCAGACATTCAGTGAACGAGAAACATGAACACAGCAGCAATAATATAACAAATGTAAGCGCTCTAGAAGAGACAAAGGCAGTATGGGAATCCACCTCATCAGATTTAGAATATGCATGACTCCATGACTGAATTACTACCACTGCTTGACTGTTGAGATTAAGATGTAGTACAGAGGATCAGAGGGAAGGGAGGGAAATCTGAATGGGAGTCATCAGAAAGGGAGACAAGCCATGAGGCACCTTTAACTATAGGAAACAAACTGAGAGTTGCTGGGGGGGAGGGGAGTGGGAGACATGGAGAAACTGGGTGATAGGCATTAAGGAGGACACGTGATGTGATGAGCACCAAGGGTTATCCACAACTGATGAGTTACTGAATTCTCTGAAACCAATGATGTACTATCTAATGGCTAATTGAATTTAAATATCTAAAAAAGGCACTTCAAAAAAAAAGATGTAGCATAACTCACAATATCCTTTGAGTGGAAGAATGTGCGGACTTTCCACACCTCTGCTGTCCAAGTCCCATGGCTAGTAGCCACATGTGGCTAATGACCACTTAAAAGGTGGCCAATTCAAATGGAGAAATGCTGTAAAAGCAGAATAAACACTGGCTTTCAAAGACATATTGTAACCAAAAGTCAGAGAGTATTGCCACCCTCACATCACAAACATTGCATGACTTCTACAGCTAATGAGAGTGGGACCCAAGATGAGAGAGGTCAACCTGAAAGTCCATGATGTCAGAAAGAACATGGAGAAGAAAGAGTCACAATCCTGGAGTGGATGGTCTGAAGACTGTCAGAATGCCTTTTTTTTTTTTTTTTTTTTTTGGTGATTCTGTATACGGACAAGGAGAATTCATTGGAGATGACATCTGTATGCCTCACATTTTCAAGGGAAAATTATGAAAACGCATATAGACCCACAGCCATAGTTTAATTATGTTTGAAATATATTCAGAACTACTCCAGTCAGTAAATTGCATATTTTCACATTTAGCTTCTCAATTTTCTCTTCGGCACCTCCCATTCTTGAAATCCCAACACAAATCACATCTCTTGCCTAAGGACCATAAACTACCTCACTATCAAAGGCTACAGTTCATTCATTCATTTGATTCATTCAAAGCAACCTAATCTTGAGTGATGTCTTAGGCGCTCTTCTAGGGACTGGTGACACGGTGAACAAAATAGGTAAAAATCTCACTTTCATGGAGCCTCTCTGGTATTTAGGGGAAAATCTTTCCTTATCAACATGAAAATACTTTTTATGGATGTTGCTTAGAATTTCAGTTTTTTTTTTTTTCTTGACAGTATCTCAGGTGATCATCTTTGAGGTGGTTCTCCTGAAAATACCTTTGGGGGGTACTGACTCGACTTTCTGAGTCAGACACTTTCCTAAAGACAGGGGTCAAAGGAAAAGTGACAACTGTCACTCTTGCAGTAAGAACAGGGATCACAATGCTTGAAACAGATATGCTGCTCAGCTGTCAGAAAGTCCACAAGGCTCCAAATGTGTGTGGCCAACTAACGGAACCTGTAACTCAGAGGTTATCATCCTGAGAGCAATGGGAAATCCCTCTAGTTAAGGACTCTCCTTGACGGAAGCTTGACAATGGCCTTGATTTACTTACTATGATGTTTAGGTAATTATACACATTAAGAAAAGTGCACAAGGCACTTACATTTCCATGATACCATCAAAGATATTGTTGTTTTATTAAAATGTTACATCTAGAGTTGTAACGTATAGAGTAGTTAAGTCAATCACTATGAGGTACAGGTGAGACTATTGTAACACCCATACTTCCATAAAAAAGAAAATTTTTTTGTGGTTTCTGATCTAGGAATCAGCCAGTGAATAATTCTATATCAGTGTCCAGTTACCGGGCTAAACATGTAATCTATTTATATTTCTGAGGGTAAGCTGAATTGTGATCACTGAGCCAGCTGTATTCTAGTAACTACTCATTTACCCAACATAACAGATATAAGAAGGTAAAAGGCTTCTAAGGAGACTGGTTACTTATATTTTGAACCACATTTTGGCAGGTATAACTTGCAACTTGTGCTTAGTGGTAAGATTTCTGATATTTACTTTCTCCTTCCTTTGGCAAGTCAAGTTAGTTAAAAAGTAATTAGAGTAGAGTCCATTGTTTTTCTTAAATGCTTACAGAGATATAGAACTCTCAAGTTTCTTTATTAGACAGGATTAGATCACATTAGTGATAAAGATCAGAATGATTTACATTGCTAAAACGAGAACTTCCTGTCAGTTTGGAGAAAGCTCATTTTTATAACCAACATATTGGCTGGGCTAGAGATTAATGAGTGCTATGGGTGGGGTGATGAATGTGATATATTCAATGACCTGTGGAATTTGTTCTGTAATTTCCCCACTCCTCTGGTCAGCAGAGCGTCTTCTTCAGTACCCAGCACTGCCCATAACTGCATTCAGAAAATCACTCTCCAAAAATGGTTATTTGTTTTGCCTTTTTTATAATTTTTTAAAACATTTGATTTATTTGCATGTCAGAGAGAGAGAATGAGAGCACAAGCAGGGGGAGCAGGAGAGGGAAGGGGAGAAGCAAGCTTCCTGCTTGGTGGGATTGCACAAGGGCTGAAGAAGACAGAATGGGAAGGGGACAAGGAGAATAGTGGGTTTCAGATTCTTGGGAACAGAGCCCACATCTATTTCTATGTTTATCTCACTGCTATAAACCCAGGTCACAGCAGAGTGCCTGCAGCAGAGTCATGGAAGTGCTCCAGAACTGATAACTATTGCTATTTATACTACTAACATTCCTCCACAAAGGGCCAAGTGTCATAGCTTCTCCCAGTTCCCCACACTGAACGCAATGAAGAATCAAACTATCGGGTGAAGGATGGCGAGGGGCATTTAACAGGACCCAGATCACAGGAGCCATATTGTATTGCAGGACCAGGGGTCTTACCAGTGACTAGGTATTCACTCCTCTTGAGAGGCTAGCTCCTTGGATCTCCCTCTTCAATCCTCTGAACCCATGTCTGGCATCAGAAACAAAAGTAAACATAACGTATCGCCCTTGTTTATTTTTTACTATTATTTGTTACAGAGGAAGAGAGAGATCACAAGCAAGGGGAGCTGCAGGCAGAGGGAAGGCAGGCCCCCAACTAGAGCCTGGTATGGGATCCAATCCCAGGACCCTGGGATCATGACCTGAACCAAAGGTAGATGCTTAACTGAGTAAGCTACCCAGGCGTCCCTTATTGTCCTTCTTTAAAATTTAATGTATTCTCTCTCCCTCTCTCTTTGTCCCCACTCTGTCACTCATACTCACACAATCACAGAGTCACAGACAATAGCAAGGCATTTCCCATTCTAATTCGCTAAGGCACTATGAGCTTAAGCTCAATAGAATCACTTTGCCAGCTGCTGCTCTACCATGCCCTGATCCCTTCTCTATCCCCAAGCTCGATCTGTAACTCAAGTGTCATGGTGGTGGCTCTTTCTGCCCTCCCTCCACAAGGCTGTCATCAGCACACTCTTCCCCGTGGCTCCACTCCCCAGCACTGGCTGCCTTTGGTCTACGGGTATGCCCTCTCCTAGAGCTTTTCCACTCTCCCTGAGGGGAAGACAACCCTTACTTCTCCCCGGTGGCTGTCACGTGTCCACTATATATTGTGACGATCAGCCCAATTAAGAGATTGGGAACTAAAAGACTGGCTTCTGCTTATGGATCAAACTAACTCTGGGGCTTGGGACACATGACAGCAGCACATGGTGGTAGAACTGAGATGGTTAGGGAGTTAATCTGCATTTTCACATCTGGTCAGCAGCAGAACAAAGAAGACACCCCAGATCTCCTATCTCCCAGAACAGTACTCTTCAAGTAACTTACAGCACCATCCTTCTCCAGCTTTGGAAGTGGCACTTTTCCAACCCCAAAGTCTTGATTCTAGGCAGCACTCCGAGAGATACTCCCTCCAGAATCACCCCTGGCTGGAAGTAGTGGTTGGCCAAGGCCTCCCAAATATCTTCCCTTCAGAGTTGCACTTGCATCAAACTCAAAACTGTGGCACGTACAGGACTTTCCTGTCGGCCTCTAGCTCTAATGACCTATTGGACTTCAGAGGTGCTCTTTTATACCCACTTACCTTATAACATCAACGTGTGACTCCTCTAGAATTCTCTCCATGGCTTTTCTCCTGTACTAATTGTTATGGACTGAATTGTGTCCCCACAAAAGTCATATGAAGAATTCCTAATCTCCAGTGTGACTGCATCTGGAGATAGGGCCTACCTAGAAGGAGGTACTGAAGGCTTGGTGAGGTCACAGGAGTCCTAATCTGCTAGGACTGGTGTCCTCATAAGGGTGAAACACATGAAAGCACTCCCCCTACCTCCCCTCTGGGGGCCCACAGAGAAGAGGTCATCAGAGGGCACAGTTGAAAAGGTAGTGATCTATAGAACAACAAGAAAAAGCTCACTGGAGACCAACCTTGCTGGCACCTTGATCTGGAACTTCTGGCCTCCAGATCTGTGCAAAAATACATTTCTGACATTAAAGCTCTCCAGCCTGTGTTTGTCTGTCCCCGACGGCCTGGCTCCAAAGCCTCAGAGATTGGGGACAGTGAGGAACACCATAGGACTCACCCTGCCACCCTGAAAGGAACCATGCCATTTGGAACTCCAGAAAGGATTCAGAGGAACTGAAATCTGCATTCCTACCTCTGGACAGCCCCATATTCAGCAGGCCCCTGGATGCAAACCTGGAGCTTGACACTCAACCTGAACAAATCCGTCGACTGCCCCCTCCCCCAGAAAGATGGACAGAGTGCTGGCAGATCGGGCCTGCCATGTTGTGGTCCCTAACCATAACCTTTGGTTTGCTTTTCAAGATTCTGACCCCAAAGGCCTTGCAGTAGGTGCCCTACAATTTGGGGACACATGGGCAATCCCAGAGGACTCAGCCTGCTGCCCAGAAGGAAACTGTGCCATTTGGAACTCCGGAAAGGATTCAGAGGAGCAGAAATCTGCATGCCTAGCTGAGGACACACCCACACAGAGCTGACTCCTGGACACAAAGCCAGAGCCAGACACTCACCCTCACCTCCACTGTCAACTCAGCCACCCAGACAGCTCTCCATGGGGTCTTCAGATCAGCCCTGCCATGTCCCTGGTTCCTAACACTAACCCTTGGATGGTTTCTGTAATGATCTCCTCATTTCAGGTTATGTGGTGGTTCTGCAGGACATTGTCCTGGTGTGGGATCAAACACACTGAAGCATCCCGTGTGAAGTGGCAAACGTGGTAAAGAAATGACGGCTGGGGAATCTGAGTGTGGAGACAGCACGTATTTGTGCTGCTATAACAAGCTGACTGCACTTTGAAATCACCACAGAGGAAATGAATCTTCCAAATATCCATGTTAGCACGATGACACGGAAGCAGAGAGAACATCAGACTTTGGGATGGAGTCCAAGCCCTCCCAAATCCAGGTCACCCAACATGGAGAGGACACATGTTAGCAAGAGACTCGTGGGAGAATTAAATCATGGGCCCCTGTATCTCAGGTGCAGTAGAAGCAGTGGATTTGGAATTTCAGTTTTTCAACAACGTTCCACCACAAGCTGGTTAGAACTGTGCAAAAGCAGGAAGGGAAGCCCCAGTAAAGTGGACTGGGGATGCCAGAAGGGGAGGCTGGAAGGGGGCGTCTGCTGCTCAGTGCCCATTACAGACTCCACATTGCAATTCCCCACAGGAGAGACTCACCAATTCCAGGCCCCACACGGGAAGCTGGAGGTTCATCTCCTGACTTTTTGTAGGAGCTTTGCAGCTCAGCTGGTGAGAATTCTCCATCACCCTGCCTTTCTCCAAGGGACATTCCTTCAAGCACCCTTCCCAACTTCTTCCTCCTCCATGAAATAATGTTCCTCTCCTTTGTTTCTCGCACTTGCCTGTGATGGGACCTTAGCTTGCTCAGCCCAGACTGCCATTCTCTGCTCTTCCCAATTAAACCCATGCTGCTGGTCAAATAACTGGCAGATTGAGTTTAAGGCCAATTGAACTAATAAATTCAAAAACTTGCAAGGAACAAAATCAATATGCACAAATTAGTGGCACTCCTACGTTCTCAGAAGGAACCATCAAAAAGAGACTGCGGAGAACGATCTCATTTACACCTGCATCCAAGACAGCAAGATACCCGGGAGGCCCCTGAACCAAGAAGGTGACAGACCTGTCATCTGACAGCCCTGCAACAATGACGACAGACAGGGAGGGGTACACACGGAGATGGGGAGGCACTGTGCTCAGGGTAGAACCCACACTGGGAAAATACCTACTCTCCCCAAAACCGTCTACAGAGTCCTCACTCTGGCTCCCGAATTTCCGGACTCGGCGCAAGCCTGGAGTGGGTGTGGACACGGGAAGGACCCCGCAGGGCTGAGGTGGGGAGAGCACAAGCACCTAAGCAGGCGGACACTCCCTGACTGCAGACCATCTGAGGAGCCCCAGGAACCGAATCCGCGAGCACACAAACACAGATGAGGACTTAGGATCACCCGAGCCCAGAAAGGGGGGACCCCACAGCCCCGTGCACAGCACAGCAGGAGGCCACGTCTCCTCACACAAAACGACGGAAGCCCCAGTGTCTACATAGGGCTCCCTTTCTCTGTGGGGTCCTGAGACCACGAACCCCTTGACAGTCCACTCAGGCGGCTTCTCCTCAGCTCCTCCAGCATCTGGTCCTTAGGAGGTTGGACTGCTGCCAGTGTGGGCGCGTCCTCCACAACGGGTCCGGTCAGTGTGGATGCAGAGCCACACCCTCCTCAGCTTGTCCTGTCAGGGTGGGAGGCGCCCCACATTCTCCAGAAGTCTCCACAGTGGGTCCTGAAGAGGCGGGGCTCTGGTCCCAGCTGTGGCTGTGCAGCCTGGGCTCAGGGCGGGAGCTGGGGTCTGGCGCCCTCTGCAGGCGGTGCAAGGCAGTGCAGGACTGTGGGAGCTCACCCTTCAGTGGAAGGTCCTGCTCCCTCCCCGGGTCCAGCTGATGCCATTTCATTCCGGAAATTCAAGCTGCATGGAGCCCAATACCCCCCAACTTCCCCCCAAATAGCTAAGGAACAATGAATTGGAAACAATGTGGAATTACAACAGTCCTTGACCCAAACAGTGTCACTGAACATGGCCCTGATGCAGACCCACACTCTGACCTCAACTTGGTCTCAAGCCTGGACCCTACCCTAATCCAAGACCCTAACCCTAGCCCCCAACCCAAACAATGTTCACAAGAATCAAAAGGTAGAAACTGCAAATATCCATCAATGGCAAGTGCATATGCAAAGTGTGGTGAAGGGTTTGAATTTGGGTTCAGGTTCAGGTTTTAGTCAGAGTTCTAGATCAGGCTTTGGGTTTAGTGTTAGGGTGAGGGTTTAGAGTGAAGGACAAGGGAACAGAGTTATAGTTTAGGGCTTTAAGTTTATGATTTAGGCTTTAAGACTCAGGGCTTATGGGATAAAGTTCAAGGTCAAATTTGGGGTTTGACTTCATGCTGAGATTTGGGTTCAGGTTTCATGACTTGGAGGTCTGGTTTAGGGTTTGGGTTCGTGGTTCAGGGCTTGGATCCAGGGCTCAGGTACAGGCTTTGGGTTCCATTCCAGGTTTGGGATTCAGGGTTCTAGTTTGGGCTTTAAGGTCAGCTTAGGTTTCAGCGTTGGTAGGGTTTAAGGTTAGGTTTAGGGATGACACATTTTCTTCAGTTGTCATCATGGACAAAAAAATTCTATCTGAAGTTTCTAAGTCAGAAATGTATTTCATCTGGGGGCGCCTGGGTGGCACCGTGTGTTAAGCCTCTGCCTTGGGCTCAGGTCATGATCTCAGGGTCCTGGGATCGAGCCCTTCATCAGGCTCTCTGCTTTACGGGGAGCCTGCTTCCCCATCTTTCTCTCTGCCTGCCTCTCTGCCTACTTGTGATCTCTGTCTGTCAAATAAATAGAATTAGTAAAAGCTATTATATGATCTTTTACAAACCATTTCCTATCTTTGCATTCTCATGTGCCAAGACAGACAGTGGTTATTTAAAACCCTGAAGAGAGTGCTCTTGCTTTTAAATTGCCTGTAACCTTCGTGTAATAGATTTATGATTGATAATATATTTAGTTAAAATATAACTATTTAAAATATTTACTCTCAGTAAACGATTTCAACCTATGCTCATTTAAGTAACTTGGTGCATAATCCCTTTTCTATTAAACCATAGTGCAAGGACCAATGCCGCGTTCCCGAGAGAACACCAAGCTATTTTTCTAGAATGGCTGTATGCTATATATGGCGTCCTGTTTTCACTCCCTTTGTGGAGCACCTACCCTGGAGGTCATGTAATAACCAATGACCAAAAAAACAAACCAAAAACCCAAACATCCAGGTTGAAGTGCCATCCCTGCCTGGAGTGGATGAGACTGCTCAGACAGATCCCAGGCAGGCATCTCAGCCCAGGCCTGTGCTGGGGAAGCTGGTTCCTGGCTTTGGGCGCAAACTGGAAGCCAGCAAACTGACCCAAGAGTGCAGCCGGCGTTTAGGACTGATGATCTTTTGGCAGCCAGGCTGCGCGTGGACACCCGCTCAGGGAGCCAGGCTAGGCGGCTGCCCAGCGCAGGCGCTGGCAATGCAGCAGCATGCCAGGGCTTAGCCCCGCACCCCAGCATGGGCTCCGGCCTCAGAAGTGAGGGGGCGGGGCCAGCGCAGAGAAGGGTCTTTGCTAATTTCCAAAGCTGGAAGTGAGCTCTCAGAGGACTCAGGAGGGAGGGGGGCGGGGGCGGGGGCGGGTCGGCAGCGGCCGGGAGAAGGGGCTTTGCTAATTGCCCAGCCGGGAAGGAGGAGCGCACAGCGCCAGGGTGCTGTACTGCAGCCCATTCGGGACTGCAGGACCCACCATACTCGCTGCCCCTGCACTCTCATGCTCCAGCCTAGCCCGTGAGGCCACAGTGTCCTGTTCCCGTTCCCGCTGCCTGCTGCCCCTCCCCGCCCAATGGCTTCACTGGAGGACCCTCTGCTCACAGGTAAAGTGACACCACGTCGCGCCCTCACCTGAAGCAGAAAACGCGGTCCAGGAGCTGGGCGTGGGATGGTCGGGCCCCAGCCTCCCGCCAACCCCAGGGCACCAGGACCACCCCAGACGCTGTGCCACACCCTGTCCGCAGGGGGTCAGGCCGGGACAGCGCCACAGGAGGTACCCCCCCCCCCCCCCCGGCAGAGGGCAGGCTAGCCCCCATAGTTCAGCACCCCCACGCGCTTTTCAGAGCCTCCTGCCATTCCCAGGGCACCCAGAACCCAGAGAGTGAGGCCTTGGGTGCTTTCTAGTGACAGATTCAAGGCAATTTTTTGACTTTGGGACTCAGAGTTAACATAGTTTTCATTTGTGATTATTATTTTTTGTGGGTGCCATAGCTTTTCTTTTGACCTATGGTTGTTTTCACTCCCGGTTCTGAAGAAGCCCCTAAATCCTAACCCTTTGAGGACTCCTAAAGCTCTCAGAGCAGCAGTGCTGGGGGACAGTGTGGACACATGGTTTGGTTTCTCCTCTGGCCTGCTTCTGTGGCAGCCCCGCTCTGTCCTCCTCAGACTTCAGAGCAATATCTGAACAAGTGGAGAAGCGACCAGGGGGTCAGGAAGGTGGCCACCGAAGAGTGACTTCTCTGGAGGGTGGCTGAGCTAGCAAGTGAGCATGTTTGTCCAGCTCTGCCTGCATTCAGTATAGAGCTGAACAGGGGCCAGGGAAGGGGAGGAGGAGCAGAGAGCAGGGACAAAGGGACCAAAGAGGAGATTCAGATGAAGGGAAGTAATGGGGAGGAAAGAGAAGAAACTCTAGAAGACAGGTATGTAGAAAGGAAAAGGGATGAAGTGGGCATTGGGAAAGGGCACCACCAGGGAAGGAGAGAGGGGAAGGAAAGAGGGAGGAAGAGAGGAAAGGGGAAATGGAGAAGGGAGGAGTCAGCATGCCAGGGCTCCCCCTGCATCTGAAGAAGAGGTGGCTGGTCCAGCTTGTCAAACAGGGTGCTCACTCTTTGGCCCCAGTTTCTGCTCCCAGTGCTACTGGGCTTTGCAAGGAAGGCAGGCTGTCCCTTGGGACCTACTGGAGCCCACTGGAGCCCACAGGAGGGTGGGAGAGGTAAGATGCCACCAGGTCCTGTCCTGAGCTGCTCCCAGCCACCAGCCTCACCACATGGTGCAAGAGGGACCCCAGAACAAAGGAAGGATACAGGCTAGCATGTCTGCTGGTGGCCCTGGGCACTTAGCTCATCGCAGTGAACCACACGGCCTCCTCAACCCACGCTTTCAAAGCCTCCTTCTTCGTTTGTGGCTTCCATGTCTGTAGGAACATGAGCCAGATCTAACTCATCTCCAACAGACAATTCTGACTCACCCCGTGTCAGATTTTTAAGAGTGGCTGTGATAGAGTAAGATAGCAATGCTCCAACAAACGGACTGTTTCCTCCCACTTGACCTCAACAGTCTTATACATTTTCTTAGCGAAAACATCTTGTCTCCTTCCATTAAGCTCATAACGTGGTCTAGTAGTATACATGCGCCTTTGGTAGATGCGAAGCGATACAGAGGTCCTTTTTTTTTTTTTTAATTTTACAAGGTAAAGTCAGTGAACATATCCAACTTGATGAATACGTCTCTAAAATGTCAATCCAGGCAAAGCTTTTTCTGCCTACAGTTTGGAACCTACGTGGTGACATTTTTAAAATGCTTTCAGTCCCTCAGTGAGGCTCTTAGAAGCTAGCCAGGGCTTACTACGTGCCAGGCACTGTGTCAGGTGTTGGAGCTAAAGGGAAAGAGAGCTTGGAAGCTGGCTGGGGAGGGACATCCATGACACAACCACAGCTAGAAACGGAGGCCAGTGCTAGAAAAGAGAGAGCAGGCTGCATGGAGAGTGTGTACCATGGGGCTTGTGAGCTCACGAATAAGTGGGAGTAACTGGAGTGGGGAGATGGGGGAGAGAAGAGGGTCTTCCCATCAATGGGAATCACCTGTGCTTGGAGGCAGGTGCCATGAGAGGTCTCCACAGGAAGAAGGAGGCAGTGTGGTTGAAGGGCAGAGAGATGGGGCAGAACAGGCATCAGTCAGTTGGAGGGTATGAATAGACTGATGGGAGGATTATGGGTGCCTTTGGAGGACTGAGAATTTGTTAGAAGATCAGTGCAGATTTCTATGGAGACAAATGCCAGGAACTGATAGGTCTTTGAAAGGTCACTCTGGCTGCCTTTTGGCAAAGGGGTTGGTAAAAGGCACTTGCAGGTGTGAACACACCAGGTGGGAGGTGAGTGCAGGAAATCGGGTGAGGGAGCATGGGAACTTGGTCCCGGGGTATATAAGGGAGAATAGCCTTTAAGGAGTTCCACAAATTGGCACCAGCTGTGGCTTCATTACAGAGCTGGAAGGGGGAGGTGGGTGTGTCCTGGAGGTTACAGAAATTACATGAGAAAGGGACGTCTTTTTAGATCTCTTTTTCAACTAGAGGAACTCTCACCTTATTGATAGAATTCCAGAGTGGGAACCAATGATATGAGGACATCTTTGAAATGTCTGAATATGTTCTTCGACATCTTTGCAAGTGACGAGGAGACCTTGGCCTTAGGAGGCCTTGGCCCTCTTTGTAGCCAGAAAGATTTCACCTACAGATTTGGGTTCTCCCTTTTAAAGTCAAGGAGTCAGTCCTTCCAAAGGACACCTCCTATCATTTTACCCTCTCATTATACCTCACGTGCTGGCATCTCCAAGACCCTCTGTTCCAGGTTGAGAGTATCCACTTTGGCCGGGCTGGTCTTGCCAAGAACACCACCACAGGAAATCTAGAGCCTGTAGTGCTATTAATAACATCATCTAAGACTATGTTTGCTGCCCTCTTGGCCTCTTCCCACCATGACTCACTGAAGCTTTTTACACATTGTATCCATTATGCTATAGTTCCCAAAGCTCATCTTCTCTAGTGCCATTAGTTTTTAGGGGACCAGGCAAACCTTAAACTTGTCCCCCTTAATTGGATCCCTGTGCCCCCACAATCTCTTTGAATGCCTTTCACCATGATCCTTGAATGAGATCTGAGACCACTGCTGGTACCTAACACTTCTTGGCACCTTGTCTGCTAGGTTCTTGGAAGAGGAGGTGGCTATGGAGGTGAGTGGGAATGGGAGTGGGAGGATTTCTCCCTTCACTTCCCTTTTTGTGTTTTCAAATAATGGGTTTTGAGGGGGAGGGAAAGGTTAACCAGACCATTTATTTTCCATCTCCCATCGATAAAATGTCACACAGGAGAGAGGTGGCAGAAACGCACTTTCAGGTTAATTTTTTTACAAGGAAGATTGACTTATGAACCTACTTTGTTATTCCCTTTAATTCAATTTCCCTGTACCTCCTTTTCTATGAAGTGTAACGGTAACCCATTATTATTTTTATTGTTGGCACGTGCTTTGTGAACCATAAAGTGTACGCTATAAATGGGAGCGCTTTTCTTTTTTTTTTTTTTGTAGTTTACGAAAAACTAATATTTTTTAAATTAATTTTTTATTTATTTTCAGCATAACAGTATTCATTCTTTTTGCACCACACCCAGTGCTCCATGCAAGCAGTGCCCTCTATGATACCCAACACCTGGTACCCCAACCTCCAAATCCCCCGCCCCTTCAAAACCCTCAGATTGTTTTTCAGAGTCCATAGTCTCTCATGATTCAGCTCCCCTTCCAATTTCCCCCACCTCCCTTCTCGTCTCTAACTCCCCATGTCCATGAAAAACTAATTTAAAAACATTCATCCACCAGAGTACCCAAAGGGCTCCCATATAAACTATCTGTCGTTACATTATGTCCCGATGTGGAGCTCGATCCCAGGATCCTGAGATCATGACCTGAACTGAAGGCAGAGGCTTTAA
Organism: Mustela nivalis; assembly: GCF_964662115.1. Taxonomy (NCBI): domain Eukaryota; kingdom Metazoa; phylum Chordata; class Mammalia; order Carnivora; family Mustelidae; genus Mustela; species Mustela nivalis. The sequence continues at coordinate 457,454 of NW_028136262.1, read as the reverse complement.
CACACTGAGCCACCAGCCCCAATGTATTCTCTTCAGTACCAGAATTTGTAACCAATTGACAGATGAAAAAGGAGGCAGTCAAGTGAAAAACAATAGGTCTTAGACCTGCAAGAAATTTGAATTAGATGAATTCAGCTACTCAGGCACTGTTTCACATTTTCAGATCTCTGCAGAAAAGGGGTTAACCTTTTTACAGCATGTAAAAGAGAAGACTATAACACATACTATGTGTAAGCATGTAAATATCAAAAAATATCCCGTTAGTTGCTAAGACACACAGGGCCTATATTTTCTCTCAAATTCATGAATATGTAGGAGCAATAAGTGAGAAGTGAATGTATACTCTTCACTTCGAAGTCTTTTAGAAATCTAAAATATGACTTTCTATGGTTTGTGTCTCCATATTCCTTTATTGCCAGTTTGAACAAATCCACATGCTTTGATTCAAAGGTAATAAATTCCTCTTATTTGGAAAAATGATGTTTATTTTTATTCTCTCACCCTTAGCAGGTGGTTTCATTTTAGCACACTTCAGAGTTATAATTTCATGCTTATTAAAAACATTTATTATGATCTACATATATGAATGAAACTTTTATTTTATTAAATTATTTGACAAAAAATCTGTTATTTTTAAAATGTATTTCCTTTAGGGTTATTTTAGAGCGTTCAGAGAGGATCTAGGAGTGTGGTATTATGTAGTTTTTAAGTAGGTATGAAATGGTTATTTATAGGATTGTTTCTTTAAGGCTTATGTATATTGTCCATTATATGCTATAAAATATTTTGAAAGTAAATTTAAGGTATGTTTTACATAGTTTATTTTTTGGAAATAAATATTGAAATGACTTGTGAAATTCAGTATATTCTCAACATTAATTTATTTTGAAATTTACCAGTTGTCTACTGAACTATTATATGGCAGATATTACTTCAGACTACACTGGTAAATGAAATACTTGGCTTTGTAGAACTTTTATTTTAATGGGTGAGACAATTCAAAGCTATAAACCTTAATAAAAATTGCATAGTGCATTCAAAAAGGATGAGTACAATGGGGAAAAAGAAAAACTCGATCAGGGTGAGAAAAATCAAGGTTGCTAGGCAGGGGATGGGGAGTTAAAATTTTTAATAGGAAGATCAGGGTAGTTACAATGAAGCTGACAATTGAACAAAGGTATGGAAAGGTGATGAATTTGCGCAGAACTATCAGCAATAAGGTCACTCCAGACAAAGGAATTGGCTATCTTGAAGGCCATAAGGTTGGATCATGCCTGGCATATCTGAGGAATAGCAAGGAGGCCACTGTGAGTGACTGAAGAGTAGCAGGGAAAGAGGTCACAGAGGTTAAATGAGTGGCTAGATCATGTAAAGCTTAGAAGTCATTGTAAAACTCTGGCTTTTATATTTGGAAACTTACTGTGTGATAGAATTTCTGCTAATAACTGAGAGTTCAATTGTCCATAAAATTTCAAGGACTCTTATTCTAGTAAGACAGAATGAAGAGAAAGAGTTCATATTTTCACATGGTGTAACAAATGCTCAGAGATACAAGTGTAGGAAGCTATAGGATCACAGAAGAAGGCACTAAAATCACACCAATATATTTGATGACTGTGACTATATATAAATTTGTATTTTCTAGATTTTTTATAGTCATGGAATCACACTGTATATACTATTCATTGCCTGGCTTTTCTTTTCTCAGCATCATTACTTTGAGAATCTCCAATTGTAAATAGTTCATTTTGATGTTGAATAGTAATCTCTTTAATGAATAGATCATAATTTTTCTTTGCTCTATGGATGGACATTGATGAACATTTCCACTGTTTTCAATTCTTAAAAATAAAGCTGCTATGAAATTCATATACAAGTCCCTGTATGAACATAGGGCTTGTTTCTCTTGGTTAAATGCCTAGAAGTAAAATGGCTATTTTTGTAACTGCAACATATTTTGCATTTAAAAAAATTTGAAACTATTTTCCAAAGTGGTTGTATCATGATATATGCCAACAACAGTTTAGATTTTTTGTTGCTTCTCAATCTAGCTCAGACCAAGTACAATTAGCCTTTATAATTTTAGCCATTCTAATAGATATGTAAGCATGTCTCATTATGATTTTAATTTGTATTTCTTTAATGTCTAAATGTTGAGAAATTTGTCATGTGCCTATAAGCCATCCATATACTTTTGGTGACATGTCTCTTCCATTATTTCCTTCACATGTAAAATTGGATACTCTGTTTGGTTATTAGTAAGGTTTTTTATTTTTATTCATTTTTAAATAATCAGAGTAGATGTCCATTATCAGATATGTAATTTGGAAATCGCTTGTCCATCTTTACAGTTTCTCAATGGAGCTTTGATAGCTGTGTCTTTCAAGAAATATGCTACTTCTTTCCTGGTACACGGAGGTATGACTACAACATTATCAATGTTGACCTTTGCAAAGAAAATCATGGCTTAAGATATATGTAGTCTGCAGTTGTTGGGAGTGTTCACCATCCTTGCCTCTAACTCATCTCTCACTGCCCACACATTCAGATATAGGGGAATATTGATTGACAAAATATTAATTGCCAAATAACACTAGTTGGAGAATAAGAAAAATGCAGGCACCTGATTATATAATATTACATAAATAAAATATGTTTTTATAAGTGCTATTAGAAGTAAATTCCTCTATACTTTAATCACACAGAATGATGGAATCCTAGATTTTTTTTTCTTGTATTTACTAAGAAAATGATCATGCCTCAAGTATATTAAAATGGAATAGGGAAAATTAAAAATTGTTTTAAGATGATTTGTGTGTGTTGTGCGTATGTGAGAGAGAAAGTGAGAGAGAAAGATAAAGAAAAAGAGAAAGGGAAAGACAGAGAGGTGGCTGCAGTGAATTGATGAGTTGGAGGATAGATTTTAAAGTTTTGTCTTTTGCTTTCTACATTTCTTTTTCCTTAGGTTCAAGAGAACAATCAGTAATATCTCAGAAGGCTGCTGGTAACATCAGCAGAAAGAATTAGAGGTTCCCAGAAAATTAAGATGACATATAGTTTTCCTGACATAAGAAAAGTCATTTTTTGTCCCCAGCTATTTTCAATGATCTATACCCCACCTGTGTACTTGCCCAAGCACACTTCTTCCAAAACTTCCTGGGAGGTTCTTAAAAAGAAATGCAAAAACCTCACTCCTTAAGGATTTTGAGGGAACAAGACAATGGGAAAACTAACAGTCACCACCAGACCAGGAAATAGCCTAAGCTATTGAGACAATAAATCAGTGGTAAAACTCCTAGTGCTATTTCAAAAGCAATCAAGGCCTTGCATTCCTTGTCCCAGAAAATGAGCCCAAGACCCCATCTAGTTTCTATCTGCTCTTGAAGCCTGCAGAGTCCCATTCCCTTGTCCAACAGTTACCTCTGCTTTATTCTAACGTTGAAGTTTCTGCCCTCGGTGGAATACAAGCTTCATTCAGGTGAACATGCAATACATATTGCACAAATACATATGTGGATGTGCATGCATCACAACCTTATGACCAACCATACATGGAATAATAAAACTCTCCCTTCTGAGTATTCATCTTAAATACTAAATAAAAATCTCTCTCCTGTTCAAACAGTCAAGGCTTTGGAACTTATTCCCTGTGATCTCCTTGTATGTTGTAAACAAAGATTCCTTTGTTTGACAACTCCACCTGTTTCTGTGATTCACCAAAGACTGACCTCAGTTAGGTCAGTTGCTGTAATGGCTTTCACTACTCTGATTCTACCTCTGCAAGTCTCCAAATTTAACTGTTTTTTCTCCCAATTCCGCATGTTCTTGGCTTTAAACTGCAACTCTGAAGAGAAGATTTGCTTGTTTAAAAAAAAAATCAAGAAAAGGGAGTAGTAGTCAACATTGTTACTTTGAACTTCCTGCCCTACGGGGCTCTCCTGTTCTTTCTCTTTGACTTCCTGAACTAAAACGACAGAAATTTGGCAATACATCACTCCCCAATCCAGATTACTGCCAGAACAGTTTATACTCTTAGAAAAATATTAGTTTAAAAGATCACATAATTAAATACTTAAGCATGTAGTGTAATATAGTGGTTTACAAGAAATATATTTTGGTCATCTGAATATTTGGTTTTCAACCATGGCTACTGACTCACAGCTCCTACAACTCTTGGGATTTCCTGTGATAAGGGTGAGAGAGGTGTGTTTTGTTATGTTAATGAAGTGACCTTCAGACCTCACTCAAGGCAAGGGCTGTTTGCCTGAAGGACCAACCACTTGGTGAAAGCCTTCACAACTTTTTGCCCAATGTGCCTCCCCTTCCTCCCAATACAGGATTATCTGGGGAGGGAAGAGGATCTGGAGATTAGATCAGCAAATGACAATGATTTAGTCAGTCATGACTATGTCATGAAGCCTCCACAGAAAAGCTGAAAGGACTGGGTTCAGAAAGCTTTTAGTTTGTTAAATGTATGAAAAGGCAGGAAGAGTGGCAGTCTTACAGAAGGTAATAGAAGCTCTGTGCCCATTCTCCATACCTTGCCCTGTGCACTTCTTTATCTATCTATTGATTTAAATCTTCTATTATATCTTTTAATAAGCTGGCAAACATAAAGTAAGTATTTTTCTGAGTTTTGTGAGTCCCTGTAGCAAATTAAAAGAATGTAAGAAGTAGGCCATTGGGACCTCCAACCTGTAGTTGCTCAGTCACAAGCACAGGTAATAACCTGGGGCCTACAGTGAGACTGGCATCTGAGGTGGGGTTGGAGATAGTCTTGGAGGACTGATCCCTTAACTGATGAAATCTTACACTATGTTCAGGTAGATAGTGTCAGAATTTAGTTGAATTCTTGGAGATCCTGCTGTTGTCTGAAAATTATTTGGCATTGTTGGTATGATGTCCTAAAACCCAAAAAGATATAGCTACCTCAAAATAAGAATACGGTTGACAGCTTATATATAATAAGTGAGTATTTCAGGGATTTAAAATATACCCAATAAATAATGTAAGGAAATAAGGAAAGATTTTGAAATAAAAACAAGAATAAGAACCTAGTGGTACTAATAGATTAAATATATGTAATCTAGTTGAATTAAGAATACAATGGATAGAATACGTAATGGATTCAATAGAGATAAGAAGTCACTTAAGGATATAGTCATCTGGATACCAGCAAAGCATTAAAATTATCAATATAAAAGAGGTGTAAGATGTAGGTGATGTGTGTGGAACAAAAGCTAGAGAAGAAATTAGATTTCCTTACTACTCATAGCCTGTTGACAAGTCCTTGAAGCTCCTCTGGGGACTCAGCTGCTTCCATGTGGACACATCCACTCAGGGCAAAAAGCATTCTTAGTCCTCCCCCCAGGATACTGAAAATCTACTTTCACATGTAAAAATTACTTTGGAAACTTCTTTATCTCTACTCCCCACCCCTGCCCTCAAGATATACATTGGCAATCATCTCCCAAGCATATACCCACTGATACACATCAGAAGAGTCTCTTCCCTGAGTTTTTACTAAATAGTAATAAATGACCTTTCCCTAACAATAGCTAGCCCCCTCAAGGTCCTGGAAACCTTGTTTATAAAATACCTTGGAGGCTTGTGCTATCCCTAACCTCCTCCCAAATTGAAAGTATATAATCAGCCACTCTTCATGACCCTCTCTCTCTACTCCAAATAAATAAATAAATATTTTTAAATAAAATAAAATAAATGACTTTTTTTAAATGAAAGAAGAAAAAGGAAAGAAATATTTGAATATTAATGTACATCTATTTCTCAAGCATAAAATAGTCAAGACACTGGATTAAAACTTACATACAAGAAAAGAAAGAAAATATTCATAACTAGAGTTGACTCTATGAATCCCAAACTAGGGCATACATACCAAAGACACACAAAAAAAATCACAAGTGTTAGAGAGAAAAAAAATAATTCATTAATAAAGAAACAAGAATCAGACTGACAGAATTTTTTTAAATAACATCAGATATAAAAAAGAATGAAGTAATAGCTTTATTATCTTGAAAAAAAAATCACAAATGGAAACATTTAGATCCTTATAAAATGTCATTGGCATAGGAAGGCATAATAAAAAAATATTTTCAGGAATACAGACCACAGATAATTTGCCTTAATTTGTGTAGGCAGCACTTAAATACTAATATTATTTTAACAGTTAAAATATACTCTATGATCTTTGAGGTTGGGGAAAAGAGGATGACCAAGTCATCTTGAAATAATTCAGTTTTATGAAAAAAGTAAAAAGATCAAAAAAAAGACTTGTAGAAAAGAGAGATAAAACATATGCATAATAAAAATAAATAAATAAATAAACAGCTGGAGTGCCTGGGTGACTTAGTCGGTTCAAGTGTCTGCCTTCAGCTCAGGTGATGATCCCAGGGTCCTGGTATTGAGCCCTGCATCAGGCTCCCTGCTCAGTGGAGAGTCTGCTTCTCCCTCCCATTGAGAAAGAAAATTTGACTTATTTATTTGAGAGAGATAATCTTTAAATTTTACTTATTTATTTGAGAGAGAGTGAGAAAAGAAAAACATGCACACAGCCGAGGGAAAAACAGAGGGAGAGGGAGAAGCACGCCACTGAGCAGGGAACACCCTGCGGGGCTCTATCCCAGGACCCGGGTATTATGACCTGAGCTATAGGTAGACACTTAACTCAGGTACCCCAATAAATACAATCTTTTAAAAAAATAAATAATAATAAAAATAAATAATATTTCAGATAGTATGATTTTTTTAATGTAAGACTTGGTATAAAAACAGGATGACATACTTGTCTAATTATAGCAAAAGACTTTGATAAGTTTAGATGCAGTAGTACATAAAAAATTTAACTTCTTTCATTAACTGATAATTTAATTAGATTAAATTAAGAGACATCAAAATTTAGAGAATCTAATAGTCCTGATCTATTAATAAATGTAGCCATCCTGACCCCAAAACAAGAGTCTTCAGTAAGTATATAAGCATAAGTTGAACATTTACACAAACAGGCCATTATTTAGGCCAGAAGTATATGCCAATAAATTCCTAGAGTTAAATATCAGGCTATATTTTCCAAGAATAAGGCAATAAAATTAGAAAACAATGACCAAAATATTAAATTCATATAATTGGAAGTTAACTTCATACCTAAAAAGAAATAATACAGCTAATTCAGAAATTTTTAGAATTACAGTACTTTGGAAATATCAACTCTCAAAATGAGTAACGGACAGGTGGGGCTAGCAAGAGACTCGTGGGAGGATTAAATCATGGGCCCCTGTATCTCATGTGCAGTAGAAGCAGTGGATTTGGAATTTCAGTTTTTCCACAACGTTCCACCACAAGCTGGTTAGAACTGTGCAAAAGCAGGAAGGGAAGCCCCAGTAAAGTGGACTGGGGATGCCAGAAGGGGAGGCTGGAAGGGGGCGCCTGGTGCTCAGTGCCCATTACAGACCCCACATTGCAATCCCCCACAGGAGAGACTCACCAATTTTAGGCCCCACAGGGGAAGCTGGAGGTTCATCTCCTGACTTTTTGTAGGAGCTTTGCAGCTCAGCTGGTGAGAATTCTCCATCACCCTGCCTTTCTCCAAGGGACTTTTCTTCAAGCACCCTTCCCAACTTCTTCCTCCTCCATGAAATAATGTTCCTCTCCTTTGTTTCTCGCACTTGCCTGTGATGGGACCTTAGCTTGCTCAGCCCAGACTGCCATTCTCTGCTCTTCCCAATTAAACCCATGCTGCTGGTCAAATAACTGGCAGATTAAGTTTAAGGCCAATCGAACTAATAAATTCAAGAACTTGCAAGGAACAAAATCAATATGCACAAATTAGTGGCACTCCTAGGTGCTCGGAAGGACCCATCAGAAAGAGACTGCTGAGAACGATCTCATTTACACCTGCATCCAAGATAGCAAGATACCCAGGAGGCCCCTGAACCAAGAAAGTGACAGCCCTGCAACAATGACGACAGACAGGGAGGGGAACACACGGAGATGGGGAGGCACTGTGCTCAGGGAAGAACCCACACTGGGAAAATACCTACTCTCCCCCAAAACCAGCTACAGAGTCCTCACTCTGGCTCCCGAATTTCCGGACTCGGCGCAAGCCTGGAGTGGGTGTGGACACGGGAAGGACCCCGCAGGGCTGAGGTGGGGAGAGCACAAGCACCAAAGAAGGCACACGCTCCCTGACTGCAGACCATCTGAGGAGCCCCAGGAACCAAATCCGCGAGCATACAAACACAGACAAGGACCAAGGATCACCCGAGCCCAGAAAGTGGGGACCCCACAGCCCCGCGCACAGCACAGCAGGAGGCCACGTCTCCTCACACAAAACGACGGAAGCCCCAGTGTCTACACAGGGCGCCCTTTCTCTGTGGGGTCCTGAGACCACGAACCCCTTGACAGTCCACTAAGGGACTTCTCCTCACCTCCTCCAGCGTCTGGTCCTTAGGAGGTTGGACTGCTGCCAGTGTGGGCGCGTCCTCCACAACAGGTCCGGTCAGTGTGGATGCAGAGCCACACCCTCCTCAGCTCGTCCTGTCAGGGTGGGAGGCGCCCCACATTCTCCAGAAGTCTCCACAGTGGGTCCTGAAAAGGCAGGGCTCAGGTCCCAGCTGTGGCTGTGCAGCCTGGGCTCAGGGCGGGAGCTGGGGTCTGGCGCCCTCTGCAGGCGGTGGAAGGCAGTGCAGGACTGTGGGAGCTCACCCTTCAGTGGAAGGTCCTGCTCCCTCCTGGGGTCCAGCTGACGCCATTTCATTCCGGAAATTCAAAGTGCATGGAGCCCAATACCCCCCAACTTCCCCCCAAATAGCTAAGGAACAATGAATTGGAAACAATGTGGAATTACAACAGTCCTTGACCCAAACAGTGTCACTGAACATGGCCCTGATGCAGACCCACACTCTGACCTCAACTTGGTCTCAAGCCTGGACCCTACCCTAATCCAAGACCCTAACCCTAGCCCCCAACCCAAACAATGTTCACAAGAATCAAGAGGTAGAAACTGCAAATATCCATCAATGGCAAGTGCATAAGCAAAGTGTAGTAAAGGGTTTGAATTTGGGTTCAGGTTCAGGTTTTAGTCAGAGTTCTAATCAGGCTTTGGGTTTAGTGTTATGGTGAGGATTTAGAGTGAAGGACAAGGGAACAGAGTTATAGTTTAGGGCTTTAAGTTTATGATTTAGGCTTTAAGACTCAGGGCTTATGGGATAAAGTTCAAGGTCAAATTTGGGGTTTGACTTCATGCTGAGATTTGGGTTCAGGTTTCATGACTTGGAGGTCTGGTTTAGGGTTTGGGTTCGTGGTTCAGGGCTTGGATCCAGGGCTCAGGTACAGGCTTTGGGTTCCATTCCAGGTTTGGGATTCAGGGTTCTAGTTTGGGCTTTAAGGTCAGCTTAGGTTTCAGTGTTGGTAGGGTTTAAGGTTAGGTTTAGGGATGACACATTTTCTTCAGTTGTCATCATGGACAAAAAAATTCTATCTGAAGTTTCTAAGTCAGAAATGTATTTCATCTGGGGGCGCCTGGGTGGCTCCGTGTGTTAAGCCTCTGCCTTGGGCTCAGGTCATGATCTCAGGGTCCTGGGATCGAGCCCTTCATCAGGCTCTCTGCTTTACGGGGAGCCTGCTTCCCCATCTTTCTCTCTGCCTGCCTCTCTGCCTACTTGTGATCTCTGTCTGTCAAATAAATAGAATTAGTAAAAGCTATTATATGATCTTTTACAAACCATTTCCTATCTTTGCCTTCTCATGTGCCAAGACAGACAGGGATTATTTAAAACCCTGAAGAGAGTGCTCTTGCTTTTAAATTGCCTGTAACCTTCGTGTAATAGATTTATGATTGATGATAGATTTAATTAAAATATAACTATTTAAAATATTTACTCTCAGTAAACGATTTCAACCTATGCTCATTTAAGTAACTTGGTGCATAATCCCTTTTCTATTAAACCATAGTGCAAGGACCAATGCCGCGTTCCCGAGAGAACCCCAAGCTATTTTTCTAGAATGGCCATATGCATATATATCAGGCGTCCTGTTTTCACTTTCTTTGTGGAGCACCTACCCTGGAGGTCATGTAATAACCAATGACCAAAAAACAAACAAAAAACCCAAACATCCAGGTCGAAGTGCTATCCCTGCCTGGAGTTGAGGAGACTGCTCAGACAGATCCCAGGCAGGCATCTCAGCCCAGGCCTGTGCTGGGGAAGCTGGTTCCTGGCTTTGGGCGCAATCTGGAAGCCAGAAAACTGACCCAAGAGTGCAGCTGGCCTTTAGGACTGATGATCTTTTCGCAGCCAGGCTGCCCGTGGACACTCGCTGAGGGAGCCAGGCTAGGAGTCTGCCCAGCGCAGGCGCTGGCAATGGGGCAGCATGCTAGGGCATAGCCCTGCACCCCAGCCAGGGCTCAGGCCCCTGGAGTGAGGGGGCAGGGCCGGCGCAGAGAAGGGTCTTTCCTAATTTCCAAAGCTGGAAGTGAGCTCTCAGAGGACTCAGGAGGGAGGGGGGCGGGGGCGGGGTGGGGGCGGCCAGGAGTAGGGGCTTTGCTAATTGCCCAGGCGGGAAGGAGGGGCGCACAGCGCCAGGGTGCTGTGCTGCAGCCCATTCGGGACTGCAGGAACCACCATACTCGCTGCCCCTGTGCTCCCACGCTCCAGCTTAGCCCCAGAGGCCGCGGTGTCCCGTTCTCATTCCTGCTGCCTGCTGCCCCTCCCTGACCCATGGCTTCTCTGGAGGACCCTCTGCTCACAGGTAAAGTGACAGCTCGACGCGCCCTCACCTGAAGCAGAAAACGCAGGACAGGAGCGGGGAGGGGGGGGGTGGTGGAGTGGTCGGGGCCCAGGCAACCGCCAAGCCAGGGCACCAGGACCACCCAGGACGCCGCGCCACACCCCCTCCGCAGGGGGTCCGGCCAGGACATCGCCACAGGAGGTACCCCCCCCACCCCGCCAGCGGGCAGGCTAGCCCCCATAGTTCGGCACCCCCACGTGCATGTCAGAGCCTCCTGCCATTCCCAGGGCACCCAGAACCCAGAGAGTGAGGCCTTGGGTGCTTTCTAGTGACAGATTCAAGGCAATTCTTCGACTTTGGGACTTCAGAGTTAACATAGTTTTCATTTGTGATTATTATTTTTGTGTGGGCCATAGCTTTTCTTTTGACCTATGGTTGTTTTCACTCCCGGTTCTGAAGAAGCCCCTAAATCCTAACCCTGTTGAGGACTCCGAAAGCTCTCAGAGCAGCAGTGCTGGGGGACAGTGTGGACACATGGTTTGGTTTCTCCTCTGGCCTGCTTCTGTGGCAGCCCCGCTCTGTCCTCCTCAGACTTCAGAGCAATATCTGAACAAGTGGAGAAGCGACCAGGGGGTCAGGAAGGTGGCCACCGAAGAGTGACTTCTCTGGAGGGTGGCTGAGCTAGCAAGTGAGCATGTTAGTCCAGCTCTGCCTGCATTCAGTATGGAGCTGAACAGGGGCCAGGGAAGGGGAGGAGGAGCAGAGAGCAGGGACAAAGGGACCAAAGAGGAGATTCAGATGAAGGGAAGTAATGGGGAGGAAAAAGAAGAAACTCTAGAAGACAGGCATGTAGAAAGGAAAAGGGATGAAGTGGGCATTGGGAAAGGGCACCACCAGGGAAGGAGAGAGGGGAAGGAAAGAGGGAGGAAAGAGGAAAGGGGAAAGGGAGAAGGGAGGAGTCAGCATGCCAGGGCTCCCCCTGCATCTGAAGAAGAGGTGGCTGCTCCAGCTTGTCAAACAGGGTGCTCACTCTTTGGCCCCAGTTTCTGCTCCCAGTGCTACTGGGCTTTGCAAGGAAGGCAGGCTGTCCCTTGAGACCTACTGGAGCCGACTGGAACCCACAGGAGGATGGGAGAATTAAGATGCCACCGGGTCCTGTCCTGAGCTGCTCCCAGCCACCAGCCTCACCACATGGTGCAAGAGGGACCCCAGAACAAAGGAAGGATACAGGCCAGCATGTCTGCTTGTGGCCCTGGGCACTTAGCTCATCGCAGTGAACCACACCGCCTCCTCAACCCACGCTTTTAAAGCCTCCTTTTTCGTTTCTGGCTTTCATGTCTGTAGGAACATGAGCCAGATCTAACTCATCTCCGACAGACAATTCTGACTCACCCCGTGTCAGATTTTTATGAGTGGCTGTGATAGAGTAAGATAGCAATGCTCCAACAAACGGACTGTTTCCTCCCACTTGACCTCAACAGTCTTATACATTTTCTTAGCGAAAACATCTTGTCTCCTTCCATTAAGCTCATAACGTGGTCTAGTAGTATACATGCGCCTTCGGTAGATGCGAAGCGATACAGAGGTCCTTTTTTTTTTTTTAATTTTACAAGGCAAAGTCAGTGAACACATCCAACTTGACCAATACGTCTCTAAAATGTCAATCCAGGCAAAGCTTTTTCTGCCTACAGTTTGGAGCCTACGTAGTGACATTTTTAAAATGCTTTCAGTCCCTCAGTGAGGCTCTTAGAAGCTAGCCAGGGCTTACTACGTGCCAGGCACTGTGTCAGGTGTTGGAGCTAAAGGGAAGGAGAGCTTGGAGGCTGGCTGGGGAAGGACATCCATGACACAACCACAGCTAGAAACGGAGGCCAGTGCTAGAAAAGAGAGAGCAGGCTGCATGGAGAGTGTGTACCATGGGGCTTGTGAGCTCACGAATAAGTGGGAGTAACTGGAGTGGGGAGATGGGGGAGAGAAGAGGGTCTTCCCATCAATGGGAATCACCTGTGCTTGGAGGCAGGTGCCATGAGAGGTCTCCACAGGAAGAAGGAGGCAGTGTGGTTGAAGGGCAGAGAGATGGGGCAGAACAGGCATCAGTCAGTTGGAGGGGTATGAATAGACTGATGGGAGGATTATGGGTGCCTTTGGAGGACTGAGAATTTGTTAGAAGATCAGTGCAGATTTCTATGGAGACAAATGCCAGGAACTGATAGGTCTTTGAAAGGTCACTCTGGCTGCCTTTTGGCAAAGGGGTTGGTAAAAGGCACTTGCAGGTGTGAACACACCAGGTGGGAGGTGAGTGCAGAAAATCCGGTGAGGGAGCATGGGAACTTGGTCCGGGGGTATATAAGGGAGAATAGCCTTTAAGGAGTTCCACAAATTGGCACCAGCTGTGGCTTCATTACAGAGCTGGAAGGGGGAGGTGGGTGTGTCCTGGAGGTTACAGAAATTACATGAGAAAGGGAAGTCTTTTTAGATCTCTTTTTCAACTAGAGGAACTCTCACCTTATTGATAGAATTCCAGAGTGGGAACCAATGATATGAGGACATCTTTGAAATGTCTGAATATATTCTTCGACATCTTTGAAAGTGACGAGGAGACCTTGGCCTTAGGAGGCCTTGGCCCTCTTTGTAGCCAGAAAGATTTCACGTACAGATTTGAGTTCTCCATTTTAAAGTCAAGGAGTCAGTCCTTCCAAAGGACACGTCCTATCATTTTACCCTCTCATTATACCTCACGTGCTGGCATCTCCAAGACCCTCTGTTCCAGGTTGAGAGTATCCACTTTGGCCGGGCTGGTCTTGCCAAGAACACCACCACAGGAAATCTAGAGCCTATAATGCTATTAATAACATCATCTAGGACTGTGTTTGCTGCCCTCATAGCCTCTTCCCACCATGACTCACTGAAGCTTTTAACACATTGTATCCATTAAGCTATAGTTCCCAAAGCTCATCTTCTCTAGTGCCATTAATTTTTAGGGGACCAGGCAAACCTTAAACTTGTCCCCCCTAATTGGACCCCTGTTCCCCCACAATCTATTTGAAAGCCTTTCACCATGATTCTTGAATGAGATCTGAGACCACTGCTGGTACCTAACACTTCTTGGCACCTTGTCTGTTAGGTTCTTGGAAGAGGAGATGGCTATGGAGGTGAGTGGGAATGGGAGTGGGAGGATTTCTCCCTTCACTTTGCTTTTTGTGTTTTCAAATAATGGGTTTTGAGGGGGCCGGAAAGTTTAACCAGACCATTTATTTTCCATCTCCCATCGATAAAAAGTTTACCACTCCCCACTGGAAGAATTTATATCTTTCCTTTGAATCTACAGGAAAATCTCCCAAACCCAGACCACCACCATGTGGATTCAGCCATCTTCTGATTCACCTCCAGATTGTCTCCTCCTAACTACTCAAGCCACAGGTTAAGGGCGAAATGTTCAATGCCCAAGCAATTAAGTGGGGAACACGTTTATCTAAGCAATTGCATGCAGCTCTCTATCTGCATACAGGGGGTCTCTCCCAAGCCTTTCCAACCTCAGCAAAAGAAGACAAAGCCCCAGCAGTCTGGGGTATATATCATTCATTCATTCCTGTGTTCAACACTCATGGCGGATCCCCACCAAGACAGTGGGAGAGCAAGGACTGGAGAAATCCTGGAAGCTGAAGTCTGAGGAGGATTTCAAATTCAAGTCAGAGATGAAAGAAACATCTGGACTTGGTCCTCAGGTACATGCAGTATTCTGAACTGAGGCTAGAACCAGAGACCATTCTAATGAAAGGCCTCTACAGGTGGGCTCTCACAGGTGGGCCCCAACTCAGTTTCGTGTATATTCATTCATGAAATAGCTCTTTGGGTCAACATGCAGAAGAAAACCATTTCAGAAAACTGACAATGAGGAGAGGAAAGGGAAGCCAAAAGGCTTGTGAATGGGGAGAGAGGAGGAGCCAGGGCAGAAAACCAAGAATCCCTCCCTGCCCTCCTTGCTGCCAGGGAGGTCTGAGGGACTAGTTTCCACCTGGGATCCCAAGTCCAGAACAAAAGCAGCGGGGCCATGGCGGGGGAGGGAAGGGGGTCCTCAGCACGGGCGCATGGGGCTGCGGAAAGATGGGGGCTAGCGTGCCTGCTGGCGGGGGGCACCTCGCAAGGCGCTGTCCCCAGCCCGACCCCATGAGGACCCGGGTTTGGCGCAGCGTCCGGGGTGGTCCCGGTGCCCTGGGGTTCCGGGAGGCTGGGCCTCCACAACCTCCCTCTCCGCCCCCAGGTCCGGTCCGCGCTTTCTGCTCCAGGTGAGGGCGCGGCGCGGTGTCACTTTACCCCTGTGCAGAGGGTGGTCCAGAGAAGCCTTGGGGCAGGGAGGGGCAGCAGGCAGCAGGAGCGGGACAGCAGAGCCTCACTTGGGAGCGTACGGGGGGCGAGTCCGGTGGGTCCTGCAGTCACGACTGGGCCGCAGCACAGCACCGCGGCGCTGCCCGCCCCTCCTCCGCCAGCCCCTCCACCTCCTCCCAGACTCTCAGCCACATCCTCTGTGAGCTCACTTCCAGCTTCGGCAATTAGCAAAGCGCCTTCTCCCCGCCGCCCTCCACCCGCCCCCGCCCCCCTCCCTCCTGAGTCCTCCGCGAGCTCCCTTTTCGCTTTGGCAATTAGCAAAGCCCCTTCTCCGCGCCGCCCCGCCCCCCTCCCTCCTGAGGCCCCGCCCTGGCTGTGGCGCGGGCGGAAGCCCCGGGGCTGCAAGCTTTGCCAGCGCTGGCGCTGGGCAGCCTCCTAGCCTGGCTCCTTGAGCGGGTGTCCACCCGCGGCCTGGCTGCAAAAAGATCATCAGTCCTGTTAACCCTGGCTGCACTCTTCCGTCAGTTTGCTGGCTTCCTGATTGCGCCCAAAGCCATGAACCAGCTTCCCCAGCACAGGCCTGGGCTGAGATGCCTGCCCAGGATCTGTTTGAGCAGTCTACTCATCTCCAGGCAGGGATGGCACTTCCACATGGATGTTTGGGTTTTTTTATTGTTTTTTGGTCATTGGTTATTATTACATGACCTCCAGGGTAGGTGCTCCACAAAGGGAGTGAAAACAGGATGCATGATATACCCCTCACCTCCCATGCTGTCTTTCTCTTAAATAATAAGCACTGCTGAACTATCTTAGATTCTGTACCTTCTCTCCAGCCATGAACCTATCACTGTCTTTAACTCTTGAAAACTTCATTAGACAAATTAATGTGGTGAAGGAAGCAATATGAGAAAGCCTATTAATCTGATGAGCATGGAACTGAACAAACCCTATAGATACTTTCCCTTTGATTTCTAGCCTATCAATACCTACAGTGAGTCACATACACTCAAGATTATTGTTTTTATTGTATACTTCATATATTCATTGATTTTGGACTCGTTATCATTTCGTTGAAGTGTTAAACTATGGTAATAAACAAACTTTTAATTAACTTTTCCTCCTATGATACAAATATAACTTGCACTTGAGCTTTAGCTAATTTTATGTTCTAAAATTGCCAAAACAAAATGATCAAGGTTTCTAGATTATTTACTGTATTTTCTACTATATAATATTGTTCTATCTCTTCTGTATAAAGAAAATGAATGCTTGGGGCTCTTGGGTGGCTCAGTGCATTAAAGCCTCTGCCTTCTGCTCAGGTCATGATCCCAGAGTCCTGGGATAGTGTCCCACATCAGGCTCTCTGCTCAGCAGGGACCCTGCTTCCCTTCCTTTCTCTCTGCCTGCCTCTCTGTCTACTTGTGATCTCTGTCTGTCAAATAAATAAATAAAATCTTTAAAAAAAGAAAATGAATGCTTGATAACTAAATGAATGCTTTACTGAACAAATTAAATATGGCAATAGCATTTTATTTTATCATGCTTCACATATTAAACAATAATATTATATCACTAGTCTACAAATAATCTACTCGCATAGTCATTTGGAAGCTTTTAGCAAAAGAATTCTTCCTCCTGATTGTAGTATAAAAGCCACAGAAATATACAGAAGACTCCTAGGATAGAAAGTTAAATCCAGTTATCCGTGATGCCTTGAGGAGGACCTGACCTATGTATGTCCTGGGATGCACTAGTAACTGTTACATGTGATAGGATTATATTTAATATATACAGTTTCATTTACTTCACAAAGGACATATAAATTTGAGAATAAAATATTTGATGAATCTATAAAGTCTATATCTATTTGTAACTAATGTGGTAGAACTAAGATGTTAATTTGAAAAAAAATTCATTGAACACATACACATATTCAATTGTTTTTATATATATAAACAGCATTATTTATTTATGTAAATAAATGCATTGTCAGTAAAATCCATTTACTTATCAATCATAAGGGTAATTTTAAGTACTAAGAATAAGAAATATGTGAAAAGATAAGTGTTCAAGAGTGCAGTTTGTGGTAATTAATACAATATGATAGGCTCATGAAAAAGATATATTACTTGAACTTAAAAGCTTCTATAATTAAGCGATGACCACTTGAAATTTGTAATTAGTCTTGCTGCAGTTTTTCCTTGCACTTATTGCCCTTCCCCAGAAGTTCATTAAGAATTTCT
This sequence comes from Mustela nivalis, assembly GCF_964662115.1. Lineage (NCBI taxonomy): Eukaryota > Metazoa > Chordata > Mammalia > Carnivora > Mustelidae > Mustela > Mustela nivalis. Next base: position 440,142 of record NW_028136262.1, on the reverse strand, counting down.
GTGAATGTCCTTATGTTTAATCTCATTCATAGATTCCACTGCTGCTCACAAAACAAAGCCAAAAAGAGAGGTAACTCTATGAGGCACTCCATCCACAAGCAATACATTCATAAATAATTAAAAAGCTCTCTACTTCATTTGTTACCCATTCAGCTGATAATTTAAATGAGTAACTGAGGCCATTTTATCAGCACTTTTAATAGAATGCGACTCAGAAACTTCACAGTGTCATTTAAGAAGAAATGCTCACGTGTTAAGGTTTTTATTTTTTTAAATCAACAAAATAATTTTCAAATATTAAAAGCAAATGTCTCCTTTTCCTCCAAGTTTCCTTGCTATGTCAAAGTTACAAATAAATACATTAAAATCGTATTTTGAGTAGTAGATAAAAACAAAAGTTTTGAAACTGTGGGTTGAGTGTCTGGGTTAACTTGTATAAATATCTGAATTCAATGTATTTAGACTTTATTAGATTTTTTTTTAGACTATTTAAAAATACATGCTGAGATAATGACAACATTATTTTATTCATTTTAATAAATAAATTATTTTATTTATGTTTAGATATTTATTTATTAAATTAATAATTTAATATTTAATAATGTAAATTTGAAATATTTTAAATTCTAAAAATATTTATTTAATTAAATTGATATATTTAATATAAATATTTAATAAATTATTTAATCATTATTATAATTATGCAATACATTATGTATTGTGTAATAATTGCATTTTAATAAATAAATAAATGTATTATTTACATTATTTTATTTTATTTTATTTTATTTTATTTTATTTACTTGACAAAGAGAGGGAGAACACAAGCAAAGGGAGCTGCAGGCAGAAGGAGCGGGAGAAGTAGGCTCCCAGCTGAGTAGAAAGTTCAACCTGGGGTTCCATCCCACGACCCTGGGATCACTACCTGAGTCGAAGGCAGATGCTTAAGTGACTGAGCCATCCAGATGCCCAAGGCTTTGTATTCTTCGCTTCTAAATATTGATGCTCCTTCATCTCTGGAGTTAGTAAATTGATGTTGAGAATTCATATCAAAGAATTGATAGTAGCTGTTAAACAGAAACATGTAATTTAGGGGGAAAAAAAGAGCAGAAGGAAGAGAAAGGCCAAAAGTAAAAAAGCACATTAATATAAAATTTAATTAGATAAAAAAGCTGATATTCCTTAAGGGGGCTAATAAAAGAGCTGCAAAGAGCTGATAGGATTAGGAAAATTGTCCACTCCTGGTCATTTCATAATTTTAAACTATTCCTTATTAATAAATATACTTAGTTCCAGAAACACAATCACATAAGAACATTTCCACCAAGTTTCCTCTAACAGCATTTACAAATTAGACGTTCAAACAATGCAGTTCATTACATGTTGCATCTGTATCTTAAAGTTTAAACACTTTCTCTGACACATTTTCTAACAATTAAAATTAAAAAAAATATATATATATATACATATATATCTATGTATATATACATATACCTTATCCCTAAATGGAAAAAATATATATAGAGAGAGAGAAACCTTATCCCTAAATGAAACCTTTCTTTGTTTATTAGCATAAGTAGGTAAATTAGCAACAACAACAACAACAAACAGCTAATATTATAGAGGTAGGAACAATTGACCTTTTCATTCATTGCTATTTTCTAAAAATTCCTATTTTATTTTTTTCTCAAGTCTGTCATAATAATTTTCTAAATCTCCTGCCTTATTCAATTTTTTTCTTTTAGTGGAAATCTCTATTTCATATTTATTTTCTCTTCCTCCACTCTTTGCTCTAATAATTCAATGTATTATTAGATTTTCTGTTTTTCTCTTTATCCAGATATATCTTTTCTTTCTTTCTTTCTTTTTTAAATAATTTGATTTGCTGGCATTTTACATCAGTACATGCTTTCTTATGGATGTTAGAAATGTCTGTGGAACTACTAGAAGAATAAACTTTTTTACCTTTAAGAAGTTTACAGTCTAGAGTGCCTGGGTGGCTCAGTTGGTTAAGTGTCTTCCTTCAGCTTAGGTCATGATGCCAGGGTACTAGGATCCAGTCCTGCATCAGCTGCCTGCTCAGCAAGGAGTCTGGTTCTTCCTCTCCCTCTGCCCCTCCCTCTCTCACTCTAATAAATAAATAAAATCTTTAAAAAAAAAAACTTACTGAAATCTGAGACTGAATTACTAAATTCAGTCTTAATAGAAGACAGCTAAACAAAGCAATGATCACAACTGGAAAATTTATTCAGATCATGGTTTAACATTTTTGGTTGACACAGGACCTCTTTCAGTAACAACTTTCCCTAAATATCAATTTCTTTTTAAGGCAAAAAATTTTGACAAGAAATCCAGATCCTTCTGATCATTTTCATATCAATTTAAGGTGACATCCTCAGAGTATATAATCAAATATGTAATTATTCTATCTGTTGCCTTGTATATTGCCTGTATCGTTTTCAGACTCAAAGTTCCATTGAGGTAGAGTTTTTTTTTTTTAAAGCAGAGATTTTTTTTTAAGTGTTTGATATATACAAGATGCTTAATAAGTGTTTACAAAGCCTATGTATTACAGAAGCCTTAAACAGGCTTTAAAATAATGTAGGTGATATTAGTGGTCATATCAAACAATTTTTAGGTTTCAGTCATGTAAATAACTACATTTCTCAGAGACAGAGAAACATACAAATGGTCTGGGTCCAGTAGGATAATGCTAGCATGTGTTGTAAATTCTTTTATATGACCTTATTCTTGCAAGAATTTGTTATGTGGCAGAAAAAAAGGTATCACTATCTTATACTTTATTATTTAAAGAGATTTATGGAAGTCTTAATTTCTTACACTACCCCTTTGTTTCAGTGGACCCAATTTCCGTGGTAATGGTGAGAGGAAAGTAGGCAATTTAGGCAGCAGCAAAAATCTCCTACAAGGCACTATAAAATAAGGCTTGTTCTAGATCATGGGTCTGTCCAAAGGGGAATGTTAAAGGGTAGAATGGATGATGGATGCATTGTGGACTTATAACTTTAAGATTAATACTGTTATGCCCCAATAATGGGTCTATGATTAAAGGAGCGAGACTGATGTAAAGCAAAGGTCAAGCAAAGCTTTATTTCATGCCATGCATCAAGAATCTAACCAAACGTTCGGGGCCACACCTCTTATGAGAGAAGGCAACCATTCGCTGTTTCACAGTCTAGCTTTTAAGGGCAAAGGCCATGCAGTCAGGCCTGGCCACGCACAGGTGACCAATGAGATTTTAACACACACAGGAAACTCCACAGTGAGGCTAGATGACCAATTGAGGTTCAATTTACCCTAGTATAGACATTTGACCCAGCCTATTACACCTTGATTAGGATTGGTGCAAAAAAGGTTCCCAAAGGGCGGAGGAGTGGGGCATACTCCTTAATATCTAGGGAGACAATATGCAAACACCGCCCCCCTCCCGCTGATTGATGTCTCCACCTGGTCTGACCCACCCTTGTATATGGGCTTTGTTACCTGGAGCTGATTTCCAGGACTTGTTTTTAAGTGAATCCCCTGGGGGAAGGGGAACAAGGACAGTTTAAGGGTTAACCTCAATGAAAGCCTCTTGCTAAAATATAAAAATATAAAATAGGTCCTTACATTACAACAACTCAGTAGGTAAAGTACCAGTGTGGTGATAAAAGAAGTGAGGTAACTTGCATTGCACATTTTTTTTTAAAACGTGTAAGTTGTATTTTTCCGTGCCATGACATCATACTTTATCTGCATCTCTGTCTACTAGTTTAAAACTAGTTAAACAAATTCAACAATTTTTTAAAAAATATTTTATTTATTTATTTAAGAGCAAAAGCCAGAGCGAGAGAGAGAGAGCATGAGCAATATGGGGCTCGATCCCAGGAATCTTGAGATCCTGATCTGAGCCAAAGGCAGACACTTAACTGACTAAGCAAATGAGACTCCCACAAACTCAACAATTTTATAAAATTTTTATTTGTTGGGGTGCCTGGCTGGAACAGTCAGTAAAATATGTAAATCTTGATCTTGGGGTTGTACATTTGAAATCCACCTTGGGTGTAGAGGTTTTATTTAAAAATAAAATCTTTAAAAAAATTTTTTTTCATTTTTTTATTTAAGCCATTGTATGGCAGTGTTGATCACTATATTGTACACCTGAAAGTAATATTAACCTTATTTTAACTAACTCCAATTTAAATAAAAACTTTAAAAATAAAATAAAAATAATAATCATAAAAATAAAAAAGAGGAAAAATTATTTGGCAGGCAATTTTCTTAATTGCATTATTATTTATTATTATCATAGTCTGTGTGTGTCGGTGGGAAGTGGCTGGTATTACAGTGAGTTCCATATCTGTGTTACACTGAGGTCCATGTCTGTAGTCAGTCTTTTTTTTCTTTTAGTTTATTTTCAGGGATCCAAAATTCATTGTTTATGCACCACACCCAGTGCTTCATGTAATAAATTCCCTCCTTAATACCCACCACTGGGCTCACCCAACCACCTGCCACCCTCCTCTTCAAGACCCTCAGTTTGTTTCTCAGAGTCCACAGTCTCTCATGGTTTGTCTCTCCCTCCGATTTCCCCCAGCACACTTCTCTCCATCTCCCAGTGTCCTCCACGTTATTCCTTATGTATTGAGTCTTATAAAAACTTTTATTTCTTTCCCTATTCTGCTTTGCATATGCTTACCTTAGATGTTAAAATGTTATAAACCTCTCCGGCCTGGTCCATTTTCTCTCTCTTCTCTCATGATTTCTCATGCTCTCCCTGCCAACCCCACATGCCTTACAATATCTGGATATGACTAATTTCTTCCTGAGCTACTTTATTCTACTCTGCCATATGGTTACCCTTCCCTCTTCTGTACCATAACTTCTATCCCCTGCATTTGTGCTTTAACAATACCTAATTCTTTTCACTGCATCTGTATCTTTGAGGTCAATACTCAGTAGTGCAATCGCTGGGTCATAGGCTAGCTCTATTTTTCTGGAAAGAAGGGCCATATGCACCCCAGTGTTCATAGCAGCAATGTCCACTATAGCCATTCTGTTGAAAGAGCCAAGATCCCCTACAACAGACAAACGGATAAAGAAGATGTGATCCAAGGATACAATGGAATATCACTCAGCCATCAGAAAGGATGAATACCCAACTTTTGCATCAACATGGATGGGACTGTAGGAGATTATGTTAAGTGAAATAAGTCAAGCAGTGAAAGTCAATCATCATATGGTTTCACTTATTTGTGGAACCTAAGGAATAGCATAGAGGACATTAGGAGAAGGAAAGGAAAAATGAAGTGGGGGTATTGGAGGGGGAAATGAAACATGAAAAACTATGGACTCCAAGAAACAAACTGAGGGTTTTAAAGATGAGAAGGATGTGGGGATGGGTGAGCCTGGTGATGGGTATTAAGGAGGGCACATATTGCATGGGGCACTGGGTGTTTTACACAAACAATGAATCATGGAACACTACTTCAAAAACTAATGATGTATTGTATGGTAACTAACATAACATAATTAAAAAAAATAAAGGAGGGGGACAATACCTAACACTCAATATTTGCTAGTTTCTTGTTTACCTCCTTTTAAGAGTAAGCTCATTAGTGTTTTTTTTTTTTTTGGTTTGTTTGTTTTTTTTTTTTTGTCTCAACTAAAAGAAGAAAAATAATACACATTATTTTGAAAACTTTTTGAACAGTGTACAAACGTTAGTCAAGTCCACAATGTCTCATCTCTTCTTCCTCCTAACATGGCTAAGATGAAAACCCTTTATCTGGGAAAAGATCATTCTCCTGCCACCTTGTGTAAGATTTTGGCTTTAGCTTAGATTATCCTTTCTTTCCTTTTCTGAAAATAAGTTGAAAATATTAATAGCCTCAGTTTTTCTTCCAAAATATGACTGCTTCTTTACCAAGTGCAAAAGCAACCCATTTTGACCATAGTAAACAGCTTGGACCTACTTTTTTTGGCTCACTGTTTTAGTGAGACAAGTGGAGTGAAGATGACACACCATTTCCAAATGTATTAATAATTGGTAGACCATACTTCTAAATTGAAGATTTGTTGCCATTAAACTACGACCAGACTCGCTATAATTACAGAGGTAAATTCTTTATATTTACTATATTTGAAATTACCATATAATACCAAAATAAAATTATGATTATGTGAAGAGTCTGTAATATTAAGAAGATGACTTTGAAATGATTGATTATCTAAATGAAATTTCCCATTTTATAATCTTGTATAAGCTTCCGTTTTCATTTCCTATTTAAAATCTATTAGAAGACACTCTTATTTTCCCTTAAGTGGGAAGTCAAATGTGGAACAAATTCATCCCAAAGGAACTGATTCTATGTTCCACTGAAGACCAGGTGGCTTCCATGTGGCATTTTGCTTCTTGCATATTGTTCATCTCCTACAACAAATGGGGGTATGCTCTTTATTAAACTAATTCAACTCAATTAGAGACATTGTCTTCAAGGGATAACATCATAGAGACTAGAATCAGCATCATACTTTTGGGAAAATTGGGCCCAGGATTTTTGTTTTGTTTTGTTTTAAGATTTTATTTATTTATTTGACAGACAGTGACCACAAGTAGGCAAATAGCGGGGGGGTGGGAAGCAGGCTCCCTGCTGAACAGAGAGCCTGATGCAGAGCTCGATCCCAGGGCTCTGAGATCATGGCCTGAGCCGAAGGCAGAGGCTTAACCCACTGAGCTACACAGGTGCCCCTGGGCCCAGGTTTTGATGGCTTCTTTCCTCAATCTTATAAAACCTATTTGAACTCTACTGGATGCCAGAACTGCTTAAAAATATTTGGTCCCTTGTAATTTTAACCTTCCAGTATTCAATGCACCTGATCCATGTAATATCCTATAGTATTTTTGTCAAATGAAGACTCTCAAAGTGTGTTTCTTGGGAGACACTTTTCAATTGGTTGCTTACATTTCTGCATTTATTATTTGTTCTAGGCCATCCTTTGAAGATGGTTGTATTGAATAGACTTGGAAGACAGAAATAGTATCTTTTTTTTTAACTTAACCTGTTGTGTTTGCAAATATTATCTGCCTCTGTTTTGATTCTTCTTGTGGGAACTGAGGCTCAGAACTGATATATAACTCCCATCCCTACACACACACAAACACACACACACACACACAAACACACACACACACACACAAATAATGTTAATATTCTGGCTACCTCTATTGCGGTGAATAATAAACTATATTATTTCTGAAACATGAGTCTGCGTCTTCTATCAACCCCCAAGAAACTACGGCAGACTCATACACCAGCTTTCAAATAAGGGAAAATAATCTCAGATGCTTTATATTTTTTGATAGTGTTACCTACTTCTGAACATATGACTGAGCACATATAAAGCTGGAGCCATGACCATTTAGAGCTTCTTCTGTGGAAGAACTATGCATTCACTAGTAAACAATAGTAGTTTCATCTTTTTTTTTTTCCTCCTGGACACCATTTTCTCTCTCAAACTGTTGCTCAAATTGGATGGAGTCTAAGGTCCTTTGAGGAAATTTTTGTTTAATGATTCAAAATAAAATAGGAAGAGTCTAAAGTGCTAAAAATACTTCTAGATAAAAGGTATAAGATCATGCCAGAAAGGATAGTAATTTTATCTAACAACTGCCTGTTCACCCCTTTTTTGTCCATTAACTAATCTCCAAATTCCTGACTAAATCCCTTTTGTAAGCCAGAATGTGAGCTAAAAACTGGGATTTTAAAAAATTTTCATTTGAAATCCAGTTAGTTAACATATATGGTTGTATTAGATTCATGTGTACAATATAACATATAGCACTCAGTGCTCATCATGACAAGTGCTCTAATTAACCCCCATCACTTATTTAATCCATCACTCCTTTCAGATCCCGTCAAGTAACCATCAGTTTGTTCTCCGTAATGAAATGTCTGTTTCTTGCTTTGTTTCTCTTTCTATGTCTTATTATTTCCCCTTTGCTTGTTTGTTTTGTTTCTTTTATTCCATATATGAGTAAAGGTATTTGTCTTTCTCTGACTGACTTATTTCACTTTTAGCATTATACTGTCTAGTTCCAACCATGTTATTGCAAATGGCAAGATTTCAGTCTTTTTTATGGCAGAATAATATTCCATTGTATATAGATACCACTTATTCTTTATTTATTCATCAATTGATGGATACTTGGGCGCTTTCCATATCTTAGCTTTATAAATAATGCTGCTATAAACATAGGGGTGCTAGCATCCCTTTGAATAAGTTTTCTTATATTCATTGGGTAAATACACACCAACAGGATTGTTGGATCACAAAGGACTTCTATTTTTAAATTTTATGGAAATTCCATACTGTTTTCAAATATGGCTGTATCAGTTTGCATCACCACCAACAGTTCACAATTGTTACTTTTTCTTTTTTTTTTTTAAGATTTTATTCATTTGACAGAGAGAGATCACAAGTAGAGAGAGAGAGAAGAGGGAGCAGGCTCCATGCCTGGCAGAGAGCCCGATGTGGGACTTGATCCCAGGACCCTGAGATCATGGCCTGAGCTGAAGGCAGAGGCTTAACCCACTGAGCCACCCAGGCAGCCCCCACAAGTGTTACTTTTTCACATCCTCTCCAACACCTTTTGTTTCTTGTAGTGTTGATTTTAGCCATTCTGACAGGTGTGAGGTGGTATCTCTTTCTAGTTTTGCTTTGCAATTTCCTGATGATACATGATGATGGACATCTTTTCATGTATCTACTGAACATTTGAATGTGTGCTTTGGGGAAACACTTGTTCATGTCTTCTATCCATGGTTTTATTGGATTATTTGTTTTTGGATGTTGACTAAAAACTGGATATTAAGTAACACACAAGACAGGTTTCCTTGAGCTTAAATTTTATTTGCATGAGTATCATTAACAGGAAAAAATATGCATATATGTATGTACAAGTGTGTTTATGTATACATCTATCTATCTATCCTCTATCCCATGTCTTCTAATTGTGGTAAATCCTGTAAGGTGGGGAATGGGATAGTCTGAAGAAATATGCTTCTGGATATGCTGGGTAAGCAAATTTAATTGCACTCAGATGCATTGGATATAAGTGAATCACTCAAATGAGTTATTTAATATTATATAGAAACAAATTAAAAGTTTATGTAGTTGAAAATAATAGGTAGTTAAAATAATTTTTTTGTTTGTTGTTTTTGTGTCTTTTTTTGTTTATATATACTATGGTGTGAATGTTTATGTCTCCCAAAATCATATTATGAAATCTAACTCTGTAAGTGCTAGTATTAAAACATAGGGGCCTTTGGGAGGTGATTAGGTCATAAGTGGGATTACAGTCCTTTTAAAGGAGACCCCAGTGAGTTCTCTTGATTCATTCATCATGTACGTTTACAGTGAGAAGATAGCCATCTATGAGGAAGTGGGCTCTCCCTGGATCTGCCCATTCCTTAATCTTGAACTTCTCCGTTCTAGAACTGTGAGAAATAAATTCCTGTTCTTTATAAGCTATTAAGTCTATATCATGTCCGTTATAGCAGCCTGCATGCAGAAGGACACTATGACCTAAAATGAGAGCAATAAATATAAAGTTTCAGTAAAGTCAGTTGGTACATGTTTTTTTTTTTTTTTAATTAGAGAAGACATGCTGCTTCATGTTAAACCTTGATATTGTATATGTTTCTTGAAGGGCCACTTCTTACTCCTTTGTGTGTTTTCCACAAAGTCCAGGATGATGCCTTACATAAAGGTAATATTTTATAAATACTGTTGGAAATATATACTTCTCTAAAATCTTATTTTGCCTACAGATTACTTGGATCCACTTTGCCTTGTGTAGAATATTTGAAATATATTAAGAACAGAATGTCTCTCTAAATAACATTTAGAATCATCATTAGTTTATGACTCCTGACTGATTTGTTTATGCAGTGATACTTACTGCAAGAACACTGAAGTTTGTAATATAATTTTGAATTAATCACCAAGCTAGTTTATTTTAACTTATGAAAAAATAATTTCTCATGTTGGTTTAATTCTGCTCTTATGTTATGGTCATGACATTTTCATTAAAATAAAGTAGAAAATAGAAGTAAATAATTAATGAAAAATAAAAAATAATAAATAAAAAAATAAAAGCAAATCTCTTGTGAAATGTTAAACTTTTCTTACTTATTTTGTTTTGCTTTTCTTCTACCATGCTGGCAAAGCTGTATATTGCAGATAGGTACAATTTTCTAGGTGCTAGGTTTGTTACTTTTGCTAAAATTTTCAAAATATAAGGAGTTGAATAGTCATGGATTGTTTATTAAACTCCTTATCTACACATATAAAAATAAAACAATGATGGTGACCTGGGTATTTCTAAAATTGTATTCTGTTTTTCCATACTATGGTTTACAATGTAATTAATAAAGATTCTGCATATATTAACATCATCCCATTCTATCTCATCTGTATGTCCATACAGAGCATGTATGATTTCTATTCATTGCTATGTTGTGGTGAAGAGATTGTCTGAAGTAGCCTATATTTATGCAGGTAGATCTTAAGCTACGGTGCTCTTGTTTATTTGCTTGTTCGTGATCAGTATGTTTGAAAGATGGTAACTATTGCATCAGGTGTGACGATTAAAAAATATTATTGGTGCCTGATACACTGTGATAAAATAGGTAAGTCAATTCATAATTTGTTAATTAAATTAGAAAAGAAATTCCTTTGGATTTGTTCTTTATTAAGAGTTTTTTTTTTTTTAACGAATGCCTTGGGATGTTTTTTGTGTAATATATATCACATGCCTCAACCTTTAAATTTGAATTTAGAAAAGAGTTATCAGAATGAGCCTAGAAAATATTGTTATGGGGGCGCCTGGGTGGCTCAGTGGGTTAAGCCGCTGCCTTCGGCTCAGGTCATAATCTCAGAGTCCTGGGATTGAGTCCCACATTGGGCTCTCTGCTCAGCAGGGTGCCTGCTTCTTCCTCTCTCTCTGCCTGCCTCTCTGCCTACTTGTGATCTCTCTCTGTCAAATAAATAAATAAAATCTTAAAAAAAAAGAAAACATTGTTTTGAAATATTTTTGTTCTGTTGTATTATGTTAACTTAGGAAATAATGGTAGTTATTTTTATTAGCATTTCCTACTTTCCACATGCCCTTACAGATGAGATATCATGTTTTTCCTACTCTTTTTATCGTGGTTGTTATATTCTTCATGATCAATAACAATCAATGAAAATTCATAACATTAATTTTCTTTGGGAAAGTGATATTTTAGCAGGAATCCATGACCAAAAATTTTAGCTGTTGTTCTTCCAGGAGATGAGACTATCAATGTTCCCGAAATTTCAAGAAATAGAACTTATTAATTGTGTTGGTTGATGTTTATTGTCTCTGAACTTAGAGGTGCATAATTCAATTTAAAATTTATTTTGGGGGCGCCTGGGTGGCTCAGTGGGTTAAAGCCTCTGCCTTTGGCTCAGGTCATGATCCCAGGGTCTTGGGATCGAGCCCCGCATCGGGCTCTCTGCCTAGCAGGGAGCCTGCTTCCTCTTCCCTCTCTCTCTGCCTGCCTCTCTGCCTACTTGTGATCTCTATCTGTCAAATAAAATAAATAAAATCTTAAAAAAAACGGAGTGGACCTTATGGGGGTGCTTATCTGAAATTGAGGGACATTATAAAAAAATAAAAAATAAAATTTATTTTGAATTGAAAACAAGATCTTACTGAAGTTTAGGCATCCCACTTTATATCAGGCCTCCAGTACATTCTAATTTATTTATAGAAAATGTCATAAACATGAATGACACTTTTCCTATTGCATTTATATGAAACTGCAATGACTCAAAGATGTCAGATTTGAAAAGCACTACCTTTCTATAATTTCTGTTTCTTAGGAGGAATGGATATACCATTTTAGCTCAATTATCCAACAGTATTCAAAACCACCATGAATTTTAAAACATAGTTATTACACCCTAAAAATCAAGTATGAAAATGTATAAACAACCAAATCTCTATCTGTAAATGAAATACTCCCACACAGACGGGTTTTAAAACTTTCTAACTTAAGGAATTTGATAGCACAGACTCAGGGTAGTAGTTTCAGTGCCTACAGTATACTTTCAGGGAGAGAGTAATGTAAGCTCTGAGTCACTTTCTGCCTAGAGATGACCTAATAGTGGTTCTGGCATTGTTTGTTTGTTTTTGAAAATACGTTCCTGGGCGTCATTCAGAAAATGCAGAGTTTGGCATCTATATAAATTAAGGATGATCTTTTTGAACTTTTGTCTTTCATTACATCAAATTAACATAATTGTACAGAAATTCCACTAAATTAAGCATTGTTAGGAAATGTGTAAATTGGAGCTACTCAAATTAGTTGCTCTTTGAACTATGTGCTGTTGGTTCAGGATTAGATAAGGAGTTTGAAGGCAAACCTAAATCATTGCTTCCTTTTTTGAGAGATTCTCAGCATATTTTCTTAAAATTAGCTGAAATAAACAATGTGTTTAGTCGCAAAGTGATTTGCATTTTTGCACAAACTCCCTATCTCCTTGAGAATTATAACAGATATTTCATGAAACATCATTGATCTTTACTTTGTTACACTGCTGTAAAGTACATTTAGAGTTGCCAGTTAAAGGTGTTAGTGTTGAGATGAAATGTCATGCATTTTTCTTCACTTCCATGCAAATGAACACAGTAAATTATTAAGACACAATGAAGAAAAAAAATTGACAATGAGTTCCAGATTTTAAAAATCACTTGCCATTCAATCCAAATTGTGAGTTTGATCAGTTACCGAACACTTTATAATGCACCCCCGGTAATTTTACAGAGATTACTTTTTTCTTACCAATTCTTGATTATTCTGTCTTGCAATTCAGAGAAAGCTAACTAATTTAAAATAAACTTCCGTTAATTTTGATTGTTATAAACTTAAAATTGATTAATTTCCATATACAGAGTTTAAAATGTTCACAATTTACATTAAATATATATTCTGTGTATACCTTGGAAAAATTATACTGAAAATTGAAATTAAACTGATGTTGTATATAGCTGCAAGAAGCCGTCTGTCCCATTTCATCTTACTATATAAGTTGTGTCAGGTAATTTATAAAATCCCTGCTGCATAACAAATCTATTTTTTGTTGGAATGGGTAGTAATGTTTCTTCTTATTTCGAAATAAGTGTTGGTCTATGAGTGCCTCTGCAACTGTATTTTTCCTAAGTGGCTTCATGGTCCTGAACTGAGAAAGCTCAGAGCATTAAACATCAAAGTAATATATTTTGACACAATTAGACATCAAGGAAATGCAATTAAAATGACACTGAGAGGGCGCCTGGGTGGCTCAGTGGGTTAAGCCGCTACCTTCGGCTCAGGTCATGATCTCAGGGTCCTGGGATCGAGTCCCGCATCGGGCTCTCTGCTCAGCAGGGAGCCTGCTTCCCCCCTCTCTCTCTGCCTGCCTCTCCATCTACTTGTGATTTCTCTCTGTCAAATAAACAAATAAAATCTTTAAAAAAAAAATGACACTGAGATATCACTACACACTTACCAGAATGGCTAAAATAAAATATAATGACAAGCCCAAAAGAAAAAAATATACCATTTGATGATACACAATGGCAAGTTGTACCATAACTTAACCATCTCAGACTAGTGTAGTGTTAAATTTGTTTTTCTAAGCCATGTTTTGGGTCACTTACCACTTTTCAAGGATATAAAGTGCTATCATTTTACTTAAAACTGTGAAATTTGGTCAGATTTAAATTTCAATTTATGTTAAAACATTCTGTAAACTGTGTTAGACTTTGACATTTGTTCCCTCAGTTCAGTGAATAACACTATATCATATTCTGAAAAATACGCTAATTTTTATTTTGAAAAATATCCCTTTTTCCTCTTATGGTAATTATTAATATTAATTAATAGTAGAATTTGATATGGTCCAATATGACCATAAATACTTTATAGTATATTATCAAATTTAATAATAAATATAATGTACTTCTTTGGACAATTTTTAAAGACCAGTCTACTCTTAAAACAAAAAAAATGGAGATGCACTTCTTTAGTTCACACAAATTTCATTTTATTATATATAACCTCAGATAAATTTCAACAAATCATAATTTATTAAAATCATGTCTACTTAAAAATCTCATAGAAGAGTTAAACCATCAAAAATAAAAATAAACACACACAACACACACACATCACCCATGTATTGGCAAATCACAATTGCTGTAACAATACATTAGGCATTCCACAGTTAAGGGCTATCAAAATTTCCATCAGTGACAAAAAGATTTGTATCCAAATGGACTGATTTGCCAGAATCCAAGAAAAAGTCTCCTAGGATTTATTTAAAGGTAAATATTTGAACAAATACTTCTTAAATTTAGGAAATTCAGAACATACGATTAAAGAATATTTGCAGTGCAGACTATATTCAATCCTTCCTTCAAAATGTGCCTTTGAGTACATAATTCTGTTTTCTCGATCTAAATTGAGCTGTCTTCCAAGGAAGTTTTCCAAAATGTGTGTCTCTGTGTGATAAATGTTCTAAGACCTAACATGCTTCATTGTATTTTTACTGTGCTCTCAAATTTAATCAATAATTTGGATTGATGTATAATACCTAGTTTCAAATATCTTTTCCATCTATAAAAACTCCCAGCTGTCTCTTTATATGCTATTACTATTGAGAATTGTGCTGTCAGTATTATTCTTGTACATTTTAGGTGATCTGTTCTTCTCTTGGGCATCATTTATGCTCTTCTCTGTTTTTGATATTCTTAAAACTCACCATAATGTATACGAGTGGTTTTTAGTGTGTGTAGTTTTCGTTTTGTTTTGTTTTGTTTCTGATATCTCGTGTTTGGCATCATTTTAAGTCTGGTATCTTTTATCTTTCTTTAATTCTCCAAAATTTATCTCAGTACTTATTTAAATATTTTCTTTATTTTTTTTTCTCTTCTGCTGTATTTGGGCAGAAGTCATTAATTTGTTTGTTTGTTTTTCCCAACTCATTTATTCATTTTACAGCTATATTCATCTTAGTCTCCATTTATTGTATTCTTTATTTCAACAATTTTCACTTAATTTATATTCACAGTATAGTATCTTTCTTTTCCTTGTATAAGTATATCATTATTTTATCATATACTTTTAAGCTATTTTTAAAAATATTTTATTTATTTATTTGACAGTGAGAGATCACAAGTAGGCAGAGAGGTGGGCAGAGAGAGAGGAAGAGAAGCAGGCTACCTGCTGAGCAGAAAGCCCGATGTGGGGCTTGATCCCAGGACCCTGAGATCATGACCTGAACGGAAGGCAGCGGCTTAACCCACTGAGCCACCCAGGCGCTCCTTTTAAGCTATTTTTTAAAAGTACAGTCATTCTTTTTTTTTTTAAGATTTTATTTATTTATTTATTTGACAGAGAGAGATCACAAGTAGACAGAGGTTAGGCAGAGAGAAAGAGAGGGAAGCAGACTCCCTGCTGAGCAGAGAGCCTGATGCAGGACTTGATCCCAGGACCCTGAGATTATGACCTGAGCTGAAGGCAGTGGCTTAATCCACTGTGCCACCTAGGCGCCCCTAAGCTATTTTTTTAATTCCTGTTCCCATAACACTTGGATTGGCATATAAAGTTAACCACATCATATTTTTTAGGTAAGTAATTGTACTTTTTATGTGCATAGTTATTTTGGTCCATGAGTTCAGCTCTTCTTAGGATCATCAAATCTCTGTAAAGTCTGGGTATGCTAGGATTTTCTAAGCAACAATAAAATACATTGAAACCTGGTAGCTTAATTATAATAATGTTTTCTTTCTCAATCATTCACAATAGTATTCCATTCTGAGTAGCTTCCTTCTATTTTGCAGCTATAGTGTTTGGAAAAACTTGAATTATGATATTACTGTGATAATGTGAATTAGTCAGGGTTTTTCAGAGAATCGGGAAGAGAAAAAAAGGAAGATATTCTCCAGGGCCAACTCTAGAAGTGACTATTAAAACATCTGTCCAAATTCAATTGAACAAAACTCAGAAATGCCATCTCCAGTGAAATACAAAAAAGATTATATATAGTTCTGGGCACACACATCTCATTTGACCCAATGATGTATATCAATGAAAGACTGAAGGCCAATCACCACTCCATGGGAGAATTTAAAAATAAATTTACTAATGAGGCCAAGAATTCAGAATCACCAATACTTCAGAACTAATAATAACTGCCTTCACTTGATGTTATTCTATAAGATAAATCCTACGGTCAAGTTTCAATTTTAAATTCTTAAATCCTTATGAAGAAGCATCATTTGGAGGGAGCAGTTTTCATAATTTATCATCCATCAGCCTTTTTTAAAAGATTTTATTTATTTATTGGACACAGAGAGAGAGAAAGAGAGCGAGAGAGAGAGATCACAAGTAAGCAGAGAGGCAGGCAAGCAGGGAGGGAAGCAGGCTTCCTTTTGAGCAGTGCCCGATGTGGGGCTGGATCCCAGGACCCAGAGACCATGACTTGAGATGAAGGCAGAGGCTTAACCCACCACCCACGTGATGAGAGAGCCACTCAGGTGCCCCTCATCCATCAGTCTTAATTGATTGGAGGAAAATGTGTGGAGGAATAATGCCTTAGGGAGCTAATCTCTCTAAAGAATTTTCAAGTCTTTACCCCTTCAAGGTTTTGTACAGTTCTGATAGCCTCTAAACATCCAGCGGATTTCTACAGTGACAGGCCTGTTAAAACCTTTCTTCAAACCAGGAATAGAGCTTGAAACATACCAGTCAAGGGCAACTTTGAGTATTTTAAGGCGTTTATCATCATTTCTTTGTTTTTGGTTAATATCTGAAATAGTTCCATCTTACACTTGGATAATTTCTCCAGAGCTGACTTTGAAGGAGGCATTCAGTTCCAGCTAGTTCCATATTTTGGCAAGAACTATACTTCTATATTTAAAAAAAAAAAACTTATTTTAGGGCGCCTGGGTGGCTCAGTGGGTTAAAATCTCTGCCTTCGGCTCAGGTCATGATTCCAGGTTCCTGGGATTGAGTCCCACAGTGGGCTCTCTTCTCAGCTGGGAGCATGCTTCCATTCCTCTCTCTCTGGCTGCCTCTCTGCCTTCCTATGATCTCTGTCAAGTAAATAAATAAAATTTTTAAAAAAACATATTTTACACCAGTTATTCATGTTTATTAACTAAGATATCACAATACAAATAATACAAACAGTTGCTCTTTATTAATACCTTCAACCAAGATAAAAAAATATGTCATATTTTCTCCAAAAATTTTATATCATCTGATAGGTCAGATATATATATAAAATTACATTTAAAGTTTTAAAAATATCAGCAAATATTTTCATTTAAATGCCAATTTGAAAAGAAATCTACTTTTCCAAACACGACTTTTTATCCTATTTATTTTGAATTTTGTCAACAACTGATAAAATGTTTAGCGAGACTATAAATGTTAGATCGAAAAAAATGATTAATAGATGTAGGTTCAAATTATTATGTTCCATTAAAAATGATTTAGTCTTTGATGAACATCTGTTTGGTAATATGTTGTATCCAGATATAGTCAATTAAAGACATATATAAAATTATAGGGAAATGACATCTTCCGTTCCATTATGAGTAGAGCTTTTAAAATGCTATTTGCCACAACCTGTCATCTTGTCATTATGTAGCATTATGTAGCAATTAAAAAATGTATACTCTTCACTTAGAAGTCTTTTGGAAATCTAAAATATGACTTCCTATGGTTTGTGTCTCCATATTGCTTTATTGCCAGTTAAAACAAATCCACATGCTTTGATTCAAAGGTAATAAATTCCTCTTATTTGGAAAAAGGATGTTTATTTTTGTTCTCTCACCCTTAGCAGGTGGTTTCATTTTAGCACACTTCAGAGTTATAATTTCATGCTTATTAAAAACATTTATTTTGATCTACATAGATGAATGAAACTTTTATTTTATTAAATTATTTGCCAAAAAATCTGTGAGTTTTTAAAATGTATTTCATTTGAAGGGTTATTTTAGAGCATTCAAAGAGGATCTAAGAGTGTGGTATTATGCAGTTTTTAAGTAGGTATGAAATGGTTAATTATAGGATTGTTTCTTTAGGCTTATGTATATTGTCCATTATATGCTATAAAATATTTTGAAAGTAAATTTAAAGTATGTTTTATGTAGTTTATTTTTTGGAAAAAAATATTGAAATGACTTATGAAATTCAGTATACTCTCAACATTAATTTATTTTGAAATTTACCAGTTGTCTACTGAACTATTATATGGCAGATATTACTTCAGACTACACTGGTAAATGAAATAATTGGCTTTGTAGAACTTTTATTTTAATGGGTGAGACAATTCAAAGCTATAAACCTTAATAAAAATGGCATAGTGCATTCAAAAAGGAAGAGTACAATGGGGAAAAAGAAAAATTCGATCAGGGTGAGAAAAATCAAGGTTGCTAGGCAGGGGATGGCGAGTTAAATCTTTTAATAGAAAGATCAGGGTACTTACAATGAAGCTGACACTTGAACAAATGTATGGAAAGGTGATGAATTTGCGCAGAACTATCAGCAATAAGGTCACTCCAGACAAAGGAATTGGCTATCTTGAAGGCCATAAGGTTGGATCATGCCTGGCATATCTGAGGAATAGCAAGGAGGCCACTGTGAGTGACTGAAGAGTAGCAGGGAAAGAGGTCACAGAGGTTAAATGAGTGGCTAGATCATGTAAAAGCTTAGAAGTCATTGTAAAACTCTGGCTTTTATATTTGGAAACTTACTGTGTGATAGAATTTCTGCTAATAACTGAGAGTTCAATTGTCCATAAACTTTCAAGGATTCTTATTCTAGTAAGACAGAATAAAGAGAAAGAGTTCATATTTTCACATGGTGTAACAAATGCTCGGAGATACAAGTGTAGGAAGCTATGGGAGCACAGACGAAGGCACTAAAATCACACCATATATTTGATGACTGTGACTATATATAAATTTGTATTTTCTAGATTTTTTGTAGTCATGGAATCACACAGTATATACTATTCATTGCCTGGATTTTCTTTTCTCAGCATCATTACTTTGAGATTCTCCAATTGTCCTTGCTCTATTGATGGACATTGATGAACATTTCCACTGTTTTCAATTCTTAAAAATAAAGCTGATATGAAATTCACATACAAGTCCTTGTATGAACATAGGGTTTGTTTTTCTTGGTTAAATGCCTAGAATAAAATGGCTATTTGTGTAACTGCAACATATTTTTCATTTAAAAATTTTTGAAACTATTTTCCAAAGTGGTTGTATCATGATATATGCCAACAACAGTTTAGATTTTTTGTTGCTTCTCAATCTAGCTCAGACCAAGTACAATTAGCCTTTATAATTTTAGCCATTCTAATAGATATGTAAGCATGTCTCATTATGATTTTAATTTTTATTTCTTTAATGTTTAAATGTTGAGAAATTGGCCATGTGCTTATAAGCCATCCATATACTTTTGGTGACATGTCTCTTCCATTATTTCCTTCACATGTAAAATTGGATACTCTGTTTGGTTATTAGTAAGGTTTTTTATTTTTATTCATTTTTAAATAATCAGAGTAGATGTCCATTATCAGATATTTAATTTGCAAATCCCTTCTCCATCTTTACGGTTTCTCAATGGAGCTTTGATAGCTGTGTCTTTCAAGAAATATGCTACTTCTTTCCTGGTACACGGAGGTATGACTAGAACATTATCAATGTTGACCTTTGCAAAGAAAATCATGGCTTAAGATATATGTAGTCTGCAGTTGTTGGGAGTGTTCACCATCCTTGCCTCTAACTCATCTCTCACTGCCCACACATTCAGGTATAGGGGAATATTGATTGACAAAATATTAATTGCCAAATAACACTAGTTAGAGAATAAGAAAAATGCAGGCACCTGATTATATAATATTCCTTAAATTAAATATGTTTTTATAAGTGCTATTGGAAGTAAATTCCTCAATACTTTAATCACACAGAATGATGGAATCCTAGATTTTTTTTCCTTGTATTTACTAAGAAAATGATCATGCCTCAAGTATATTAAAATGGAATAGGGAAAATTAAAAATTGCTTTAAGTCGATTTGTGTGTGTTGTGCGTATGTGAGAGAGAAAGTGAGAGAGAAAGAGAGAAAAAGAGAAAGGGAAAGACAGAGAGGTGGCTGCAGTGAATTGATGAGTTGCAGGATAGATTTTAAAGTTTTGTCTTTTGCTTTCTACATTTCCTTTTCCTTAGGTTCAAGAGAACAATCAGTAATATCTCAGATGCCTGCTGGTAACATCAGCAGAAAGAGTTAGAGGTTCCTAGAAAATTAAAGAAGAGATATAGTTTTCCTGACATAAGAAAAGTCATTTTTTGTCCCCAGCTATTTTCAATGATCTATACCCCACCTGTGTACTTGCCCAAGCACACTTCTTCCAAAAATTCCTGGGAGGTTCTTACAAAGAAATGCAAAAACCTCACTCCTAAGGATTTTGAGGGAACAAGGCAATGGGAAAACTAACAGTCACCACCAGACCAGGAAATAGCCTAAGCTATTGAGACAATAAATCAGTGGTAAAACTCCTAGTGCTATTTCAAAAGCAATCAAGGCCTTTCATTCCTTGTCCCAGAAAATGAGCCCAAGACCCCATCTAGTTTCTATCTGCTCTTGAAGCCTGCAGAGTTCCTTTCCCTTGTCCAACAGTTACCTCTGCTTTATTCTAACATTGACGTTTCTGCCCTCGGTGGAATACAAGCTTCATTCAGGTGAACATGCAATACATATTGCACAAATACATATGTGGATGTGCATGCATCCACAACCTTATGACCAACCATACACGGGATAATAAAACTCTCCCTTCTGAGTATTCATCTTAAATACTAAATAAAAATCTCTCTCCTGTTCAAACAGTCAAGGCTTTGGAACTTATTCCCTGTGAACTCCTTGTATGTTGTAAACAAAGATTCCTTTGTTTGACAACTCCACCTGTTTCTGTGATTCACCAAAGACTGACCTCAGTTAGTTCAGTTACTGTAATGTAATATCAAGCATATCTAGTTAGTTGATCATTTTGTTCAAGTCTTACATATCTTACCAATATGATGACCATTTGTCTATGTAATCTTAAAATAAGGGTGTTGAAATTATTTTCCATTTGTCGTCCAAGGTAGAAGTTATGATTTTTGTTCTTAGTTTTTCCCTATA
This sequence comes from Mustela nivalis, assembly GCF_964662115.1. NCBI lineage: Eukaryota > Metazoa > Chordata > Mammalia > Carnivora > Mustelidae > Mustela > Mustela nivalis. The sequence continues at coordinate 418,865 of NW_028136262.1, read as the reverse complement.
TATCCCCAAATCTGTTGTTACATATTAAAATTCAAGAATTATTATACTCCCGGGGCGCCTGGGTGGCTCAGTGGGTTAGGCCGCTGCCTTAGGCTCAGGTCATGATCTCAGGGTCCTGGGATCGAGTCCTGCATCGGGCTCTCTGCTCAGCAGGGAGCCTGCTTCCTCCTCTCTCTCTCTCTCTGCCTGCCTCTCTGCCTACTTGTGATCTCTCTCTGTCAAATAAATAAATAAAATCTTTAAAAAAAAAAAAAGAATTATTATACTCCCTGATGAATTCATCCTTTTACTCTTCTGTAATTTTGACTTGATCTTTATGTCTAATAATGAAATTTGCTTTAAAATCACTTTTCATTATCTTGATATAACCACCAAAGTTATAGTGTGATTAGAGTTAATATAGCATATTTTTTCTTTTACTTTTTAAAGCACTTCTATATTGAATCCTGACAAAGAAACAAAACAGATTTTTAACTCTGGAAGCATCTTTATAAATTATCTTTTTTTTTTTAATGAAGCAGTAGCAATTTTTGTTAAGGGACCTAAACTGAAAGTAGGTTTAGAAATTTATTTATTTTTTTATTTATTTAGTAAAAGATTTTATTTTATTTATTGACAGCAAGAGAGAGAGAGAGAGAGAGAAGAAGCACACAAACAGGGGGAATCATGTGCAAAGGGAGAGGAAGAAGCAAGCTCCTTGGGGTGCAAGTAGTCCCATGCAGGGCTGGATCCCTGTACACTGGAATCATGACCTCAGCCAAAGGCAAACATCTGCTTAAACAACTAAGTCATCCAGGCACCCCTAGAAAATTAAAAAAAAAAAAGACCTTTTAAAAACATTTTGTTTCTTTCTTGTTTTTTTTTTTTAATATTTTATTTATTTGACAGACAGAGAGACAGGAAGAGGAACTATAAGCAGGGCAGAGGGAAAAGGAGAAGCAGGTTTCCCACTGAGCAGAGAGCCTGATGTGGGGCTCCATCCCAGGACCCTGGGATCATGACCTGAAAAGAAGGGACACTTCTTGGAGGAAGCCACCCAGACACCTCTTTTCTTTGTTTTTAATATATGGCAACTGATGCTTCCCAGCCACGAGGAGCATATTACCCATTGATTAAATCTTTGATAACAACCTATTTAAAAAGGTGTGTAAATATATACTTACTCAGATTTATACACTTTGTGTTTTCTTCATAGTTTGGGGCTGGACCCCATGGTCACAACACTGCTTCCAGTCTTTGCCTTCCCATCTTTTGATACCAGGTATTTGGTCAGCAAAGCAAATTAGTATCAAAATTAATAAGCCCTTGGCACCATATCTCTGGAGCAGGGCTTGCTCTTAGCCAAGGCCCAGAGCAGTTGACCTCCCCTCGCTAGTGCTATAGCCCCAAGGACTAGGTCCCTGCCACCAGAACTCAGTCTTACATGTTATGCTAAGCAGACAAAACCAAACCAGGAAAGCTCCAACAGCTTTCACTGGCCTGCCTCATCTCCAACTCTCTCGATGTCTAGGCAGTACCAGATGACAGGGAGGGGTCTTGGTCCAACATATGGGAGGGAAGGAAGTAGCCACAAGCAAGTACCTGCCTCTCTGTTCCTTTCTTTCATGAGCAGGTTGTAAGGAGGAGGAAGAGGAAGGGGAAGAGAGGTGAACTTCGAGGGGTGAAGGCCTCAGGTAGGCAGCTGGCTCCTGCCAGTAGGAAAGGGACAAAGGAGAAGGCAGTGAGTCTTGCAGGGAGGGTGAGGGGTAAGGGTTACAGCTTATGACGGAATCTGGACAGGAGTAATAGGGATACTAGTCATTTGAGTCCACCATTGGCAAGCTGGGCTGGGTGTCAGGGCAGATAGGCCTCCCTGGGCAACGGCACATGAGAGAAGGTGGAATTCTTCTCTGAGGAGCAGGTGAAGCTTTGGGTGTTGGGAAAGCATAGACAGTATTGTTCCAGGGCCAAGGACAGGTCCGGGTACTCCTGGTTGGAGGTCAAGGCCACAGTATGATCCAGGTCTTCTACCAGCAGCTTGAAGGTACCACATGCCAGCCACCCCTCATTATTGTGTATAACTCTCTGGTGCACTTATTGGCTTATCCATCAAATGACTCCTTCAGCAGCTTAAAAACCACCTCCACAGGCACTCCAGGATATGGGAGGCTTCCAGAGTGAAAATTTTGCACAGGATCACCCCCAAAAGACCAGAAGTCACTCTGGTGGATGTAGATCTGGTCAAACATGGCCTTAGGGACCATCCACTTCACAGGCAGTCCACTGTTGGTTCTCATTTTATAGTAACTGATGTGGTGATATCTCTGGCAAGGCTGAAGTCTGAGATCTTCATCATGTTGTCCTTTGTCACCAGCACTTCCCTGGTGGCCAGGTCTTGGTGTATGCACTTCTTGGAGGCAAGGTACTCCATGCCTCAGGCTACCTGGTAGGCAAAGAATACCGGGTGCTTGGAGGAGAGTTGCTCTGCTGCATTGTGGCTGATATTGTAACAGTACTCCAGGTCAGGAGGCCTCTGGGCCTGCAGGTACTCCTGTATGTTGTCTTTGGAGGCATATTCCATGATAGTGTACGAAGGACCATCCTGTGTGCAGGACCCAGCAGGTTGATGGTGTCCTTGTGCTGTCCAATCATCTTCATCATCTCCATTTCTGAGATTAGGTTTGACAGGTCTTTCTCTGCTGCATCTGACTTCAACATCTTCACAGACACTTTAGTCAAATGGTTGGATTTGTCTTTGTCCAGCCCAATGGCCTCCTCCAACACCACTTGCCCAAAGTAGGCCTCTCTTAGGGGTCTGCCTAAACTGCCTACAACCAGCCTGCCTCAAGGCAGTTATGAACTCTAGATTATCCTCAAAAACATTAAACCACAAGCTAAAAATTCTCTTCACTAGGCCTCTGTCGCAGGTCTAATTTTCTTATCTTTCATCATTTATCTTTTTCCTAATTCTTATTTTCAGTATAGTTTATTTGGCTTCCAGGTGTTTCCCCGGGTTTCTGTATGCTGTTTCATAGGGAAGAATTATCCTGTCATAAAATTATTTCTTGAGCATTCATTACATCTCTCAGTTAAAATGGGTTCTTTTATGGTATTGATTCATTTGAGTTTTCTCAAAATGGGAAGAATTTTCAAAATGGTGTTTTCCTCAAGGTTCAGAGTATGTCTTAGCCTCATCTTTACTCTTTTTGAAATTCACTTTTCAAATTCTTGTCCCTCTTTTTATCTTTTTAAATTAAAATGTTTTATTTTTACTATTTTTTTATTTGAGTGTAGTTGATAGTCAGTGTTACATTGGTTTCAGGTTTTCAATATCTCCATACATTATTCTATGATCACTACAAATATAGCCGCCATCTGTCACCATATAACACTATTATAATATCATTGACTATATTCTCTACACTGTCCCATATCTCTTTTTAAAATCTCTGATTGTTATGTTTTCTGTTATTCCAGTTTTCGACCATCATTTTACTTGGTTACTTTAATAAAATATGCCTGATTACACACTCTATGCTGAAAACCATAGCATTTGATTTATAGTAGTCTTCTTCTTCTTCTTCTTCTTCTTCTTCTTCTTCTTCTTCTTCTTCTTCTTCTTCTTCTTCTTCATTAACATATAATGTATTATTGGCCCCAGGGGTACAGGTCTGTGAATCACCAGGTTTACACACTTCACAGCACTCACCACAGCACATACCCTCCCCAATGTTCATAACCCCACCACCCTCTCCGTAACCTCCCCACCCCCACCCCCCGGCAACTCTCAGTTTGTTTTGTGAGATTAAGAGTCTCTTATGGTTTGTCTCCCTCCCGATCCCATCTTTTTTCATTTACTCTTTTCCTGTTCCCCAAACCCCCTACATTGCACCTCCATTTCCTCATATCAGGGAGATCATATGATAGTGCCTTTCTCTGGTTGACTTATTTTGCTAAGCATAATACCCTCCAGTTCCATCCATGTCAACGCAAATGGCAAGATTTCATTTCTTTTGATGGCTGAGTAGTATTCCATTGTGTATATATATATATATATATATATATATATATATATATATCATTCATTTGTTGATGGACATCTATGTTCTTTCCATAGTTTGCCTATTGTGGATATTACTGCTATAAACATTTGGTGCACATGCCCCTTTGGATCATATAGCAGTCTTCTTTACCTCTATCAGAACCCCAGGAAGCTTTATTTATTTATTTACTCACATAAACAGATGATCCAACACAACATTTTTTGATGTTCCAATGTATTATAATGTCTTACCGCTTAACACTATGCTTACTGCTCTCTTTCACTGTCTGACTATATCCTCATCATCACTATGCCATTTAATGAGAAAGAACATTTGAACTCAGAGTTCTCTCCATATCAGGGAATGAAGACTCCACCCTTCTGTTTGTGCAGGTAAAATAAATGTTGATGTCTGTCCTGCACATACCCCATCCTGTTCACCAGAATATTCACCATCAAAATATATACACAATGAAAACCATACCTCACCACTTCTATTACCACCCAGCATGCTAAAAACACCATCATATGTTCCTGAATTATTGACTTGATTGATAACCCCACTTCCACACATACTGCACTCCTTTCTCCATGCAAATTTATTTTGGTACAGCAATTTAACCTAAAAATCAAGTCAAATGATTTTATTCTGCTGTTGAGGGTCTTTTGGACAATACTTCTGCCATGTTTTGTGCCTTGCTAATATTTTTAAACAGTCAGGCAACTTTTAGCCTTATTGAAATACCTGCTAAGATACCTGCAGTGCCTTTTGGAGCCCTATGACTATAAAAATTAATTGCAAATATTCAAAATGTTTACTATGGTGTCACTATTTAGGGCCACCACCAAGTATGTTTCAGAAGTAAGCATAACTGTTACTCTTCCATAAGGCAAAAGGGCATATTTTCAGGAGTTCCATCTGCTGTACCAGGAGGTGAATCAAGTAATGATTTTTGTCTATAAAATAATTCACTTTTCAATCTAACATTCCTCATTCCACATTATAATAATAAAAACTAGGAGGAGACTAAAACAAACAAACAACTACAACTACAACAACCAGCTTTTCCCACAGTGGAAAAGTAAATATAACCTTAGGAGTAGCCTGAAATTTATTTTTAAATATTTTTAAGATAAACGTTGTTGTTAGAAAACCATATATTTTATATTACTAAGAAATAACAGGCAACGTTTTATGAACTTCTAAAAAGTCTAGTTACTTGTATTTATCTATTAAGTCATCTCTTTATGAAGTAGAACATGATCACACCTCTTGTATCTACCCAAGTTTGTATGCTTTGGTTGTTTTATGTTTGCTATTTCCTTGCTTAATTTTTACAATATTTGATACATAATAGTATCTTTAAGTCCATCTATGGTTTCACAGAATTTGTTTGAACTTTATAAAAATGTACCATACTTTTTGCACTGTCCTTGTTTTACTTCTCTATTAGCTTTCCAAGTTTTATTCACTTTAGAGTGTGTAGCTATCATTTATTTTTACTCCTCCATAATGCTATGTTTACAAATTTGTATTTATCTGTACTTTTAAAAATATCTTAATTATATACCATTTCTCATCTCACGTAACACTCATGTTACTTCTACACTTATCAGATATTATGTAACGGAAAACCACAACTCAGCAACAATAGAACACCATTTTTCAAAATTAAATGGCTTACCAGAATTCTTTAATTCTATCCTTTATTTGTATTAGATGACCCTTTATTCTGGTATTTGGCATTGTTCATATGGAGGAAAGCTTATAAGTTGATATTCCATAAATAGAAGGATTTATTATGATTGATTAATTATTTTCATTTAGAATGCATAGAATATGGTTGATTTAATATTTCTTTCTTACTCTCTGCCTGGAACATAGTGCTATCTATACAATAGCCACTAAAATATTAAGTTAATTACCTAGACTTTAAACTGCATATTAATAGGAATAGCATACAGAACTCTTCTCAGATTGGGACACCTGGGTGGCTCAGTCAGTTAAACGCCTGAGCCTTTAGCTCGGGTCATGATCTTAGGGTCCTGGGACTCAGTTCTGCAACAGATTCCCTGCTTAGCCGGGAGTTTGCTTCTCCCTCATCCTGCTGCTCCCCCTGCTTGTGCTCTCTCTCACTCTCTCTCTTACAAATAAATAAAATTAAAAAAATAAATTCTTCTCAGATAGCTAATATAGAATATCGTCTTTGTATTCATCAAAGGGAAAGTGCCATATAATAATGAAATCCAGACTACTTCAAATTCACTTTTTAACCAGTAAGAAAGTACTGGAAACAAGCCAAAAATGTCTTCAATGAATTAAAGAAATAGATTGATTTTCAATATCTTAATGTTTCTAATGTTAAATTGCAAGATTTTTATACTAGATATCAGTGTAAATATTCATTATACAAGGATATTCTAAAAATAAACCCGAGAAAACTACTTGATATATATGATGACAAAAACGAGTTTGACCAATGTCAGTTTGGGTAAAATTTACAACACCTACCACCTGAAACTCTTGTTCTATATGGTGCCATCTTGTGATGCTGGGCAGCGGCAGTGAGCCACAGCTCCCAGTCAGCTAGAAGATTACAGGGGTGAACACCTGATATTCTTACAAGCATTCTATATATAGAATATATATATAGAATATATATATTCTTCTTTTTTTAGTGTAATATTTAATAAATTGCATGTGATATTTGATACTTTGTTATAAAATAGGCTTTGCTTAAGATGATTTTGCCCAAATGCAGGCAAATGTAAGTGTTCTGAGTATGTTTAAATAAGCTTAAGGTAAGCTATGATATTTTATTGTTTAGGGGTATTAAATGCATTTTCAATTTTTTATGTGTTTCTCTGTACATAGCCCCCTTGTAAGCTGAGGAACATCTCTATATGTATATGTAGCCTTGGTATGGCTTACATATTATTGGCATGAAACATCTAGAACAGTACGTGTGCCATAGAATTGTCTACAACATCAAACAAGTTTCTTGAAAACTTGTGCCAAAGGGGTTATGTCTTTAAGGATTCTTATTTCAGAAGGGTTCTCTCAAACGTAAGATTTTTCAGAAGTTAAGTGAAAATCTGACCAAACTAAACATTTTTCCATTTTCCCTAGTGAGCAAAGATAGCTAAAATCTATCTGCCATTTTCAACACTGTACTCAACGATTGTAATTCTAATTTAAGAACAGATTATTTATATCAAAACCACATGTTGGCCTAATCTTATACAATATTCATAAGTCACACTCAGACCCTTGGACACTTTTATTTGTTGAGTCTATATGGTACTACGGACATTCATCTTTTTTGACCTCATAGCTTCATGTATGTCTATACTTTTGAAAATACATGCATCATAGTTCCATTGTAAAATGTCTGGGTTATAAAATGTGCTATGCTATCAAAATGGTAATAAGAACATACAAATGACCTGATGTAATGAACTGGACCAGATTGCCAGATATCACATTTCATACCAGAAAGATTCAGTGGTAAGTTTTAAAATGGCCAGCTATACATTGACTGAATTATAACTCATTTAACTTCTTTCTTTGTGTACAGTATTATACATTAGTCAGTATTATAGTAAATAAGTACTTTGGACAGATGTAAATATGCTGTAATAAAAAATGTTTTTCTTCTTTCTTTTAGTCCTTTTTACTTGTGAGACTAGCCACAAATACCATGCCTCCCCCAAAATAATTTGCAATCAAAATTTATCTCTAAATGAATTTATTGCACAGAAAATATATATATATATATACACTTACAGTAGACATGTTCAAAAATAGTTACACAACAGCAGGGCCCTAAATGTAAGCAGTATAGTTGTTTTGTTTTGTTTTGTTTTGTTTCTTTTATAAAAAAGAGGTTATGTGAAATATTGGGATTTTATTTCCAGGCCTAGTATTTCAAGACAGTTAACTACACTTACGGTGTCAACAGCCTCTTGTTGGCAGTACGATTTTATTGGCTCCATGGAATAACAGCAAGAATTTACTATTGCTTCTTTCTTTTATGACACACACAGAAAAAAAAAATTGACACATTTGCTCAAGACCAACCAGAATCATTTTAACCTATCAAAATTGATGGGAGGCCTTCACTGCCAAAGTCACTGCTGCGTTTTCACAATTCATTGCAGACAATCTGCTACTCCCATTATGATAAAGGAGAGAAGAGTCATAATCAGGGAAGAAAGCTAGATTAATACTTGAAATTATCATTGAATTATTTAGCCTGCTATAGGATTATTATTATTAGTGTCATTTGATAATTTCTCTCATTTTATTAAACACAACTGTGAGTAATTACGCTACCTAATATTTCTCTGTATTGGCTGACTAGCTAGCAAACATTCATGAAAATATCCATTAGCCACACATATAAAATGCTGCATTATGATGCTGTTGAATCAGAACATACCACTACCTGATCCTGTAGCTCTTTGAGGATTTGCAAATCAATTAATTCTATCTTTGTTGGATTCTTCCCATACAATTAGAAAATTTATAATCGAGTCCATGAACATTATTAGTTTTGCCATTTTAAACCAGCAATCACACTTTGATTTTTACAACAAAAGCAGAAATATAAACACACACATTTGGATCAGTTTTCTGTTAGTCTGTCTGGACTTCAAAATCCTATTCCTCAAGATGATGCACACCAAAGTTCTGGATTAAACAAGAAATTAGATGGCACCTGAACACTTGGTTTAATATTCTCAAAAGGACTATGCAACTTCTTTCTTACATTAAGACATTGTTTTACAAAGATCCACACTTTTATAATGTTAGTATTTTTAATAATCAATAAAGTCAATTAATCATGATTAAAAATCAAACATAAAAATTTCTACTTTTTGCTTTTGCCCCCTCCATTTAGAACTTATTTATAGCCTGATAATTCAAAGGTCCCTATGTTTATGAAAATCTGGACAGAAATAGCTCTAAGATCCCATTCAGAACTTGATATTAATCTAAGTCTTTTGGCTCCATTTATCCTGAGAGCAAAGAGTAGGACAAAGGATTTGAGTACTGTTAGTTTATCTGGGAGATTATCCAAGGTAGAAAAGAATGGGAAAGTGATACAGTGAAGAAGCAACTTTGTCAAAGAGGTACATTGTTGATATAATTGTTGTGGATAGAAAATGAAGGCTTGCTTTTACTGAAAGGTCCTGAGAAACTTCTTTAAGTTGTCCTCATGAAGACCTGAAAACTGACAATTTTACCTATGGTTCTTATTTCCACTTCACTGAGAGCTGTCCTCAGAGGACATTAACTCTCCTACACTTTTGGGTTGTGTTGGAGACATTCTAAAATGAGAGAGAGAACATGAGATGCTATCACTGTTAAGTAACTGCAATTTCCCATGGAACTATCCACCACAGGTTTGGCTATAATCAGGAGTTGGGCCTTGATATCAGAGGGATTTGAGGCAGTATCATTTTAGGTTAATCATTATATCTGAAATTTCCAAAAACTTTAACTGATGAAACTTTGATTATAAATCTATAAATATAACAATAAATCTACAGTATTCAAATTATTTTCATAGAAATACACAAACAAAGCATCAATTGACTAATATTTAAATGTTACAAAATACTGAACTGAAAGAATTTGGTCATATAACAACGTGTAAGAAGTAGAACTTAGGTTTAGGTTAGAAGTCAGGATGCATTTGGGACTCAGTTAAGAAATTGAATGGAGGGACGCCTGGGTGGCTCAGTGGGTTAAGCCGCTGCCTTCGGCTCAGGTCATGATCCCAGGGTCCTGGGACCGAGCCCCAAATCAGGCTCTCTGCTCAGCAGGGAGCCTGCTTCCTCCTCTCTCTCTCTGCCTGCCTCTCTGCCTGCTTTTCATCCCTCTCTGTCAAATAAATAAATAAAATCTTAAAAAGAAATTGAATGGATGTCTGACTATCTTATAGGTTTGCTAAAAATCAGTGACTTTGTGTTCACGTGTGGCTATGCAGGAATTTTTAACTTTCTCTAAGAAGTTATTAGATTTGATTATATAATGGCAGTAAAGAATGGGGAAAAGCAAAGTACAAACCCCATAAAGACAAAGACACTGAGTATGAGAAAAGAGTAATAGATAAGAAGAATCAATGCATTTGAGGAAAATGGGAATTGAAATACACAATGATTGTTGATTTTTTTAGATGGAGAAAAGAAAACTAGCTTGCAAGAAGGAAATAACAGAAGACATGCTGTGATGTGATACAGAATCCTGGAAAAGGCAGTAACGTGGAATAAAGGAGTAGGGAGAGCATATCAGGTAATTTGGATAGGAAGGAGTTAGGAGATAATTGCTTGATAAATTTTATATGGCCCACTTAAATGCACAGATTTCTCTTCTTTAATTTATATGGAGAACAGGGTGTCCTTTCTCTTCCCTTTCAGAGCACCCGAGGTGTACTCTTTCAGACTGAAAACCTAAAAAGCTCAGGACTCAGTTGCTTAAGCACAGCTGAGAGGACATATTTCAATTAAGATTTACAGTTTGCTGTAGGTAGTAGACTGCCAAAAGTGGTTTAACCATATTTTTCATTTAACAAGAAGACTACAGAGAGTGTTTTCTGGTGTTGGTTCAGAGTCTTAAGAAAGTCAAGTGAACTATCTTAGAGGTTTTCATGGCTTTTTATTCACAGTTGAAAAAATTGCTGTTGGAGTTCTCACTATTAAGCCCACATTTCTGGCAGAAAGATAGAGGTAAAAGAGAATGATATCTTGTACGACTGATACTTTGTCATAAGGTTACAATGTAACTAGAAAAGAGACAATAAAATATTTGATGTTGTTTTAAGTTTCCTTGTTGTCAATCCCTCAGTGCTTTCTGATATTAAAGGAAAGAGTAGATGGATATTGACCTGGCAACTATCAACACCTGTCAGTCTCTCTTGGATAACCAATATCTCTATAATCTCTTCTTCCCAGTAAAAAAAATAAAATATATTCATAACCCACACTGTGCCATCTCAAGTTACTGCACCAAGATAAAATTACAATGATTTTCAGTTGTTCCAAATGGACAGAATACCCTTCCTTATGATATCATGTCTTATAAGATAGATAATTGGCATGCTACCAATATACCCAGATGTGACTGTGGAAGAGACAGGGAAAAAAATAATAATATTTATTTATTCCTTGGGTTGACCCTGTTTACACAGATGCATTACTATTAGAAAAGGTTGGTTTGGGACATTGGAATGAATTTACTTAATGGGTCTGTATGTAATTGGGTTGGAGGAAATTTTTAATTTCTACAAAAATTATTAGAATTCGATCTTATTCTCTTTTGTTGATTTTCACATGTTAACAAAGCCAACGTTTTTTTCTAGCAGACAAGATCTTAAATCCTAACAAAACTCAATTTTCCCTTTTTTTTTTTAAAGTTTGAGAGCCTCATGTTCTCTCATGCTGCTTTAAATACAACTCAAAAAAACAAAAGGAGCTAAATGGGGCAGTAAGACCAGACTTTTTATTTTATTTTATTTATCTTATTTTTAATTAAAAAATTAAAGATTGTATTTATTTATTTGAGAGAGAGAGAGAGCATGAGTGGGGCAGGGGGATGTAGCTGCAGAGAGAGACTGAGAAATATACTCCCTAATGAGCAGGAAGCCCAAAATGGGGCTCGATCCCAGGATCCTGACTGAGATCATGACCAGAGACAAAGGCAGATACATGTGCAAAATCCCTTTTTTTCTGGGAAACAATACTTTACAAGAGATGTTTGAAAAAGTACTGGGGAATCAACTTTAATCGGAGATACAAAAATTTAATTGACTTTTGTAAAGCTACAGGGATCCAAATGATGGGAATCCCAGCCCGTTTAGGTTGTGGACCACAGAGTATTCTTCTCTGAAATTTTTTATTTTCTTCCATGTCTACTAACTCCAGTCCAAGTTCACTGATCTCTTTTTAGATAGTGCAAAACATGGCAAAGAATACCAAACAAGTGCCCAATATTCTACATTTATTACATCATTTCTAACATATAGAAGTGTGTTATCAAGGCTGGTTCTGTGAACGAACCTAGTTATGCTAAAGTGTGTTTTGTTCTCCAAGAAATTAAATGCATGGTTATCACACAATTATAAAATACTTGTGTCAAGAATTTTTATTCAAAAATTAATAAGAGAAGCAGATATTAAAACTAGTTCACATGGTTATTTGGGATATAAGCAGAGTTGTGCAGCAGAAGTGCTCTGGGCCCATAATTTGGGTTATAGAATTTATGTTTTCTAATGAAAAATCACTAACTTGCATTATTGTTAACAAGAATCCTGTGCATTACCATCAGTTTTCTCCATTATAACCTCTTGCTCTACAGTTTGTAAATAACTTTGTCAATAGCAAGCTAATAAACAGGGTGACTCCAATGGATTGAGATAATCTCTAGAGTTTCTGCTACATAATGAACAGGACTCCATTGAAAGGACACCTAAGAATTTATTTTGCCCCAAAATTTGATCACTTTTTTCACTGTCCTTACCTATTTTCCAAACCTAGTCCTTTTGCTTCACCTTTCAGTCTACGGACAACCCTGTATCTGACTGACTTGTTAATTCTGGGAATGTCTTGCAGATTAATTTGCTTGCCCGAGGTGGTTCCTCTAATTGATGTCTAAGAACCCTAATTAGTTAAGAAAACTTTTTTTTAACATTTTCATTGCTATTTATTATTATTATTATTATTATTGCTAATATCTCTATTATAAATAATTCACAAGGGCATCTTTCTGACAAAAGACAAAGAGCTGGCTACTAGTAGAAAAAGTACATTTAACTCTGTCAGTGAAAGTGGTAAAGGGATTTGAGAAAATAAGGCAAAGCAGTGGAATTACGTGTTAAAACTTTAAATATTATAGACACATTTACTTAATTTCTAATACTGTTGTTGCTTATAATTAAATAAGATGTTTTCCATGAACCACGCATTACAGCAAATATATTGTTTATACAGATTAAATTTTCATCAAAAGGGACGCCTGGGTGGCTCAGTTGGTTAAGCAGCTGCCTTTGGCTCAGGTCATGATCCCAGCGTCCTGGGATCGAGTCCCGCATCGGGCTCCTTGCTCGGCCGGGAGCCTGCTTCTCCCTCTGCCTCTGCCTGCCATTCTGTCTGCCTGTGCTTGCTCTCTCGCCCACTCTCTCTGATAAAGAAATAAAATCTTAAAATAAATAAATAAATTTTCATCAAAAAATTGTAAGTGTATTTTATTGTAGGATATGATAAGCATTTTGCAGATGAGAAAAGTGAAATTTAGAAAAGTATGTCTTTTCAAATCCCTTATACAATATCTGGCCTAGATAGAAGGATATACTATCACAATTGAGGAAGATAATTGAGATTACTTAAAATGATAAACTTTACTGTATAGGGATTTTTACAAGTTTGCCACAGATTCAGATTCTTTTAAAATATATATCTATTTTGTGTAAAGAGAATGCACTGAGAAGTAAAAAGAAAGTGATATATCAGTGCTATCAACTAATGGCTATAATATCATCACCTTATTTATGAACAATGAAACAGTGTGCAATATTTAAATAAATTTAAATAAATTCCTATTTATTTTATATATTTATAAATTTAAATAAATTTCTATTTATTTATTATTAAAGAAATTCCTCTAACAAACAGTATGTTTTGAAGGTTGCTAGCAGGAAAGTGTTGTACGACATGGAAGTAATCAGAAAATGTGATCTAAAATTCTGCTTTCAAGGGCGCCTGGGTGGCTCAGTGGGTTAAAATTCTGCTTTCAAGAAGCTATCACAGTAAGTACTGAGCATTAGCTATTATATGCTATGGATGAATAACTGAAATCTACATTTGAAACTAATGGTACACTATATGTTACCTAATTGAATTTTAAAAAGTTAATAAAAAAAAACCACTATTTTATAAAACAATATTCCCAACAGGCTCTTTTGCTTTAAAATACTCACTTTGTAATGAGAGTCATTACTTTTGTCTAGCCAATTCTTACAGCACTGTTTATCCCTTCTCTGCTTTATCCCTTCCCAGTATCAATAAAGGCTCACTTGGGTTACATAGAAGCCATGAGAAGGCTTGTAATAGATCTGGCTGGTTTTCACCAGCAATTTGACCACCATGTGCACAGGAAGTCTATTGATAAAGTCTTTATTGCAATAAGTTGCAAATACATGGATGATTTTGAATTCTCTTTCTTGAGGTCTTGTTTCATGATAATAAATTTAGGGTGGCTTATTGGAATGGATGTTATTAACATATCTTCATAGTTATAAGCACATGGAATTGTAAAATAGATGAATGAATGTGGCATTACTGACAACTGTCCTCATTTTGAAATCAAATTACAGTGTACTAAGATGAGGAAGCAAAGCAGATTTGGGATTATGAGTGAAATAATTTAAAAAAGTCTTGGGGTATGATCAGACTATTGGGTAATTCAGTAGAAAAATGTCAACTGATTGAGATTCTGTGTTCCCTGATTTCAGAGAGAAGTTAAGATAAATAAGTAACACGAGGAGACTAGGAAGCCAAACATAAGTGATAATTTTGTGCCAGGGTGTGTTTACATCTGTTTATCTTCTTGCTTTACCACTAAGGTTGCTCCTAGAGGAGAGTTTAAATATGTGTTGGAGCTAATCTCTGTGGATTACACAAGAAACCACATCCTACAGCTCTCCCTGAAACACCCCTTATGATTTCAATGTAATTTGGTTTTTGCATTTTTAGAAATAACAAAATACTTTGCAAACTCATCTACTTTATTACCATCACAAGTGAGTCAGCTGACTCCACATTTTAACACAGTGACAGTCACAGAGGAATGGAGGAATGAGTAGAGTTATCAATATATGTGCTTTTAAGAAGTATGACAGGGTAGCAGCTATTTCCAGGAACCAAAACATGGGTTTTGTGCAGGAAAAGTGATGGAATAAATGACTCATTTCAGAGGAGTTCTATAACATATTAGTTCTATAATGTATCTTCAGCCCCCAATTACCCGCTTTGATCTAAAGATAAGGATTTACAGTTAAGGTCCCATTTATGATTTGACTGGTGTGGTCTGAATCATTTTTACTATTGTTTTGACTATTACTTGAAGCCTATAGTAGTACTTGGGATATGTGTTGTGTATTCTGTGAACATGTGCTATTTTTAGATTAGATAATTTCTGTCTCGAACCCCTGTTCATTTGTTTGTTTTTGTTTATTTGATAGTGGTTTCAGTAAATGGATATATCTGAAAAATTGCAAAGCCACTATTAAAACAAGTTATTATTATATATAGCATGGAATTGCACATTCCTCCTTTGAATCCGACAGAGCTTCACCATATCCTTAACAATTTGGGAAAAACATGCTATTATTTTTCTTTATAAAATTTCTCCTGTTAGGCTGTGATGGTTGTCATCAGCAGTAACTCCTCTGAAGGCTTTGTCAAAAGAGTTGAAAAAATTGGAAAGGTGTGTGAATGAAGCTGTTTGCTGAATATAAAGAAAAGAGCATTGAAGTACAATTCACACTCTTACTTCTCCTTCTATGCTTTCAGATGTTTGACATTTGAAAATTTTGCTTCTAGAAGAGATGCCCTATATAATTCTTACTTTAAGGAGCAAGTTGCTTTTATAATTTTTTTTATTATTCTACCATTCCAGTATTTCCATTTAAATTAAATTCAATACCATTTAAAAAAAATCAAAAGTGCAGCCAGTATTCAATTCCTGGGCTAAATAATTTTAGAAAGCTTTGTGTTATTGAACCTACAGGGTTTTTCTGTAGTTTTAACTCTTTCTTTCTGTGATTTTTCCCATTAGTCACGTAAGTGACTGCAATATAACAGACATTGAGGATAAAGAAGGACTGAATAGAACAATCCTTGGCCTCATGAAGTTGAGAATCTAGCAAGGGAGTCAAACAATTCAATCATTCAGAGACAATTTATTGAGTGCCTGGCCTAAAATGAGCACAACAAAACCCCAGGCCAGAGGAATCATTTTAATGGGAGAGATAGATAATAGGTAAGCCAACTTTAAAAAAAAAATCGTACTGCTTTTTCGTTAATAGAGATGCATATTTGAACTAAATAAGCACATTTTAAAAAGAGCAGTGATTGAGAAGAGGTTTTTTAACTGAGTGGTCCGAAAGGGCCTCCCTGAAAAAGTCTGTTTTGAACAGATTTCTGAATAATATCAGCTAGGAAGCTGCGTAAAAATCTCAGGGATGGGTGATTTTTCCAGTCGAAAAACTCTAAAGGCTCCAAAGTCACAATAGAGCTATAAGTTTCTCTAATAAAGTAACTTCTGACAAAGAATGAGAAGAAATAACTAACCCAGGTTTGAAAGAAAAGGGACAGACTTTCTATGGAATTCATATTTAATTAAAGCTCTAAAGGACAAAAATACAATAGAGCAAAATTCTGGTCACGCTGATATACCTAACGAAAGTTCATAAACAAGGTGTGGGTAGCAAAGAGTGTGTGGGAATGTTGGTAAGAACAGTGGGGAAGAGTCATCCCTGAACATGTTCTTAAATGAAGCAATTCTTGGGTTGTATTAAAGGGTAAATTGGAGTTTGCCTAAGTGATTAGAGAAGGATGCCTCAGCTTATGGAAGTTCAAAGCCATAAAGATGTGATAAACTACTGCAGATATTTTCATGTATATTTGTTGTTGCTTCTAGTAATGGTGATCTAAAAACTCCTACTTAAGACAACTAAAAATCCAGACAAAATAGCTTTTAAAGTTAAAAATATCAGAATGATTATAAAAATAAGTGAGGGATTACTGGGCCAAAATACGAAATACAATGAGAGCCTAGAGATATATGCCCTGAAGCCATTTTAGCTATGAGAGCATTTGAAACTGCTAAAACACACTGAGCTGTGTTGTTAATAGACTCTTGATACTAGAGAAACAAATCCAGCAGCAATCAAATTTGAGGACTTTGGTACAACCCAAATTTAACTTGAGATCCCCAAAGCACAAGGAGAAGCAGAAATAAGACTATAGCCTACCTTGCCTTCTGTGTAAACTGAGAAAGCCAATCACTGAATTTGGAGTATGATTGTCTTGTAGAGTCTCAGATATAAGAGAAAATCCTACCAAGGAGGACCATACCGTTATTATAGCTCTTAATTATCCCTACTCAATAAGAGTTTCAAATATAATGTCTTGAACATAGCAAAATGTAACAAAGCACACAAAGAAAAACCATTAACAAGATTTGATAGACAGAATGGGATTAAGTATGATGTTAAAATGATCAATAAAGATTGTAAAATGGCTTGATTACTCTGCTCAAAGAAATGAAAGGGGAAGCAAATTGAACAAAAAACTGACACTAAAAATGATATTGAGAAAGGTTTTATAAATGAACCAAATGGATACTCTAGAACTTTAAAGATATGACAGCTAATTTAAGATACCACAGGGGTGCCTGGGTGGCTCACTTAATTAAACCTCCAATTCTTTTTCCTTTTTTTTTAACACCTTAATTTTATTTTATCTCTTTCAATTTGGCTAAGGTCATGATGTCATGGTTGTGAAATAGAGCCCAGAGTTGGGCTCTGTGCTGAGCCTGGAGCCTGCTTAAGATTCTTTTCCCTTCTTTTTCTATCCGTCCCTGCACTCTCACTTGCTCACTCTCTCTTGCTTGCAAATAAATAGATAGATAGATAGATAGATAATAGACAAAGAAAAATAAAAGCAGATTATGAAAATAAATATAAAGATTTTGAAATGAAAACAAGTTCAAAATAAAATAGAGAAGACCTACACAGCTAAAAGTTCATTCAGAAAATCTACTATTAAAGAAGTCAGTATGACACAGTGTTAAGATATCAAAAGATTTGAGCATGTACTTTACAGAAAGGGTAATCCAAATGGCCACTCATATATAAAAACTGTTTATCTTTATTATGAATCTGGAATTAAATTAAATTAAATTAAAAATAAATTAAAACCTAAAATGACATACTATTACACACTTACCATATAGGGCAACAGTAAAATTGCCTTGCAAGAATGTGAAAGAATGAAAGTGCCCATAATAAAAACATTTGAGGTAAGTTGGACAATATTTAGAAAACTTAAAAATAAAAATAAAAATTTGGTCCATTCCTAGAAATACAACATGGAACTAAATGAATATTTTCACCAGGATATGCAAACAGATGATTATAGCTATTTCATTCATAACGGCAGATCAGTAGTGGTCTATTTGCACAATGTTACATTAAATAAGAGAGAATATTAACAAACTGGGAGGAGGGGCTAGGTTGTTATCAGAAACAGATCTTCTATGGTGCTGATTATGTTCTATTTCTCAAAATCTTTAAGTTAAAAAAGTTTTCAAATTTATATCTAGATAGATAGATGATAGATAGACAGATATCCCAGAAGCTGCAATGCTAGGCTAAGACCAGGCTTTAAAGGGCTTTTCTATACTCTACTAAATACTTGAAACCATTCATTATATCATAGCTCAGTGTTCAAATCTCCATTTGTTTCCTCAGTTTCCTAATATTTACCTTAAGGTGACCTGATTCAGACTTTTGATCACCTTTGTCTAAATATTTCTATTTTAACAAAGTCCTTTTTAACACTGAGAGACTAAAACTTAGAAAAATACTCTGATTGTTATCTCACTAGGGTGGAAAATATATAGTTACCCATTAACTAATGATATCCATGTCTACATTAGATCCGTGGCATTTTTAATTCTTGGGAGCTTTTGGTTAAATGAAATTTTTAAGCTTCCTTTAAAGGAAGCTTTAAGCCATCACCACATGAATAAAATTAAAGAACCAAATGAAAACAGGCCAAGTATTTACAGAGTAATAGAATGTGCAGTGGAAAGAGTATAATTCTGAAATCATAAAGCCTAAATTAGTGTGATGCATTTTTGCTACCCATGTAATCATAAACCAGTTATCTAAATGTGTTAGCCTCAGTTTTTTCACCCATGAAATGGTGATGATAATACTTATTATGCAGCGTTGTTGTGTGGATGTGATGAAGCATGGAGCATGAGAGTCTCATATTCCATGCTAAAATGATAGCTATTTTTATACTTATAATAATTCTAGTAATAGTAATTAAATTGTTCAAAATGGTAATATTCATTTATATTGAGGCATTGTATTGACTATTATTAGACACATTTACCAACATAAATTTCATTTTACTTTACCCCCTCTGAGGATATATATTCCCTAATTCAATATGAATCTCCTTATGAATAATAATTATCATAATAAATATGCTGATTTTTCTTCTATTTGTTTTTAAGGAGGTATCCTTTACTGTTGAACATAAAGAAACTTAAGCAAGTCTGTCTTATTCAAACTTTGCATGCTGCTTTCTTATGAAACTAGATTATAGAGTTGTATGAAATAAATTCATGCAGTTAAGACATTGATGTTTGGAACACTGGGTGGTCAGTTTAGTATTTCAAAAGAAGATTTTAAATTTAAACCTTAAAACTGAGCTCTTTCAGCCTTTTTTATAGACCATCCTTCATGCTTCATAAGTACTCCTCCATTGTAAACTAAGTAATAGTTTTTGTCACAGTGTATATACCAAAAATGGATTTTATATTCTATTATTTCAGAGTTAGTTGCAGTTTCTACTGCCTTACTTCCTTTTTTGAAAAATAGATTAATTCTACAAAAAGTTTTTTCCAGCTTTATTGAAAAAAATCGACATATTTGTAAATTTAAGAAATGATTTCTTATAACATTGCAAACTTTTAACATTGTGTAAATTTTGTACAATTTGATAAATTGGTATACATCTTTATTGCAATATAATCTACACAAAAATGTTAATACATCTACTATCTCGTATAGTTGCCACTGATTTTTATGCATGTATCGTAAGGAATTTTAAGATCTACTCTCTTAGCAACTTTTATGTATATAGTATAGTAGAGATAAACTTCAGAGGTCTTGTGGGTTTTGTTCCAGACTGCCTCAATAAAGTGATTATCTCAATAAACTAAGTCAAATTATTATATGTTTTGGTTTCCCAGTGCATATAAAAAATTATGTTTCCCAGTGCATATAAAAAATAAAAACTATACTGCACTGTTCAAAAGCATTATGTTTTTAAAGAAAATCAATGTATATACCTTAAGTACACTAGTTCTGAGTTTTCAGTGGGTCATAATTACTGATCACAGATCACCATAACAAATACAATAATAATGAAAAAACTTGATATATTGCAAGAATTACCAACATGTGACAAAGAGACACAAAATGAACAAATGTTGTTAGAAAAATGGTGGCAGCAGACCTCTTTTATACAAGATTGCTATAAACTTTCAACTTGTAAGAATGTGATATATGCAAAGTTTATTAAAGGGAAGCACAATAAAAAAAAGTATGTATATCTTATTAACTATGATCATCATGCTGTACATTAGATCCCCAGAACTTTTTCATATTATAGTTGCAAGTTTGCACCCTTTGACCATCTTACTCCACCCCAGGTTCACCCCTTGTCAACTCAACTCTAAGTTTCCATTAGTTTTCCTTTTCCTCAGATTCTGTATGTAAGGGATATCATAATACATAAATTTAAAAAATATATAAAATCTTTGAAATATTTCACTTAGAATAATACCTTCAAGATCCATCCATGCTGTTGTAAATGGCAGTATTTCTTAATTTTTCATGGTTAAGTAGTATTCCGTAGTATATATTTACCATACTTATTTTACTCATTCATCCATTAATGGATACTGAAGTTATTTCCATCTCTTGCTTAGAGTTAATAATTTTATAATAAACATAAGAGTGCAGATATGTCTTTGAACAGTGACTTCGTTTTCTTTAGATAGATACCTAGAAGTGGGATTACTGAATCATATGGTAATTTTACTTTTAATAATATGAATAATCTCCATACTGTTTTCCATACAAATTTATATCCCTATTACAGTGCATAAGTTCCCCGTTTTCCCCAATATTTACCAAAATTGGTTAGTTTCAATTTTTTGGTAGTATATATTCTAATATCTTGCTGTGTTTTTCAGAGGTAAACAACAACAACAACAACATAAGGACTTTGCCCTGAGATTTTTACGTTGAGCACTTTTTAATGCTCCTGTTGGTCATTTATATAACTTTTTTGAAAAAAAAGTCTATTGAGATCCTTTTGCTATTTTTTTAATCATATATTTTTTTCTATTTGTATCTGTTGGTTATTAACCTCTTTTCAGATATAAGATTCGTAAGTATTTTCTTACATTCTGTGGATTGTGTTTTCATTCTCTCTCCCTTTTTTTGGCAATGCAGAAACGTTAGTTTGATGTAATACCATTTATTTATTTTTGCTTTTTTTGCTTGTGTTTTTGGTCTGGTATCCAAAAAACTATTGGCAAGACCAATGTCAAGGAGAATTTTTCCTATGTTTTCCTTTAGGAAATTTAGTTTCATGCATCACCTTTAAGTCTTTAATCTATTTCAAGTTCAGACTTATGAGTGATATAAGGTTCCCTTTTCATACTGTTTATGTGACTATTCAGTTTTAAATATCATTTATTGAACAGACTATCTTTCCCCATTACATATGTTGGCCCCTGTCAAATATTAGGTGACTGTATGAAAGGATTTATTTCTGGGCTCTCAATTCTGTTCTACTTGTTTATTGGTCTGTTTTTATGCCAGTATACTTTATTGTTTTGAGCATGAGGGCTTTGTAGTATAGTTTCAAATCAAGAAGTGTAATCTCCCTTCTTCATTCTTTCTCAGAACTGCTTTGATTATTTGTTGTCTTTCATGGTCTCATATAAACTTTAGGATTCTTTACTTACTTCTGTAAAACAATAATATTGGATTTTTTTTTAAGATTTTTAATTTATTTATTTGACAGAGAGAGATGACAAGCAGGCAGAGAGGCAGGCAGAGAGAGAAGAGGAAGCAGGCTTCCTGCTGAGCAGAGAGCCTGATGCGGGGCTCGATCCCAGGACCCTGGGATCATGACCAGAGCCGAAGGCAGCGGCTTAACCCACTGAGCCACCCAGGCGCCCCTAACATTGGATTTTTGATAGGAATTGGATTTACAGATGGTTTACGGTAGTATGGACATTTTAACAATGTTAATTCTTACCATTCATAAATATGAGCTATCTTTCCATTTCTGTCACCTTCAATTTCTTTATCAATGTCATAGTTTATGGAGTACAGATCTTTCATCTTCTTAGTTAAATCTATTCCTAAGTATTTTATTATTTTTGATGCTATTGTGAATTAGATTGTTTTCTTTATTTTTTCAGATAGTTCATCATTAGAATGTTAAAATGCTCCTGTCTTGTGCTTACTTTGGCAGCACATATACTAAAATTGGAATGATGCAGAGAAGATTAGCGTGATCACTGAACAAGGATGACATGACAAACTGGGAAGCAGTCCATAAAAAAAATAAGAAACAAAACAAAATTCTTTTCTTTTATATATTGATCTTGTATTTGGTAATTTTACTAAATTTGTTTATTCAAATTTTTTGTGAATTTTTTAGGATTTTTTAACATGTAAGTTCATGTTATCCAAAAAAAGAAAATTTTACTTCTTCCTTTTTTTTTTTTTTTTGGAGTCTCTTGTTTCTTTGTGTTCCTTGTTTCTCTGGCTAGGACATCCACTACTGTGTCAAATGAGAGTAGTGAAAATGGACACACTTGTCTTTCTTCTGATCTTTAAGGGGAAAACTTTCAAAAGTTTTGATTGAATATGAGATTAGCTCTGGGCTTGCAATCTGTGTTTTTTCTTTAATGGGTTTTTTAAATTATTTTTAAAAATTTTTTATATAATGTGTTTTAATCCCTAGGGGTACAGGTCTGTGAATCACCAGGTTTACACATTTCACAGCACTCACCATCACTCGCCATAGCATCTGCCCTCTCCAATGTCCATACCCCAACACACCTCCCCCCAGCAACCCTCAGTCTGTTTTGTGAGATTCAGTCTTTTATGGTTTGTCTCCCTCCTAATACCATCTTTTTTTATTTTTCTTTTCGTACGCCCGAAACTGCCTATGTTGCATCTCCACTTCATCATATCAGGGAGATCATATGATAGTTGTCTTTCTCAGATTGATTTATTTCGCCAAGCATAATACCCTCTAGTTCCATCCACGTCATCACAAATAGCAGGATTTCATTTCTTTTGATGGCTGCATAGTATTCCATTGAACATATATACCACATCTTATTTATTGATTCATCTGTTGAAGGACATTTAGTTTCTTTCCATAGTTTAACTATTGTGGACATTGCTGCTATAAACATTTGGGTGCATGTGCCCCTTCAGAATGCCACGTTTGTATCTGTAGGGTATATACCCAGTACTACAAGCACTGGGTCATAGGGTAGTTCTATTTTCAGCTTTTTGAGGCACGTCCACGCTGTTTTCCAGAGTGGTTGCACCAGCTTGCATTCCCACATACAGTGTAGGAGGGTTGCCCTAACTCCACATCCTCGCCAGCATCTGTCATTGACGGACTTGTTCATTTTAGCCATTCTGAACGGTGTGAGGTGGTATCTCATTCTGGTTTTGATTTGTATTTCCCTGATGCCGAGTGGTGTGGAGCATTTT
Organism: Mustela nivalis; assembly: GCF_964662115.1. Classification (NCBI taxonomy): domain Eukaryota; kingdom Metazoa; phylum Chordata; class Mammalia; order Carnivora; family Mustelidae; genus Mustela; species Mustela nivalis. Next base: position 395,225 of record NW_028136262.1, on the reverse strand, counting down.
TTCATGTGTCTGTTGGCCATTTGGATGTATTCTTTGCAGAAATGTCTGTTCATGTCCTCTGCCCATTTCTTCATTGGATTATTTGTTTTTAGGGTGTTGAGTTTGATAAGCTCTTTATAGATTTTGGATACTGGCCCTTTATCTGGTATGTCATTTGCAAATATCTTCTCCCAGATAACTTCTGACAGTGATCATTTGGCTTTGTTAACTGTTTCCTTTGCAGTGCAAAAGCTTTTGGATCTGATGAAATCCCAATAGTTCATTCTTGCCCTTGCTTCCCTTGCCTTTCGCGATGTTCCTAGGAAGAAGTTGCTGCTGCTGAGGTCAAAGAAGTTGCTACCTGTTCTCTCCTCAAGGACTATGATGGATTCCTTTCTCACATTATGCTTCTTCATCCATTTCCAGTCGATTATAATGTATGGTGTTAGGATGGTCCAATTTCATTTTCTGCATGTGGCTGTTCAATTTTCCAGACCCCAAGGCCAATGGCTCCTTCTCTTCCCCAGGGACAGTGTGCTGTGCCTTCCCCACACTTGCTCCTGGGGAGCGCAGTGACAGACGTGTGCAACCATGCATCTCTCTCATGCAGAGGGGATGCCCAGGCAAAGAGGATTTCGCTCCATGCGGGTTTATTACACCGTGCTGTGGAGACTGGCTCCGGCAAGCAGCAGGCAGCATCCCACAGACCCGACTCTGATTTCCCAAAGAATGCTGTGCTTTCCCAGAGGGGATGCCCGGGCAAAGAGGCTTTCGCTCTATGCGGGTTTCTCCAAAAGTGCTGCGAATACTAGGCTAAGGCAAGCAACAAAAGCAGCCCACAGAACCGACTCTGATTTCCCAGCGACGGCCATGCTTTCGCAGAGGTTTTCAGCTTGGCGCGAACCGAACTTCGCTGCTGCTTCCTCAGCAAGGCTGTGGTCGTTCGCTCTGTCGCGGCAGGAAAGAAGAGCCGCGGGAGAGCTGGTGCCTCTTGGTCCTTGCTTTCCCGGGCTCCATGTTCGCGCCCGGGGTTCACCTTGCTAAGCCGAACTAAGCAGACACAGTCACAACCCTGCAGCAGCGTGCATGGCCTAGCATGGCACTCTATGCCTATTACCATCTCCTGGCGTAGGTAAGGCTTTGCCTTTTGCTCCGGCGCTCGGGCAGACTCGGGGTCTAGGCCAGTGCCTTCACCATAGGAGAGAGGAGGCGACAGGATTCCTGCACAGGGCCCGAGCACTGGGATGGGGAACAGTGGGGACTGTCTCCACTCTTTCCCCGGCACACCCCCTGCCACCCACAATGCTGCCATATCTTGGTGGAAGACGGCATCTGACTGCACGTTTCGGCGAGTTCCGGGTATGGCAACTGGTGGCAAGCCCAAGTCTGCCCTTGGGACAGGTGGCCAAGGAGATGCTTTCCCCTTGGGACCAGAGGCACAGGACAGGCCTGCCTTCTGCCCAGACTCCTTCCTCAGAGTGGAGCACGCACCCATGCCCTTGTCGTCCCCTCATGTCTCCTTAGCAGCCAGGCTTCAATCTCTCCGCACAGGGATCAGAGGACACTTGTCTTCTCATGGCCTGCTGTTCGTGCCTCGGCAGGCTATTCTGACTCCCGAGCGTTTCCAGACCCCACGGCCAAGGGATCCTTCTCTTCCCCGGGGGCGGCGTGCTGTGCCTTCCCCAAAATTGCTCCTGGGGAGCGCGGTGACAGACGTGTGCAACCATGCTTCTATCTCAGGCAGAGGGGATGCTAGGGCAAAGAGGATTTCGCTCCATGCGTGTGTCTTCCACCATGTAGCCGAGACTCGCTCAGGCAAGCAGCAGCAGCATCCCCAAACCCAACTCTGATTTCCCAACGAATGCTGTGCTTTCCTAAGGGAGAGGCCCAGGCAAAGAGGCTTTCGCTGTATGCGGGTTTCTCCCACCGCGAGACTGGGCTAAGGGAAGCAGCAGCAGCCCGGACAACATTTCTCAGCGAATGCTGTGCTTTCGCAGAGGATTTGGTTTGGAGCGAACAGCACTTCGCCGCTGCTTCCTCAGTAAAGCTTCAGTCGCGTCAGGGAAGAAGAGCTGCGGGAGAGCTGGTGCCTCTTGGGCCTTGCTTTCCCTGGCTCCATGTTCGCGTCCTGGGTTCACCCTGCCAGACACAGTCGCAACCGTGCAGTAGCGCGCTTAGCCTAGGATGGCACTCTATGCACACTACCATCTCCCGGTGTAGGCATCGCTTGGCCTTTTACTCTGGCGCTCAGGCCGACTCGCGGACTAGGCCTGTGCTTTCCCCACAGGAAAGGAGAGGTGACAGGATCCCTGCACACCGCCCGTGCACTGAATAGGGAGCTTTGGGGGACTGTCACCACTCCTTCCCCTTAAAACCCGGGCCTCCTCCAAGCTTCTACATCCCGGAGGAAGACGGCATCTGATGGCCAGGTCTTTCTGGGGGTTGTTTCTCGAGTTTAGGGTAGGCGCCTGGTGGCAAGCCCATGGCTCCACCACGGTCAGGTGGCCAAGGAGCTGCTGTCTCCTTGGGCCCAAAGGCTCAGGACAGGCATGCTTTCTGCCCAGACTCCTTCCTCAGAGTGGAGCCCTTTCCCCTGCCCTAATCTTCCCCTCGTGTCTCCTTAGCAGCCCGGCTTCCTTCGCTCTGCAGTGACAGATGTGTCCCTTTCCTTAAGGCTCTTTCCACAGGCACCACCGCGCTTCTTTCTCAGGCAGAGCGGATGCCCAGGCAAAGAGGATTTCGCTCCATGCGGGTTTATTCCACCGTGCTGTGGAGACTAGCTCCGGCAAGCAGCAGGCAGCATCCCACAGACCCGACTCTGATTTCCCAAAGAATGCTGTGCTTTCCCAGAGGGGATGCCCCGGCAAAGAAGCTTTCGCTCTATGCGGGTTTTTCCAAAAGAGCTGCGAATACTAGGCTAAGGCAAGCAACAAAAGCAGCCCACAGAACCGACTCTGATTTCCCAGCGACGGCCATGTTTTCGCAGAGGTTTTCAGCTTGGCGCGAACCTCACTTCGCTGCTGCTTCCTCAGCAAGGCTTTGGTCGTTCGCTCTTTCGCAGCAGGGACGAAGAGCCGCGGGTGAGCTGGTGCCTCTTGGGCCTTGCTTTCCCGGGCTCCATGTTCGCGCCTGGGTTTCACTTTGCTAAGCCGAACTAGGCAGACACAGTCACAACCCTGCAGCAGCGTGCGTGGCCTAGCATGGCACTCTATGCCTAATTCCATCTCCTGGACTAGGTAAGGCTTTGCCTTTTGCTCCGGCGCTCGGGCAGCCTCGAGGTCTAGGCCAGTGCCTTCACCACAGGAGAGAAGAGGCAACAGGATTCCTGCACACGGCCCGGGCACTGGGATGGGGAACTGTGGTGGACTGTCTCCACTCCTTCCCCGCCGCACCGCCTGTCTCCAACAATGCTGCCACATCTTGGTGGAAGATGGCATCTGACTGACCGTTTCTCCATGGGGTTGTTTCTGCAAGTTCCAGGTATGGCACCTGGTGGCAAGCCCAAGTCTGCCCTTGGGACAGGTGGCCAAAGAGATGCTTTCCCCTTGGGACAAGAGGCACAGGACAGGCCTGCCTTCTGCCCAGACTCCTTCCTCAGAGTGGAGCACGCGCCCCTGCCTAGTCGTCCCCTCATGTCTCCTTAGCAGCCAGGCTCCCATCTCTCCGCACAGGGAGCGGGTGACACATGTCTGGCCACCGGCCTGCATTTCGTGCCGCGGAAGGCTATCCTGTTCCCGAGCGTTTCCCGACCCCAAGGCCAAGGGATCCTTCTCTTCCCCGGGGGCGGCGTGCTGTGCCTTCCCCAAAATTGCTCCTGGGGAGCGCGGTGACAGACGTGTGGAACCATGCTTCTCTCTCAGGCAGAAAGGATGCTAGGGCAAAGAGGATTTCGCTCCATGCGGGTATCTTCCAACATGCTGCGGAGACTCGCTTAGGCAAGCAGCAGCAGCATCCCCAAACCCAACTCTGATTTCCCAACGAATGCTGTGCTTTCCTAAGGGAGATGCCCAGGCAAAGGGGCTTTCGCTGTATGCGGGTTTCTCCCACCGCGAGACTGGGCTCAGGCACGCAGCAGCAGCCCCCAAAACATTTCTCGGGGAATGCTGTCCTTTCGCAGAGGCTTTGGTTTGGAGCAAACAGCACTTCGCCACTGCTTCTTCAGCAAGGCTTCCGTCGCGTCAGGGAAGAAGAGCTGCGGGAGAGCTGGTGCCTCTTGGGCCTTGCTTTCCCTGGCTCCATGTTCGAGTCCTGGGTTCACCCTGCCAGGCCGAACTACGCAGACACAGTCACAACCGTGCAGTAGCGCGCTTTCCTAGGATGGCACTCCATGCACACTACCATCTCCCGGTGTAGGCATCGCTTGGCCTTTTACTCTGGCGCTCAGGCCGACTCGCGGACTAGGCCTGTGCTTTCCCCACAGGAAAGGAGAGGTGACAGGATCCCTGCACACCGCCCGTGCACTGAATAGGGAGCTTTGGGGGACTGTCACCACTCCTTCTTCCCCTTAAAAACCGGGCCTCCTCCAAGCTTCTACATTCCGGAGGAAGACGACATCTGATGGCCAGGTCGTTCTGGGAGTTGTTTCTCGAGTTTAGGGTAGGCGCCTGGTGGCAAGCCCATGGCTCCACCACGGTCAGGTGGCCAAGGAGCTGCTGTCTCCTTGGGCCCAAAGGCTCAGGACAGGCATGCTTTCTGCCCAGACTCCTTCCTCATAGTGGAGCCCTTTCCCCTGCCCTAATCTTCCCCTCGTGTCTCCTTAGCAGCCCGGCTTCCTTCGCTCTGCAGTGACAGATGTGTCCCTTTCCTTAAGGCTCTTTCCTCAGGCACCACCGCGCTTTTCTCTCAAGCAGAGCGGTTGCCCGGGCAAAGAGAATTTCGCTCCATGCGGGTTTATTCCACCGTGCAGTGGAGACTAGCTCCGGCAAGCAGCAGGCAGCATCCCAAGACCCGACTCTGATTTCCCAGAGAATGCTGTGCTTTCCCAGAGGGGATGCCCCGGCAAAGAAGCTTTCACTCTATACGGGTTTCTCCCATCGTGCTGCGAATACTAGGCTAAGGCAAGCAACAAAACTAGCCCACAGAACCGACTCTGATTTCACAGCGACTGCTATGCTTTCGCAGAGGTTTTCAGCTTGGCGCAAACCGCACTTCGCTGCTGCTTCCTCAGCAAGGCTTTGGTCGTTTGCTCTGTCGCGGCAGGAAAGAAGAGCCGCGGGAGAGCTGGTGCCTCTTGGGCCTTGTTTTCTCGGGTTCCAAGTTCGCGCCCGGGGTTCACCTTGCTAAGCCGATCTAAGCAGACACAGTCACAACCCTGCAGCAGCGTGCGTGGCCTAGCATGACACTCTATGGCTATTACCATCTCCTGGCGTAGGTAAGGCTTTGCCTTTTCCTCCGGCGCTCGGGCAGACTCGGGGTCAAGGCCAGTGCCTTCACCACAGGAGAGAAGAGGCGACAGGATCCCTGCACAGGGCCCGAGCACTGGGATGGGGAACGGTTGGGACTGTCGCCACTCTTTCCCCGGCACACCCCCGGCCACCCACAATGCTGCCATATCTTGGTGGAAGACGGCATCTGACTGCACGTTTCTCCATGGGGTTGTTTCTGCGAGTTCCGGGTATGGCACCTGGTGGCAAGCCCAAGTCTGCCCTTGGGACAGGTGGCCAAAGAGATGCTTTCCCCTTGGGACAAGAGGCACAGGACAGGCCTGCCTTCTGCCCAGACTTCTTCCTCAGAGTGGAGCACGCACCCATGCCCTTGTCTCCCCTCATGTCTCCTTAGCAGCCAGGCTTCAATCTCTCCGCACAGGGAGGAGAGGACACTTGTCTTCTCATGGCCTGCTGTTCGTGCCTCGGCAGGCTATTCTGCTTCCCGAGCGTTTCCAGACCCCAAGGCCAAGGGATCCTTCTCTTCCCCGGGGGCGGCGTGCTGTGCCTTCCCCAAAATTGCTCCTGGGGAACGCGGTGACAGACGTGAGCAACCATGCTTCTCTCTCAGGCAGAAAGGATGCTAGGGCAAAGAGGATTTCGCTCCATGCGGGTATCTTCCAACATGCTGCGGAGACTCGCTTAGGCAAGCAGCAGCAGCATCCCCAAACCCAACTCTGATTTCCCAACGAATGCTGTGCTTTCCAAGGGGAGATGCCCAGGCAAAGGGGCTTTCGCTGTATGCGGGTTTCTCCCACCGCGAGACTGGGCTCAGGCACGCAGCAGCAGCCCCCAAAACATTTCTCGGGGAATGCTGTCCTTTCGCATAGGCTTTGGTTTGGAGCAAACAGCCCTTCGCCACTGCTTCCTCAGCAAGGCTTCTGTCGCGTCAGGGAAGAAGAGCTGCGGGAGAGCTGGTGCCTCTTGGGCCTTGCTTTCCCTGGCTCCATGTTCGCGTCCTGGGTTCACCCTGCCAGGCCGAACTACGCAGACACAGACACAACCGTGCAGTAGCGCGCTTAGCCTAGGATGGCACTCCATGCACACTACCATCTCCTGGTGTAGGCATCGCTTGGCCTTTTACTCTGGCGCTCAGGCCGACTCGCGGACTAGGCCTGTGCTTTCCCCACAGGAAAGGAGAGGTGACAGGATCCCTGCACACCGCCCGTGCACTGAATAGGGAGCTTTGGGGGACTGTCACCACTCCTTTCCCTTAAAACCCGGGCCTCCTCCAAGCTTCTACATCCCGGAGGAAGACGGCATCTGATGGCCAGGTCTTTCTGGGAGTTGTTTCTCGAGTTTAGGGTAGGCGCCTGGTGGCAAGCCCATGGCTCCACCACGGTCAGGTGGCCAAGGAGCTGCTGTCTCCTTGGGCCCAAAGGCTCAGGACAGGCATGCTTTCTGCCCAGACTCCTTCCTCAGAGTGGAGCCCTTTCCCCTGCCCTACTCTTCCCCTCGTGTCTCCTTAGCAGCCCGTCTTCCTTCGCTCTGCAGTGACAGATGTGTCCCTTTCCTTAAGGCTCTTTCCACAGGCACCACCCCGCTTCTCTCTCAGGCAGAGCGGATGCCCAGGCAAAGAGGATTTCGCTCCATGCGCGTTTATTCCACCGTGCAGTGGAGACTAGCTCCGGCAAGCAGCAGCAGCATCCCACAGACCCGACTCTGATTTCCCAGAGAATGCTGTGCTTTCCCAGAGGGGATGCCCCGGCAAAGAAACTTTCGCTCTATGCGGGTTTCTCCCATCGTGCTACGAATACTAGGCAAAGGAAGCAACAAAAGCAGCCTACAGAACCGACTCTGATTTCCCAGCGACTGCTATGCTTTCGCAGAGATTTTCAGCTTGGCGCAAACCGCACTTCGCTTCTGCTTTCTCAGCAAGGCTTTGGTCGTTCGCTCTGTCGCGGCAGGAAAGAAGAGCCGCGGGAGAGCTGGTGCCTCTTGGGCCTTGTTTTCCCGGGCTCCAAGTTCGCGCCCGGGGTTCACCTTGCTAAGCCGATCTAAGCAGACACAGTCACAACCCTGCAGCAGCGTGCGTGGCCTAGCATGACACTCTATGGCTATTACCATTCTCTGGCGTAGGTAAGGCTTTGCCTTTTGCTCCAACGCTCGGGCAGACTCGGGGTCAAGGCCAGTGCCTTCACCACAGGAGAGAGGAGGCGACAGGATCCCTGCACAGGGCCCGAGCACTGGGATGGGGAACGGTGGGGACTGTCTCCACTCTTTCCCCGGCACACCCCGGCCACCCACAATGCTGCCACATCTTGGTGGAAGAGGGCATCTGACTGCACGTTTCTCCATGGGGTTGTTTCTGCGAGTTCCAGGTATGGCAACTGTTGGCAAGCCCAAGTCTGCCCTTGGGACAGGTGGCCAAGGAGATGCTTTCCCCTTGGGACCAGAGGCACAGGACAGGCCTGCCTTCTGCCCAGACTCCTTCCTCAGAGTGGAGCATGCACCCATGCCCTTGTCGTCCCCTCATGTCTCCTTAGCAGCCAGGCTTCAATCTCTCCGCACAGGGAGGAGAGGACACTTGTCTTCTCATGGCCTGCTGTTTGTGCCTCGGCAGGCTATTCTGACTCCCGAGTGTTTCCAGACCCAAGGCCAAGGGATCCTTCTCTTCCCTGGGGCGGCGTGCTGTGCCTGCCCCAAAATTGCTCCTGGGGAGCGCGGTGACAGACGTGTGCAACCATGCTTCTCTCTCAGGCAGAGGGGATGCTAGGGCAAAGAGGATTTCGCTCCATGCGGGTATCTTCCACCATGTTGCCGAGACTCGCTCAGGCAAGCAGCAGCAGCATCCCCAAACCCAACTCTGATTTCCCAACGAATGCTGTGCTTTCCTAAGGGAGAGGCCCAGGCAAAGAGGCTTTCGCTGTATGCGGGTTTCTCCCACCGCAAGACTGGGCTCAGGGAAGCAGCAGCAGCCCGCACAACATTTCTCAGCGAATGCTGTGCTTTCGCAGAGGCTTTGGTTTGGAGCGAACAGCACTTCGCCGCTGCTTCCTCAGCAAAGCTTCAGTCGAGTCAGGGAAGAAGAGCTGCGGGAGAGCTGTTGCCTCTTGGGCCTTGCTTTCCCTGGCTCCATGTTCGCGCCCGGATTTCACTTTGCTAAGCCGAACTAGGCAGACACAGTCACAACCCTGCAGCAGCGTGCGTGGCCTAGCATGGCACTCTATTCCTAATTCCATCTCCTGCTCTGGTAAGGCTTTGCCTTTTGCTCCGGTGCTCGGGCAGACTCGGGGTCAAGGCCAGTGCCTTCACCACAGGAGAGAAGAGGCGACAGGATCCCTGCACAAGGCCCGAGCACTGGGATGGGGAACGGTGGGGACGGTCTCCACTCTTTCCCCGGCACCCCCCCCCCGGCCACCCACAATGTTACCACATCTTGGTGGAAGAGGGCATCTGACTGCACGTTTCTCCATGGGGTTGTTTCTGCGAGTTCCGGGTATGGCACCTGGTGGCAAGCCCAAGTCTGCCCTTGGGACAGGTGGCCAAGGAGATGCTTTCCCCTTGGGACCAGAGGCCCAGGACAGGCCTGCCTTCTGCCCAGACTCCTTCCTCAGAGTGGAGCATGCACCCATGCCCTTGTCGTCCCCTCATGTCTCCTTAGCAGCCAGGCTTCAATCTCTCCGCACAGGGAGCAGAGGACACTTGTCTTCTCATGGCCTGCTGTTCGTGCCTGGCTGGCTATTCTGACTCCCGAGCATTTCCAGACCCCACGGCCAAGAGATCCTTCTCTTCCCCGGGGGCGGCGTGCTGTGCCTTCCCCAAAATTGCTCCTGGGGAGCGCGGTGACAGACGTGTGCATCCATGCTTCTCCCTCAGGCATAAAGGATGCTAGGACAAAGAGGATTTCGCTCCATACGGGTATCTTCCAAAATGCTGCGGAGACTCGCTTAGGCAAGCAGTAGCAGCCTCCCCAAACCCAACTCAGATTTCCTGTCGCCTCTTCTCCCTTCTGGTGAATGCATTGGCCTAGACCCCGAGTCTGCCGAGCGCCAGAGCAAAATGCAAAGCCTTACTTACGCCAGGAGATGGTAATAGGCATAGAGTGTCATGGTAGGCCACGCACGCGGCTGCAGGGTTGTGACTGTGTCTGCTTAGTTCGGCTTAGCAAGGTGAACCCCGGGCGCGAACTTGGAGCCCGGGAAAACAAGGCCTAAAAGACACCAGCTCTCCCGCGGCTCTTCTTTCCTGCCGCGACAGAGCGAAAGACCAAAGCCTTGCTGAGGAAGCAGCAGCGAAGTGCAGTTTGCGCCCAGCTGAAAACCTCTGCGAAAGCATAGCAGTCGCTGTGAAATCAGAGTCGGTTCTGTGGGCTAGTTTTGTTGCTTGCCTTAGCCTAGTATTCGCAGCACAATGGGAGAAACCCGCATAGAGCGAAAGCTTCTTTGCCGGGGCATCCCCTCTGGGAATGCACAGCATTCTCTGGGAAATCAGAGTCGGGTCTTGGGATGCTACCTGCTGCTTGCCGGAGCTAGTCTCCACTGCACGGTGGAATAAACCCGCATGGAGCGAAATTCTCTTTGCCTGGGCAACCGTTCTGCCTGAGAGAAAAGCGCGGTGGTGCCTGAGGAAAGAGCCTTAAGGAAAGGGACACATCTGTCACTGCAGAGCGAAGGAAACCGGGCTGCTAAGGAGACACGAGGGGAAGATTAGGGCAGGGGATAGGGCTCCACTCTGAGGAAGGTGTCTGGGCAGAAAGCATGCCTGTCCTGAGCCTTTGGGCCCAAGGAGACAGCAGCACCTTGGCCACCTGACCGTGGTGGAGCCATGAGCTTGCCACCAGGCGCCTACCCTAAACTCGAGAAACAACTCCCAGAACGACCTGGCCATCAGATGCCGTCTTCCTCCGGAATGTAGAAGCTTGGAGGAGGCCCGGGTTTTAAGGGGAAGGAGTGGTGACAGTCCCCCAAAGCTCCCTATTCAGTGCATGGGCGGTGTGCAGGGATCCTGTCACCTCTCCTTTCCTGTGGGGAAAGCACAGGCCTAGTCCGCGAGTCGGCCTGAGCGCCAGAGTAAAAGGCCAAGCGATGCCTACACCGGGAGATGGTAGTGTGCATGGAGTGCCATCCTAGGCTAAGCGCGCTACTGCACGGTTGTGACTGTGTCTGCGTAGTTCGGCCTGGCAGGGTGAACCCAGGACGCGAACATGGAGCCAGGGAAAGCAAGGCCCAAGAGGCACCAGCTCTCCCGCAGCTCATCTTCCCTGACGCGACAGAAGCCTTGCTGAGGAAGCAGTGGCGAAGGGCGGTTTGCTCCAAACCAAAGCCTCTGCGAAAGGACAGCATTCCCCGAGAAATGTTTTGGGGGCTGCTGCTGCGTGCCTGAGCCCAGTCTCGCGGTGGGAGAAACCCGCATACAGCGAAAGCCCCTTTGCCTGGGCATCTCCCCTTGGAAAGCACAGCATTCGTTGGGAAATCAGAGTTGGGTTTGGGGATGCTGCTGCTGCTTGCCTAAGCGAGTCTCCGCAGCATGTTGGAAGATACCCGCATGGAGCGAAATCCTCTTTGCCCTAGCATCCTTTCTGCCTGAGAGAGAAGCATGGTTGCTCACGGCTGTCACCGCGCTCCCCAGGAGCGATTTTGGGGAAGGCACAGCACGCCGCCCCCGGGGAAGAGAAGGATCCCTTGGCTTTGGGGTCTGGAAACGCTCGGGAAGCAGAATAGCCTGCCGAGGAACGAACAGCAGGCCATGAGAAGACAAGTGTCCTCTGCTCCCTGTGCGGAGAGATTGAAGCCTGGCTGCTAAGGAGACATGAGGGGACGACAAGGGCATAGGTGCATGCTCCACTCTGAGGAAGGAGTCTGGGCAGAAGGCAGGCCTGTCCTGGGCCTCTGGTCCCAAGGGGAAAGCATCTCCTTGGCCACCTGTCCCAAGGGCAGACTTGGGCTTGCCACCAGGTGCCATACCCGGAACTCGCAGAAACAACCCCATGGAGAAACGTGCAGTCAGATGCCCTCTTCCACCAAGATATGGCAGCATTGTGGGTGGCAGGGGGTGTGCCGGGGAAAGAGTGAGACCGTCCCCACCGTTCCCCATCCCAGTGCTCGGGCCCTGTGCAGGGATCCTGTCGCCTCTTCTCTCCTGTTTTGAAGGCACTGGCCTTGACCCCGAGTCTGCCCGAGCGCCGGAGCAAAAGGCAAGGCCTTACCTAGTCCAGGAGATGGTAATAGGCATAGAGTGTCATGCTAGGCCACGCACGCTGCTGCAGTGTTGTGGCTGTATCTGCTTAGTTCGGCTTAGCAAGGTGAACCACGGGCGCGAACGTGGAGCCCGGGAAAACAAGGCCCAAGAGGCACCAGCTCTCCCGCGGCTCTTCTTTCCTGCCGCGACAGAGCGTAAGACCAAAGCCTTGCTGAGGAAGCAGCAGCGAAGTGCAGTTTGCGCCCAGCTGAAAACCTCTGCGAAAGCATAGCAGTCGCTGTGAAATCAGAGTCGGTTCTGTGGGCTAGTTTTGTTGCTTGCCTTAGCCTAGTATTCGCAGCACGATGGGAGAAACCCGCATATAGCGAAAGCTTCTTTGCCGAGGCATCCCCTCTGGGAAAGCACAGCATTCTCTGGGAAATCAGATTCGGGTCTTGGGATGCTGCCTGCTGCTTGCCGGAGCTAGTCTCCACTGCACGGTGGAATAAACCCGCATGGAGCGAAATTCTCTTTGCCTGGGCTACCGCTCTGCCTGAGAGAAAAGCGCGGTGGTGCCTGAGGAAAGAGCCTTAAGGAAAGGGACACATCTGTCACTGCAGAGCGAAGGAAGCCGGGCTGCTAAGGAGACACGAGGGGAAGATTAGGGCAGGGGAAAGGGCTCCACTCTGAGGAAGGAGTCTGGGCAGAAAGCTTGCCTGTCCTGAGCCTTTGGGCCCAAGGAGACAGCAGCTCCTTGGCCACCTGACCGTGGTGGAGCCATGGGCTTGCCACCAGGCGCCTACCCTAAACTCGAGAAACAACTCCCAGAACGACCTGGCCATCAGATGCCGTCTTCCTCCGGGATGTAGAAGCTTGGAGGAGGCCCGGTTTTTAAGGGGAAGAAGGAGTGGTGACAGTCCCCCAAAGCTCCCTATTCAGTGCACGGGAGGTGTGCAGGGATCCTGTCACCTCTCCTTTCCTGTGGGGAGAGCACAGGCCTAGTCCGCGAGTCGGCCTGAGCGCCAGAGTAAAAGGCCAAGCGATGCCTACACCGGGAGATGGTAGTGTGCATGGAGTGCCATCCTAGGCTAAGCGCGCTACTGCACGGTTGTGACTGTGCCTGGCAGGGTGAACCCAGGACGCGAACATGGAGCCAGGGAAAGCAAGGCCCAAGAGGCACCAGCTCTCCCGCAGCTCTTCTTCCCTGACGCGACTGAAGCTTTACTGAGGAAGCAGCGGCGAAGTGCTGTTCGCTCCAAACCAAATCCTCTGCGAAAGCACAGCATTCGCTGAGAAATGTTGTCCGGGCTGCTGCTGCTTCCCTTAGCCCAGTCTCGCGGTGGGAGAAACCCGCATACAGCGAAAGCCTCTTTGCCTGGGCCTCTCCCTTAGGAAAGCACAGCATTCGTTGGGAAATCAGAGTTGGGTTTGGGGATGCTGCTGCTGCTTGCCTAAGCGAGTCTCCGTAGCATGTTGGAAGATACTCGCATGGAGCGAAATCCTCTTTGCCCTAGCATCCTTTCTGCCTGAGAGAGAAGCATGGTTGCACACGTCTGTCACCGCGCTCCCCAGGAGCAATTTTGGGGAAGGCACAGCACGCCGCCCCCGGGGAAGAGAAGGATCCCTTGGCCTTGGGGTCGGGAAACGCTCGGGAACAGGATAGCCTTCCGCGGCACGAAATGCAGGCCGGTGGCCAGACATGTGTCACCCGCTCCCTGTGCGGAGAGATGGGAGCCTGGCTGCTAAGGACATGAGGGGACGACTAGGCAGGGGCGCGTGCTCCACTCTGAGGAAGGAGTCTGGGCAGAAGGCAGGCCTGTCCTGTGCCTCTTGTCCCAAGGGGAAAGCATCTCTTTGGCCACCTGTCCCAAGGGCAGACTTGGGCTTGCCACCAGGTGCCATACCTGGAACTTGCAGAAACAACCCCATGGAGAAACGGTCAGTCAGATGCCATCTTCCACCAAGATGTGGCAGCATTGTAGGAGACAGGCGGTGCGGCGGGGAAGGAGTGGAGACAGTCCCCCACAGTTCCCCATCCCAGTGCCCGGGCCGTGTGCAGGGATCCTGTTGCCTCTTCTCTCCTGTGGTGAAGGCACTGGCCTAGACCTCGAGTCTGCCCGAGCGCCGGAGCAAAAGGCAAAGCCTTACCTAGTCCAGGAGATGGAATTAGGCATAGAGTGCCATGCTAGGCCACGCACGCTGCTGCAGGGTTGTGACTGTGTCTGCCTAGTTCGGCTTAGCAAAGTGAAACCCAGGCGCGAACATGGAGCCCGGGAAAGCAAGGCCCAAGAGGCACCAGCTCTCCCGCGGCTCTTCGTCCCTGCTGCGAAAGAGCGAACGACCAAAGCCTTGCTGAGGAAGCAGCAGCGAAGTGAGGTTCGCGCCAAGCTGAAAACCTCTGCGAAAGCATGGCCGTCGCTGGGAAATCAGAGTCGGTTCTGTGGGCTGCTTTTGTTGCTTGCCTTAGCCTAGTATTCGCAGCCCTTTTGGAAAAACCCGCATAGAGCGAAAGCCTCTTTGCCGGGCATCCCCTCTGGGAAAGCACAGCATTCTTTGGGAAATCAGAGTCGGGTCTGTGGGATGCTGCCTGCTGTTTGCCGGAGCTAGTCTCCACTGCACGGTGGAATAAACCCGCATGGAGCGAAATCCTCTTTGCCTGGGCATCCGCTCTGCCTGAGAGAGAAGCGGGGTGGTGCCTGTGGAAAGAGCTTTAAGGAAAGGGACACATCTGTCACTGCAGAGCGAAGGAAGCCGGGCTGCTAAGGAGACACGAGGGGAAGATTAGGGCAGGGGAAAGGGCTCCACTCTGAGGAAGGAGTCTGGGCAGAAAGCATGCCTGTCCTGAGCCTTTGGGCCCAAGGAGACAGCAGCTCCTTGGCCACCTGACCGTGGTGGAGCCATGGGCTTGCCACCAGGCGCCTACCCTAAACTCGAGAAACAACTCCCAGAACGACCTGGCCATCAGATGCCGTCTTCCTCCGGGATGTAGAAGCTTGGAGGAGGCCCGGGTTTTAAGGGGAAGGAGTGGTGACAGTCCCACAAAGCTCCCTATTCAGTGCAGGGGCGGTGTGCAGGGATCCTGTCACCTCTCCTTTCCTGTGGGGAAAGCACAGGCCTAGTCCGCGAGTCGGCCTGAGCGCCAGAGTAAAAGGCCAAGCGATGCCTACACCGGGAGATGGTAGTGTGCATAGAGTGCCATCCTAGGCTAAGCGCTCTACTGCACGGTTGCGACTGTGTCTGCTTAGTTCGGCCTGGCAGGGTGAACCCAGGACGCGAACATGGAGCCAGGGAAAGCAAGGCCCAAGAGGCACCAGCTCTCCCGCCGCTCTTCTTCCCTGACGCGACTGAAGCTTTACTGAGGAAGCAGCGGCGAAGTGCTGTTTGCTCCAAACCAAATCCTCTGCGAAAGCACAGCATTCGCTGAGAAATGTTGTCCGGGTTGCTGCTGCTTCCCTTAGCCCAGTCTCGCGGTGGGAGAAACCCGCATACAGCGAAAGCCTCTTTGCCTGGGCCTCTCCCTTAGGAAAGCACAGCATTCGTTGGGAAATCAGAGTTGGGTTTGGGGATGCTGCTGCTGCTTGCCTAAGCGAGTCTCCGCAGCATGTTGGAAGATACCCGCATGGAGCGAAATCCTCTTTGCCCTAGCAACCTTTCTGCCTGAGAGAGAAGCATGGTTGCACACGTCTGTCACCGCGCTCCCCAGGAGCAATTTTGGGGAAGGCACAGCACGCCGCCCCCGGGGAAGAGAAGATCCCTTGGCCTTGGGGTCGGGAAACGCTCGGGAACAGGATAGCCTTCCGCGGCACGAAATGCAGGCCGGTGGCCAGACATGTGTCACCCGCTCCCTGTGCGGAGAGATGGGAGCCTGGCTGCTAAGGAGACATGAGGGGACGACTAGGCAGGGGCGCGTGCTCCACTCTGAGGAAGGAGTCTGGGCAGAAGGCAGGCCTGTCCTGTGCCTCTTGTCCCAAGGGGAAAGCATCTCTTTGGCCACCTGTCCCAAGGGCAGACTTGGGCTTGCCACCAGGTGCCATACCTGGAACTTGCAGAAACAACCCCATGGAGAAACGGTCAGTCAGATGCCATCTTCCACCAAGATGTGGCAGCATTGTAGGAGACAGGCGGTGCGGCGGAGAAGGAGTGGAGACAGTCCCCCACAGTTCCCCATCCCAGTGCCCGGGCCGTGTGCAGGGATCCTGTTGCCTCTTCTCTCCTGTGGTGAAGGCACTGGCCTAGACCTCGAGTCTGCCCGAGCGCCGGAGCAAAAGGCAAAGCCTTACCTAGTCCAGGAGATGGAATTAGGCATAGAGTGCCATGCTAGGCCACGCACGCTGCTGCAGGGTTGTGACTGTGTCTGCCTAGTTCGGCTTAGCAAAGTGAAACCCAGGCGCGAACATGGAGCCCGGGAAAGCAAGGCCCAAGAGGCACCAGCTCACCCGCGGCTCTTCGTCCCTGCTGCGAAAGAGCGAACGACCAAAGCCTTGCTGAGGAAGCAGCAGCGAAGTGAGGTTCGCGCCAAGCTGAAAACCTCTGCGAAAGCATGGCCGTCGCTGGGAAATCAGAGTCGGTTCTGTGGGCTGCTTTTGTTGCTTGCCTTAGCCTAGTATTCGCAGCCCTTTGGAAAAACCCGCATAGAGCGAAAGCCTCTTTGCCGGGGCATCCCCTCTGGGAAAGCACAGCATTCTTTGGGAAATCAGAGTCGGGTCTGTGGGATGCTGCCTGCTGCTTGCCGGAGCTAGTCTCCACTGCACGGTGGAATAAACCCGCATGGAGCGAAATCCTCTTTGCCTGGGCATCCGCTCTGCCTGAGAGAGAAGCGCGATGTTGCCTTTGGAAAGAGCCTTAAGGAAAGGGACACATCTGTCACTGCAGAGCGAAGGAAGCCGGGCTGCTAAGGAGACACGAGGGGAAGATTAGGGCAGGGGAAAGGGCTCCACTCTGAGGAAGGAGTCTGGGCAGAAAGCATGCCTGTCCTGAGCCTTTGGGCCCAAGGAGACAGCAGCTCCTTGGCCACCTGACCGTGGTGGAGCCATGGGCTTGCCACCAGGCGCCTCCCCTAAACTCGAGAAACAACTCCCAGAAAGACCTGGCCATCAGATGCCGTCTTCCTCCGGGATGTAGAAGCTTGGAGGAGGCCCGGGTTTTAAGGGGAAGGAGTGGTGACAGTCCCCCAAAGCTCCCTATTCAGTGCAGGGGCGGTGTGCAGGGATCCTGTCACCTCTCCTTTCCTGTGGGGAAAGCACAGGCCTAGTCCGCGAGTCGGCCTGAGCGCCAGAGTAAAAGGCCAAGCGATGCCTACACCGGGAGATGGTAGTGTGCATAGAGTGCCATCCTAGGCTAAGCGCGCTACTGCACGGTTGCGACTGTGTCTGCTTAGTTCGGCCTGGCAGGGTGAACCCAGGACGCGAACATGGAGCCAGGGAAAGCAAGGCCCAAGAGGCACCAGCTCTCCCGCAGCTCTTCTTCCCTGACGCGACTGAAGCTTTACTGAGGAAGCAGCGGCGAAGTGCTGTTCGCTCCAAACCAAATCCTCTGCGAAAGCACAGCATTCGCTGAGAAATGTTGTCCGGGCTGCTGCTGCTTCCCTTAGCCCAGTCTCGCGGTGGGAGAAACCCGCATACAGCGAAAGCCTCTTTGCCTGGGCCTCTCCCTTAGGAAAGCACAGCATTCGTTGGGAAATCAGAGTTGGGTTTGGGGATGCTGCTGCTGCTTGCCTAAGCGAGTCTCCGCAGCATGTTGGAAGATACCCGCATGGAGCGAAATCCTCTTTGCCCTAGCATCCTTTCTGCCTGAGAGAGAAGCATGGTTGCACACGTCTGTCACCGCGCTCCCCAGGAGCAATTTTGGGGAAGGCACAGCACGCCGCCCCCGGGGAAGAGAAGGATCCCTTGGCCTTGGGGTCGGGAAACGCTCGGGAACAGGATAGCCTTCCGCGGCACGAAATGCAGGCCGGTGGCCAGACATGTGTCACCCGCTCCCTGTGCGGAGAGATGGGAGCCTGGCTGCTAAGGAGACATGAGGGGACGACTAGGCAGGGGCGCGTGCTCCACTCTGAGGAAGGAGTCTGGGCAGAAGGCAGGCCTGTCCTGTGCCTCTTGTCCCAAGGGGAAAGCATCTCTTTGGCCACCTGTCCCAAGGGCAGACTTGGGCTTGCCACCAGGTGCCATACCTGGAACTTGCAGAAACAACCCCATGGAGAAACGGTCAGTCAGATGCCATCTTCCACCAAGATGTGGCAGCATTGTAGGAGACAGGCGGTGCGGCGGGGAAGGAGTGGAGACAGTCCCCCACAGTTCCCCATCCCAGTGCCCGGGCCGTGTGCAGGGATCCTGTTGCCTCTTCTCTCCTGTGGTGAAGGCACTGGCCTAGACCTCGAGTCTGCCCGAGCGCCGGAGCAAAAGGCAAAGCCTTACCTAGTCCAGGAGATGGAATTAGGCATAGAGTGCCATGCTAGGCCACGCACGCTGCTGCAGGGTTGTGACTGTGTCTGCCTAGTTCGGCTTAGCAAAGTGAAACCCAGGCGCGAACATGGAGCCCGGGAAAGCAAGGCCCAAGAGGCACCAGCTCTCCCGCGGCTCTTCGTCCCTGCTGCGAAAGAGCGAACGACCAAAGCCTTGCTGAGGAAGCAGCAGCGAAGTGAGGTTCGCGCCAAGCTGAAAACCTCTGCGAAAGCATGGCCGTCGCTGGGAAATCAGAGTCGGTTCTGTGGGCTGCTTTTGTTGCTTGCCTTAGCCTAGTATTCGCAGCCCTTTTGGAAAAACCCGCATAGAGCGAAAGCCTCTTTGCCGGGCATCCCCTCTGGGAAAGCACAGCATTCTTTGGGAAATCAGAGTCGGGTCTGTGGGATGCTGCCTGCTGCTTGCCGGAGCTAGTCTCCACTGCACGGTGGAATAAACCCGCATGGAGCGAAATCCTCTTTGCCTGGGCATCCGCTCTGTCTGAGAGAGAAGCGGGGTGGTGCCTGTGGAAAGAGCCTTAAGGAAAGGGACACATCTGTCACTGCAGAGCGAAGGAAGCCGGGCTGCTAAGGAGACACGAGGGGAAGAGTAGGGCAGGGGAAAGGGCTCCACTCTGAGGAAGGAGTCTGGGCAGAAAGCATGCCTGTCCTGAGCCTTTGGGCCCAAGGAGACAGCAGCTCCTTGGCCACCTGACCGTGGTGGAGCCATGGGCTTGCCACCAGGCGCCTCCCCTAAACTCGAGAAACAACTCCCAGAAAGACCTGGCCATCAGATGCCGTCTTCCTCCGGGATGTAGAAGCTTGGAGGAGGCCCGGGTTTTAAGGGGAAGGAGTGGTGACAGTCCCCCAAAGCTCCCTATTCAGTGCAGGGGCGGTGTGCAGGGATCCTGTCACCTCTCCTTTCCTGTGGGGAAAGCACAGGCCTAGTCCGCGAGTCGGCCTGAGCGCCAGAGTAAAAGGCCAAGCGATGCCTACACCGGGAGATGGTAGTGTGCATAGAGTGCCATCCTAGGCTAAGCGCGCTACTGCACGGTTGCGACTGTGTCTGCTTAGTTCGGCCTGGCAGGGTGAACCCAGGACGCGAACATGGAGCCAGGGAAAGCAAGGCCCAAGAGGCACCAGCTCTCCCGCAGCTCTTCTTCCCTGACGCGACTGAAGCTTTACTGAGGAAGCAGCGGCGAAGTGCTGTTCGCTCCAAACCAAATCCTCTGCGAAAGCACAGCATTCGCTGAGAAATGTTGTCCGGGCTGCTGCTGCTTCCCTTAGCCCAGTCTCGCGGTGGGAGAAACCCGCATACAGCGAAAGCCTCTTTGCCTGGGCCTCTCCCTTAGGAAAGCACAGCATTCGTTGGGAAATCAGAGTTGGGTTTGGGGATGCTGCTGCTGCTTGCCTAAGCGAGTCTCCGCAGCATGTTGGAAGATACCCGCATGGAGCGAAATCCTCTTTGCCCTAGCATCCTTTCTGCCTGAGAGAGAAGCATGGTTGCACACGTCTGTCACCGCGCTCCCCAGGAGCAATTTTGGGGAAGGCACAGCACGCCGCCCCCGGGGAAGAGAAGGATCCCTTGGCCTTGGGGTCGGGAAACGCTCGGGAACAGGATAGCCTTCCGCGGCACGAAATGCAGGCCGGTGGCCAGACATGTGTCACCCGCTCCCTGTGCGGAGAGATGGGAGCCTGGCTGCTAAGGAGACATGAGGGGACGACTAGGCAGGGGCGCGTGCTCCACTCTGAGGAAGGAGTCTGGGCAGAAGGCAGGCCTGTCCTGTGCCTCTTGTCCCAAGGGGAAAGCATCTCTTTGGCCACCTGTCCCAAGGGCAGACTTGGGCTTGCCACCAGGTGCCATACCTGGAACTTGCAGAAACAACCCCATGGAGAAACGGTCAGTCAGATGCCATCTTCCACCAAGATGTGGCAGCATTGTAGGAGACAGGCGGTGCGGCGGGGAAGGAGTGGAGACAGTCCCCCACAGTTCCCCATCCCAGTGCCCGGGCCGTGTGCAGGGATCCTGTTGCCTCTTCTCTCCTGTGGTGAAGGCACTGGCCTAGACCTCGAGTCTGCCCGAGCGCCGGAGCAAAAGGCAAAGCCTTACCTAGTCCAGGAGATGGAATTAGGCATAGAGTGCCATGCTAGGCCACGCACGCTGCTGCAGGGTTGTGACTGTGTCTGCCTAGTTCGGCTTAGCAAAGTGAAACCCAGGCGCGAACATGGAGCCCGGGAAAGCAAGGCCCAAGAGGCACCAGCTCTCCCGCGGCTCTTCGTCCCTGCTGCGAAAGAGCGAACGACCAAAGCCTTGCTGAGGAAGCAGCAGCGAAGTGAGGTTCGCGCCAAGCTGAAAACCTCTGCGAAAGCATGGCCGTCGCTGGGAAATCAGAGTCGGTTCTGTGGGCTGCTTTTGTTGCTTGCCTTAGCCTAGTATTCGCAGCCCTTTTGGAAAAACCCGCATAGAGCGAAAGCCTCTTTGCCGGGGCATCCCCTCTGGGAAAGCACAGCATTCTTTGGGAAATCAGAGTCGGGTCTGTGGGATGCTGCCTGCTGCTTGCCGGAGCTAGTCTCCACTGCACGGTGGAATAAACCCGCATGGAGCGAAATCCTCTTTGCCTGGGCATCCGCTCTGTCTGAGAGAGAAGCGGGGTGGTGCCTGTGGAAAGAGCCTTAAGGAAAGGGACACATCTGTCACTGCAGAGCGAAGGAAGCCGGGCTGCTAAGGAGACACGAGGGGAAGAGTAGGGCAGGGGAAAGGGCTCCACTCTGAGGAAGGAGTCTGGGCAGAAAGCATGCCTGTCCTGAGCCTTTGGGCCCAAGGAGACAGCAGCTCCTTGGCCACCTGACCGTGGTGGAGCCATGGGCTTGCCACCAGGCGCCTCCCCTAAACTCGAGAAACAACTCCCAGAAAGACCTGGCCATCAGATGCCGTCTTCCTCCGGGATGTAGAAGCTTGGAGGAGGCCCGGGTTTTAAGGGGAAGGAGTGGTGACAGTCCCCCAAAGCTCCCTATTCAGTGCAGGGGCGGTGTGCAGGGATCCTGTCACCTCTCCTTTCCTGTGGGGAAAGCACAGGCCTAGTCCGCGAGTCGGCCTGAGCGCCAGAGTAAAAGGCCAAGCGATGCCTACACCGGGAGATGGTAGTGTGCATAGAGTGCCATCCTAGGCTAAGCGCGCTACTGCACGGTTGCGACTGTGTCTGCTTAGTTCGGCCTGGCAGGGTGAACCCAGGACGCGAACATGGAGCCAGGGAAAGCAAGGCCCAAGAGGCACCAGCTCTCCCGCAGCTCTTCTTCCCTGACGCGACTGAAGCTTTACTGAGGAAGCAGCGGCGAAGTGCTGTTCGCTCCAAACCAAATCCTCTGCGAAAGCACAGCATTCGCTGAGAAATGTTGTCCGGGCTGCTGCTGCTTCCCTTAGCCCAGTCTCGCGGTGGGAGAAACCCGCATACAGCGAAAGCCTCTTTGCCTGGGCCTCTCCCTTAGGAAAGCACAGCATTCGTTGGGAAATCAGAGTTGGGTTTGGGGATGCTGCTGCTGCTTGCCTGAGCGAGTTTCGGCAACATGTTGGAAGACACCCGCATGGAGCGAAATCCTCTTTGCCCTAGCATCCCCTCTGCCTGAGATAGAAGCATGGTTGCACACGTCTGTCACCGCGCTCCCCAGGAGCAATTTTGGGGAAGGCACAGCACGCCGCCCCCGGGGAAGAGAAGGATCCCTTGGCCGTGGGGTCTGGAAACGCTCGGGAGTCAGAATAGCCTGCCGAGGCACGAACAGCAGGCCATGAGAAGACAAGTGTCCTCTGCTCCCTGTGCGGAGAGATTGAAGCCTGGCTGCTAAGGAGACATGAGGGGACGACAAGGGCATGGGTGCGTGCTCCACTCTGAGGAAGGAGTCTGGGCAGAAGGCAGGCCTGTCCTGTGCCTCTGGTCCCAAGGGGAAAGCATCTCCTTGGCCACCTGTCCCAAGGGCAGACTTGGGCTTGCCACCAGTTGCCATACCCGGAACTCGCCGAAACAACCCCATGGAGAAACGTGCAGTCAGATGCCGTCTTCCACCAAGATATGGCAGCATTGTGGGTGGCAGGGGGTGTGCCGGGGAAAGAGTGGAGACAGTCCCCACTGTTCCCCATCCCAGTGCTCGGGCCCGGTGCAGGAATCCTGTCGCCTCCTCTCTCCTATGGTGAAGGCACTGGCCTAGACCCCGAGTCTGCCCGAGCGCCGGAGCAAAAGGCAAAGCCTTACCTACGCCAGGAGATGGTAATAGGCATAGAGTGCCATGCTAGGCCACGCACGCTGCTGCAGGGTTGTGACTGTGTCTGCTTAGTTCGGCTTAGCAAGGTGAACCCCGGGCGCGAACATGGAGCCCGGGAAAGCAAGGACCAAGAGGCACCAGCTCTCCCGCGGCTCTTCTTTCCTGCCGCGACAGAGCGAACGACCACAGCCTTGCTGAGGAAGGAGCAGCGAAGTGCGGTTCGCGCCAAGCTGAAAACCTCTGCGAAAGCATAGCAGTCGCTGGGAAATCAGAGTCGGTTCTGTGGGCTGCTTTTGTTGCTTGCCTTAGCCTAGTATTCGCAGCATGCTAGGCCACGCACTTTTGGAGAAACCCGCATAGAGCGAAAGCCTCTTTGCCCGGGCATCCCCTCTGGGAAAGCACAGCATTCTTTGGGAAATCAGAGTCGGGTCTGTGGGATGCTGCCTGCTGCTTGCCGGAGCCAGTCTCCACAGCACGGTGTTATAAACCCGCATGGAGCGAAATCCTCTTTGCCTGGGCATCCCCTCTGCATGAGAGAAATGCATGGTTGCACACGTCTGTCACTGCGCTCCCCAGGAGCAAGTGTGGGGAAGGCACAGCACACTGTCCCTGGGGAAGAGAAGGAGCCATTGGCCTTGGGGTCTGGAAAATTGAACAGCCACATGCAGAAAATGAAATTGGACCATCCTAACACCATACATTATAATCGACTGGAAATGGATGAAGAAGCATAATGTGAGAAAGGAATCCATCATAGTCCTTGAGGAGAGAACAGGTAGCAACTTCTTTGACCTCAGCAGCAGCAACTTCTTCCTAGGAACATCGCGAAAGGCAAGGGAAGCAAGGGCAAGAATGAACTATTGGGATTTCATCAGATCCAAAAGCTTTTGCACTGCAAAGGAAACAGTTAACAAAGCCAAATGATCACTGTCAGAAGTTATCTGGGAGAAGATATTTGCAAATGACATACCAGATAAAGGGCCAGTATCCAAAATCTATAAAGAGCTTATCAAACTCAACACCCTAAAAACAAATAATCCAATGAAGAAATGGGCAGAGGACATGAACAGACATTTCTGCAAAGAATACATCCAAATGGCCAACAGACACATGAAAAAATGCTCCACACCACTCGGCATCAGGGAAATACAAATCAAAACCAGAATGAGATACCACCTCACACCGTTCAGAATGGCTAAAATGAACAAGTCCGTCAATGACAGATGCTGGCGAGGATGTGGAGTTAGGGCAACCCTCCTACACTGTATGTGGGAATGCAAGCTGGTGCAACCACTCTGGAAAACAGCGTGGACGTGCCTCAAAAAGCTGAAAATAGAACTACCCTATGACCCAGTGCTTGTAGTACTGGGTATATACCCTACAGATACAAACGTGGCATTCTGAAGGGGCACATGCACCCAAATGTTTATAGCAGCAATGTCCACAATAGTTAAACTATGGAAAGAAACTAAATGTCCTTCAACAGATGAATCAATAAATAAGATGTGGTATATATGTTCAATGGAATACTATGCAGCCATCAAAAGAAATGAAATCCTGCTATTTGTGATGACGTGGATGGAACTAGAGGGTATTATGCTTGGCGAAATAAATCAATCTGAGAAAGACAACTATCATATGATCTCCCTGATATGATGAAGTGGAGATGCAACATAGGCAGTTTCGGGCGTACGAAAAGAAAAATAAAAAAAGATGGTATTAGGAGGGAGACAAACCATAAAAGACTGAATCTCACAAAACAGACTGAGGGTTGCTGGGGGGAGGTGTGTTGGGGTATGGACATTGGAGAGGGCAGATGCTATGGTGAGTGATGGTGAGTGCTGTGAAATGTGTAAACCTGGTGATTCACAGACCTGTACCCCTAGGGATTAAAACACATTATATAAAAAATTTTTAAAAATAATTTAAAAAACCCATTAAAGAAAAAACACAGATTGCAAGCCCAGAGCTAATCTCATATTCAATCAAAACTTTTGAAAGTTTTCCCCTTAAAGATCAGAAGAAAGACAAGTGTGTCCATTTTCACTACTCTCATTT
Source organism: Mustela nivalis (assembly GCF_964662115.1). NCBI lineage: Eukaryota > Metazoa > Chordata > Mammalia > Carnivora > Mustelidae > Mustela > Mustela nivalis. The sequence goes on along the minus strand of NW_028136262.1, from coordinate 370,955 downwards.
GACACAGTAGTGGATGTCCTAGCCAGAGAAACAAGGAACACAAAGAAACAAGAGACTCCAAAAAAAAAAAAAAAAAAGGAAGAAGTAAAATTTTCTTTTTTTGGATAACATGAACTTACATGTTAAAAAATCCTAAAAAATTCACAAAAAATTTGAATAAACAAATTTAGTAAAATTACCAAATACAAGATCAATATATAAAAGAAAAGAATTTTGTTTTGTTTCTTTTTTTTTTTATGGCTGCTTCCCAGTTTGTCATGTCATCCTTGTTCAGTGATCACGCTAATCTTCTCTGCATCATTCCAATTTTAGTATATGTGCTGCCAAAGTAAGCACAAGACAGGAGCATTTTAACATTCTAATGATGAACTATCTGAAAAAATAAAGAAAACAATCTAATTCACAATAGCATCAAAAATAATAAAATACTTAGGAATAGATTTAACTAAGAAGATGAAAGATCTGTACTCCATAAACTATGACATTGATAAAGAAATTGAAGGTGACAGAAATGGAAAGATAGCTCATATTTATGAATGGTAAGAATTAACATTGTTAAAATGTCCATACTACCGTAAACCATCTGTAAATCCAATTCCTATCAAAAATCCAATGTTAGGGGCGCCTGGGTGGCTCAGTGGGTTAAGCCGCTGCCTTCGGCTCTGGTCATGATCCCAGGGTCCTGGGATCGAGCCCCGCATCAGGCTCTCTGCTCAGCAGGAAGCCTGCTTCCTCTTCTCTCTCTGCCTGCCTCTCTGCCTGCTTGTCATCTCTCTCTGTCAAATAAATAAATTAAAAATCTTAAAAAAAAATCCAATATTATTGTTTTACAGAAGTAAGTAAAGAATCCTAAAGTTTATATGAGACCATGAAAGACAACAAATAATCAAAGCAGTTCTGAGAAAGAATGAAGAAGGGAGATTACACTTCTTGATTTGAAACTATACTACAAAGCCCTCATGCTCAAAACAATAAAGTATACTGGCATAAAAACAGACCAATAAACAAGTAGAACAGAATTGAGAGCCCAGAAATAAATCCTTTCATACAGTCACCTAATATTTGACAGGGGCCAACATATGTAATGGGGAAAGATAGTCTGTTCAATAAATGATATTTAAAACTGAATAGTCACATAAACAGTATGAAAAGGGAACCTTATATCACTCATAAGTCTGAACTTGAAATAGATTAAAGACTTAAAGGTGATGCATGAAACTAAATTTCCTAAAGGAAAACATAGGAAAAATTCTCCTTGACATTGGTCTTGCCAATAGTTTTTTGGATACCAGACCAAAAACACAAGCAAAAAAAGCAAAAATAAATAAATGGTATTACATCAAACTAACGTTTCTGCATTGCCAAAAAAAGGGAGAGAGAATGAAAACACAATCCACAGAATGTAAGAAAATACTTACGAATCTTATATCTGAAAAGAGGTTAATAACCAACAGATACAAATAGAAAAAAATATATGATTAAAAAAATAGCAAAAGGATCTCAATAGACTTTTTTTTCAAAAAAGTTATATAAATGACCAACAGGAGCATTAAAAAGTGCTCAACGTAAAAATCTCAGGGCAAAGTCCTTATGTTGTTGTTGTTGTTGTTTACCTCTGAAAAACACAGCAAGATATTAGAATATATACTACCAAAAAATTGAAACTAACCAATTTTGGTAAATATTGGGGAAAACGGGGAACTTATGCACTGTAATAGGGATATAAATTTGTATGGAAAACAGTATGGAGATTATTCATATTATTAAAAGTAAAATTACCATATGATTCAGTAATCCCACTTCTAGGTATCTATCTAAAGAAAACGAAGTTCACTGTTCAAAGACATATCTGCACTCTTATGTTTATTATAAAATTATTAACTCTAAGCAAGAGATGGAAATAACTTCAGTATCCATTAATGGATGAATGAGTAAAATAAGTATGGTAAATATATACTACGGAATACTACTTAACCATGAAAAATTAAGAAATACTGCCATTTACAACAGCATGGATGGATCTTGAAGGTATTATTCTAAGTGAAATATTTCAAAGATTTTATATATTTTTTTAATTTATGTATTATGATATCCCTTACATACAGAATCTGAGGAAAAGGAAAACTAATGGAAACTTAGAGTTGAGTTGACAAGGGGTGAACCTGGGGTGGAGTAAGATGGTCAAAGGGTGCAAACTTGCAACTATAATATGAAAAAGTTCTGGGGATCTAATGTACAGCATGATGATCATAGTTAATAAGATATACATACTTTTTTTTATTGTGCTTCCCTTTAATAAACTTTGCATATATCTCATTCTTACAAGTTGAAAGTTTATAGCAATCTTGTATAAAAGAGGTCTGCTGCCACCATTTTTCTAACAACATTTGTTCATTTTGTGTCTCTTTGTCACATGTTGGTAATTCTTGCAATATATCAAGTTTTTTCATTATTATTGTATTTGTTATGGTGATCTGTGATCAGTAATTATGACCCACTGAAAACTCAGAACTAGTGTACTTAAGGTATATACATTGATTTTCTTTAAAAACATAATGCTTTTGAACAGTGCAGTATAGTTTTTATTTTTTATATGCACTGGGAAACATAATTTTTTATATGCACTGGGAAACCAAAAAATATAATAATTTGACTTAGTTTATTGAGATAATCACTTTATTGAGGCAGTGTGGAACAAAACCCACAAGACCTCTGAAGTTTATCTCTACTATACTATATACATAAAAGTTGCTAAGAGAGTAGATCTTAAAATTCCTTACGATACATGCATAAAAATCAGTGGCAACTATACGAGATAGTAGATGTATTAACATTTTTGTGTAGATTATATTGCAATAAAGATGTATACCAATTTATCAAATTGTACAAAATTTACACAATGTTAAAAGTTTGCAATGTTATAAGAAATCATTTCTTAAATTTACAGATATGTCGATTTTTTTCAATAAAGCTGGAAAAAACTTTTTGTAGAATTAATCTATTTTTCAAAAAAGGAAGTAAGGCAGTAGAAACTGCAACTAACTCTGAAATAATAGAATATAAAATCCATTTTTGGTATATACACTGTGACAAAAACTATTACTTAGTTTACAATGGAGGCGTACTTATGAAGCATGAAGGATGGTCTATAAAAAAGGCTGAAAGAGCTCAGTTTTAAGGTTTAAATTTAAAATCTTCTTTTGAAATACTAAACTGACCACCCAGTGTTCCAAACATCAATGTCTTAACTGCATGAATTTATTTCATACAACTCTATAATCTAGTTTCATAAGAAAGCAGCATGCAAAGTTTGAATAAGACAGACTTGCTTAAGTTTCTTTATGTTCAACAGTAAAGGATACCTCCTTAAAAACAAATAGAAGAAAAATCAGCATATTTATTATGATAATTATTATTCATAAGGAGATTCATATTGAATTAGGGAATATATATCCTCAGAGGGGGTAAAGTAAAATGAAATTTATGTTGGTAAATGTGTCTAATAATAGTCAATACAATGCCTCAATATAAATGAATATTACCATTTTGAACAATTTAATTACTATTACTAGAATTATTATAAGTATAAAAATAGCTATCATTTTAGCATGGAATATGAGACTCTCATGCTCCATGCTTCATCACATCCACACAACAACGCTGCATAATAAGTATTATCATCACCATTTCATGGGTGAAAAAACTGAGGCTAACACATTTAGATAACTGGTTTATGATTACATGGGTAGCAAAAATGCATCACACTAATTTAGGCTTTATGATTTCAGAATTATACTCTTTCCACTGCACATTCTATTACTCTGTAAATACTTGGCCTGTTTTCATTTGGTTCTTTAATTTTATTCATGTGGTGATGGCTTAAAGCTTCCTTTAAAGGAAGCTTAAAAATTTCATTTAACCAAAAGCTCCCAAGAATTAAAAATGCCACGGATCTAATGTAGACATGGATATCATTAGTTAATGGGTAACTATATATTTTCCAACCTAGTGAGATAACAATCAGAGTATTTTTCTAAGTTTTAGTCTCTCAGTGTTAAAAAGGACTTTGTTAAAATAGAAATATTTAGACAAAGGTGATCAAAAGTCTGAATCAGGTCACCTTAAGGTAAATATTAGGAAACTGAGGAAACAAATGGAGATTTGAACACTGAGCTATGATATAATGAATGGTTTCAAGTATTTAGTAGAGTATAGAAAAGCCCTTTAAAGCCTGGTCTTAGCCTAGCATTGCAGCTTCTGGGATATCTGTCTATCTATCATCTATCTATCTAGATATAAATTTGAAAACTTTTTTAACTTAAAGATTTTGAGAAATAGAACATAATCAGCACCATAGAAGATCTGTTTCTGATAACAACCTAGCCCCTCCTCCCAGTTTGTTAATATTCTCTCTTATTTAATGTAACATTGTGCAAATAGACCACTACTGAACTGCCGTTATGAATGAAATAGCTGTAATCATCTGTTTGCATATCCTGGTGAAAATATTCATTTAGTTCCATGTTGTATTTCTAGGAATGGACCAAATTTTTATTTTTATTTTTAAGTTTTCTAAATATTGTCCAACTTACCTCAAATGTTTTTATTATGGGCACTTTCATTCTTTCACATTCTTGCAAGGCAATTTTACTGTTGCCCTATATGGTAAGTGTGTAATAGTATGTCATTTTAGGTTTTAATTTATTTTTAATTTAATTTAATTTAATTCCAGATTCATAATAAAGATAAACAGTTTTTATATATGAGTGGCCATTTGGATTACCCTTTCTGTAAAGTACATGCTCAAATCTTTTGATATCTTAACACTGTGTCATACTGACTTCTTTAATAGTAGATTTTCTGAATGAACTTTTAGCTGTGTAGGTCTTCTCTATTTTATTTTGAACTTGTTTTCATTTCAAAATCTTTATATTTATTTTCATAATCTGCTTTTATTTTTCTTTGTCTATTATCTATCTATCTATCTATCTATTTATTTGCAAGCAAGAGAGAGTGAGCAAGTGAGAGTGCAGGGACGGATAGAAAAAGAAGGGAAAAGAATCTTAAGCAGGCTCCAGGCTCAGCACAGAGCCCAACTCTGGGCTCTTTTTCACAACCATGACATCATGACCTTAGCCAAATTGAAAGAGATAAAATAAAATTAAGGTGTTAAAAAAAAAGGAAAAAGAATTGGAGGTTTAATTAAGTGAGCCACCCAGGCACCCCTGTGGTATCTTAAATTAGCTGTCATATCTTTAAAGTTCTAGAGTATCCATTTGGTTCATTTATAAAACCTTTCTCAATATCATTTTTAGTGTCAGTTTTTTGTTCAATTTGCTTCCCCTTTCATTTCTTTGAGCAGAGTAATCAAGCCATTTTACAATCTTTATTGATCATTTTAACATCATACTTAATCCCATTCTGTCTATCAAATCTTGTTAATGGTTTTTCTTTGTGTGCTTTGTTACATTTTGCTATGTTCAAGACATTATATTTGAAACTCTTATTGAGTAGGGATAATTAAGAGCTATAATAACGGTATGGTCCTCCTTGGTAGGATTTTCTCTTATATCTGAGACTCTACAAGACAATCATACTCCAAATTCAGTGATTGGCTTTCTCAGTTTACACAGAAGGCAAGGTAGGCTATAGTCTTATTTCTGCTTCTCCTTGTGCTTTGGGGATCTCAAGTTAAATTTGGGTTGTACCAAAGTCCTCAAATTTGATTGCTGCTGGATTTGTTTCTCTAGTATCAAGAGTCTATTAACAACACAGCTCAGTGTGTTTTAGCAGTTTCAAATGCTCTCATAGCTAAAATGGCTTCAGGGCATATATCTCTAGGCTCTCATTGTATTTCGTATTTTGGCCCAGTAATCCCTCACTTATTTTTATAATCATTCTGATATTTTTAACTTTAAAAGCTATTTTGTCTGGATTTTTAGTTGTCTTAAGTAGGAGTTTTTAGATCACCATTACTAGAAGCAACAACAAATATACATGAAAATATCTGCAGTAGTTTATCACATCTTTATGGCTTTGAACTTCCATAAGCTGAGGCATCCTTCTCTAATCACTTAGGCAAACTCCAATTTACCCTTTAATACAACCCAAGAATTGCTTCATTTAAGAACATGTTCAGGGATGACTCTTCCCCACTGTTCTTACCAACATTCCCACACACTCTTTGCTACCCACACCTTGTTTATGAACTTTCGTTAGGTATATCAGCGTGACCAGAATTTTGCTCTATTGTATTTTTGTCCTTTAGAGCTTTAATTAAATATGAATTCCATAGAAAGTCTGTCCCTTTTCTTTCAAACCTGGGTTAGTTATTTCTTCTCATTCTTTGTCAGAAGTTACTTTATTAGAGAAACTTATAGCTCTATTGTGACTTTGGAGCCTTTAGAGTTTTTCGACTGGAAAAATCACCCATCCCTGAGATTTTTACGCAGCTTCCTAGCTGATATTATTCAGAAATCTGTTCAAAACAGACTTTTTCAGGGAGGCCCTTTCGGACCACTCAGTTAAAAAACCTCTTCTCAATCACTGCTCTTTTTAAAATGTGCTTATTTAGTTCAAATATGCATCTCTATTAACGAAAAAGCAGTACGATTTTTTTTTTAAAGTTGGCTTACCTATTATCTATCTCTCCCATTAAAATGATTCCTCTGGCCTGGGGTTTTGTTGTGCTCATTTTAGGCCAGGCACTCAATAAATTGTCTCTGAATGATTGAATTGTTTGACTCCCTTGCTAGATTCTCAACTTCATGAGGCCAAGGATTGTTCTATTCAGTCCTTCTTTATCCTCAATGTCTGTTATATTGCAGTCACTTACGTGACTAATGGGAAAAATCACAGAAAGAAAGAGTTAAAACTACAGAAAAACCCTGTAGGTTCAATAACACAAAGCTTTCTAAAATTATTTAGCCCAGGAATTGAATACTGGCTGCACTTTTGATTTTTTTTAAATGGTATTGAATTTAATTTAAATGGAAATACTGGAATGGTAGAATAATAAAAAAATTATAAAAGCAACTTGCTCCTTAAAGTAAGAATTATATAGGGCATCTCTTCTAGAAGCAAAATTTTCAAATGACAAACATCTGAAAGCATAGAAGGAGAAGTAAGAGTGTGAATTGTACTTCAATGCTCTTTTCTTTATATTCAGCAAACAGCTTCATTCACACACCTTTCCAATTTTTTCAACTCTTTTGACAAAGCCTTCAGAGGAGTTACTGCTGATGACAACCATCACAGCCTAACAGGAGAAATTTTATAAAGAAAAATAATAGCATGTTTTTCCCAAATTGTTAAGGATATGGTGAAGCTCTGTCGGATTCAAAGGAGGAATGTGCAATTCCATGCTATATATAATAATAACTTGTTTTAATAGTGGCTTTGCAATTTTTCAGATATATCCATTTACTGAAACCACTATCAAATAAACAAAAACAAACAAATGAACAGGGGTTCGAGACAGAAATTATCTAATCTAAAAATAGCACATGTTCACAGAATACACAACACATATCCCAAGTACTACTATAGGCTTCAAGTAATAGTCAAAACAATAGTAAACATGATTCAGACCACACCAGTCAAATCATAAATGGGACCTTAACTGTAAATCCTTATCTTTAGATCAAAGCGGGTAATTGGGGGCTGAAGATACATTATAGAACTAATATGTTATAGAACTCCTCTGAAATGAGTCATTTATTCCATCACTTTTCCTGCACAGCTGCTGACCCATGTTTTGGTTCCTGGAAATAGCTGCTACCCTGTCATACTTCTTAAAAGCACATATATTGATAACTCTACTCATTCCTCCATTCCTCTGTGACTGTCACTGTGTTAAAATGTGGAGTCAGCTGACTCACTTGTGATGGTAATAAAGTAGATGAGTTTGCAAAGTATTTTGTTATTTCTAAAAATGCAAAAACCAAATTACATTGAAATCATAAGGGGTGTTTCAGGGAGAGCTGTAGGATGTGGTTTCTTGTGTAATCCACAGAGATTAGCTCCAACACATATTTAAACTCTCCTCTAGGAGCAACCTTAGTGGTAAAGCAAGAAGATAAACAGATGTAAACACACCCTGGCACAAAATTATCACTTATGTTTGGCTTCCTAGTCTCCTCGTGTTACTTATTTATCTTAACTTCTCTCTGAAATCAGGGAACACAGAATCTCAATCAGTTGACATTTTTCTACTGAATTACCCAATAGTCCGATCATACCCCTAATACTTTTTAAAATTATTTCACTCATAATCCCAAATCTGCTTTGCTTCCTCATCTTAGTACACTGTAATTTGATTTCAAAATGAGGACAGTTGTCAGTAATGCCACATTCATTCATCTATTTTACAATTCCATGTGCTTATAACTATGAAGATATGTTAATAACATCCATTCCAATAAGCCACCCTAAATTTATTATCATGAAACAAGACCTCAAGAAAGAGAATTCAAAATCATCCATGTATTTGCAACTTATTGCAATAAAGACTTTATCAATAGACTTCCTGTGCACATGGTGGTCAAATTGCTGGTGAAAACCAGCCAGATCTATTACAAGCCTTCTCATGGCTTCTATGTAACCCAAGTGAGCCTTTATTGATACTGGGAAGGGATAAAGCAGAGAAGGGATAAACAGTGCTGTAAGAATTGGCTAGACAAAAGTAATGACTCTCATTACAAAGTGAGTATTTTAAAGCAAAAGAGCCTGTTGGGAATATTGTTTTATAAAATAGTGGTTTTTTTTTATTAACTTTTTAAAATTCAATTAGGTAACATATAGTGTACCATTAGTTTCAAATGTAGATTTCAGTTATTCATCCATAGCATATAATAGCTAATGCTCAGTACTTACTGTGATAGCTTCTTGAAAGCAGAATTTTAACCCACTGAGCCACCCAGGCGCCCTTGAAAGCAGAATTTTAGATCACATTTTCTGATTACTTCCATGTCGTACAACACTTTCCTGCTAACAACCTTCAAAACATACTGTTTGTTAGAGGAATTTCTTTAATAATAAATAAATAGAAATTTATTTAAATTTATAAATATATAAAATAAATAGGAATTTATTTAAATTTATTTAAATATTGCACACTGTTTCATTGTTCATAAATAAGGTGATGATATTATAGCCATTAGTTGATAGCACTGATATATCACTTTCTTTTTACTTCTCAGTGCATTCTCTTTACACAAAATAGATATATATTTTAAAAGAATCTGAATCTGTGGCAAACTTGTAAAAATCCCTATACAGTAAAGTTTATCATTTTAAGTAATCTCAATTATCTTCCTCAATTGTGATAGTATATCCTTCTATCTAGGCCAGATATTGTATAAGGGATTTGAAAAGACATACTTTTCTAAATTTCACTTTTCTCATCTGCAAAATGCTTATCATATCCTACAATAAAATACACTTACAATTTTTTGATGAAAATTTATTTATTTATTTTAAGATTTTATTTCTTTATCAGAGAGAGTGGGCGAGAGAGCAAGCACAGGCAGACAGAATGGCAGGCAGAGGCAGAGGGAGAAGCAGGCTCCCGGCCGAGCAAGGAGCCCGATGCGGGACTCGATCCCAGGACGCTGGGATCATGACCTGAGCCAAAGGCAGCTGCTTAACCAACTGAGCCACCCAGGCGTCCCTTTTGATGAAAATTTAATCTGTATAAACAATATATTTGCTGTAATGCGTGGTTCATGGAAAACATCTTATTTAATTATAAGCAACAACAGTATTAGAAATTAAGTAAATGTGTCTATAATATTTAAAGTTTTAACACGTAATTCCACTGCTTTGCCTTATTTTCTCAAATCCCTTTACCACTTTCACTGACAGAGTTAAATGTACTTTTTCTACTAGTAGCCAGCTCTTTGTCTTTTGTCAGAAAGATGCCCTTGTGAATTATTTATAATAGAGATATTAGCAATAATAATAATAATAATAATAAATAGCAATGAAAATGTTAAAAAAAAGTTTTCTTAACTAATTAGGGTTCTTAGACATCAATTAGAGGAACCACCTCGGGCAAGCAAATTAATCTGCAAGACATTCCCAGAATTAACAAGTCAGTCAGATACAGGGTTGTCCGTAGACTGAAAGGTGAAGCAAAAGGACTAGGTTTGGAAAATAGGTAAGGACAGTGAAAAAAGTGATCAAATTTTGGGGCAAAATAAATTCTTAGGTGTCCTTTCAATGGAGTCCTGTTCATTATGTAGCAGAAACTCTAGAGATTATCTCAATCCATTGGAGTCACCCTGTTTATTAGCTTGCTATTGACAAAGTTATTTACAAACTGTAGAGCAAGAGGTTATAATGGAGAAAACTGATGGTAATGCACAGGATTCTTGTTAACAATAATGCAAGTTAGTGATTTTTCATTAGAAAACATAAATTCTATAACCCAAATTATGGGCCCAGAGCACTTCTGCTGCACAACTCTGCTTATATCCCAAATAACCATGTGAACTAGTTTTAATATCTGCTTCTCTTATTAATTTTTGAATAAAAATTCTTGACACAAGTATTTTATAATTGTGTGATAACCATGCATTTAATTTCTTGAAGAACAAAACACACTTTAGCATAACTAGGTTCGTTCACAGAACCAGCCTTGATAACACACTTCTATATGTTAGAAATGATGTAATAAATGTAGAATATTGGGCACTTGTTTGGTATTCTTTGCCATGTTTTGCACTATCTAAAAAGAGATCAGTGAACTTGGACTGGAGTTAGTAGACATGGAAGAAAATAAAAAATTTCAGAGAAGAATACTCTGTGGTCCACAACCTAAACGGGCTGGGATTCCTATCATTTGGATCCCTGTAGCTTTACAAAAGTCAATTAAATTTTTGTATCTCCGATTAAAGTTGATTCCCCAGTACTTTTTCAAACATCTCTTGTAAAGTATTGTTTCCCAGAAAAAAAAGGGATTTTGCACATGTATCTGCCTTTGTCTCTGGTCATGATCTCAGTCAGGATCCTGGGATCGAGCCCCATTTTGGGCTTCCTGCTCATTAGGGAGTATATTTCTCAGTCTCTCTCTGCAGCTACATCCCCCTGCCCCACTCATGCTCTCTCTCTCTCTCAAATAAATAAATACAATCTTTAATTTTTTAATTAAAAATAAGATAAATAAAATAAAATAAAAAGTCTGGTCTTACTGCCCCATTTAGCTCCTTTTGTTTTTTTGAGTTGTATTTAAAGCAGCATGAGAGAACATGAGGCTCTCAAACTTTAAAAAAAAAAGGGAAAATTGAGTTTTGTTAGGATTTAAGATCTTGTCTGCTAGACAAAAACGTTGGCTTTGTTAACATGTGAAAATCAACAAAAGAGAATAAGATCGAATTCTAATAATTTTTGTAGAAATTAAAAATTTCCTCCAACCCAATTACATACAGACCCATTAAGTAAATTCATTCCAATGTCCCAAACCAACCTTTTCTAATAGTAATGCATCTGTGTAAACAGGGTCAACCCAAGGAATAAATAAATATTATTATTTTTTTCCCTGTCTCTTCCACAGTCACATCTGGGTATATTGGTAGCATGCCAATTATCTATCTTATAAGACATGATATCATAAGGAAGGTTATTCTGTCCATTTCGAACAACTGAAAATCATTGTAATTTTATCTTGGTGCAGTAACTTGAGATGGCACAGTGTGGGTTATGAATATATTTTATTTTTTTTACTGGGAAGAAGAGATTATAGAGATATTGGTTATCCAAGAGAGACTGACAGGTGTTGATAGTTGCCAGGTCAATATCCATCTACTCTTTCCTTTAATATCAGAAAGCACTGAGGGATTGACAACAAGGAAACTTAAAACAACATCAAATATTTTATTGTCTCTTTTCTAGTTACATTGTAACCTTATGACAAAGTATCAGTCGTACAAGATATCATTCTCTTTTACCTCTATCTTTCTGCCAGAAATGTGGGCTTAATAGTGAGAACTCCAACAGCAATTTTTTCAACTGTGAATAAAAAGCCATGAAAACCTCTAAGATAGTTCACTTGACTTTCTTAAGACTCTGAACCAACACCAGAAAACACTCTCTGTAGTCTTCTTGTTAAATGAAAAATATGGTTAAACCACTTTTGACAGTCTACTACCTACAGCAAACTGTAAATCTTAATTGAAATATGTCCTCTCAGCTGTGCTTAAGCAACTGAGTCCTGAGCTTTTTAGGTTTTCAGTCTGAAAGAGTACACCTCGGGTGCTCTGAAAGGGAAGAGAAAGGACACCCTGTTCTCCATATAAATTAAAGAAGAGAAATCTGTGCATTTAAGTGGGCCATATAAAATTTATCAAGCAATTATCTCCTAACTCCTTCCTATCCAAATTACCTGATATGCTCTCCCTACTCCTTTATTCCACGTTACTGCCTTTTCCAGGATTCTGTATCACATCACAGCATGTCTTCTGTTATTTCCTTCTTGCAAGCTAGTTTTGTTTTCTCCATCTAAAAAAATCAACAATCATTGTGTATTTCAATTCCCATTTTCCTCAAATGCATTGATTCTTCTTATCTATTACTCTTTTCTCATACTCAGTGTCTTTGTCTTTATGGGGTTTGTACTTTGCTTTTCCCCATTCTTTACTGCCATTATATAATCAAATCTAATAACTTCTTAGAGAAAGTTAAAAATTCCTGCATAGCCACACGTGAACACAAAGTCACTGATTTTTAGCAAACCTATAAGATAGTCAGACATCCATTCAATTTCTTTTTAAGATTTTATTTATTTATTTGACAGAGAGGGATGAAAAGCAGGCAGAGAGGCAGGCAGAGAGAGAGGAGGAAGCAGGCTCCCTGCTGAGCAGAGAGCCTGATTTGGGGCTCGGTCCCAGGACCCTGGGATCATGACCTGAGCCGAAGGCAGCGGCTTAACCCACTGAGCCACCCAGGCGTCCCTCCATTCAATTTCTTAACTGAGTCCCAAATGCATCCTGACTTCTAACCTAAACCTAAGTTCTACTTCTTACACGTTGTTATATGACCAAATTCTTTCAGTTCAGTATTTTGTAACATTTAAATATTAGTCAATTGATGCTTTGTTTGTGTATTTCTATGAAAATAATTTGAATACTGTAGATTTATTGTTATATTTATAGATTTATAATCAAAGTTTCATCAGTTGAAGTTTTTGGAAATTTCAGATATAATGATTAACCTAAAATGATACTGCCTCAAATCCCTCTGATATCAAGGCCCAACTCCTGATTATAGCCAAACCTGTGGTGGATAGTTCCATGGGAAATTGCAGTTACTTAACAGTGATAGCATCTCATGTTCTCTCTCTCATTTTAGAATGTCTCCAACACAACCTGAAAGTGTAGGAGAGTTAATGTCCTCTGAGGACAGCTCTCAGTGAAGTGGAAATAAGAACCATAGGTAAAATTGTCAGTTTTCAGGTCTTCATGAGGACAACTTAAAGAAGTTTCTCAGGACCTTTCAGTAAAAGCAAGCCTTCATTTTCTATCCACAACAATTATATCAACAATGTACCTCTTTGACAAAGTTGCTTCTTCACTGTATCACTTTCCCATTCTTTTCTACCTTGGATAATCTCCCAGATAAACTAACAGTACTCAAATCCTTTGTCCTACTCTTTGCTCTCAGGATAAATGGAGCCAAAAGACTTAGATTAATATCAAGTTCTGAATGGGATCTTAGAGCTATTTCTGTCCAGATTTTCATAAACATAGGGACCTTTGAATTATCAGGCTATAAATAAGTTCTAAATGGAGGGGGCAAAAGCAAAAAGTAGAAATTTTTATGTTTGATTTTTAATCATGATTAATTGACTTTATTGATTATTAAAAATACTAACATTATAAAAGTGTGGATCTTTGTAAAACAATGTCTTAATGTAAGAAAGAAGTTGCATAGTCCTTTTGAGAATATTAAACCAAGTGTTCAGGTGCCATCTAATTTCTTGTTTAATCCAGAACTTTGGTGTGCATCATCTTGAGGAATAGGATTTTGAAGTCCAGACAGACTAACAGAAAACTGATCCAAATGTGTGTGTTTATATTTCTGCTTTTGTTGTAAAAATCAAAGTGTGATTGCTGGTTTAAAATGGCAAAACTAATAATGTTCATGGACTCGATTATAAATTTTTTAATTGTATGGGAAGAATCCAACAAAGATAGAATTAATTGATTTGCAAATCCTCAAAGAGCTACAGGATCAGGTAGTGGTATGTTCTGATTCAACAGCATCATAATGCACCATTTTATATGTGTGGCTAATGGATATTTTCATGAATGTTTGCTAGCTAGTCAGCCTATTAATACAGAGAAATATTAGGTAGCGTAATTACTCACAGTTGTGTTTAATAAAATGAGAGAAATTATCAAATGACACTAATAATAATAATCCTATAGCAGGCTAAATAATTCAATGATAATTTCAAGTATTAATCTAGCTTTCTTCCCTGATTATGACTCTTCTCTCCTTTATCATAATGGGAGTAGCAGATTGTCTGCAATGAATTGTGAAAACGCAGCAGTGACTTTGGCAGTGAAGGCCTCCCATCAATTTTGATAGGTTAAAATGATTCTGGTTGGTCTTGAGCAAATGTGTCAATTTTTTTTTTCTGTGTGTGTCATAAAAGAAAGAAGCAATAGTAAATTCTTGCTGTTATTCCATGGAGCCAATAAAATCGTACTGCCAACAAGAGGCTGTTGACACCGTAAGTGTAGTTAACTGTCTTGAAATACTAGGCCTGGAAATAAAATCCCAATATTTCACATAACCTCTTTTTTATAAAAGAAAAAAACAAAACAAAACAAAACAACTATACTGCTTACATTTAGGGCCCTGCTGTTGTGTAACTATTTTTGAACATGTCTACTGTAAGTGTATATATATATATATATTTTCTGTGCAATAAATTCATTTAGAGATAAATTTTGATTGCAAATTATTTTGGGGGAGGCATGGTATTTGTGGCTAGTCTCACAAGTAAAAAGGACTAAAAGAAAGAAGAAAAACATTTTTTATTACAGCATATTTACATCTGTCCAAAGTACTTATTTACTATAATACTGACTAATGTATAATACTGTACACAAAGAAAGAAGTTAAATGAGTTATAATTCAGTCAATGTATAGCTGGCCATTTTAAAACTTACCACTGAATCTTTCTGGTATGAAATGTGATATCTGGCAATCTGGTCCAGTTCATTACATCAGGTCATTTGTATGTTCTTATTACCATTTTGATAGCATAGCACATTTTATAACCCAGACATTTTACAATGGAACTATGATGCATGTATTTTCAAAAGTATAGACATACATGAAGCTATGAGGTCAAAAAAGATGAATGTCCGTAGTACCATATAGACTCAACAAATAAAAGTGTCCAAGGGTCTGAGTGTGACTTATGAATATTGTATAAGATTAGGCCAACATGTGGTTTTGATATAAATAATCTGTTCTTAAATTAGAATTACAATCGTTGAGTACAGTGTTGAAAATGGCAGATAGATTTTAGCTATCTTTGCTCACTAGGGAAAATGGAAAAATGTTTAGTTTGGTCAGATTTTCACTTAACTTCTGAAAAATCTTACGTTTGAGAGAACCCTTCTGAAATAAGAATCCTTAAAGACATAACCCCTTTGGCACAAGTTTTCAAGAAACTTGTTTGATGTTGTAGACAATTCTATGGCACACGTACTGTTCTAGATGTTTCATGCCAATAATATGTAAGCCATACCAAGGCTACATATACATATAGAGATGTTCCTCAGCTTACAAGGGGGCTATGTACAGAGAAACACATAAAAAATTGAAAATGCATTTAATACCCCTAAACAATAAAATATCATAGCTTACCTTAAGCTTATTTAAACATACTCAGAACACTTACATTTGCCTGCATTTGGGCAAAATCATCTTAAGCAAAGCCTATTTTATAACAAAGTATCAAATATCACATGCAATTTATTAAATATTACACTAAAAAAAGAAGAATATATATATTCTATATATATATTCTATATATAGAATGCTTGTAAGAATATCAGGTGTTCACCCCTGTAATCTTCTAGCTGACTGGGAGCTGTGGCTCACTGCCGCTGCCCAGCATCACAAGATGGCACCATATAGAACAAGAGTTTCAGGTGGTAGGTGTTGTAAATTTTACCCAAACTGACATTGGTCAAACTCGTTTTTGTCATCATATATATCAAGTAGTTTTCTCGGGTTTATTTTTAGAATATCCTTGTATAATGAATATTTACACTGATATCTAGTATAAAAATCTTGCAATTTAACATTAGAAACATTAAGATATTGAAAATCAATCTATTTCTTTAATTCATTGAAGACATTTTTGGCTTGTTTCCAGTACTTTCTTACTGGTTAAAAAGTGAATTTGAAGTAGTCTGGATTTCATTATTATATGGCACTTTCCCTTTGATGAATACAAAGACGATATTCTATATTAGCTATCTGAGAAGAATTTATTTTTTTAATTTTATTTATTTGTAAGAGAGAGAGTGAGAGAGAGCACAAGCAGGGGGAGCAGCAGGATGAGGGAGAAGCAAACTCCCGGCTAAGCAGGGAATCTGTTGCAGAACTGAGTCCCAGGACCCTAAGATCATGACCCGAGCTAAAGGCTCAGGCGTTTAACTGACTGAGCCACCCAGGTGTCCCAATCTGAGAAGAGTTCTGTATGCTATTCCTATTAATATGCAGTTTAAAGTCTAGGTAATTAACTTAATATTTTAGTGGCTATTGTATAGATAGCACTATGTTCCAGGCAGAGAGTAAGAAAGAAATATTAAATCAACCATATTCTATGCATTCTAAATGAAAATAATTAATCAATCATAATAAATCCTTCTATTTATGGAATATCAACTTATAAGCTTTCCTCCATATGAACAATGCCAAATACCAGAATAAAGGGTCATCTAATACAAATAAAGGATAGAATTAAAGAATTCTGGTAAGCCATTTAATTTTGAAAAATGGTGTTCTATTGTTGCTGAGTTGTGGTTTTCCGTTACATAATATCTGATAAGTGTAGAAGTAACATGAGTGTTACGTGAGATGAGAAATGGTATATAATTAAGATATTTTTAAAAGTACAGATAAATACAAATTTGTAAACATAGCATTATGGAGGAGTAAAAATAAATGATAGCTACACACTCTAAAGTGAATAAAACTTGGAAAGCTAATAGAGAAGTAAAACAAGGACAGTGCAAAAAGTATGGTACATTTTTATGAAGTTCAAACAAATTCTGTGAAACCATAGATGGACTTAAAGATACTATTATGTATCAAATATTGTAAAAATTAAGCAAGGAAATAGCAAACATAAAACAACCAAAGCATACAAACTTGGGTAGATACAAGAGGTGTGATCATGTTCTACTTCATAAAGAGATGACTTAATAGATAAATACAAGTAACTAGACTTTTTAGAAGTTCATAAAACGTTGCCTGTTATTTCTTAGTAATATAAAATATATGGTTTTCTAACAAAAACGTTTATCTTAAAAATATTTAAAAATAAATTTCAGGCTACTCCTAAGGTTATATTTACTTTTCCACTGTGGGAAAAGCTGGTTGTTGTAGTTGTAGTTGTTTGTTTGTTTTAGTCTCCTCCTAGTTTTTATTATTATAATGTGGAATGAGGAATGTTAGATTGAAAAGTGAATTATTTTATAGACAAAAATCATTACTTGATTCACCTCCTGGTACAGCAGATGGAACTCCTGAAAATATGCCCTTTTGCCTTATGGAAGAGTAACAGTTATGCTTACTTCTGAAACATACTTGGTGGTGGCCCTAAATAGTGACACCATAGTAAACATTTTGAATATTTGCAATTAATTTTTATAGTCATAGGGCTCCAAAAGGCACTGCAGGTATCTTAGCAGGTATTTCAATAAGGCTAAAAGTTGCCTGACTGTTTAAAAATATTAGCAAGGCACAAAACATGGCAGAAGTATTGTCCTCAGATATTATTTTTTTTCATATGCTCCTGATTTCACACATGACAAGTTATTTTTTCAAATATTTATTATAAAAGTTTTTATTTATTTATTTGACAGAGATCACAATTAGGCAGAGTCAGGCAGAGAAAGAGAGGAGGAAGCAGGCTCCCTGCTGAGCTGAGAGCCCGATGTGGGCCTCGATCCAAGGATCCTAGGATCATGACCTGAGCCGAAGGCAGATGCTTTTACCTACTGAGCCACCCAGGCTCCCCCATGACAAGTTATTTTGATAGATGTATATACAGTGTATTTTCCAGTTATAAGAAAAATGGTTCTGCTATTTTTAACCTTTTTTTAAAATTAAATAATTTTTTTCATTGAAATTTTATTTTTTAATGTTTTACTTCTCTTTTCTTTTTTTTTAAAGATTTTATATATTTATTTGAGAGACAGAGATCACAAGTAGGCAGAGAGGCAGGCAGAGAGAGGGGGGGGGGGAAGCAGGCTCCCTGTGGAGCAGAGAGCCAGATGCGGGGCTCAATCCAAGGACCCTGAGATCATGACCCGAGCTGAAGGCAGCAGCCCAACCCACTGCGCAACCCAGGCGCCCCAATGTTTTACTTTTCAATATACTACTTAGAATATAAAACCTATTCCATTTTGTAAGATGTTTACCATTTAAAAACTGGTAATTTTCTCATTGTGTCTTCCCCTCACATTGCTTTATTTTGAATAAAAAATTTCACAATAAACATAACTGATGCTTTCCTTCTGATGGTCCCTCTGTTGGTCATATTGTATATGAGCCATGACAATTAGTTTTACAAAATTTATTGATGTTTGTTGATATGTTTTATCATAACTAATTTTCCCTCCCTTATCTAGATTCCCCAGCTTTCAGACAGGTGGACACTTCAATAAACCATACCCAAGGGATGTATCAAGTACTTCTTAGACATTCTCTCAGATCCTTGAGGTCTCATTTTGCCTAGGGATTTGCAATAGGTTCTGCCAGAGGCACCACTGTGACAACTGATGTCCATGGTCTATCTCCTGCTAAGCTCAAGAGGTCACTGGTTTCCAAGTTTATCTATACAATTAATGCATACCAGCAAGTTCTTTTTTTTTTAATATTAACAAACTTATTTTAAAGTTTATATGGAGAGGCAAAGACTCACAATAGTAAACATAGTGTTGAAGGAGAACAAAGACTGAGGACTGACTTCAAAGTTTACCATAACGATTGGGCGCCTGGGTTGCTCAGTGGGTTAAGCCTCTGCCTTCCGGCTCAGGTCATGATCCCAGGGGCCTGGGATCGAGTCCCGCATTGGGTTCTCTGCTCAGCAGGGAGCCTGCTTCTCCTCATCTCTCTCTCTGGCTGTCTCTCTGCCCATTTGTGATCTCTCTCTCTGTCAAATAAATAAATAAAATCTTAAAAAAAAGTTTACCATAACGATAATTGTAAGCATGATATTGTAATACAACAGAAAGACTAGATTAAAGCAACAGAATATATATTATCAATTATATTTCATATATAATAGAAAAGCAAAAGCAATACAAGAGAGCAAAATACAATCTTTTAAACAAATGGTTCTGTAGCAATGGTGAAGCTAAATCTAAAAATATAAAATAAAATAAATCCAGGCAGATATCCTACACTCTTCACAAAAATGAACTCAGATTGGATTATAAACCTAAACATGAAACATGTAGAAGGTAATATAGAAGAAAATTTAAATGACCTTGGTTTTCGCAATAACTTTAGCTAAAAAACACAAGCACTGAATTTAAAAATGTCTAATCTGTGAAACACAATGCCAAGAGAATGAAAAGGCAAAGCACAGACTATGAAAAAAAATTTGCAAAATACACATCTGGCAAAGGACTGTTAATCAAAAATACACAAAGACCCCTTAAAACTCAACAATGGGGGAAAAACCTGATTAAAAATGAGCCAAAGACCTTAGCAGATACCTCACCAAAGAAAATATTACAGATGGCAAATAAGCATATAAAAAGATGCTTCACATCAAAGGTCATCAGGAAAATGCAAATTAAAACAAAAAAGAGACACCAGTACATACCCAGAATCCAGAGCACTGACAACAGAACATGAAATGTTGGTGAGGATGTGGAGCAACAGGAATGTTCTTCCATGTGTATTGAGAATAAAGAATGGAAAACAACTTGGCAGTTTCTTACAAAACTAAACATATTCTTGCCAGATGATTCAGCAGTAGCAGCTCTTGGTATTTATCCAAAGAAGATGAAATCTATACCCACAAAGATGTCTATAGTAGTTTTATTCATAACTGACAAAAGCTTGGAAGCAACCAAGATATCCTTCCATAAGTGAAAGGTCAAAGAAAGTGTAGTACATGCAAACAATGGAATATTATTTAATGCTAGAGAAATGAATTACCAAGCTATGAAAAGATATGGATATAAATATTTAATAAATATTTGATTTTAGGCTTCTACCAGTCTATCAATAGTATTAGTATATTTTAACAGTGAATGCTCAGCATTCATGAATTTACCTAATAAAACATTTTGGGTTCAATATTTTAAATACTTCAACCTCTATGATTATATTCCTAATAATTTTGAATTGGGGTAAATAAACCTTAATTTTTTGTAACTTGTTTCTTATTGCAAGAGAGCTCAATGAAATTTTAGAAAATAAAAATTTACAAAAAAAAAAGTTTAGTTTACTATTGCCAAATAATTTAAAACTTTATCTTATATTCAAATACATATATTTTTCTAAATTGATTTATATGCTACTAAAACCAAAAACTTTTAGTTATACTAGATTTCATATCCTGCAATCAATGCCAGAAATCCATCTGGCAATGATTTGTCTTAAATAGAGTTAAGATGGGTGTTATTACAATGCAAGATGGAAACAAAGATAGTATAACAATTGGTGTTACATAACTTTTCCGTTTTGATCAAGTTACTAATCTACAAAAGGCTTTTATCAGTGACAGACTTGGGACTTTAACAAAACTTTTAAACTAGCATGTGCGACTCATTCCTAGAAAACAACACAATCAATAACACTTTATTTAGATTAAATCATGACTATTTCTCCATTTGAATAAAAAAGGTAGCAACCCCAATAAGTTTATTGAACATGAAAAGTTGAAATGCTATAATGCTCCTAAGGAATTAAATGATCCAGTCAAGAATAACAAAAAAAGGATATAAATTACCAAAGTGTTTGTATAATTGTAATGTACAACTGCCCATTATCGTTCCATAGTGTAGGCTTGTACAAGAACTCTATAAAAGAACTCCACTTCTAAACTGTGGAAAATATGTTCCCTTTCCCCCTATATACAAATATTAAGCCATTCATTTAACTTTTAAAATATCCACTTAATACAGGCTTTTTACACATTTGAACAGGCAGCACGGCTCTATTCTTATCGCTTACATCTGAAGGATAGACTTCTAGCGTAAGAGGTAAAGCCCATAAAGGAGCCCAATAATAACAACAAAATACAGTTTAGTGAGCCCTTACAATCTGCCAGCTACCTTTCTGAGAATACTTCAATTAATAAAACATATAAAATACCTGACCACAAAGAGCTCACATTCTTTTGAAATATAATAGTGAAATAAACCAATAATAGAGGGGCACCTGGGTGGCTCAGTCCATTGAGTGACTGCCTTTGGCTTGGGTCATGATCTCAGGGTCCTGGGATGTAACTCCCCAGCAGGCTTTCTAGGCAGTGGGGTGTTTTCTTCTTCCTCTGCGCACCCTCCCAATTCTCTCTCTCTCTGTCTCAAATAAGAAAATAAACCAGTAATAGAATAATGATTGATGGTTGATGGTGATAAGTGATACAAAGAAATACAAGAAAGGTAAAAGCCATTGGAGAATGCTGGGATGAAAGTTAATTTTATTTTGTGTTGGGTGGTTATATCTCATTTATGAGATGTTATTTGCACAAAGACCCAGGAAGTGAAGGAGAGTGTTATACAAATATTAAAGGAAAAGATTGCTCTAGGCAGAGCAAGTAAGTATATAGACTTTGTGTGAACAGCTTGTCTGTTACTTTTGAGGAAAAGCAAGGAGGCCAATGAGGAGTTCATAGTGGTGGAGAGAGGAAGAACGTATTGATGTATGACCTTCTAGTACATTGAAACGCCTTCAGTTTTTATTTAATATGAAAGGGGAAGATACCAAAAGACCCTCAACAGCAGAATAAAATCATTTGACTTGATTTTTAGGTTAAATTGCTGTACCAAAATAAATTTGCAGGGAGAAAGGAGTGCAGTATGTGTGGAAGTGGGGTTATCAATCAAGTCAATAATTCAGGAACATATGATGGTGTTTTTAGCATGCTGGGTGGTAATAGAAGTGGTGAGGTATGGTTTTCATTGTGTATATATTTTGATGGTGAATATTCTGGTGAACAGGATGGGGTATGTGCAGGACAGACATCAACATTTATTTTACCTGCACAAACAGAAGGGTGGAGTCTTCATTCCCTGATATGGAGAGAACTCTGAGTTCAAATGTTCTTTCTCATTAAATGGCATAGTGATGATGAGGATATAGTCAGACAGTGAAAGAGAGCAGTAAGCATAGTGTTAAGCGGTAAGACATTATAATACATTGGAACATCAAAAAACGTTGTGTTGGATCATCTGTTTATGTGAGTAAATAAATAAATAAAGCTTCCTGGGGTTCTGATAGAGGTAAAGAAGACTGCTATATGATCCAAAGGGGCATGTGCACCAAATGTTTATAGCAGTAATATCCACAATAGGCAAACTATGGAAAGAACATAGATGTCCATCAACAAATGAATGATATATATATATATATATATATATATATATATATATATATACACAATGGAATACTACTCAGCCATCAAAAGAAATGAAATCTTGCCATTTGCGTTGACATGGATGGAACTGGAGGGTATTATGCTTAGCAAAATAAGTCAACCAGAGAAAGGCACTATCATATGATCTCCCTGATATGAGGAAATGGAGGTGCAATGTGGGGGGTTTGGGGAACAGGAAAAGAGTAAATGAAACAAGATGGGATCGGGAGGGAGACAAACCATAAGAGACTCTTAATCTCACAAAACAAACTGAGAGTTGCCGGGGGGGGGGGGGAGGTTAGGGAGAGGGTGGTGGGGTTATGAACATTGGGGAGGGTATGTGCTGTGGTGAGTGCTGTGAAGTGTGTAAACCTGGTGATTCACAGACCTGTACCCCTGGGGCCAATAATACATTATATGTTAATGAAGAAGAAGAAGAAGAAGAAGAAGAAGAAGAAGAAGAAGAAGAAGAAGACTACTATAAATCAAATGCTATGGTTTTCAGCACAGAGTGTGTAATCAGGCATATTTTATTAAAGTAACCAAGTAAAATGATGGTCGAAAACTGGAATAACAGAAAACATAAAAATCAGAGATTTTAAAAAGAGATATGGGACAGTGTAGAGAATATAGTCAATGATATTATAATAGTGTTATATGGTGACAGATGGCAGCTATATTTGTAGTGATCATAGAATAATGTATGGAGATATTGAAAACCTGAAACCAATGTAACACTGACTATCAACTACACTCAAATAAAAAAATAGTAAAAATAAAACATTTTAATTTAAAAAGATAAAAAGAGGGACAAGAATTTGAAAAGTGAATTTCAAAAAGAGTAAAGATGAGGCTAAGACATACTCTGAACCTTGAGGAAAACACCATTTTGAAAATTCTTCCCATTTTGAGAAAACTCAAATGAATCAATACCATAAAAGAACCCATTTTAACTGAGAGATGTAATGAATGCTCAAGAAATAATTTTATGACAGGATAATTCTTCCCTATGAAACAGCATACAGAAACCCGGGGAAACACCTGGAAGCCAAATAAACTATACTGAAAATAAGAATTAGGAAAAAGATAAATGATGAAAGATAAGAAAATTAGACCTGCGACAGAGACCTAGTGAAGAGAATTTTTAGCTTGTGGTTTAATGTTTTTGAGGATAATCTAGAGTTCATAACTGCCTTGAGGCAGGCTGGTTGTAGGCAGTTTAGGCAGACCCCTAAGAGAGGCCTACTTTGGGCAAGTGGTGTTGGAGGAGGCCATTGGGCTGGACAAAGACAAATCCAACCATTTGACTAAAGTGTCTGTGAAGATGTTGAAGTCAGATGCAGCAGAGAAAGACCTGTCAAACCAAATCTCAGAAATGGAGATGATGAAGATGATTGGACAGCACAAGGACACCATCAACCTGCTGGGTCCTGCACACAGGATGGTCCTTCGTACACTATCATGGAATATGCCTCCAAAGACAACATACAGGAGTACCTGCAGGCCCAGAGGCCTCCTGACCTGGAGTACTGTTACAATATCAGCCACAATGCAGCAGAGCAACTCTCCTCCAAGCACCCGGTATTCTTTGCCTACCAGGTAGCCTGAGGCATGGAGTACCTTGCCTCCAAGAAGTGCATACACCAAGACCTGGCCACCAGGGAAGTGCTGGTGACAAAGGACAACATGATGAAGATCTCAGACTTCAGCCTTGCCAGAGATATCACCACATCAGTTACTATAAAATGAGAACCAACAGTGGACTGCCTGTGAAGTGGATGGTCCCTAAGGCCATGTTTGACCAGATCTACATCCACCAGAGTGACTTCTGGTCTTTTGGGGGTGATCCTGTGCAAAATTTTCACTCTGGAAGCCTCCCATATCCTGGAGTGCCTGTGGAGGTGGTTTTTAAGCTGCTGAAGGAGTCATTTGATGGATAAGCCAATAAGTGCACCAGAGAGTTATACACAATAATGAGGGGTGGCTGGCATGTGGTACCTTCAAGCTGCTGGTAGAAGACCTGGATCATACTGTGGCCTTGACCTCCAACCAGGAGTACCCGGACCTGTCCTTGGCCCTGGAACAATACTGTCTATGCTTTCCCAACACCCAAAGCTTCACCTGCTCCTCAGAGAAGAATTCCACCTTCTCTCATGTGCCGTTGCCCAGGGAGGCCTATCTGCCCTGACACCCAGCCCAGCTTGCCAATGGTGGACTCAAATGACTAGTATCCCTATTACTCCTGTCCAGATTCCGTCATAAGCTGTAACCCTTACCCCTCACCTTCCCTGCAAGACTCACTGCCTTCTCCTTTGTCCCTTTCCTACTGGCAGGAGCCAGCTGCCTACCTGAGGCCTTCACCCCTTGAAGTTCACCTCTCTTCCCCTTCCTCTTCCTCCTCCTTACAACCTGCTCATGAAAGAAAGGAACAGAGAGGCAGGTACTTGCTCGTGGCTACTTCCTTCCCTCCCATATGTTGGACCAAGACCCCTCCCTGTCATCTGGTACTGCCTAGACGTCGAGAGAGTTGGAGATGAGGCAGGCCAGTGAAAGCTGTTGGAGCTTTCCTGGTTTGGTTTTGTCTGCTTAGCATAACATGTAAGACTGAGTTCTGGTGGCAGGGACCTAGTCCTTGGGGCTATAGCACTAGCGAGGGGAGGTCAACTGCTCTGGGCCTTGGCTAAGAGCAAGCCCTGCTCCAGAGATATGGTGCCAAGGGCTTATTAATTTTGATACTAATTTGCTTTGCTGACCAAATACCTGGTATCAAAAGATGGGAAGGCAAAGACTGGAAGCAGTGTTGTGACCATGGGGTCCAGCCCCAAACTATGAAGAAAACACAAAGTGTATAAATCTGAGTAAGTATATATTTACACACCTTTTTAAATAGGTTGTTATCAAAGATTTAATCAATGGGTAATATGCTCCTCGTGGCTGGGAAGCATCAGTTGCCATATATTAAAAACAAAGAAAAGAGGTGTCTGGGTGGCTTCCTCCAAGAAGTGTCCCTTCTTTTCAGGTCATGATCCCAGGGTCCTGGGATGGAGCCCCACATCAGGCTCTCTGCTCAGTGGGAAACCTGCTTCTCCTTTTCCCTCTGCCCTGCTTATAGTTCCTCTTCCTGTCTCTCTGTCTGTCAAATAAATAAAATATTTAAAAAAAAAAAACAAGAAAGAAACAAAATGTTTTTAAAAGGTCTTTTTTTTTTTTTAATTTTCTAGGGGTGCCTGGATGACTTAGTTGTTTTAGCAGATGTTTGCCTTTGGCTGAGGTCATGATTCCAGTGTACAGGGATCCAGCCCTGCATGGGACTACTTGCACCCCAAGGAGCTTGCTTCTTCCTCTCCCTTTGCACATGATTCCCCCTGTTTGTGTGCTTCTTCTCTCTCTCTCTCTCTCTCTCTCTTGCTGTCAATAAATAAAATAAAATCTTTTACTAAATAAATAAAAAAATAAATAAATTTCTAAACCTACTTTCAGTTTAGGTCCCTTAACAAAAATTGCTACTGCTTCATTAAAAAAAAAAAAAGATAATTTAGAAAGATGCTTCCAGAGTTAAAAATCTGTTTTGTTTCTTTGTCAGGATTCAATATAGAAGTGCTTTAAAAAGTAAAAGAAAAAATATGCTATATTAACTCTAATCACACTATAACTTTGGTGGTTATATAAAGATAATGAAAAGTGATTTTAAAGCAAATTTCATTATTAGACATAAAGATCAAGTCAAAATTACAGAAGAGTAAAAGGATGAATTCATCAGGGAGTATAATAATTCTTTTTTTTTTTTAAAGATTTTATTTATTTATTTGACAGAGAGAGATCACAAGTAGGCAGAGAGGCAGGCAGAGAGAGAGAGAGAGGAGGAAGCAGGCTCCCTGCTGAGCAGAGAGCCCGATGCAGGACTCGATCCCAGGACCCTGAGATCATGACCTGAGCCTAAGGCAGCGGCCTAACCCACTGAGCCACCCAGGCGCCCCGGGAGTATAATAATTCTTGAATTTTAATACGTAACAACAGATTTGGGGATATATAGGGAAAAACTAAGAACAAAAATCATAACTTCTACCTTGGACGACAAATGGAAAATAATTTCAACACCCTTATTTTAAGATTACATAGACAAATGGTCATCATATTGGTAAGATATGTAAGACTTGAACAAAATGATCAACTAACTAGATATGCTTGATATTACATTACAGTAACTGAACTAACTGAGGTCAGTCTTTGGTGAATCACAGAAACAGGTGGAGTTGTCAAACAAAGGAATCTTTGTTTACAACATACAAGGAGTTCACAGGGAATAAGTTCCAAAGCCTTGACTGTTTGAACAGGAGAGAGATTTTTATTTAGTATTTAAGATGAATACTCAGAAGGGAGAGTTTTATTATCCCGTGTATGGTTGGTCATAAGGTTGTGGATGCATGCACATCCACATATGTATTTGTGCAATATGTATTGCATGTTCACCTGAATGAAGCTTGTATTCCACCGAGGGCAGAAACGTCAATGTTAGAATAAAGCAGAGGTAACTGTTGGACAAGGGAAAGGAACTCTGCAGGCTTCAAGAGCAGATAGAAACTAGATGGGGTCTTGGGCTCATTTTCTGGGACAAGGAATGAAAGGCCTTGATTGCTTTTGAAATAGCACTAGGAGTTTTACCACTGATTTATTGTCTCAATAGCTTAGGCTATTTCCTGGTCTGGTGGTGACTGTTAGTTTTCCCATTGCCTTGTTCCCTCAAAATCCTTAGGAGTGAGGTTTTTGCATTTCTTTGTAAGAACCTCCCAGGAATTTTTGGAAGAAGTGTGCTTGGGCAAGTACACAGGTGGGGTATAGATCATTGAAAATAGCTGGGGACAAAAAATGACTTTTCTTATGTCAGGAAAACTATATCTCTTCTTTAATTTTCTAGGAACCTCTAACTCTTTCTGCTGATGTTACCAGCAGGCATCTGAGATATTACTGATTGTTCTCTTGAACCTAAGGAAAAGGAAATGTAGAAAGCAAAAGACAAAACTTTAAAATCTATCCTGCAACTCATCAATTCACTGCAGCCACCTCTCTGTCTTTCCCTTTCTCTTTTTCTCTCTTTCTCTTTCTCTCTCACTTTCTCTCTCACATACGCACAACACACACAAATCGACTTAAAGCAATTTTTAATTTTCCCTATTCCATTTTAATATACTTGAGGCATGATCATTTTCTTAGTAAATACAAGGAAAAAAATCTAGGATTCCATCATTCTGTGTGATTAAAGTATTGAGGAATTTACTTCCAATAGCACTTATAAAAACATATTTTATTTAAGGAATATTATATAATCAGGTGCCTGCATTTTTCTTATTCTCTAACTAGTGTTATTTGGCAATTAATATTTTGTCAATCAATATTCCCCTATACCTGAATGTGTGGGCAGTGAGAGATGAGTTAGAGGCAAGGATGGTGAACACTCCCAACAACTGCAGACTACATATATCTTAAGCCATGATTTTCTTTGCAAAGGTCAACATTGATAATGTTCTAGTCATACCTCCGTGTACCAGGAAAGAAGTAGCATATTTCTTGAAAGACACAGCTATCAAAGCTCCATTGAGAAACCATAAAGATGGAGAAGGGATTTGCAAATTAAATATCTGATAATGGACATCTACTCTGATTATTTAAAAATGAATAAAAATAAAAAACCTTACTAATAACCAAACAGAGTATCCAATTTTACATGTGAAGGAAATAATGGAAGAGACATGTCACCAAAAGTATATGGATGGCTTATAAGCACATGGCCAATTTCTCAACATTTAAACATTAAAGAAATAAAAATTAAAATCATAATGAGACATGCTTACATATCTATTAGAATGGCTAAAATTATAAAGGCTAATTGTACTTGGTCTGAGCTAGATTGAGAAGCAACAAAAAATCTAAACTGTTGTTGGCATATATCATGATACAACCACTTTGGAAAATAGTTTGAAAATTTTTTTAAATGCAAAATATGTTGCAGTTACACAAATAGCCATTTTATTCTAGGCATTTAACCAAGAAAAACAAACCCTATGTTCATACAAGGACTTGTATGTGAATTTCATATCAGCTTTATTTTTAAGAATTGAAAACAGTGGAAATGTTCATCAATGTCCATCAATAGAGCAAAGACAATTGGAGATTCTCAAAGTAATGATGCTGAGAAAAGAAAAGCCAGGCAATGAATAGTATATACTGTGTGATTCCATGACTACAAAAAATCTAGAAAATACAAATTTATATATAGTCACAGTCATCAAATATATGGTGTGATTTTAGTGCCTTCGTCTGTGCTCCCATAGCTTCCTACACTTGTATCTCCGAGCATTTGTTACACCATGTGAAAATATGAACTCTTTCTCTTTATTCTGTCTTACTAGAATAAGAATCCTTGAAAGTTTATGGACAATTGAACTCTCAGTTATTAGCAGAAATTCTATCACACAGTAAGTTTCCAAATATAAAAGCCAGAGTTTTACAATGACTTCTAAGCTTTTACATGATCTAGCCACTCATTTAACCTCTGTGACCTCTTTCCCTGCTACTCTTCAGTCACTCACAGTGGCCTCCTTGCTATTCCTCAGATATGCCAGGCATGATCCAACCTTATGGCCTTCAAGATAGCCAATTCCTTTGTCTGGAGTGACCTTATTGCTGATAGTTCTGCGCAAATTCATCACCTTTCCATACATTTGTTCAATTGTCAGCTTCATTGTAAGTACCCTGATCTTTCTATTAAAAGATTTAACTCCCCATCCCCTGCCTAGCAACCTTGATTTTTCTCACCCTGATCGAATTTTTCTTTTTCCCCATTGTACTCTT
The DNA here is from genome assembly GCF_964662115.1 of Mustela nivalis. Lineage (NCBI taxonomy): Eukaryota > Metazoa > Chordata > Mammalia > Carnivora > Mustelidae > Mustela > Mustela nivalis. The sequence goes on along the minus strand of NW_028136262.1, from coordinate 341,260 downwards.
CCTTTTTGAATGCACTATGCCATTTTTATTAAGGTTTATAGCTTTGAATTGTCTCACCCATTAAAATAAAAGTTCTACAAAGCCAATTATTTCATTTACCAGTGTAGTCTGAAGTAATATCTGCCATATAATAGTTCAGTAGACAACTGGTAAATTTCAAAATAAATTAATGTTGAGAGTATACTGAATTTCATAAGTCATTTCAATATTTTTTTCCAAAAAATAAACTACATAAAACATACTTTAAATTTACTTTCAAAATATTTTATAGCATATAATGGACAATATACATAAGCCTAAAGAAACAATCCTATAATTAACCATTTCATACCTACTTAAAAACTGCATAATACCACACTCTTAGATCCTCTTTGAATGCTCTAAAATAACCCTTCAAATGAAATACATTTTAAAAACTCACAGATTTTTTGGCAAATAATTTAATAAAATAAAAGTTTCATTCATCTATGTAGATCAAAATAAATGTTTTTAATAAGCATGAAATTATAACTCTGAAGTGTGCTAAAATGAAACCACCTGCTAAGGGTGAGAGAACAAAAATAAACATCCTTTTTCCAAATAAGAGGAATTTATTACCTTTGAATCAAAGCATGTGGATTTGTTTTAACTGGCAATAAAGCAATATGGAGACACAAACCATAGGAAGTCATATTTTAGATTTCCAAAAGACTTCTAAGTGAAGAGTATACATTTTTTAATTGCTACATAATGCTACATAATGACAAGATGACAGGTTGTGGCAAATAGCATTTTAAAAGCTCTACTCATAATGGAACGGAAGATGTCATTTCCCTATAATTTTATATATGTCTTTAATTGACTATATCTGGATACAACATATTACCAAACAGATGTTCATCAAAGACTAAATCATTTTTAATGGAACATAATAATTTGAACCTACATCTATTAATCATTTTTTTCGATCTAACATTTATAGTCTCGCTAAACATTTTATCAGTTGTTGACAAAATTCAAAATAAATAGGATAAAAAGTCGTGTTTGGAAAAGTAGATTTCTTTTCAAATTGGCATTTAAATGAAAATATTTGCTGATATTTTTAAAACTTTAAATGTAATTTTATATATATATCTGACCTATCAGATGATATAAAATTTTTGGAGAAAATATGACATATTTTTTTATCTTGGTTGAAGGTATTAATAAAGAGCAACTGTTTGTATTATTTGTATTGTGATATCTTAGTTAATAAACATGAATAACTGGTATAAAATATGTTTTTTTAAAAATTTTATTTATTTACTTGACAGAGATCATAGGAAGGCAGAGAGGCAGCCAGAGAGAGAGGAATGGAAGCATGCTCCCAGCTGAGAAGAGAGCCCACTGTGGGACTCAATCCCAGGAACCTGGAATCATGACCTGAGCCGAAGGCAGAGATTTTAACCCACTGAGCCACCCAGGCGCCCTAAAATATGTTTTTTTTTTTAATATAGAAGTATAGTTCTTGCCAAAATATGGAACTAGCTGGAACTGAATGCCTCCTTCAAAGTCAGCTCTGGAGAAATTATCCAAGTGTAATATGGAACTATTTCAGATATTAACCAAAAACAAAGAAATGATGATAAACGCCTTAAAATACTCAAAGTTGCCCTTGACTGGTATGTTTCAAGCTCTATTCCTGGTTTGAAGACAGGTTTTAACAGGCCTGATCACTGTAGAAATCCGCTGGATGTTTAGAGGCTATCAGAACTGTACAAAACCTTGAAGGGGTAAAGACTTGAAAATTCTTTAGAGAGATTAGCTCCCTAAGGCATTATTCCTCCACACATTTTCCTCCAATCAATTAAGACTGATGGATGAGGGGCACCTGAGTGGCTCTCTCATCACGTGGGTGGTGGGTTAAGCCTCTGCCTTCATCTCAAGTCATGGTCTCTGGGTCCTGGGATCCAGCCCCACATCGGGCACTGCTCAAAAGGAAGCCTGCTTCCCTCCCTGCTTGCCTGCCTCTCTGCTTACTTGTGATCTCTCTCTCTCGCTCTCTTTCTCTCTCTCTGTGTCCAATAAATAAATAAAATCTTTTAAAAAAGGCTGATGGATGATAAATTATGAAAACTGCTCCCTCCAAATGATGCTTCTTCATAAGGATTTAAGAATTTAAAATTGAAACTTGACCGTAGGATTTATCTTATAGAATAACATCAAGTGAAGGCAGTTATTATTAGTTCTGAAGTATTGGTGATTCTGAATTCTTGGCCTCATTAGTAAATTTATTTTTAAATTCTCCCATGGAGTGGTGATTGGCCTTCAGTCTTTCATTGATATACATCATTGGGTCAAATGAGATGTGTGTGCCCAGAACTATATATAATCTTTTTTGTATTTCACTGGAGATGGCATTTCTGAGTTTTGTTCAATTGAATTTGGACAGATGTTTTAATAGTCACTTCTAGAGTTGGCCCTGGAGAATATCTTCCTTTTTTTCTCTTCCCGATTCTCTGAAAAACCCTGACTAATTCACATTATCACAGTAATATCATAATTCAAGTTTTTCCAAACACTATAGCTGCAAAATAGAAGGAAGCTACTCAGAATGGAATACTATTGTGAATGATTGAGAAAGAAAACATTATTATAATTAAGCTACCAGGTTTCAATGTATTTTATTGTTGCTTAGGAAATCCTAGCATACCCAGACTTTACAGAGATTTGATGATCCTAAGAAGAGCTGAACTCATGGACCAAAATAACTATGCACATAAAAAGTACAATTACTTACCTAAAAAATATGATGTGGTTAACTTTATATGCCAATCCAAGTGTTATGGGAACAGGAATTAAAAAAATAGCTTAGGGGCGCCTAGGTGGCACAGTGGATTAAGCCACTGCCTTCAGCTCAGGTCATAATCTCAGGGTCCTGGGATCAAGTCCTGCATCAGGCTCTCTGATCAGCAGGGAGTCTGCTTCCCTCTCTCTCTCTCTGCCTGCCCTCTGTCTACTTGTGATCTCTCTCTGTCAAATAAATAAATAAATAAAATCTTAAAAAAAAAAAAGAATGACTGTACTTTTAAAAAATAGCTTAAAAGGAGCGCCTGGGTGGCTCAGTGGGTTAAGCCGCTGCCTTCCGTTCAGGTCATGATCTCAGGGTCCTGGGATCAAGCCCCACATCGGGCTTTCTGCTCAGCAGGTAGCCTGCTTCTCTTCCTCTCTCTCTGCCCACCTCTCTGCCTACTTGTGATCTCTCACTGTCAAATAAATAAATAAAATATTTTTAAAAATAGCTTAAAAGTATATGATAAAATAATGATATACATATACAAGGAAAAGAAAGATACTATACTGTGAATATAAATTAAGTGAAAATTGTTGAAATAAAGAATACAATAAATGGAGACTAAGATGAATATAGCTGTAAAATGAATAAATGAGTTGGGAAAAACAAACAAACAAATTAATGACTTCTGCCCAAATACAGCAGAAGAGAAAAAAAAATAAAGAAAATATTTAAATAAGTACTGAGATAAATTTTGGAGAATTAAAGAAAGATAAAAGATACCAGACTTAAAATGATGCCAAACACGAGATATCAGAAACAAAATAAAACAAAACAAAAACTACACACACTAAAAACCACTCGTATACATTATGGTGAGTTTTAAGAATATCAAAAACAGAGAAGAGCATAAATGATGCCCAAGAGAAGAACAGATCACCTAAAATGTACAAGAATAATACTGACAGCACAATTCTCAATAGTAATAGCATATAAAGAGACAGCTGGGAGTTTTTATAGATGGAAAAGATATTTGAAACTAGGTATTATACATCAATCCAAATTATTGATTAAATTTGAGAGCACAGTAAAAATACAATGAAGCATGTTAGGTCTTAGAACATTTATCACACAGAGACACACATTTTGGAAAACTTCCTTGGAAGACAGCTCAATTTAGATCGAGAAAACAGAATTATGTACTCAAAGGCACATTTTGAAGGAAGGATTGAATATAGTCTGCACTGCAAATATTCTTTAATCGTATGTTCTGAATTTCCTAAATTTAAGAAGTATTTGTTCAAATATTTACCTTTAAATAAATCCTAGGAGACTTTTTCTTGGATTCTGGCAAATCAGTCCATTTGGATACAAATCTTTTTGTCACTGATGGAAATTTTGATAGCCCTTAACTGTGGAATGCCTAATGTATTGTTACAGCAATTGTGATTTGCCAATACATGGGTGATGTGTGTGTGTTGTGTGTGTTTATTTTTATTTTTGATGGTTTAACTCTTCTATGAGATTTTTAAGTAGACATGATTTTAATAAATTATGATTTGTTGAAATTTATCTGAGGTTATATATAATAAAATAAAATTTGTGTGAACTAAAGAAGTGCATCTCCATTTTTTTTTGTTTCAAGAGTAGACTGGTCTTTAAAAATTGTCCAAAGAAGTACATTATATTCATTATTAAATTTGATAATATACTATAAAGTATTTATGGTCATATTGGACCATTTCAAATTCTACTATTAATTCATATTAATAATTACCATAAGAGGAAAAAGGGATATTTTTCAAAATAATAAAAAATTAGCGTATTTTTCAGAATATGATATAGTGTTATTCACTGAAGTGAGGGAACAAATGTCAAAGTCTAACACAGTTTACAGAATGTTTTAACATAAATTGAAATTTAAATCTGACCAAATTTCACAGTTTTAAGTAAAATGATAGCACTTTATATCCTTGAAAAGTGGTAAGTGACCCAAAACATGGCTTAGAAAAACAAATTTAACACTACACTAGTCTGAGATGGTTAAGTTATGGTACAACTTGCCATTGTGTATCATCAAATGGTATATTTTTTTCTTTTGGGCTTGTCATTATATTTTATTTTAGCCATTCTGGTAAGTGTGTAGTGATATCTCAGTGTCATTTTTTTTTTAAAGATTTTATTTGTTTATTTGACAGAGAGAAATCACAAGTAGATGGAGAGGCAGGCAGAGAGAGAGAGGGGGAAGCAGGCTCCCTGCTGAGCAGAGAGCCCGATGCGGGACTCGATCCCAGGACCCTGAGATCATGACCTGAGCCGAAGGCAGCGGCTTAACCCACTGAGCCACCCAGGCGCCCTCTCAGTGTCATTTTAATTGCATTTCCTTGATGTCTAATTGTGTCAAAATATATTACTTTGATGTTTAATGCTCTGAGCTTTCTCAGTTCAGGACCATGAAGCCACTTAGGAAAAATACAGTTGCAGAGGCACTCATAGACCAACTCTTATTTCGAAATAAGAAGAAACATTACTACCCATTCCAACAAAAAATAGATTTGTTATGCAGCAGGGATTTTATAAATTACCTGACACAACTTATATAGTAAGATGAAATGGGACAGGCGGCTTCTTGCAGCTATATACAACATCAGTTTAATTTCAATTTTCAGTATAATTTTTCCAAGGTATACACAGAATATATATTTAATGTAAATTGTGAACATTTTAAACTCTGTATATGGAAATTAATCAATTTTAAGTTTATAACAATCAAAATTAACGGAAGTTTATTTTAAATTAGTTAGCTTTCTCTGCATTGCAAGACAGAATAATCAAGAATTGGTAAGAAAAAAGTAATCTCTGTAAAATTACCGGGGGTGCATTATAAAGTGTTCGGTAACTGATCAAACTCACAATTTGGATTGAATGGCAAGTGATTTTTAAAATCTGGAACTCATTGTCAATTTTTTTTTCTTCATTGTGTCTTAATAATTTACTGTGTTCATTTGCATGGAAGTGAAGAAAAATGCATGACATTTCATCTCAACACTAACACCTTTAACTGGCAACTCTAAATGTACTTTACAGCAGTGTAACAAAGTAAAGATCAATGATGTTTCATGAAATATCTGTTATAATTCTCAAGGAGATAGGGAGTTTGTGCAAAAATGCAAATCACTTTGCGACTAAACACATTGTTTATTTCAGCTAATTTTAAGAAAATATGCTGAGAATCTCTCAAAAAAGGAAGCAATGATTTAGGTTTGCCTTCAAACTCCTTATCTAATCCTGAACCAACAGCACATAGTTCAAAGAGCAACTAATTTGAGTAGCTCCAATTTACACATTTCCTAACAATGCTTAATTTAGTGGAATTTCTGTACAATTATGTTAATTTGATGTAATGAAAGACAAAAGTTCAAAAAGATCATCCTTAATTTATATAGATGCCAAACTCTGCATTTTCTGAATGACGCCCAGGAACGTATTTTCAAAAACAAACAAACAATGCCAGAACCACTATTAGGTCATCTCTAGGCAGAAAGTGACTCAGAGCCTACATTACTCTCTCCCTGAAAGTATACTGTAGGCACTGAAACTACTACCCTGAGTCTGTGCTATCAAATTCCTTAAGTTAGAAAGTTTTAAAACCCGTCTGTGTGGGAGTATTTTATTTACAGATAGAGATTTGGTTGTTTATACATTTTCATACTTGATTTTTAGGGTGTAATAACTATGTTTTAAAATTCATGGTGGTTTTGAATACTGTTCGATAATTGAGCTAAAATGGTATATCCATTCCTCCTAAGAAACAGAAATTATAGAAAGGTAGTGCTTTTCAAATCTGACATCTTTGAGTCATTGCAGTTTCATATAAATGCAATAGGAAAAGTGTCATTCATGTTTATAATATTTTCTATAAATAAATTAGAATGTACTGGAGGCCTGATATAAAGTGGGATGCCTAAACTTCAGTAAGATCTTGTTTTCAATTCAAAATAAATTTTATTTTTTATTTTTTTATAATGTCCCTCAATTTCAGATAAGCACCCCCATAAGGTGGACTCCGTTTTTTTTAAGATTTTATTTATTTTATTTGACAGATAGAGATCACAAGTAGGCAGAGAGGCAGGCAGAGAGAGAGGGAAGAGGAAGCAGGCTCCCTGCTAGGCAGAGAGCCCGATGCGGGGCTCGATCCCAGGACCCTGGGATCATGACCTGAGCCAAAGGCAGAGGCTTTAACCCACTGAGCCACCCAGGCGCCCCCAAAATAAATTTTAAATTGAATTATGCACCTCTAAGTTCAGAGACAATAAACATCAACCAACACAATTAATAAGTTCTATTTCTTGAAATTTCGGGAACATTGATAGTCTCATCTCCTGGAAGAACAACAGCTAAAATTTTTGGTCATGGATTCCTGCTAAAATATCACTTTCCCAAAGAAAATTAATGTTAGGAATTTTCATTGATTGTTATTGATCATGAAGAATATAACAACCACGATAAAAAGAGTAGGAAAAACATGATATCTCATCTGTAAGGGCATGTGGAAAGTAGGAAATGCTAATAAAAATAACTACCATTATTTCCTAAGTTAACATAATACAACAGAACAAAAATATTTCAAAACAATGTTTTCTTTTTTTTTAATTTTATTTATTTATTTGACAGAGAGAGATCACAAGTAGGCAGAGAGGCAGGCAGAGAGAGAGGAAGAAGCAGGCACCCTGCTGAGCAGAGAGCCCAATGTGGGACTCAATCCCAGGACTCTGAGATTATGACCTGAGCCGAAGGCAGCGGCTTAACCCACTGAGCCACCCAGGCGCCCCCATAACAATATTTTCTAGGCTCATTCTGATAACTCTTTTCTAAATTCAAATTTAAAGGTTGAGGCATGTGATATATATTACACAAAAAACATCCCAAGGCATTCGTTAAAAAAAAAAAAACTCTTAATAAAGAACAAATCCAAAGGAATTTCTTTTCTAATTTAATTAACAAATTATGAATCGACTTACCTATTTCATCACAGTGTATCAGGCACCAATAATATTTTTTAATCGTCACACCTGATGCAATAGTTACCATCTTTCAAACATACTGATCACGAACAAGCAAATAAACAAGAGCACCGTAGCTTAAGATCTACCTGCATAAATATAGGCTACTTCAGACAATCTCTTCACCACAACATAGCAATGAATAGAAATCATACATGCTCTGTATGGACATACATATGAGATAGAATGGGATGATGTTAATATATGCAGAATCTTTATTAATTACATTGTAAACCATAATATGGAAAAACAGAATACAATTTTAGAAATACCCAGGTCACCATCATTGTTTTATTTTTATATGTGTAGATAAGGAGTTTAATAAACAATGCATGACTATTCAACTCCTTATATTTTGAAAATTTTAGCAAAAGTAACAAACCTAGCACCTAGAAAATTGTACCTATCTGCAATATACAGCTTTGCCAGCATGGTAGAAGAAAAGCAAAACAAAATATGTAAGAAAAGTTTAACATTTCACAAGAGATTTGCTTTTATTTTTTTATTTTTTTATTTTTATTTTTCATTTATTATTTACTTCTATTTTCTACTTTATTTTAATGAAAATGTCATGACCATAACATAAGAGCAGAATTAAACCAACATGAGAAATTATTTTTTCATAAGTTAAAATAAACTAGCTTGGTGATTAATTCAAAATTATATTACAAACTTCAGTGTTCTTGCAGTAAGTATCACTGCATAAACAAATGAGTCAGGAGTCATAAACTAATGATGATTCTAAATGTTATTTAGAGAGACATTCTGTTCTTAATATATTTCAAATATTCTACACAAGGCAAAGTGGATCCAAGTAATCTGTAGGCAAAATAAGATTTTAGAGAAGTATATATTTCCAACAGTATTTATAAAATATTACCTTTATGTAAGGCATCATCCTGGACTTTGTGGAAAACACACAAAGGAGTAAGAAGTGGCCCTTCAAGAAACATATACAATATCAAGGTTTAACATGAAGCAGCATGTCTTCTCTAATTAAAAAAAAAAAAAAACATTGTACCAACTGACTTTACTGAAACTTTATATTTATTGCTCTCATTTTAGGTCATAGTGTCCTTCTGCATGCAGGCTGCTATAACGGACATGATATAGACTTAATAGCTTATAAAGAACAGGAATTTATTTCTCACAGTTCTAGAACGGAGAAGTTCAAGATTAAGGAATGGGCAGATCCAGGGAGAGCCCACTTCCTCATAGATGGCTATCTTCTCACTGTAAACGTACATGATGAATGAATCAAGAGAACTCACTGGGGTCTCCTTTAAAAGGACTGTAATCCCACTTATGACCTAATCACCTCCCAAAGGCCCCTATGTTTTAATACTAGCACTTACAGAGTTAGATTTCATAATATGATTTTGGGAGACATAAACATTCACACCATAGTATATATAAACAAAAAAAGACACAAAAACAACAAACAAAAAAATTATTTTAACTACCTATTATTTTCAACTACATAAACTTTTAATTTGTTTCTATATAATATTAAATAACTCATTTGAGTGATTCACTTATATCCAATGCATCTGAGTGCAATTAAATTTGCTTACCCAGCATATCCAGAAGCATATTTCTTCAGATTATCCCATTCCCCACCTTACAGGATTTACCACAATTAGAAGACATGGGATAGAGGATAGATAGATAGATGTATACATAAACACACTTGTACATACACATATGCATATTTTTTCCTGTTAATGATACTCATGCAAATAAAATTTAAGCTCAAGGAAACCTGTCTTGTGTGTTACTTAATATCCAGTTTTTAGTCAACATCCAAAAACAAATAATCCAATAAAAACATGGATAGAAGACATGAACAAGTGTTTCCCCAAAGAACACATTCAAATGTTCAGTAGATACATGAAAAGATGTCCATCATCATGTATCATCAGGAAATTGCAAAGCAAAACTAGAAAGAGATACCACCTCACACCTGTCAGAATGGCTAAAATCAACACTACAAGAAACAAAAGGTGTTGGAGAGGATGTGAAAAAGTAACACTTGTGGGGGCTGCCTGGGTGGCTAGGTGGGTTAAGCCTCTGCCTTCAGCTCAGGCCATGATCTCAGGGTCCTGGGATCAAGTCCCACATCGGGCTCTCTGCCAGGCATGGAGCCTGCTCCCTCCTCTCTCTCTCTCTACTTGTGATCTCTCTCTGTCAAATGAATAAAATCTTAAAAAAAAAAAGAAAAAGTAACAATTGTGAACTGTTGGTGGTGATGCAAACTGATACAGCCATATTTGAAAACAGTATGGAATTTCCATAAAATTTAAAAATAGAAGTCCTTTGTGATCCAACAATCCTGTTGGTGTGTATTTACCCAATGAATATAAGAAAACTTATTCAAAGGGATGCTAGCACCCCTATGTTTATAGCAGCATTATTTATAAAGCTAAGATATGGAAAGCGCCCAAGTATCCATCAATTGATGAATAAATAAAGAATAAGTGGTATCTATATACAATGGAATATTATTCTGCCATAAAAAAGACTGAAATCTTGCCATTTGCAATAACATGGTTGGAACTAGACAGTATAATGCTAAAAGTGAAATAAGTCTGTCAGAGAAAGACAAATACCTTTACTCATATATGGAATAAAAGAAACAAAACAAACAAGCAAAGGGGAAATAATAAGACATAGAAAGAGAAACAAAGCAAGAAACAGACATTTCATTACGGAGAACAAACTGATGGTTACTTGACGGGATCTGAAAGGAGTGATGGATTATATAAGTGATGGGGGTTAATTAGAGCACTTGTCATGATGAGCACTGAGTGCTATATGTTATATTGTACACATGAATCTAATACAACCATATATGTTAACTAACTGGATTTCAAATGAAAATTTTTTAAAATCTCAGTTTTTAGCTCACATTCTGGCTTACAAAAGGGATTTAGTCAGGAATTTGGAGATTAGTTAATGAACAAAAAAGGGGTGAACAGGCAGTTGTTAGATAAAATTACTATCCTTTCTGGCATTATCTTATACCTTTTATCTAGAAGTATTTTTAGCACTTTAGACTCTTCCTATTTTATTTTGTGTCATTAAACAAAAATTTCCTCAAAGGACCTTAGACTCCATCCAATTTGAGCAACAGTTTGAGACAGGAAATGGTGTCCAGGAGGAAAAAAAAAAAGATGAAACTACTATTGTTTACTAGTGAATGCATAGTTCTTCCACAGAAGGAGCTCTAAATGGTCATGGCTCCAGCTTTATATGTGCTCAGTCATATGTTCAGAAGTAGGTAACACTATCAAAAAATATAAAGCATCTGAGATTATTTTCCCTTATTTGAAAGCTGGTGTATGAGTCTGCCGTAGTTTCTTGGGTGTTGATAGAAGACGCAGACTCATGGTTCAGAAATAATATAGTTTATTATTCACAGCAATAGAGGTAGCCAGAATATTAACATTATTTGTGTGTGTGTGTGTGTGTGTGTGTTTGTGTGTGTGTGTGTGTGTTTGTGTGTGTGTAGGGATGGGAGTTATATATCAGTTCTGAGCCTCAGTTCCCACAAGAAGAATCAAAACAGAGGCAGATAATATTTGCAAACACAACAGGTTAAGTTAAAAAAAAAGATACTATTTCTGTCTTCCAAGTCTATTCAATACAACCATCTTCAAAGGATGGCCTAGAACAAATAATAAATGCAGAAATGTAAGCAACCAATTGAAAAGTGTCTCCCAAGAAACACACTTTGAGAGTCTTCATTTGACAAAAATACTATAGGATATTACATGGATCAGGTGCATTGAATACTGGAAGGTTAAAATTACAAGGGACCAAATATTTTTAAGCAGTTCTGGCATCCAGTAGAGTTCAAATAGGTTTTATAAGATTGAGGAAAGAAGCCATCAAAACTTGGGCCCAGGGGCACCTGTGTAGCTCAGTGGGTTAAGCCTCTGCCTTCGGCTCAGGCCATGATCTCAGAGCCCTGGGATCGAGCTCTGCATCAGGCTCTCTGTTCAGCAGGGAGCCTGCTTCCCCCCCCGCCCCCCGCTATTTGCCTACTTGTGGTCTCTGTCTGTCAAATAAATAAATAAAATCTTAAAACAAAACAAAACAAAAATCCTGGGCCCAATTTTCCCAAAAGTATGATTCTGATTCTAGTCTCTATGATGTTATCCCTTGAAGACAATGTCTCTAATTGAGTTGAATTAGTTTACTAAAGAGCATACCCCCATTTGTTGTAGGAGATGAACAATATGCAAGAGGCAAAATGCCACATGGAAGCCACCTTGTCTTCAGTGGAACATAGAATCAGTTCCTTTGGGATGAATTTGTTCCACATTTGACTTACCACTTAAGGGAAAATAAGAGTGCCTTCTAATAGATTTTAAATAGGAAATGACAACGGAAGCTTATACAAGATTATAAAATGGGAAATTTCATTTAGATAAGCAATCATTTCAAAGTCATCTTCTTAATATTACAGACTCTTCACATAATCATAATTTTATTTTGGTATTATATCGTAATTTCAAATATAGTAAATATAAAGAATTTACCTCTGTAATTATAGCGAGTCTGGTCGTAGTTTAATGGCAACAAATCTTCAATTTAGAAGTATGGTCTACCAATTATTAATACATTTGGAAATGGTGTGTCATCTTCACTCCACTTGTCTCACTAAAACAGTGAGCCAAAAAAAGTAGGTCCAAGCTGTTTACTATGGTCAAAATGGGTTGCTTTTGCACTTGGTAAAGAAGCAGTCATATTTTGGAAGAAGAAACTGAGGCTATTAATATTTTCAACTTATTTTCAGAAAAGGAAAGAAAGGATAATCTAACCTAAAGCCAAAATCTTACACAAGGTGGCTGGACAATGATCTTTTCCCAGATAAAGGGTTTTTCAACTTAGCCATGTTAGGAGGAAGAAGAGATGAGACATTGTGGACTTGACTAACGTTTGTACACTGTTCAAAAAGTTTTCAAAATAATGTGTATTATTTTTCTTCTTTTAGTTGAGACAAAAAAAAAAAAAAACCAAAAGAAAAAAAAAAAACACTAATGAGCTTACTCTTAAAAGGAGGTAAACAAGAAACTAGCAAAGATTGAGTGTTAGGTATTGTCCCCCTCCTTTTTTTTTTTTTAATTATGTTATGTTAGTTACCATACAATACATCATTAGTTTTTGAAGTAGTGTTCCATGATTCATTGTTTGTGTAAAACACCCAGTGCCCCATGCAATATGTGCCCTCCTTAATACCCATCACCAGGCTCACCCATCCCCACATCCTTCTCATCTTTAAAACCCTCAGTTTGTTTCTTGGAGTCCATAGTTTTTCATGTTTCATTTCCCCCTCCAATACCCCCACTTCATTTTTCCTTTCCTTCTCCTAATGTCCTCCATGCTATTCCTTAGGTTCCACAAATAAGTGAAACCATATGATGATTGACTTTCACTGCTTGACTTATTTCACTTAACATAATCTCCTCCAGTCCCATCCATGTTGATGCAAAAGTTGGGTATTCATCCTTTCTGATGGCTGAGTGATATTCCATTGTATCCTTGGATCACATCTTCTTTATCCGTTTGTCTGTTGTAGGGGATCTTGACTCTTTCAACAGAATGGCTATAGTGGACATTGCTGCTATGAACACTGGGGTGCATATGGCCCTTCTTTCCAGTAAAATAGAGCTAGCCTATGACCCAGCGATTGCACTACTGAGTATTGACCTCAAAGATACAGATGTAGTAAAAAGAATTAGGTATTGTTAAAGCACAAATGCAGGGGATAGAAGTTATGGTACAGAAGAGGGAAGGGCAAGCATATGGCAGAGTAGAATAAAGTAGCTCAGGAAGAAATTAGTCATATCCAGATATTGTAAGGCATGTGGGGTTGGCAGGGAGAGCATGAGAAATCATGAGAGAAGAGAGAGAAAATGGACCAGGCCGGAGAGGTTTATAACATTTTAACATCTAAGGTAAGCATATGCAAAGCAGAATAGGGAAAGAAATAAAAGTTTTTATAAGACTCAATACATAAGGAATAATGTGGAGGACACTGGCAGATGGAGAGAAGTGTGCTGGGGGAAATCGGAGGGAGAGACAAACCATGAGAGACTGTGGACTCTGAGAAACAAACTGAGGGTCTTGAAGAGGAGGGTGGCAGGTGGTTGGGTGAGCCCAGTGGTGGGTATTAAGGAGGGAATTTATTACATGAAGCACTGGGTGTGGTGCATAAACAATGAATTTTGGATCCCTGAAAATAAACTAAAAGAAAAAAAAGACTGACTACAGACATGGACCTCAGTGTAACACAGATATGGAACTCACTGTAATACCAGCCACTTCCCACCGACACACACAGACTATGATAATAATAAATAATAATGCAATTAAGAAAATTGCCGCCAAATAATTTTTCCTCTTTTTTATTTTTATGATTATTATTTTTATTTTATTTTTAAAGTTTTTATTTAAATTGTAGTTAGTTAAAATAAGGTTAATATTACTTTCAGGTGTACAATATAGTGATCAACACTGCCATACAATGGCTTAAATAAAAAAATGAAAAAAAATTTTTTAAAGATTTTATTTTTAAATAAAACCTCTACACCCAAGATGGATTTCAAACGTACAACCCCACGATCAAGATTTACATATTTTACTGACTGTTCCAGCCAGGCACCCCAACAAATAAAAATTTTATAAAATTGTTGAGTTTGTGGGAGTCTCATTTGCTTAGTCAGTTAAGTGTCTGCCTTTGGCTCAGATCAGGATCTCAAGAGTCCTGGCATCGAGCCCCATATTGCTCATGCTCTCTCTCTCTCTCTCTGGCTTTTGCTCTTAAATAAATAAATAAAATATTTTTTAAAAAATTGTTGAGTTTGTTTAACTAGTTTTAAACTAGTAGACAGAGATGAAGATAAAGTATGATGTAATGGCATGGAAAAATACAACTTACACGTTTTAAAAAAAAATGTGCAATGCAAGTTACCTCACTTCTTTTATCACCACACTGGGACTTTCCCTACTGAGTTGTTGTAATGTAAGGACCTATTTTATATTTTTATATTTTAGCAAGAGGCTTTCATTGAGGTTAACCCTTAAACTGTCCTTGCTCCCCTTCCCCCAGGGGATTCACTTAAAAACAAGTCCTGGAAATCAGCTCCAGGTAACAAAGCCCATATACAAGGGTGGGTCAGGCCAGGTGGAGACATCAATCAGCGGGAGGGGGGCGGTGTTTGCATATTGTCTCCCTAGATACTAAGGAGTATGCCCCACTCCTCCGCCCTTTGGGAACCTTTTTTGCACCAATCCTAATCAAGGTGTAATAGGCTGGGTCAAATGTCTATACTAGGGTAAATTGAACCTCAATTGGTCACCTAGCCTCACTGTGGAGTTTCCTGTGTGTGTTAAAATCTCATTGGTCACCTGTGCGTGGCCAGGCCTGACTGCATGGCCTTTGCCCTTAAAAGCTAGACTGTGAAACAGCAAAGGGTTTCCTTCTCTCATAAGAGGTGTGGCCCCGAACGTTTGGTTAGATTCTTGATGCTTGGCATGAAATAAAGCTTTGCTTGACCTTTGCTTTACATCAGTCTCGCTCCTTTAATCATAGACCCATTATTGGGGCATAACAGTATTAATCTTAAAGTTATAAGTCCACAATGCATTCATCATCCATTCTACCCCTTAACATTCCCCTTTGGACAGACCCATGATCTAGAACAAGCCTTATTTTATAGTGCCTTGTAGGAGATTTTTGCTGCTGCCTAAATTGCCTACTTTCCTCTCACCATTACCACGGAAATTGGGTCCACTGAAACAAAGGGGTAGTGTAAGAAATTAAGACTTCCATAAATCTCTTTAAATAATAAAGTATAAGATAGTGATACCTTTTTTTCTGCCACATAACCAATTCTTGCAAGAATAAGGTCATATAAAAGAATTTACAACACATGCTAGCATTATCCTACTGGACCCAGACCATTTGTATGTTTCTCTGTCTCTGAGAAATGTAGTTATTTACATGACTGAAACCTAAAAATTGTTTGATATGACCACTAATATCACCTACATTATTTTAAAGCCTGTTTAAAGCTTCTGTAATACATAGGCTTTGTAAACACTTATTAAGCATCTTGTATATATCAAACACTTTAAAAATCTCTGCTTTAAAAAAAAAAACTCTACCTCAATGGAACTTTGAGTCTGAAAAAGATACAGGCAATATACAAGGCAACAGATAGAATAATTACATATTTGATTATATACTCTGAGGATGTCACCTTAAATTGATATGAAAATGATCAGAAGGATCTGGATTTCTTGTCAAAATTTTTTGCCTTAAAAAGAAATTGATATTTAGGGAAAGTTGTTACTGAAAGAGGTCCTGTGTCAACCAAAAATGTTAAACCATGATCTCGCTAAATTTTCCAGTTGTGATCATTGCTTTGTTTAGCTGTCTTCTATTAAGACTGAATTTAGTAATTCAGTCTCAGATTCAGTAAGTCTTTTTTTTTAAGATTTTATTTATTTATTAGAGAGAGAGAGGGAGGGGCAGAGGGAGAGGAAGAACCAGACTCCTTGCTGAGCAGGCAGCTGATGCAGGACTGGATCCTAGTACCCTGGCATCATGACCTAAGCTGAAGGAAGACACTTAACCAACTGAGCCACCCAGGCACTCTAGACTGTAAACTTCTTAAAGGTAAAAAAGTTTATTCTTCTAGGAGTTCCACAGACATTTCTAACATCCCTAAGAAAGCATGTACTGATGTAAAATGCCAGCAAATCAAATTATTTAAAAAAGAAAGAAAGAAAGAAAAGATATATCTGGATAAAGAGAAAAACAGAAAATCTAATAATACATTGAATTATTAGAGCAAAGAGTGGAGGAAGAGAAAATAAATATGAAATAGAGATTTCCACTAAAAGAAAAAAATTGAAAAAGGCAGGAGATTTAGAAAATTATTATGACAGACTTGAGAAAAAAATAAAATAGGAATTTTTAGAAAATAGCAATGAATGAAAAGGTAAATTGTTCCTACCTCTATAATATTAGCTGTTTGTTGTTGTTGTTGTTGCTAATTTACCTATTTAATCTAATAAACAAAGAAAGGTTTCATTTAGGGATAAGGTTTCTCTCTCTCTATATATATTTTTTCCATTTAGGGATAAGGTATATATATATATACATAGATATATATGTATATATATAATTTTTAATTTTAATTGTTGGAAAATGTGTCACAGAATGTGTTTAAACTTTAAGATACAGATGCAACATGTAATGAACTGCATTGTTTGAACGTCTAATTTGTAAATGCTGTTAGAGGAAACTTGGTGGAAATGTTCCTATGTGCTTGTGTTTCTGGAACTAAGTATATTTATTAATAAGGAATAGTTTAAAATTATGAAATGACCAGGAGTGGACAATTTTCCTAATCCTATCAGCTCTTTGCAGCTCTTTTATTAGCCCCCTTCAGGAATATCAGCTTTTTTATCTAATTAAATTTTATATTAATGTGCTTTTGACTTTTGGCCTTTCTCTTCCTTCTGTTCTTTTTTTTCCCCTAAATTACATGTTTCTGTTTAACAGCTACTATCAATTCTTTGATATGAATTCTCAACATCAATTTACTAACTCCAGAGATGAAGGAGCATCAATATTTAGAAGCAAAGAATACAAAGCCTTGGGCATCTGGATGGCTCAGTCACTTAAGCATCTGCCTTCGACTCAGGTGGTGATCCCAGGGTCGTGGGATGGAACCCCAGGTTGAACTTTCTACTCAGCTGGGAGCCTACTTCTCCCTCTCCTTCTGCCTGCAGCTCCCTTTGCTTGCGTTCTCCCTCTCTTTGTCAAGTAAATAAAATAAAATAAAATAATGTAAATAATACATTTATTTATTTATTAAAATGCAATTATTACACAATACATAATGTATTGCATAATTATAATAATGATTAAATAATTTATTAAATATTTATATTAAATATATCAATTTAATTAAATAAATATTTTTAGAATTTGAAATATTTCAAATTTAGATTATTAAATATTAAATCATTAATTTAATAAATAAATATCTAAACATAATTAAATAAAATAATTTATTTATTAAAATGAATAAAATAATGTTGTCATTATCTCAGCATGTATTTTTAAATAGTCTAAAAAAAATCTAATAAAGTCTAAATACATTGAGTTCAGATATTTATACAAGTTAACCCAGACACTGAACCCACAGTTTCAAAACTTTTGTTTTTATCTACTACTCAAAATACGATTTTAATGTATTTATTTGTAACTTAGACATAGCAAGGAAACTTGGAGGAAAAGGAGACATTTGCTTTTAATATTTGAAAATTATTTGGTGATTTAAAAAAAATAAAAACCTTAACACGTGAGCATTTCTTCTTAAATAACACTGTGAAGTTTCTGAGTCGCATTCTATTAAAAGTGCTGATAAAATGGCCTCAGCTACTCATTTAAATTATCAGCTGAATGGGTAACAAATGAAGTAGAGAGCTTTTTAATTATTTATGAATGTATTGCTTGTGGATGCAGTGCCACATAGAGTTACCTCTCTTTTTGGCTTTGTTTTGTGAGCAGCAGTGGAATCTATGAATGAGATTAAACATAAGGACATTCACAGAAATTCTTAATGAACTTCTGGGGAAGGGCAATAAGTGCAAGGAAAAACTGCAGCAAGACTAATTACAAATTTCAAGTGGTCATCGCTTAATTATAGAAGCTTTTAAGTTCAAGTAATATATCTTTTTCATGAGCCTATCATATTGTATTAATTACCACAAACTGCACTCTTGAACACTTATCTTTTCACATATTTCTTATTCTTAGTACTTAAAATTACCCTTATGATTGATAAGTAAATGGATTTTACTGACAATGCATTTATTTACATAAATAAATAATGCTGTTTATATATATAAAAACAATTGAATATGTGTATGTGTTCAATGAATTTTTTTTCAAATTAACATCTTAATTCTACCACATTAGTTACAAATAGATATAGACTTTATAGATTCATCAAATATTTAATTCTCAAATTTATATGTCCTTTGTGAAGTAAATGAAACTGTATATATTAAATATAATCCTATCACATGTAACAGTTACTAGTGCATCCCAGGACATACATAGGTCAGGTCCTACTCAAGGCATCACGGATAACTGGATTTAACTTTCTATTCTAGGAGTCTTCTGTATATTTCTGTGGCTTTTATACTACAATCAGGAGGAAGAATTCTTTTGCTAAAAGCTTCCAAATGACTATGCGAGTAGATTATTTGTAGACTAGTGATATAATATTATTGTTTAATATGTGAAGCATGATAAAATAAAATGCTATTGCCATATTTAATTTGTTCAGTAAAGCATTCATTTAGTTATCAAGCATTCATTTTCTTTTTTTAAAGATTTTATTTATTTATTTGACAGACAGAGATCACAAGTAGACAGAGAGGCAGGCAGAGAGAAAGGAAGGGAAGCAGGGTCCCTGCTGAGCAGAGAGCCTGATGTGGGGCTCTATCCCAGGACTCTGGGATCATGACCTAAGCAGAAGGCAGAGGCTTTAACACACTGAGCCACCCAAGAGCCCCAAGCATTCATTTTCTTTATACAGAAGAGATAGAACAATATTATATAGTAGAAAATACAGTAAATAATCTAGAAACCTTGATCATTTTGTTTTGGCAATTTTAGAACATAAAATTAGCTAAAGCTCAAGTGCAAGTTATATTTGTATCATAGGAGGAAAAGTTAATTAAAAGTTTGTTTATTACCATAGTTTAACACTTCAACGAAATGATAACGAGTCCAAAATCAATGAATATATGAAGTATACAATAAAAACAATAATCTTGAGTGTATGTGACTCACTGTAGGTATTGATAGGCTAGAAATCAAAGGGAAAGTATCTATAGGGTTTGTTCACTTCCATGCTCATCAGATTAATAGGCTTTCTCATATTGCTTCCTTCACCACATTAATTTGTCTAATGAAGTTTTCAAGAGTTAAAGACAGTGATAGGTTCATGGCTGGAGAGAAGGTACAGAATCTAAGATAGTTCAGCAGTGCTTATTATTTAAGAGAAAGACAGCATGGGAGGTGAGGGGTATATCATGCATCCTGTTTTCACTCCCTTTGTGGAGCACCTACCCTGGAGGTCATGTAATAATAACCAATGACCAAAAAACAATAAAAAAACCCAAACATCCATGTGGAAGTGCCATCCCTGCCTGGAGATGAGTAGACTGCTCAAACAGATCCTGGGCAGGCATCTCAGCCCAGGCCTGTGCTGGGGAAGCTGGTTCATGGCTTTGGGCGCAATCTGGAAGCCAGCAAACTGACGGAAGAGTGCAGCCAGGGTTAACAGGACTGATGATCTTTTTGCAGCCAGGCCGCGGGTGGACACCCGCTCAAGGAGCCAGGCTAGGAGGCTGCCCAGCGCCAGCGCTGGTCAAGCTTGCAGCCCCCGGGGCTTCCCCCGCGCCCCAGCCAGGGCGGGGCCTCAGGAGGGAGGGGGCGGGGGCGGGGCAGAGAAGGGGCTTTGCTAATTGCCAAAACGAAAAGGGAGCTCGCGGAGGACTCAGGAGGGAGGGGGGCGGGGGCGGGTGGAGGGCGGCGGGGAGAAGGCGCTTTGCTAATTGCCTAAGCTGGAAGTGAGCTCACAGAGGATGTGGCTGAGAGTCTGGGAGGAGGTGGAGGGGCTGGCGGAGGAGGGGCGGGCAGCGCCGCGGTGCTGTGCTGCGGCTCAGTCGGGACTGCAGGACCCACCGGACTCGCCCCCCGTACGCTCCCATGTGAGGCTCCGCTGTCCCGCTCCTGCTGCCTGCTGCCCCTCCCCGCCCCAAGGCTTCTCCGGACCACCCTCTGCACAGGGGTAAAGTGACACCGCGCCGCGCCCTCACCTGGAGCAGAAAGCGCGGACCCGACCTGGGGGCGAAGAGGGGGGTGTGGAGGCCCAGCCTCCCGCGAACCCCAGGGCACCGGGACCACCCCGGACGCTGCGCCAAACCCGGGTCCTCATGGGGTCGGGCTGGGGACAGCGCCTTGCGAGGTGCCCCCCGCCAGCAGGCACGCTAGCCCCCATCTTTCCGCAGCCCCATGCGCCCGTGCTGAGGACCCCCTTCCCTCCCCCGCCGTGGCCCCGCTGCTTTTGTTCTGGACTTGGGATCCCAGGTGGAAACTAGTCCCTCAGACCTCCCTGGCAGCAAGGAGGACAGGGAGGGATTCTTGGTTTCCTGCCCTGGGTCCTCCTCTCTCCCCATTCACAAGCCTTCTGGCTTCCCTTTCCTCTCCTCATTGTCAGTTTTCTGAAATTGTTTTCTTCTGCATGTTGACACAAAGAGCTATTTCATGAATGAATATACACGAAACTGAGTTGGAGCCCACCTGTAGAGGCCTTTCATTAGAATGGTCTCTGGTTCTAGCCTCAGTTCAGAATACTGCATGTACCTGAGGACCAAGTCCAGATGTTTCTTTCATCTCTGACTTGAATTTGAAATCCTCCTCAGACTTCAGCTTCCAGGATTTCTCCAGTCCTTGCTCTCCCACTGTCTTGCTGGGGATCCGCCATGAGTGTTGAACACAGGAATGAATGAATGATATATACCCCAGACTGCTGGGGCTTTGTCTTCTTTTGCTGAGGTTGGAAATGCTTGGGAGAGACCCCCTGTATGCAGATAGAGAGCTGCATGCAATTGCTTAGATAAACGTGTTCCCCACTTAATTGCTTGGGCATTGAACATTTCGCCCTTAACCAGTGGCTTGAGCATTTAGGAGGAGACAATCTGGAGGTGAATCAGAAGATGGCTGAATCCACATGGTGGTGGTCTGGGTTTGGGAGATTTTCCTGGAGATTCAAAGGAAAGATATAAATTCTTCCAGTGTGGAGTGGTAAACATTTTATCGATGGGAGATGGAAAATAAATGGTCTGGTTAAACTTTCCCGCCCCCTCAAAACCCATTATTTGAAAACACAAAAAGGGAAGTGAAGGGAGAAATCCTCCCACTCCCATTCCCACTCACCTCCATAGCCATCTCCTCTTCCAAGAACCTAACAGACAAGGTGCCAAGAAGTGTTAGGTACCAGCAGTGGTCTCAGATCTCATTCAAGAATCATGGTGAAAGGCTTTCAAATAGATTGTGGGGGCACAGGGATCCAATTAGGGGGGACAAGTTTAAGGTTTGCCTGGTCCCCTAAAAACTAATGGCACTAGAGAAGATGAGCTTTGGGAACTATAGCTTAATGGATACAATGTGTTAAAAGCTTCAGTGAGTCATGGTGGGAAGAGGCCAAGAGGACAGCAAACACAGTCTTAGATGATGTTATTAATAGCACTACAGGCTCTAGATTTCCTGTGGTGGTGTTCTTGGCAAGACCAGCCCGGCCAAAGTGGATACTCTCAACCTGGAACAGAGGGTCTTGGAGATGCCAGCACGTGAGGTATGATGAGAGGGTAAAATGATAGGAGGTGTCCTTTGGAAGGACTGACTCCTTGACTTTAAAAGGGAGAACCCAAATCTGTAGGTGAAATCTTTCTGGCTACAAAGAGGGCCAAGGCCTCCTAAGGTCAAGGTCTCCTCGTCACTTGCAAAGATGTCGAAGAACATATTCAGACATTTCAAAGATGTCCTCATATCATTGGTTCCCACTCTGGAATTCTATCAATAAGGTGAGAGTTCCTCTAGTTGAAAAAGAGATCTAAAAAGACTTCCCTTTCTCATGTAATTTCTGTAACCTCCAGGACACACCCACCTCCCCCTTCCAGCTCTGTAATGAAGCCACAGCTGGTGCCAATTTGTGGAACTCCTTAAAGGCTATTCTCCCTTATATACCCCGGGACCAAGTTCCCATGCTCCCTCACCCGATTTCCTGCACTCACCTCCCACCTGGTGTGTTCACACCTGCAAGTGCCTTTTACCAACCCCTTTGCCAAAAGGCAGCCAGAGTGACCTTTCAAAGACCTATCAGTTCCTGGCATTTGTCTCCATAGAAATCTGCACTGATCTTCTAACAAATTCTCAGTCCTCCAAAGGCACCCATAATCCTCCCATAAGTCTCTTCATACCCCTCCAACTGACTGATGCCTGTTCTGCCCCATCTCTCTGCCCTTCAACCACACTGCCTCCTTCTTCCTGTGGAGACCTCTCATGGCACCTGCCTCCAAGCACAGGTGATTCCCATTGATGGGAAGACCCTCTTCTCTCCCCCATCTCCCCACTCCAGTTACTCCCACTTATTCGTGAGCTCACAAGCCCCATGGTACACACTCTCCATGCAGCCTGCTCTCTCTTTTCTAGCAGTGGCCTCCGTTTCTAGCTGTGCTTGTGTCATGGATGTCCCTCCCCAGCCAGCCTCCAAGCTCTCCTTCCCTTTAGCTCCAACACCTGACACAGTGCCTGGCACGTAGTAAGCCCTGGCTAGCTTCTAAGAGCCTCACTGAGGGACTGAAAGCATTTTAAAAATGTCACCACGTAGGCTCCAAACTGTAGGCAGAAAAAGCTTTGCCTGGATTGACATTTTAGAGACGTATTCGTCAAGTTGGATGTGTTCACTGGCTTTACCTTGTAAAATTTAAAAAAAAAAAAAAGGACCTCTGTATCGCTTCGCATCTAAGGAAGGCGCATGTATACTATTAGACCACGTTATGAGCTTAATGGAAGGAGACAAGATGTTTTCGCTAAGAAAATGTATAAGACTGTTGAGGTCAAGTGGGAGGAAACAGTCCGTTTGTTGGAG
The DNA here is from genome assembly GCF_964662115.1 of Mustela nivalis. Lineage (NCBI taxonomy): Eukaryota > Metazoa > Chordata > Mammalia > Carnivora > Mustelidae > Mustela > Mustela nivalis. The sequence continues at coordinate 317,693 of NW_028136262.1, read as the reverse complement.
CATTGCTATCTTACTCTATCACAGCCACTATTAAAAATCTGACACGGGGTGAGTCAGAATTGTCTGTCGGAGATGAGTTAGATCTGGCTCATGTTCCTACAGACATGAAAGCCAGAAACGAAGAAGGAGGCTTTGAAAGCATGGGTTGAGGAGGCCGTGTGGTTCACTGCGATGAGCTAAGTGCCCAGGGCCACCAGCAGACATGCTGGCCTGTGTCTGTCCTTTGTTCTGGGGTCCATCTTGCACCATGTGGTGAGGCTGGTGGCTGGGAGAAGCTCAGGACAGGACCCGGTGGCATCTTATTTCTCCCACCCTCCTGTGGGCTCCAGTGGGCTCCCGTAGGACCCAAGGGACAGCCTGCCTTCCTTGAAAAGCCCAGTAGCACTGGGAGCAGAAACTGGGGCCAAAGAGTGAGCACCCTGTTTGACAAGCTAGACCAGCCACCTCTTCTTCAGATGCAGGGGGAGCCCTGGCATGCTGACTCCTCCCTTCTCCCTTTCCCCTTTCCTCTTTCCTCCCTCTTTCCTTCCCCTCTCTCCTTCCCTGGTGGTGCCCTTTCCAAATGCCCACTTCATCCCTTTTCCTTTCTACATACCTGTCTTCTAGAGTTTCTTCTCTTTCCTCCCCATTACTTCCCTTCATCTGAATCTCCTCTTTGGTCCCTTTGTCCCTGCTCTCTGCTCCTCCTCCCCTTCCCTGGCCCCTGTTCAGCTCCATACTGAATGCAGGCAGAGCTGGACTAACATGCTCACTTGCTTGCTCAGCCACCCTCCAGAGAAGTCACTCTTCGGTGGCCACCTTCCTGACCCCCTGGTCGCTTCTCCACTTGTTCAGATATTGCTCTGAAGTCTGAGGAGGACAGAGCGGGGCTGCCACAGAAGCAGGCCAGAGGAGAAACCAAACCATGTGTCCACACTGTCCCCCAGCACTGCTGCTCTGAGAGCTTTCTGAGTCCTCAACAGGGTTAGGATTTAGGGGCTTCTTCAGAACTGGGAGTGAAAACAAGCATAGGTCTAAAGAAAAGCGACGGCCCCCACACAAAAATAATAATCACAAATGAAAACTATGTTAACTCTGAAGTCCCAAAGTTGAAGAATTGCCTTGAATCTGTCACTAGAAAGCACCCAAGGCCTCACTCTCTGGGTTCTGGGTGCCCTGGGAATGGCAGGAGGCTCTGACATGCACGTGGGGGTGCCGAACTATGAGGGCTAGCCTGCCCGCTGGCAGGGGGGGGGTACCTCCTGTGGCGCTGTCCTGGCACGACCCCCTGCGTAGGGGGTGTGGCACGGCGTCCTGGGTGGTCCTGGTGCCCTGGGGTTGCGGGAAGCCTGGGCCCCGACCACTCCACCCCCCCCCCCCCACGCTCCTGTCCTGCGTTTTCTGCTTCAGGTGAGGGCGCGTCGAGGTGTCACTTTACCTGTGAGCAGAGGGTCCTCCAGAGAAGCCATGGGGCAGGGAGGGGCAGCAGGCAGCAGGAATGAGAACGGGACACCGTGGCCTCTGGGGCTAAGCTGGAGCATGGGAGCGCAGGGGCAGCGAGTATGGTGGGTCCTGCAGTCCCGAATGGGCTGCAGCACAGCACCCTGGAGCTGTGTGCCCCTCCTTCCCGCCTGGGCAATTAGCAAAGCCCCTTCTCCTGGCCCCCCACCGCCCCGCCCCCGCCCCCCTCCCTCCTGAGTCCTCTGAGAGCTCACTTCCAGCTTTGGAAATTAGCAAAGACCCTTCTCTGCGCCGGCCCTGCCCCCTCACTCCAGGGGCCTGAGCCCTGGCTGGGGTGCAGGGCTATGCCCTAGCATGCTGCCCCATTGCCAGCGCCTGCGCTGGGCAGACTCATAGCCTGGCTTTCTGAGCGGGTGTCCACGGGCAGCCTGGCTGCGAAAAGATCATCAGTCCTAAAGGCCAGCTGCACTCTTGGGTCAGTTTGCTGGCTTCCAGATTGCGCCCAAAGCCAGGAACCAGCTTCCCCAGCACAGGCCTGGGCTGAGATGCCTGCCTGGGATCTGTCTGAGCAGTCTCCTCCACTCCAGGCAGGGATGGCACTTCAACCTGGATGTTTGGGTTTTTGGTTTGTTTTTTTGGTCATTGGTTATTACATGACCTCCAGGGTAGGTGCTCCACAAAGGGAGTGAAAACAGGACGCCTGATATATATGCATATGGCCATTCTAGAAAAATAGCTTGTGGTTCTCTCGGAAACGCGGCATTGGTCCTTGCACTATGGTTTAATAGAAAAGGGATTATGCACCAAGTTACTTAAATGAGCATAGGTTGAAATCGTTTACTGAGAGTAAATATTTTAAATAGTTATATTTTAACTAAATCTATCATCAATCATAAATCTATTACACGAAGGTTACAGGCAATTTAAAAGCAAGAGCACTCTCTTCAGGGTTTTAAATAATCCCTGTCTGTCTTGGCACATGAGAAGGCAAAGATAGGAAATGGTTTGTAAAAGATCATATAATAGCTTTTACTAATTCTATTTATTTGACAGACAGAGATCACAAGTAGGCAGAGAGGCAGGCAGAGAGAAAGATGGGGAAGCAGGCTCCCCGCCAAGCAGAGAGCCTGATGAAGGGCTCGATCCCAGGACCCTGAGATCATGACCTGAGCCCAAGGCAGAGGCTTAACACACGGAGCCACCCAGGCGCCCCCAGATGAAATACATTTCTGACTTAGAAACTTCAGATAGAATTATTTTGTCCATGATGACAACTGAAGAAAATGTGTCATCCCTAAACCTAACCTTAAACCCTACCAACGCTGAAACCTAAGCTGACCTTAAAGCCCAAACTAGAACCCTGAATCCCAAACCTGGAATGGAACCCAAAGCCTGTACCTGAGCCCTGGATCCAAGCCCTGAACCAAGAACCCAAACCCTAAACCAGACCTCCAAGTCATGAAACCTGATCCCAAATCTCAGCATGAAGTCAAACCCCAAATTTGACCTTGAACTTTATCCCATAAGCCCTGAGTCTTAAAGCCTAAATCATAAACTTAAAGCCCTAAACTATAACTCTGTTCCCTTGTCCTTCACTCTAAACCCTCACCCTAACACTAAACCCAAAGCCTGATTAGAACTCTGACTAAAACCTGAACCTGAACCCAAATTCAAACCCTTCACCACACTTTGCTTATGCACTTGCCATTGATGGATACTTGCAGTTTGTACCTCTTGATTCTTGTGAACATTGTTTGGGTTGGGGGCTAGGGTTAGGGTCTTGGATTAGGGTAGGGTCCAGGCTTGAGACCAAGTTGAGGTCAGAGTGTGGGTCTGCATCAGGGCCATGTTCAGTGCCACTGTTTGGGTCAAGGACTGTTGTAATTCCACATTGTTTCCAATTCATTGTTCCTTAGCTATTTGGGGGGAAGTTGGGGGGTATTGGGCTCCATGCAGCTTGAATTTCCGGAATGAAATGGCATCAGCTGGACCCGGGGAGGGAGCAGGACCTTCCACTGAAGGGTGAGCTCCCACAGTCCTGCACTGCCTTCCACCGCCTGTAGAGGGCACCAGACCCCAGCACACTCCCTGAGCCCAGGCTGCACAGCCACAGCTGTGGCCTGAGCCCTGCCTTTTCAGGACCCACTGTGGAGACTTCTGGAGAATGTGGGGCGCCTCCCACCCTGACAGGACAAGCTGAGGAGGGTGTGGCTCTGCATCCACACTGACCGGACCCGTTGTGGAGGACGCGCCCACACTGGCAGCAGTCCAACCTCCTAAGGACCAGACGCTGGAGGAGGTGAGGAGAAGTCCCTTAGTGGACTGTCAAGGGGTTCGTGGTCTCAGGACCCCACAGAGAAAGGGCGCCCTGTGTAGACACTGGGGCTTCCGTCGTTTTGTGTGAGGAGACGTGGCCTCCTGCTGTGCTGTGCGGGGGGGCTGTGGGGTCCCCCCTTTCTGGGCTCGGGTGATCCTTGGTCCTTGTCTGTGTTTGTGTGCTCGCGGATTAGGTTCCTTGGGCTCCTCAGATGGTCTGCAGTCAGGGAGCGTCCCCCTGCTTTGGTGCTCGTGCTCTCCCCACCTCAGCCCTGCGGGGTCCTTCCCGTATCCACACCCACTCCAGGCTTGCGCCTAGTCCTGAAATTCAGGAGCCAAAGTGAGGACTCTGTAGCCGGTTTTGGGGAGAGTAGGTATTTTCCCAGTGTGGGTTCTTCCCTGAGCACAGTGCCTCCCCATCTCCGTGTGTACCCCTCCCTGTCTGTCGTTATTGTTGCAGGGCTGTCAGAGGACAGGTCTGTCACCTTCTTGGTTCAGGGGCCTCCCAGGTATCTTGCTGTCTTGGATGCAGGTGTAAATGAGATTGTTCTCCGCAGTCTCTTTCTGATGGTTTCTTCGGAGCACCTAGGAGTGCCACTAATTTGTGCATATTGATTTTGTTCCTTGCAAGTTCTTGAATTTATTAGTTCAATTGGCCTTAAACTCAATCTGCCAGTTATTTGACCAGCAGCATGGGTTTAATTGGGAAGAGCAGAGAATGGCAGTCTGGGTTGAGCAAGCTAAGGTCCCAACACAGGCAAGTGCGAGAAACAAAGGAGAGGAACATTATTTCATGGAGGAGGAAGAAGTTGGGAAGGGTGCTTGAAGAAAAGTCCCTTGGAGAAAGGCAGGGTGATGGAGAATTCTCACCAGCTGAGCTGCAAAGATCCTACAAAAAGTCAGGAGATGAACCTCCAGCTTCCCCTGTGGGGCCTAAAATTGGTGAGTCTCTCCTGTGGGGGATTGCAATGTGGGGTCTGTAATGGGCACTGAGCACCAGGCGCCCCCTTCCAGCCTCCCCTTCTGGCATCCCCAGTCCACTTTACTGGGGCTTCCCTTCCTGCTTTTGCACAGTTCTAACCAGCTTGTGGTGGAACGTTGTGGAAAAACTGAAATTCCAAATCCACTGCTTCTACTGCACCTGAGATACAGGGGCCCATGATTTAATCCTCCCATGAGTCTCTTGCTAGCCCCACCTGTCCGTTACTCATTTTGAGAGTTGATATTACCAAAGTATTGTAATTCTAAAAATTTCTGAATTAGCTGTATTATTTCTTTTTAGGTATGAAGTTAACTTCCAATTATATGAATTTAATATTTTGGTCATTGTTTTCTAATTTTATTGCCTTATTCTTGGAAAATATAGCCTGATATTTAACTCTAGAAATTTATTGGCATATACTTCTGGTCTAAATAATGGCCTGTTTGTGTAAATGTTCAACTTATGCTTATATACTTACTGAAGACTCTTGTTTTGGGGTTAGGATGGCTACATTTATTAATAGATCAGGACTATTAGATTCTCTAAATTTTGATGTCTCTTAATTTAATCTAATTAAATTATCAGTTAATGAAAGAAGTTAAATTTTTTATGTACTACTGCATCTAAACTTATCAAAGTCTTTGCTATAATTAGACAAGTATGTCATCCTGTTTTTATACCAAGTCTTACATTAAAAAAATCATACTATCTGAAATATTATTTATTTTTATTATTATTTATTTTTTTTAAAAGATTGTATTTATTGGGGTACCTGAGTTAAGTGTCTACCTATAGCTCAGGTCATAATACCCGGGTCCTGGGATAGAGCCCCGCAGGGGGTTCCCTGCTCAGTGGCGTGCTTCTCCCTCTCCCTCTGTTATTCCCTCTGCTGTGTGCATGTTTTTCTTTTCTCACTCTCTCTCAAATAAATAAGTAAAATTTAAAGATTATCTCTCTCAAATAAATAAGTCAAATTTTTTTTCTCAATGGGAGGGAGAAGCAGACTCTCCACTGAGCAGGGAGCCTGATGCAGGGCTCAATACCAGGACCCTGGGATCATCACCTGAGCTGAAGGCAGACACTTGAACCGACTAAGTCACCCAGGCACTCCAGCTGTTTATTTATTTATTTATTTTTATTATGCATATGTTTTATCTCTCTTTTCTACAAGTCTTTTTTTTGATCTTTTTACTTTTTTCATAAAACTGAATTATTTCAAGATGACTTGGTCATCCTCTTTTCCCCAACCTCAAAGATCATAGAGTATATTTTAACTGTTAAAATAATATTAGTATTTAAGTACTGCCTACACAAATTAAGGCAAATTATCTGTGATCTGTATTCCTGAAAATATTTTTTTTATTATGCCTTCCTATGCCAATGACATTTTATAAGGATCTAAACGTTTCCATTTGTGATTTTTTTTCAAGATAATAAAGCTATTACTTCATTCATTTTTATATCTGATGTTATTTAAAAAATTTCTGTCAGTCTGATTCTTGTTTCTTTATTAATGAATTATTTTTTTTCTCTCTAACACTTGTGATTTTTTTTGTGTGTCTTTGGTATGTATGCCCTAGTTTGGGATTCATAGAGTCAACTCTAGTTATGAATATTTTCTTTCTTTTCTTGTATGTAAGTTTTAATCCAGTGTCTTGACTATTTTATGCTTGAGAAATAGATGTACATTAATATTCAAATATTTCTTTCCTTTTTCTTCTTTCATTTAAAAAAAGTCATTTATTTTATTTTATTTAAAAATATTTATTTATTTATTTGGAGTAGAGAGAGAGGGTCATGAAGAGTGGCTGATTATATACTTTCAATTTGGGAGGAGGTTAGGGATAGCACAAGCCTCCAAGGTATTTTATAAACAAGGTTTCCAGGACCTTGAGGGGGCTAGCTATTGTTAGGGAAAGGTCATTTATTACTATTTAGTAAAAACTCAGGGAAGAGACTCTTCTGATGTGTATCAGTGGGTATATGCTTGGGAGATGATTGCCAATGTATATCTTGAGGGCAGGGGTGGGGAGTAGAGATAAAGAAGTTTCCAAAGTAATTTTTACATGTGAAAGTAGATTTTCAGTATCCTGGGGGGTGGACTAAGAATGCTTTTTGCCCTGAGTGGATGTGTCCACATGGAAGCAGCTGAGTCCCCAGAGGAGCTTCAAGGACTTGTCAACAGGCTATGAGTAGTAAGGAAATCTAATTTCTTCTCTAGCTTTTGTTCCACACACATCACCTACATCTTACACCTCTTTTATATTGATAATTTTAATGCTTTGCTGGTATCCAGATGACTATATCCTTAAGTGACTTCTTATCTCTATTGAAACCATTATGTATTCTATCCATTGTATTCTTAATTCAACTAGATTACATATATTTAATCTATTAGTACCACTAGGTTCTTATTCTTGTTTTTATTTCAAAATCTTTCCTTATTTCCTTACATTATTTATTGGGTATATTTTAAATCCCTGAAATACTCACTTATTATATATAAGCTGTCAACCGTATTCTTATTTTGAGGTAGCTATATCTTTTTGGGTTTTAGGACATCATACCAACAATGCCAAATAATTTTCAGACAACAGCAGGATCTCCAAGAATTCAACTAAATTCTGACACTATCTACCTGAACATAGTGTAAGATTTCATCAGTTAAGGGATCAGTCCTCCAAGACTATCTCCAACCCCACCTCAGATGCCAGTCTCACTGTAGGCCCCAGGTTATTACCTGTGCTTGTGACTGAGCAACTACAGGTTGGAGGTCCCAGTGGCCTACTTTTTTACGTTCTTTTAATTTGCTACAGGGACTCACAAAACTCAGAAAAATACTTACTTTATGTTTGCCAGCTTATTAAAAGATATAATAGAAGATTTAAATCAATAGATAGATAAAGAAGTGCACAGGGCAAGGTATGGAGAATGGGCACAGAGCTTCTATTACCTTCTGTAAGACTGCCACTCTTCCTGCCTTTTCATACATTTCACAAACTAAAAGCTTTCTGAACCCAGTCCTTTCAGCTTTTCTGTGGAGGCTTCATGACATTGTCATGACTGACTAAATCATTGTCATTTGCTGATCTAATCTCCAGATCCTCTTCCCTCCCCAGATAATCCTGTATTGGGAGGAAGGGGAGGCAAAAAGTTGTGAAGGCTTTCACCAAGTGGTTGGTCCTTCAGGCAAACAGCCCTTGCCTTGAGTGAGGTCTGAAGGTCACTTCATTAACAGAACAAAACACACCTCTCTCACCCTTATCACAGGAAATCCCAAGAGTTTTAGGAGCTGTGAGTCAGTAGCCATGGTTGAAAACCAAATATTCAGATGACCAAAATATATTTCTTGTAAACCACTATATTACACTACATGCTTAAGTATTTAATTATGTGATCTTTTAAACTAATATTTTTCTAAGAGTATAAACTGTTCTGGCAGTAATCTGGATTGGGGAGTGATGTATTGCCAAATTTCTGTCGTTTTAGTCCAGGAAGTCAAAGAGAAAGAACAGGAGAGCCCCTTAGGGCAGGAAGTTCAAAGTAACAATGTTAACTACTACTACCTTTTCTTGATTTTTTTTTTTAAACAAGCAAATCTTCTCTTCAGAGTTGCAGTTTAAAGCCAAGAACATGCAGAATTGGGAGAAAAAATAGTTAAATTTGGAGACTTGCAGAGGTAGAATCAGAGTAGTGAAAGCCATTACAGCAACTGAACTAACTGAGGTCAGTCTTTGGTGAATCACAGAAACAGGTGGAGTTGTCAAAGGAATCTTTGTTTACAACATACAAGGAGATCACAGGGAATAAGTTCCAAAGCCTTGACTGTTTGAACAGGAGAGAGATTTTTATTTAGTATTTAAGATGAATACTCAGAAGGGAGAGTTTTATTATTCCGTGTATGGTTGGTCATAAGGTTGTGGATGCATGCACATCCACATATGTATTTGTGCAATATGTATTGCATGTTCACCTGAATGAAGCTTGTATTCCACCGAGGGCAGAAACTTCAACGTTAGAATAAAGCAGAGGTAACTGTTGGACAAGGGAAAGGGACTCTGCAGGCTTCAAGAGCAGACAGAAACTAGATGGGGTCTTGGGCTCATTTTCTGGGACAAGGAATGCAAGGCCTTGATTGCTTTTGAAATAGCACTAGGAGTTTTACCACTGATTTATTGTCTCAATAGCTTAGGCTATTTCCTGGTCTGGTGGTGACTGTTAGTTTTCCCATTGCCTTGTTCCCTCAAAATCCTTAAGGAGTGAGGTTTATGCATTTCTTTTTAAGAACCTCCCAGGAAGTTTTGGAAGAAGTGTGCTTGGGCAAGTACACAGGTGGGGTATAGATCATTGAAAATAGCTGGGGACAAAAAATGATTTTCTTATGTCAGGAAAACTATATGTCATCTTAATTTTCTGGGAACCTCTAATTCTTTCTGCTGATGTTACCAGCAGGCTTCTGAGATATTACTGATTGTTCTCTTGAACCTAAGGAAAAAGAAATGTAGAAAGCAAAAGACAAAACTTTAAAATCTATCCTCCAACTCATCAATTCACTGCAGCCACCTCTCTGTCTTTCCCTTTCTCTTTTTCTTTCTCTTTCTCTCTCACTTTCTCTCTCACATACGCACAACACACGCAAATCAACTTAAAACAATTTTTAATTTTCCCTATTCCATTTTAATATACTTGAGGCATGATCATTTTCTTAGTAAATACAAGAAAAAAAAATCTAGGATTCCATCATTCTGTGTGATTAAAGTATTGAGGAATTTACTTCCAATAGCACTTATAAAAACATATTTTATTTATGTAATATTATATAATCAGGTGCCTGCATTTTTCTTATTCTCTAACTAGTGTTATTTGGCAATTAATATTTTGTCAATCAATATTCCCCTATACCTGAATGTGTGGGCAGTGAGAGATGAGTTAGAGGCAAGGATGGTGAACACTCCCAACAACTGCAGACTACATATATCTTAAGCCATGATTTTCTTTGCAAAGGTCAACATTGATAATGTTCTAGTCATACCTCCGTGTACCAGGAAAGAAGTAGCATATTTCTTGAAAGACACAGCTATCAAAGCTCCATTGAGAAACTGTAAAGATGGACAAGCGATTTCCAAATTACATATCTGATAATGGACATCTACTCTGATTATTTAAAAATGAATAAAAATAAAAAACCTTACTAATAACCAAACAGAGTATCCAATTTTACATGTGAAGGAAATAATGGAAGAGACATGTCACCAAAAGTATATGGATGGCTTATAGGCACATGACAAATTTCTCAACATTTAGACATTAAAGAAATACAAATTAAAATCATAATGAGACATGCTTACATATCTATTAGAATGGCTAAAATTATAAAGGCTAATTGTACTTGGTCTGAGCTAGATTGAGAAGCAACAAAAAATCTAAACTGTTGTTGGCATATATCATGATACAACCACTTTGGAAAATAGTTTGAAAATTTTTTTTTTTTAAAGATTTTATTTATTTATTTGACAGAGAGAAATCACAAGTAGATGGAGAGGCAGGCAGAGAGAGAGGAAGGGAAGCAGGCTCCCCGCTGAGCAGAGAGCCCGATGCGGGACTCGATCCCAGGACCCTGAGATCATGACCTGAGCCGAAGGCAGCGACTTAACCCACTGAGCCACCCAGGCGCACCATAGTTTGAAAATTTTTTTAAATGCAAAATATGTTGCAGTTACAAAAATAGCCATTTTACTTCTAGGCATTTAACCAAGAGAAACAAGCCCATGTTCATACAGGGACTTGTATATGAATTTCATAGCAGCTTTATTTTTAAGAATTGAAAACAGTGGAAATGTTCATCAATGTCCATCCATAGAGCAAAGAAAAATTATGATCTATTCATTAAAGAGATTACTATTCAACATCAAAATGAACTATTTACAATTGGAGATTCTCAAAGTAATGATGCTGAGAAAAGAAAAGCCAGGCAATGAATAGTATATACAGTGTGATTCCATGACTATAAAAAATCTAGAAAATACAAATTTATATATAGTCACAGTCATCAAATATATTGGTGTGATTTTAGTGCCTTCTTCTGTGATCCTATAGCTTCCTACACTTGCATTTCTGAGCATTTGTTACACCATGTGAAAATATGAACTCTTTCTCTTCATTCTGTCTTACTAGAATAAGAGTCCTTGAAATTTTATGGACAATTGAACTCTCAGTTATTAGCAGAAATTCTATCACACAGTAATTTTCCAAATATAAAAGCCAGAGTTTTACAATGACTTCTAAGCTTTTACATGATCTAGCCACTCATTTAACCTCTGTGACCTCTTTCCCTGCTACTCTTCAGTCACTCACAGTGGCCTCCTTGCTATTCCTCAGATATGCCAGGCATGATCCAACCTTATGGCCTTCAAGATAGCCAATTCCTTTGTCTGGAGTGACCTTATTGCTGATAGTTCTGGGCAAATTCATCACCTTTCCATACCTTTGTTCAATTGTCAGCTTCATTGTAACTACCCTGATCTTCCTATTTAAAATTTTAACTCCCCATCCCCTGCCTAGCAACCTTGATTTTTCTCACCCTGATCGAGTTTTTCTTTTTCCCCATTGTACTCATCCTTTTTGAATGCACTATGCAATTTTTATTAAGGTTTATAGCTTTGAATTGTCTCACCCATTAAAATAAAAGTTCTACAAAGCCAAGTATTTCATTTACCAGTGTAGTCTGAAGTAATATCTGCCATATAATAGTTCAGTAGACAACTGGTAAATTTCAAAATAAATTAATGTTGAGAATATACTGAATTTCACAAGTCATTTCAATATTTATTTCCAAAAAATAAACTATGTAAAACATACCTTAAATTTACTTTCAAAATATTTTATAGCATATAATGGACAATATACATAAGCCTTAAAGAAACAATCCTATAAATAACCATTTCATACCTACTTAAAAACTACATAATACCACACTCCTAGATCCTCTCTGAACGCTCTAAAATAACCCTAAAGGAAATACATTTTTAAAAATAACAGATTTTTTGTCAAATAATTTAATAAAATAAAAGTTTCATTCATCTATGTAGATCATAATAAATGTTTTTAATAAGCATGAAATTATAACTCTGAAGTGTGCTAAAATGAAACCACCTGCTAAGGGTGAGAGAATAAAAATAAACATCATGTTTCCAAATAAGAGGAATTAATTACCTTTGAATCAAAGCATGTGGATTTGTTCAAACTGGCAATAAAGGAATATGGAGACACAAACCATAGAAAGTCATATTTTAGATTTCTAAAAGACTTCGAAGTAAAAAAGTATACATTCACTTCTCACTTATTGCTCCTACATATTCATGAATTTGAGAGAAAATATAGGCCCTGTGTGTCTTAGCAACTAATGGGATATTTTTTGATATTTACATGCTTACACATAGTATGTGTTATAGTCTTCTCTTTTACATGCTGTAAAAAGGTTAACCCCTTTTCTGCAGAGATCTGAAAATGTGAAACAGTGCCTGAGTAGCTGAATTCATCTAATTCAAATTTCTTGCAGGTCTAAGACCTATTGATTTTCACTTGACTGCCTCCTTTTTCATCTGTCAATTGGTTACAAATTCTGGTACTGAAGAGAATACATTGGGGCTGGTGGCTCAGTGTGTTAAAGCCTCTGCCTTCAGTTCAGGTCATGATCTCAGGATCCTGGGATCGAGCTCCACATCGGGACATAATGTAACGACAGATAGTTTATATGGGAGCCCTTTGGGTACTCTGGTGGATGAATGTTTTTAAATTAGTTTTTCATGGACATGGGGAGTTAGAGACGAGAAGGGAGGTGGGGGAAATTGGAAGGGGAGCTGAATCATGAGAGACTATGGACTCTGAAAAACAATCTGAGGGTTTGAAGGGGCGGGGGTTTGGAGGTTGGGGTACCAGGTGTTGGGTATCATAGAGAGCACTGCTTGCATGGAGCACTGGGTGTGGTGCAAAAAGAATGAATACTGTTATGCTGAAAATAAATAAAAAATTAATTTAAAAAATATTAGTTTTTCGTAAACTACAAAAAAAAAAAAAAAGAAAAGCGCTCCCATTTATAGCATACACTTTATGGTTCACAAAGCACGTGCCAACAATAAAAATAATAATGGGTTACCGTTACACTTCATAGAAAAGGAGGTACAGGGAAATTGAATGAAAGGGAATAACAAAGTAGGTTCATAAGTCAATCTTCCTTGTAAAAAAATTAACCTGAAAGTGCGTTTCTGCCACCTCTCTCCTGTGTGACATTTTATCGATGGGAGATGGAAAATAAATGGTCTGGTTAACCTTTCCCTCCCCCTCAAAACCCATTATTTGAAAACACAAAAAGGGAAGTGAAGGGAGAAATCCTCCCACTCCCATCCCCACTCACCTCCATAGCCGCCTCCTCTTCCAAGAACCTAGCAGACAAGGTGCCAAGAAGTGTTAGGTACCAGCAGTGGTCTCAGATCTCATTCAAGGATCATGGTGAAAGGCATTCAAAGAGATTGTGGGGGCACAGGGATCCAATTAAGGGGGACAAGTTTAAGGTTTGCCTGGTCCCCTAAAAACTAATGGCACTAGAGAAGATGAGCTTTGGGAACTATAGCATAATGGATACAATGTGTAAAAAGCTTCAGTGAGTCATGGTGGGAAGAAGCCAAGAGGGTAGCAAACACAGTCTTAGATGATGTTATTAATAGCACTATAGGCTCTAGATTTCCTGTGGTGGTGTTCTTGGCAAGACCAGCCCGGCCAAAGTGGATACTCTCAACCTGGAACAGAGGGTCTTGGAGATGCCAGCACGTGAGGTATGATGAGAGGGTAAAATGATAGGAGGTGTCCTTTGGAAGGACTGACTCCTTGACTTTAAAAGGGAGAACCCAAATCTGTAGGTGAAATCTTTCTGGCTACAAAGAGGGCCAAGGCCTCCTAAGGTCAAGGTCTCCTCGTCACTTGCAAAGATGTCGAAGAACATATTCAGACATTTCAAAGATGTCCTCATATCATTGGTTCCCACTCTGGAATTCTATCAATAAGGTGAGAGTTCCTCTAGTTGAAAAAGAGATCTAAAAAGACTTCCCTTTCTCATGTAATTTCTGTAACCTCCAGGACACACCCACCTCCCCCTTCCAGCTCTGTAATGAAGCCACAGCTGGTGCCAATTTGTGGAACTCCTTAAAGGCTATTCTCCCTTATATACCCCGGGACCAAGTTCCCATGCTCCCTCACCCGATTTCCTGCACTCACCTCCCACCTGGTGTGTTCACACCTGCAAGTGCCTTTTACCAACCCCTTTGCCAAAAGGCAGCCAGAGTGACCTTTCAAAGACCTATCAGTTCCTGGCATTTGTCTCCATAGAAATCTGCACTGATCTTCTAACAAATTCTCAGTCCTCCAAAGGCACCCATAATCCTCCCATCAGTCTATTCATACCCCTCCAACTGACTGATGCCTGTTCTGCCCCATCTCTCTGCCCTTCAACCACACTGCCTCCTTCTTCCTGTGGAGACCTCTCATGGCACCTGCCTCCAAGCACAGGTGATTCCCATTGATGGGAAGACCCTCTTCTCTCCCCCATCTCCCCACTCCAGTTACTCCCACTTATTCGTGAGCTCACAAGCCCCATGGTACACACTCTCCATGCAGCCTGCTCTCTCTTTTCTAGCAGTGGCCTCCGTTTCTAGCTGTGCTTGTGTCATGGATGTCCCTCCCCAGCCAGCCTCCAAGCTCTCCTTCCCTTTAGCTCCAACACCTGACACAGTGCCTGGCACGTAGTAAGCCCTGGCTAGCTTCTAAGAGCCTCACTGAGGGACTGAAAGCATTTTAAAAATGTCACCACGTAGGCTCCAAACTGTAGGCAGAAAAAGCTTTGCCTGGATTGACATTTTAGAGACGTATTCGTCAAGTTGGATATGTTCACTGACTTTACCTTGTAAAATTAAAAAAAAAAAGGACCTCTGTATCGCTTCGCATCTACCAAAGGCGCATGTATACTATTAGACCACGTTATGAGCTTAATGGAAGGAGACAAGATGTTTTCGCTAAGAAAATGTATAAGACTGTTGAGGTCAAGTGGGAGGAAACAGTCCGTTTGTTGGAGCATTGCTATCTTACTCTATCACAGCCACTCTTAAAAATCTGACACGGGGTGAGTCAGAATTGTCTGTCGGAGATGAGTTAGATCTGGCTCATGTTCCTACAGACATGAAAGCCAGAAGCGAAGAAGGAGGCTTTGAAAGCGTGGGTTGAGGAGGCCGTGTGGTTCACTGCGATGAGCTAAGTGCCCAGGGCCACCAGCAGACTTGCTGGCCTGTGTCCGTCCTTTGTTCTGGGGTCCCTCTTGCACCATGTGGTGAGGCTGGTGGCTGGGAGCAGCTCAGGACAGGACCTGGTGGCATCTTACCTCTCCCAACCCCCTGTGGGCTCCAGTGGGCTCCAGTAGGTCCCAAGGGACAGCCTGCCTTCCTTGCAAAGCCCAGTAGCACTGGGAGCAGAAACTGGGGCCAAAGAGTGAGCACCCTGTTTGACAAGCTGGACCAGCCACCTCTTCTTCAGATGCAGGGGGAGCCCTGGCATGCTGACTCCTCCCTTCTCCTTTTCCCCTTTCCTCTTTCCTCCCTCTTTTCTTCCCCTCTCTCCTTCCCTGGTGGTGCCCTTTCCCAATGCCCACTTCATCCCTTTTCCTTTCTACATACCTGTCTTCTAGAGTTTCTTCTCTTTCCTCCCCATTACTTCCCTTCATCTGAATCTCCTCTTTGGTCCCTTTGTCCCTGCTCTCTGCTCCTCCTCCCCTTCCCTGGCCCCTGTTCAGCTCCATACTGAATGCAGGCAGAGCTGGACTAACATGCTCACTTGCTAGCTCAGCCACCCTCCAGAGAAGTCACTCTTCGGGGGCCACCTTCCTGAGCCCCTGGTCGCTTCTCCACTTGTTCAGATATTGCTCTGAAGTCTGAGGAGGACATAGCGGGGCTGCCACAGAAGCAGGCCAGAGGAGAAACCAAACCATGTGTCCACACTGTCCCCCAGCACTGCTGCTCTGAGAGCTTTTGGAGTCCTCAAAGGGTTAGGATTTAGGGGCTTCTTCAGAACCGGGAGTGAAAACAACCATAGGTCAAAAGAAAAGCTACGGCCCCCACACAAAAATAATAATCACAAATGAAAACTATGTTAACTCTGAGTCCCAAAGTCGAAAAATTGCCTTGAATCTGTCACTAGAAAACACCCAAGGCCTCACTCTCTGGGTTCTGGGTGCCCTGGGAATGGCAGGAGGCTCTGAAAAGCGCGTGGGGGTGCAGAACTATGGGGGCTAGCCTGCCCGCTGGCAGGGGGGGGGTACCTCCTGTGGCGCTGTCCCGGCCTGACCCCCTGCGGACAGGGTGTGGCGGAGCATCTGGGGTGGTCCTGGTGCCCTGGGGTTGGCGGGAGGCTGCGCCCAGCTCCTGGACTGCGTTTTCTGCTTCAGGTGAGGGCGTGTCCTGGTGTCACTTTACCTGTGAGCAGAGGGTCCTCCAGAGAAGCCATGGGGCGGGGAGGGGCAGCAGGCGGCGGGAACGGGAACAGGACACCGCGGCCTCAGGGGCTAGGCTGGAGCATGGGACTACAGGGGCAGCGAGTATGGTGGGTCCTGCAGTCCCAAATGGGCTGCAGCACAGCACCCTGGCGCTGCGCGCCCCTCCTTCCCGCCTGGGCAATTAGCAAAGCCCCTTCTCCCGGCCGCCCTCGACCCGCCCCCGCCCCCCTCCCTCCTGAGTCCTCTGAGAGCTCACTTCCAGCTTTGGAAATTAGCAAAGACCCTTCTCTGCGCTGTCCCCGCCCCCTCACTTCTGAGGCCGGAGACCATGCTGGGGTGCGGGGCTAAGCCCTGGCATGCTGCTGCATTGCCAGCGCCTGCCCTGGGCAGCCTCCTAGCCTGGCTCCCTGAGCGGGTGTCCACGGGCAGCCTGGCTGCGAAAAGATCATCAGTCCTAAAGGCCAGCTGCACTCTTGGGTCAGTTTGCTGGCTTCCAGATTGCGCCCAAAGCCTGGAACCAGCTTCCCCAGCACAGGCCTGGGCTGAGATGCCTGCCTGGGATCTGTCTGAGCAGTCTCCTCCACTCCAGGCAGGGATGGCACTTCGACCTGGATGTTTGAGTTTCTTGTTTGTTTTTTTGGTCATTGGTTATTACATGACCTCCAGGGTAGGTGCTCCACAAAGGGAGTGAAAACAGGACGCCATATATAGCATACAGCCATTCTAGAAAAATAGCTTGGGGTTCTCTCAGAAACGCGGCATTGGTCCTTGCACTATGGTTTAATAGAAAAGGGATTATGCATCAAGTTACTTAAATGAGCATAGGTTGAAATCGTTTACTGAGAGTAAATATTTTAAATAGTTATATTTTAACTAAATCTATTATCAATCATAAATCTATTACACGAAGGTTACAGGCAATTTAAAAGCGAGAGCTTTCTCTTCAGGGTTTTAAATAACCCCTGTCTCTCTTGGCACATGAGAATGCAAAGATAGGAAATGGTTTGTAAAAGATCATATAATAGCTTTTACTAATTCTATTTATTTGACAGACAGAGATCACAAGTAGGCAGAGAGGCAGGCAGAGAGAAAGATGGGGAAGCAGGCTCCTTGTCAAGCAGAGAGCCTGATGAAGGTCTCGATCCCAGGACCCTGAGATCATGACCTGAGCCCAAGGCAGAGGCTTAACACACGGAGCCACCCAGGCGCCCCCAGATGAAATACATTTCTGACTTAGAAACTTCAGATAGAATTGTTTTGTCCATGATGATAACTGAAGAAAATGTGTCATCCCTAAACCTAACCTTAAACCCTACCAACGCTGAAACCTAAGCTGACCTTAAAGCCCAAACTAGAACCCTGAACCCCAAACCTGGAATGGAACCCAAAGCCTGTACCTGAGCCCTGGATCCAAGCCCTGAACCACGAACCCAAACCCTAAACCAGACCTCCAAGTCATGAAACCTGAACCCAAATCTCAGCATGAAGTCAAACCCCAAATTTGACCTTGAACTTTATCCCATAAGCCCTGAGTCTTAAAGCCTAAATCATAAACTTAAAGCCCTAAACTATAACTCTGTTCCCTTGTCCTTCACTCTAAACCCTCACCCTAACACTAAACCCAAAGCCTGATCTAGAACTCTGATTAAAACCTGAACCTGAACCCAAATTCAAACCCTTCACCACACTTTGCATATGCACTTGCCATTGATGGATATTTGCAGTTTCTACCTTTTGATTCTTGTGAACATTGTTTGGGTTGGGGGCTAGGGTTAGGGTCTTGGATTAGGGTAGGGTCCAGGCTTGAGACCAAGTTGAGGTCAGAGTGTGGGTCTGCATCAGGGCCATGTTCAGTGACACTGTTTGGGTCAAGGACTGTTGTAATTCCACATTGTTTCCAATTCATTGTTCCTTATCTATTTGGGGGGGAAGTTGGGGGGTATTGGGCTCCATGCAGCTTGAATTTCCGGAATGAAATGGCATCAGCTGGACCCGGGGAGGGAGCAGGACCTTCCACTGAAGGGTGAGCTCCCACAGTCCTGCACTGCCTTGCACCGCCTGCAGAGGGCGCCAGACCCCAGCTCCCGCCCTGAGCCCAGGCTGCACAGCCACAGCTGGGACCAGAGCCCCGCCTCTTCAGGACCCACTGTGGAGACTTCTGGAGAAGTGGGGCGCCTCCCACCCTGACAGGACAAGCTGAGGAGGGTGTGGCTCTGCATCCACACTGACCGGACCCGTTGTGGAGGACGCGCCCACACTGGCAGCAGTCCAACCTCCTAAGGACCAGATGCTGGAGGAGCTGAGGAGAAGCCGCCTGAGTGGACTGTCAAGGGTTTTGTGGTCTCAGGACCCCACAGAGGAAGGGCGCCCTGTGTAGACACTGGGGCTTCCGTTGTTTTGTGTGAGGAGACATGGCCTCCTGCTGTGCTGTGCACGGGGCTGTGGGGTCCCCCCTTTCTGGGCTCGGGTGCTCCTCGGTCCTCGTTTGTGTTTGTGTGCTCGCGGATTCGGTTCCTGGGGCTCCCCAGATGGTCTGCAGTCAGGGAGCATCAGCCTTCTTCGGTGCTTGTGCTCTCCCCACCTCAGCCCTGCGGGGTCCTTCCCGTGTCCACACCCACTCCAGGCTTGCGCCGAGTCCAGAAATTCGGGAGCCAGAGTGAGGACTCTGTAGACGGTTTTGGGGAGAGTAGGTATTTTCCCAGTGTGGGTTCTACCCTGAGCACAGTGCCTCCCCATCTCCGTGTGTACCCCTCCCTGTCTGTCGTCATTGTTGCAGGGCTGTCAGAGGACAGGTCTGTCACCTTCTTGGTTCAGGGGCCTCCCGGGTATCTTGCTGTCTTGGATGCAGGTGTAAATGAGATCATTCTCCACAGTCTCTTTTTGATGGTTCCTTCCGAGCACGTAGGAGTGCCACTAATTTGTGCATATTGATTTTGTTCCTTGCAAGATCTTGAATTTATTTGTTCGATTGGCCTTAAACTCAATCTGCCAGTTATTTGACCAGCAGCATGGATTTAATTGGGAAGAGCAGAGAATGGCAGTCTGGGCTGAGCAAGCTAAGGTCCCATCACAGGCAAGTGCGAGAAACAAAGGAGAGGAACATTATTTCATGGAGGAGGAAGAAGTTGGGAAGGGTGCTTGAAGGAAAGTCCCTTGGAGAAAGGCAGGGTGATGGAGAATTCTCACCAGCTGAGCTGCAAAGCTCCTACAAAAAGTCAGGAGATGAACCTCCAGCTTCCCCTGTGGGGCCTGGAATTGGTGAGTCTCTCCTGTGGGGAATTGCAATGTGGAGTCTGTAATGGGCACTGAGCAGCAGGCGCCCCCTTCCAGCCTCCCCTTCTGGCATCCCCAGTCCACTTTACTGGGGCTTCCCTTCCTGCTTTTGCACAGTTCTAACCAGCTTGTGGTGGAACGTTGTGGAAAAACTGAAATTCCAAATCCACTGCTTCTACTGCACCTGAGATACAGGGGCCCATGATTTAATTCTCCCACGAGTCTCTTGCTAACATGTGTCCTCTCCATGTTGGGTGACCTGGATCTGGAAGGGCTTGGACTCCATCCCAAAGTCTGATGTTCTCTCTGCTTCCGTGTCGTCTTGCTAACATGGTTGTTTGGAAGATTCATTTCCTCTGTGGTGATTTCAAAGTGCAGTCAGCTTGTTATAGCAGCACAAATACGTGCTGTCTCCACACTCAGATTCCCCAGCCGTCATTTCTTTACCACGTTTGCCACTTCACACGGGATGCTTCAGTGTGTTTGATCCCACACCAGGACAATGTCCTGCAGAACCACCACATAACCTGAAATGAGGAGATCATTACAGAACCCATCCAAGGGTTAGTGTTAGGAACCAGGGACATGGCAGGGCTGATCTGAAGACCCCATGGAGAGCTGTCTGGGTGGCTGAGTTGACAGTGGAGGTGAGGGTGAGTGTCTGGCTCTGGCTTTGTGTCCAGGATTCAGCTCTGTGTGGGTGTGTCCTCAGCTAGGCATGCAGATTTCTGCTCCTCTGAATCCTTTCCGGAGTTCCAAATGGCACAGTTTCCTTCTGGGCAGCAGGCTGAGTCCTCTGGGATTGCCCATGTGTCCCCAAATTGTAGGGCACCTACTGCAAGGCCTTTGGGGTCAGTATCTTGAAAACCAAACCAAAGGTTATGGTTAGGGACCACCACATGGCAGGCCCGATCTGCTAGCACTCTGTCCATCTTTCTGGGGGAGGGGGCAGTCGACGGATTTGTTCAGGTTGAGTGTCAAGCTCCAGGTTTGCATCCAGGGGCCTGCTGAATATGGGGCTGTCCAGAGGTAGGAATGCAGATTTCAGTTCCTCTGAATCCTTTCTGGAGTTCCAAATGGCATGGTTCCTTTCAGGGTGGCAGGTTGAGTCCTATGGTGTTCCTCACTGTCCCCATTCTCTGAGGCTTTGGAGCCAGGCCGTCGGGGACAGACAAACACAGGCTGGAGAGCTTTAATGTCAGAAATGTATTTTCTCACAGATCTGGAGGCCAGAAGTTCCAGATCAAGGTGCCAGCAAGGTTGGTCTCCAGTGAGCCTTTTCTTGTTGGTCTATAGATCACTACCTTTTCAACTGTGCCCTCAGATGACCTCTTCTCTGTGCACCCCCAGAGGGGAGGTAGGGGGAGTGCTTTCATGTGTTTCACCCTTATGAGGACACCAGTCCTAGCAGATTAGGACTCCTGTGACCTCACCAAGCCTTCAGTACCTCCTTCTAGGTAGGCCCTATCTCCAGATGCAGTCACACCGGAGATTAGGAATTCTTCATATGACTTTTGTGGGGACACAATTCAGTCCATAACAATTAGTACAGGAGAAAAGCCATGGAGAGAATTCTAGAGGAGTCACACGTTGATGTTATAAGGTAAGTGGGTATAAAAGAGCACCTCTGAAGTCCAATAGGTCATTAGAGCTAGAGGCTGACAGGAAAGTCTCGTACATGCCACAGTTTTGAGTTTGATGCAAGCGCAACTCTGAAGGGAAGATATTTGGGAGGCCTTGGCCGACCACTACTTCTAGCCAGGGGTGATTCTGGAGGGAGTATCTCTCGGAGTGCTGCCTAGAATCAAGACTTTGGGGTTGGAAAAGTGCCACTTCCAAAGCTGGAGAAGGATGGTGCTGTAAGTTACTTGAAGAGTACTGTTCTGGGAGATAGGAGATCTGGGGTGTCTTCTTTGTTCTGCTGCTGACCAGATGTGAAAATGCAGATTAACTCCCTAACCATCTCAGTTCTACCACCATGTGCTGCTGTCATGTGTCCCAAGCCCCAGAGTTAGTTTGATCCATAAGCAGAAGCCAGTCTTTTAGTTCCCAATCTCTTAATCGGGCTGATCGTCACAATATATAGCGGACACGTGACAGCCACCGGGGAGAAGTAAGGGTTGTCTTCCCCTCAGGGAGAGTGGAAAAGCTCTAGGAGAGGGCATACCCGTAGACCAAAGGCAGCCAGTGCTGGGGAGTGGAGCCACGGGGAAGAGTGTGCTGATGACAGCCTTGTGGAGGGAGGGCAGAAAGAGCCACCACCATGACACTTGAGTTACAGATCGAGCTTGGGGATAGAGAAGGGATCAGGGCACGGTAGAGCAGCAGCTGGCAAAGTGATTCTGTTGAGCTTAAGCTCATAGTGCCTTAGCGAATTAGAATGGGAAATGCCTTGCTATTGTCTGTGACTCTGTGATTGTGTGAGTATGAGTGACAGAGTGGGGACAAAGAGAGAGGGAGAGAGAATACATTAAATTTTAAAGAAGGACAATAAGGGACGCCTGGGTAGCTTACTCAGTTAAGCATCTAACTTTGGTTCAGGTCATGATCCCAGGGTCCTGGGATTGGATCCCATACCAGGCTCTAGTGGGGGGCCTGCCTTCCCTCTGCCTGCAGCTCCCCTTGCTTGTGATCTCTCTCTTCCTCTGTAACAAATAATAGTAAAAAATAAACGAGGGCGATACGTTATGTTTACTTTTGTTTCTGATGCCAGACATGGGTTCAGAGGATTGAAGAGGGAGATCCAAGGAGCTAGCCTCTCAAGAGGAGTGAATACCTAGTCACTGGTAAGACCCCTGGTCCTGCAATACAATATGGCTCCTGTGATCTGGGTCCTGTTAAATGCCCCTCGCCATCCTTCACCCGATAGTTTGATTCTTCATTGTGTTCAGTGTGGGGAACTGGGAGAAGCTATGACACTTGGCCCTTTGTGGAGGAATGTTAGTAGTATAAATAGCAATAGTTATCAGTTCTGGAGCACTTCCATGACTCTGCTGCAGGCACTCTGCTGTGACCTGGGTTTATAGCAGTGAGATAAACATAGAAATAGATGTGGGCTCTGTTCCCAAGAATCTGAAACCCACTATTCTCCTTGTCCCCTTCCCATTCTGTCTTCTTCAGCCCTTGTGCAATCCCACCAAGCAGGAAGCTTGCTTCTCCCCTTCCCTCTCCTGCTCCCCCTGCTTGTGCTCTCATTCCCTCTCTCTGACATGTAAATAAATCAAATGTTTTAAAAAATTATAAAAAAGGCAAAACAAATAACCATTTTTGGAGAGTGATTTTCTGAATGCAGTTATGGGCAGTGCTGGGTACTGAAGAAGACGCTCTGCTGACCAGAGGAGTGGGGAAATTACAGAACAAATTCCACAGGTCATTGAATATATCACATTCATCACCCCACCCATAGCACTCATTAATCTCTAGCCCAGCCAATATGTTGGTTATAAAAATGAGCTTTCTCCAAACTGACAGGAAGTTCTCGTTTTAGCAATGTAAATCATTCTGATCTTTATCACTAATGTGATCTAATCCTGTCTAGTAAAGAAACTTGAGAGTTCTATATCTCTGTAAGCATTTAAGAAAAACAATGGACTCTACTCTAATTACTTTTTAACTAACTTGACTTGCCAAAGGAAGGAGAAAGTAAATATCAGAAATCTTACCACTAAGCACAAGTTGCAAGTTATACCTGCCAAAATGTGGTTCAAAATATAAGTAACCAGTCTCCTTAGAAGCCTTTTACCTTCTTATATCTGTTATGTTGGGTAAATGAGTAGTTACTAGAATACAGCTGGCTCAGTGATCACAATTCAGCTTACCCTCAGAAATATAAATAGATTACATGTTTAGCCCGGTAACTGGACACTGATATAGAATTATTCACTGGCTGATTCCTAGATCAGAAACCACAAAAAAATTTTCTTTTTTATGGAAGTATGGCTGTTACAATAGTCTCACCTGTACCTCATAGTGATTGACTTAACTACTCTATACGTTACAACTCTAGATGTAACATTTTAATAAAACAACAATATCTTTGATGGTATCATGGAAATGTAAGTGCCTTGTGCACTTTTCTTAATGTGTATAATTACCTAAACATCATAGTAAGTAAATCAAGGCCATTGTCAAGCTTCCGTCAAGGAGAGTCCTTAACTAGAGGGATTTCCCATTGCTCTCAGGATGATAACCTCTGAGTTACAGGTTCCGTTAGTTGGCCACACACATTTGGAGCCTTGTGGACTTTCTGACAGCTGAGCAGCATATCTGTTTCAAGCATTGTGATCCCTGTTCTTACTGCAAGAGTGACAGTTGTCACTTTTCCTTTGACCCCTGTCTTTAGGAAAGTGTCTGACTCAGAAAGTCGAGTCAGTACCCCCCAAAGGTATTTTCAGGAGAACCACCTCAAAGATGATCACCTGAGATACTGTCAAGAAAAAAAAAAAACTGAAATTCTAAGCAACATCCATAAAAAGTATTTTCATGTTGATAAGGAAAGATTTTCCCCTAAATACCAGAGAGGCTCCATGAAAGTGAGATTTTTACCTATTTTGTTCACCGTGTCACCAGTCCCTAGAAGAGCGCCTAAGACATCACTCAAGATTAGGTTGCTTTGAATGAATCAAATGAATGAATGAACTGTAGCCTTTGATAGTGAGGTAGTTTATGGTCCTTAGGCAAGAGATGTGATTTGTGTTGGGATTTCAAGAATGGGAGGTGCCGAAGAGAAAATTGAGAAGCTAAATGTGAAAATATGCAATTTACTGATTGGAGTAGTTCTGAATATATTTCAAACATAATTAAACTATGGCTGTGGGTCTATATGCGTTTTCATAATTTTCCCTTGAAAATGTGAGGCATAGAGATGTCATCTCCAGTGAATTCTCCTTGTCCATATACAGAATCACCAAAAAAAAAAAAAAAGGCATTCTGACAGTCCTCAGCCCATCCACTCCAGGATTGTGACTCTTTCTTCTCCATGTTCTTTCTGACATCATGGACTTTCAGGTTGACCTCTCTCATCTTGGGTCCCACTCTCATTAGCTGTAGAAGTCATGCGATGTTTGTGATGAGAGGGTGGCAATACTCTCTGACTTTTGGTTACAATATGTCTTTGAAAGCCAGTGTTTATTCTGCTTTTACAGCATTTCTCCATTTGAATTGGCCACCTTTTAAGTGGTCATTAGCCACATGTGGCTACTAGCCATGGGACTTGGACAGCAGAGGTGTGGAAAGTCTGCACATTCTTCCACTCAAAGGATATTGTGAGTTATGCTACATCTTTTTTTTTGAAGTGCCTTTTTTAGATATTTAAATTCAATTAGCCATTAGATAGTACATCATTGGTTTCAGAGAATTTAGTAACTCATCAGTTGTGGATAACCCTTGGTGCTCATCACATCACGTGTCCTCCTTAATGCCTATCACCCAGTTTCTCCATGTCTCCCACTCCCCTCCCCCCCAGCAACTCTCAGTTTGTTTCCTATAGTTAAAGGTGCCTCATGGCTTGTCTCCCTTTCTGATGACTCCCATTCAGATTTCCCTCCCTTCCCTCTGATCCTCTGTACTACATCTTAATCTCAACAGTCAAGCAGTGGTAGTAATTCAGTCATGGAGTCATGCATATTCTAAATCTGATGAGGTGGATTCCCATACTGCCTTTGTCTCTTCTAGAGTGCTTACATTTGTTATATTATTGCTGCTGCGTTCATGTTTCTCGTTCACTGAATGTCTGATAAAAGAATTAGTAAAATGTGTGACTGCAGAAAATACAATGGTCATGGATGATGAAGATTTTCTCCTTGACCAGACTCGAGTCAAGTTCCTCTGAGTCCTCTTTCTGTCTAGCCTTGACCTTAGGCTCCGCCCACTTAGCCCAGTTTTAGCAAGAAATCTGCTTGGTCATTTTTCAGCAATCTTCTATCCTACTCTTGATATCTGATCAAATTCCTTATCTCTCACCCCTGGTATCTTACCACTTTTTTTTTTTTAAGATTTATTTATTTTGACAGAGAGAGAGCCTGAGCAGGGGGAATAGCAGAGGGAGAGAGAGAACCAGACTCCCCACTGAGCAGCAAGCCCAATGCCAGGCTTGATCCTGGGATCAGATCATGACCAAGCCAAAGCCAGAGATTTAACCAACTAAGCCACCCAGGTGCTTCAGTATCTATAACCCTTAATATCTGATCCAATCCCTTATTCCCAGGGCACCTGGTTGGTGCAGCTGGTTGAACGTTTGACTCTTGGTTTCTACTCTGGTCATGATCTCACGGTCCTGAGATTAAGCCTCACCTCAGGCTCTATGCTCAGTGAAGAGTCTGATTAAAATTCTCTTTCCCTCTCCCTCTACCCCTACCCCTGCTCCCTCTCTCTAAAATGTATTAATAAGTCTTTTAAAAAATTCCTTATCCCCTGATCTCAATAGTTTATGACCCTAGCCTTCCTTCAACAATATTACTGTCCAGATGGTTTAGCCAGAATCCCTTCATCCTTACCCTTGATGTTCCATCTTAATTTTACATTCAGTGATCCCCACCATGCTCTTTAGCTGTAAATCTCCATTTGTCTGAGCTGAGCCAGATTTCTCTCCCATACTATACAATAAAATCTCATCATAGTAGCATCCCTTGAATAAAATCTTCCTTACTCTCTTTAATGGGTGTCACAATATTTTTTTTTCTTTAACAGTCAGGAGGGTGCTAATGGAGTACCATGACAAAAGGCCTAACTTCCTATAATGGACATTTCCTTGGTTTACCTGACAAATACTCTTTCTCTCTTCTAAGGAAAATTTCCGGTTCTCAGTATAACTGCCAACTGGCCCAGGGGTGGACAAGTGAGGCAGATGAGACCAAAATGAAAATTCTGTTGAGACACTGGACCTTGAGGATTCAAGCCAAGGACATAAAAGTGTTGGTACTCCATTATTCTGATGGTCCGTTAACTCTTGCTTTTTTGGTTCCTGTGTCTATCACTGCCCCTGCCTTTTTGAAGATAATGACCATTCATCAGAGTACACGGTTCACAGAATCCCTTTGCAGTGGCCCATGCGGGCCAAGGTAGTAGAGCATAATAGATCTCTGTAAGTTTTTAAAAAATGTCTTTGTCCCTGTTGCCCATGGCCATTAAAGACCAAAGGTCGGGGGTAGGGGGATATTGGAAAAGGTGAAGTTATAGTTACTCACTGATTTTTTGATTGGTAGAGAGAAAGCAACACCTACATACAGGGCCAGTGGGTGAGTGGAGGAAACATCTTTGGCTCTAGGAGGAATGGGGGAAGGAGAAATATTAATAATCTTTGTCTTTGGAACTGCCCCTGAAGACTTCCCCACACAGGAAAATGATCTAGCATGACTCTCCTATACTTCGGCAAGCCCCTTAAATTTAACTGACTTCTAGATCTGATACTCCCTGCTGGATAACTCTGATCATTATTGGATTGTTACTTATTTTATTTTAAAATTATTTTTAAAGAAAATTTTAATCTAAATACAATTAATTAACATATAATACTAGTTTCAGACATACAGGTTAGTGATTCATCAGTCTTTTGTAACACCCAGTGCTCACTGTATCACATGCCTTCCTTAATGTCCATCACCCAGTTACCCCATCCACCCATCCCTCTCCCCTCCAAGAACCCTCAGTTTGTTTACTGTGATTAAGAGTCTCTTCTGAGGGGTGCCTGGCTGGCTCAGTGGGTTAAAGCCTCTGCCTTCAACTCAGGTTATGATCTCAGGGTCCTGGGATCGAGCCCCACATCAGGCTCTCTGCTCCCTGGGGAGTCTGCATCCTCCTCTCTCGCTCTTCCTGCCTCTCTGCCTACTTGTGATCTCTGTTTGTCAAATAAGTAAATAAAAATCTTTTTTTTTTAAAGTCTCTTCTGGTTTGTCTCCCTCTTTGACTTCATCTTGTTTTATTTTTTTCCTTTACTCCCCTATGATTCTGGTTTGTTTCTTGAACTCCACATATGAGTGAGATCATATGATAATTGTCTTTCTCTGACTGACTTATTTCGCTTGGCATAATACCCTCTACTTTCACCCCTGTCATTGCAAATAATTGCCATTTATTTTAACTCGACAGAGAAGGCCACTAGAAACAGCAGGTGATGGCCCCAGCTCCTGTTCCTCCATGCAGAACATCTGTCAACACCTGTGGACATCTTTTCCTCCCCCCATTCCTATGAATGTTGCTCAGTTGTTACATGGCATGGACAAATGCTGTTGGCTGGTGGCATGGACACACTGGACAAGCTTGGCCTTCGGTAAAACAAAGACTGGCTTCAATTACTCAAACTGAAACAGGAATGCTTGGATGAACAAGCCTGCCAGGAAGTCCCACTGGAGGTACTCAACCTGTGCCCCTTCCCTCCTTGGACCAAGAACCTGAACTTGAGAGATGAATGGCTTATCCAAGGTTATGGCAAGGTTACACAGAGCTGAAACTAGACACAGGTGTACATGCCTATTGATCAAGGCTGGCTGAGAAATCGAACTGCCTCAAATCTTGATTCTTTTTACCACTTCTTATTCTCTGACCCTGTTTTTCATAGTTTAGGATGTAGGAATAATAAAAATATCAGCTAATGGGGTATCCTGACTTTTTGATGTTTTAGTTCTTGTCAGACATTTACCATAATGCTTAGCACATGGATATGTGTGTGCACACACGTGCACATGCATGACACTCAAAAAATTGTTCCCTGATATTAACTTTATCAGTGCACCTTGCATCCACCACCAATTGGCTGTTTTGTCACAAACTGATTAAAGCAGAACTGTCAAGTGAGGAACTTCAAAGCCAAAGCATTAAGTGCTTTGAAAAACCAGCACCTGGGAGGATTTGTCTCAGCATCTGTGATTAGAAGGCAGCAAAAAGAGACTTTGGGGACACAGTTCACCCCTTCATGAAGCAGCCATTCAGAACTTTCTCCGAAGGGCTAATGCCTAATCTTCCAAAGACCAGCAAGAACAAGCTTATGGTCTGTTAAAATCAGATTTTTAAAAGATTTTTATTTATTTATTTGAGAGAGAGAGAGAGAGTGAGAGAGAGAGCATGAGAGGGGAGAAGGTCAGAGGGAGAAGCGGACTCCCCATGAAGCTGGGAGCCTGATGCAGTCCTTGATCCTGGGACTCCAGAATCAAAATCAGTTTGATTGACTCAATACAGTCAGGGAGGACAGTCCTCAGGAGTCACAGAATGCTGGTTGCCATGAGGGAGGAGTCTTTTACAAAGTCTGGGCTCTCACAGAAGGAGTCTGAAGCACGTGTATGGAAAGCAGAGGTCAGTTCTGGATTAGAAGCTCTTTCTGAGGGGAAATGAGTAGAAGCAGGGATTAACCAGGACTTGGGCTCTGCTTTATTCAGTTCAAGTTGCTGCAACAAATGATGACAGACTGGGTGGCTGAAACAGCAAAACATGTACTATTCCTTGCAGTTCTAGAGACTGAGAAGTCCAAAAGCAAGATCCTGGGAGATCTGATATCTAGCAAGAGACTGCTTCATTATCTACAAATGCCCATATTTCTGTTGTAGACTTGCATGGATGACAGCTGGCAGAACAATCTCTCAGGTCGTTTCTCAGAAGTGCTTTTATCTCATTCACAAGTGTTCCAATCTCATGACCTCACCACCTCTCAAAGCCCATACCTCCTGATGGCACTCCTTGAGGGTCAGGGCTTCAACATCTGAATTGGGACAAGACACAAACATTCAGTCCATTAGCAAGTGTTGTCATGAGGACAGCATAGCTTATCAACTGGGTATCCCCAGGAATCCATGGGACTAGCAAAGCAGAATCTGGGGGTGTCACTGGTAGGAAAGCAGGAGGTCCCCAAGAGACAGTCCTCATAGCATTTTACAGAGACAGCAGGACCCTTGAGAAACAATAGTTTCCGTGACCCATACACCAGCCTTTATCTATGCCTGTCCTCCCTGCTGGATTCACAGCAAGCCTACTTCTTTCTTTTCCAGTACAAATGGATTTCCACTCTCTGAATCCTGATGAATTTTTGCTCTTTTGCAGTTAGTAGGTTGTCCCTCAGGATTCTGCATGTCTGGATTTGCAATCGTGGAAACTGCCAAAGGTCTAGGGACCTGCATGGCAGAACCCGGCCTCTACCACTATTGCCCAAGGTAGGGACTCTGGTCCCTTGAGCGTCCTGTGCTGCTGTCAAAGGTCTGTGTGCATTGGCTTATTGTTTTTTTTTTTTAATGTAATTGCTTATACGTGTGTTTCATCATGCTCAAGTGGCCTTTCTGTGAAAAAGTGGCCAAGCTACACCTAGAAGTCACTGAAGAAAGTTCTAAGAACTCCTGGTTAGTATGAGGCTAGAGAGAGAGAGAAAGAGAGAAAAGAAATCTGCCTCTCTGCATTTTGCAAGTCCCTGGGCAAAATCTGTTGGCTGTGCACTCCTCACACGAAGATTCCAGGCAGGGAGACCCTCCTGAGCCTCATCTCCCTGAGTTCCTCTTCCAGGAGCAATCCCTAGTTTGAGACCAGGGTTAGCGAAAATAGAGCAGCAAAGCAGGGTCCAGAAGGAAGGACTGCCACAGACCATGGAGCACCAGGGGGACAGGCTGGTACCTCCTCACAGTTGGGGTACAAATGGGCTCAGCTCAGCAGGTATAGGGGTGCCCTTGGCCCCTCTGGTGGGCTTTGCAGTGCCCCAATCTCAGGAAGAAAAAAGGCTGGCTCAGGTGACATATTTTTGACTGGGAAGGAGCTGACAGCAATGGAAATAAACAAGTAGGGAATGATGTTGGAAAGTTGGAGGGTTTGTCCTTTATATCTCAGCTTTCTCTCCTATCTTCCCTTGCTCTGTAGTGTGTTATCAAAGAAGTTTTTGGCATGATATTCCTGTTCACTGATTAACTCTTGAGCTGTGTCTTTTCTGCTGTTCAGCTCATCTGGTGAATTCTTTTACTGTAAAAAGTATCTTGCCCTTGCAAGGGCAATGGCAAGACCTGAGAAATCCCAGAGATTTCAGCTTGCCACCCAGAAGGAAACCAGGCTATTTGGAATGCTGGAAAGGATTCAGAGTAGGGGAAATCGTCTTGGACATCTGAGACCACCCCCACATTCAGCGGTCCACTGGACACAAACCCAGACCTTGATACTGATCCTGAACCATGCTCTCAACTCAGACCCCTGTGATCCTCGCCACAGTGCTTTCAGATCAGTGCAGCCATGCCCATAGGCACAAACTCTTAAGCCTAGATTCTGTCCTGAGAGGTGTGTCCCCGACGGCCTGGCTCCAAAGCCTCAGAGATTGGGGACAGTGAGGAACACCATAAAACTCACCCTGCCACCCTGAAAGGAACCATGCCATTTGGAACTCCAGAAAGGATTCAGAGGAACTGAAATCTGCATTCCTACCTCTGGACACCCCCATATTCAGCAGGCCACTGGATGCAAACCTGGAGCTTGACACTCACCCTGAACAAATCCCTCGACTGCTTCCTCCCCCAGAAAGATGGACAGAGTGCTGGCAGATCGGGCCTGCCATGTGGTGGGCCCTAACCATAACCTTTGGTTTGGTTCGGTTCTCAGGATTGTGACCCCAAAGGCCTTGCAGTAGGTGCCCTACAATTTGGGGACACATGGGCAATCCCAGAGGACTCAGCCTGCTGCCCAGAAGGAAACTGTGCCATTTGGAACTCCGGAAAGGATTCAGAGGAGCAGAAATCTGCATGCCTAGCTGAGGACACACCCACACAGAGCTGACTCCTGGACACAAAGCCAGAGCCAGACACTCACCCTCACCTCCACTGTCAACTCAGCCACCCAGACAGCTCTCCATGGGGTCTTCAGGTCAGTCCTGCCATGTCCCTGGTTCCTAACACTAACCCTTGGATGGGTTCTGTAATGATCTCCTCATTTCAGGTTATGTGGTGGTTCTGCAGGACATTGTCCTGGTGTGGGATCAAACACACTGAAGCATCCCGTGTGAAGTGGCAAACGTGGTAAAGAAATGACGGCTGGGGAATCTGAGTGTGGAGACAGCACGTATTTGTGCTGCTATAACAAGCTGACTGCACTTTGAAATCACCACAGAGGAAATGAATCTTCCAAACAACCATGTTAGCACGACGACACGGAAGCAGAGAGAACATCAGACTTTGGGATGGAGTCCAAGCCCTCCCAGATCCAGGTCACCCAACATGGAGAGGACACATGTTAGCAAGAGACTCGTGGGAGAATTAAATCATGGGCCCCTGTATCTCAGGTGCAGTAGAAGCAATGGATTTGGAATTTCAGTTTTTCCACAACTTTCCACCACAAGCTGGTTAGAACTGTGCAAAAGCAGGAAGGGAAGCCCCAGTAAAGTGGACTGGGGATGCCAGAAGGGGAGGCTGGAAGGGGGCGCCTGCTGCTCAGTGCCCATTACATATCCACATTGCAATCCCCCACAGGAGAGACTCACCAATTCCAGGCCCCACAGGGGAAGCTGGAGGTTCATCTCCTGACTTTTTGTAGGAGCTTTGCAGCTCAGCTGGTGAGAATTCTCCATCACCCTGCCTTTCTCCAAAGGACTTTTCTTCAAGCACCCTTCCCAACTTCTTCCTCCTCCATGAAATAATGTTAATCTCCTTTGTTTCTCGCACTTGCCTGTGATGGGACCTTAGCTTGCTCAGCCCAGAATGCCATTCTCTGCTCTTCCCAATTAAATCCATTCTGCTGGTCAAATAACTGGGAGATTGAGTTTAAGGCCAATTGAACTAATAAATTCAAGAACTTGCAAGGAACAAAATCAATATGCACAAATTAGTGGCACTCCTACGTGCTCGGAAGGAACCATCAAAAAGAGACTGCAGAGAACGATCTCATTTACACCTGCATCCAAGACAGCAAGATACCCGGGAGGCCCCTGAACCAAGAAGGTGACAGACCTGTCATCTGACAGCCCTGCAACAATGACGACAGACAGGGAGGGGTACACACGGAGATGGGGAGGCACTGTGCTCAGGGAAGAACCCACACTGGGAAAATACCTACTCTCCCCAAAACCGTCTACAGAGTCCTCACTCTGGATCCTGAATTTCCGGACTCGGTGCAAGCCTGGAGTGGGTGTGGACACGGGAAGGACCCCGCAGGGCTGAGGTGGGGAGAGCACAAGCACCGAAGCAGGCAGACGCTCCCTGACTGCAGACCATCTGTGGAGCCCCAGGAACCGAATCCGCGAGCACACAAACACAGACGAGGACCGAGGAGCACCCGAGCCCAGAAAGGGGGGACCCCACAGCCCCGTGCACAGCACAATAAGAGGCCACGTCTCCTCACACAAAACGACGGAAGCCCCAGTGTCTACACAGGGCGCCCTTCCTCTGTGGGGTCCTGAGACCACGAACCCCTTGACAGTGCACTC
Organism: Mustela nivalis; assembly: GCF_964662115.1. Lineage (NCBI taxonomy): Eukaryota > Metazoa > Chordata > Mammalia > Carnivora > Mustelidae > Mustela > Mustela nivalis. Next base: position 284,780 of record NW_028136262.1, on the reverse strand, counting down.
AGGCGGCTTCTCCTCAGCTCCTCCAGCATCTGGTCCTTAGGAGGTTGGACTGCTGCCAGTGTGGGCGCGTCCTCCACAACGGGTCCGGTCAGTGTGGATGCAGAGCCACACCCTCCTCAGCTTGTCCTGTCAGGGTGGGAGGCGCCCCACATTCTCCAGAAGTCTCCACAGTGGGTCCTGAAGAGGCAGGGCTCAGGTCCCAGCTGTGGCTTTGAGCCTTGACTCAGGGCGGGTGCTGGGGTCTGGCGCCCTCTGCAGGCAGTGGAAGGCAGTGCAGGACTGTGGGAGCTCACCCTTCAGTGGAAGGTCCTGCTCCCTCCCCGGGTCCAGCTGATGCCATTTCATTCCAGAAATTCAGGCTGCATGGAGCCCAATACCCCCCAAATTCCCCCCAAAAGAGCTAAGGAACAATGAATTGGAAACAATGTGGAATTACAACAGTCCTTGACCCAAACAGTGGCACTGAACATGGCCCTGATGCAGACCCACACTCTGACCTCAACTTGGTCTCAAGCCTGGACCCTACCCTAATCCAAGACCCTAACCCTAGCCCCCAACCCAAACAATGTTCACAAGAATCAAAAGGTAGAAACTGCAAATATCCATCAATGGCAAGTGCATAAGCAAAGTGTGGTGAAGGGTTTGAATTTGGGTTCAGGTTCAGGTTTTAGTCAGAGTTCTAGATCAGGCTTTGGGTTTAGTGTTAGGGTGAGGGTTTAGAGTGAAGGACAAGGGAACAGAGTTATAGTTTAGGGCTTTAAGTTTATGATTTAGGCTTTAAGACTCAGGGCTTATGGGATAAAGTTCAAGGTCAAATTTGGGGTTTGACTTCATGCTGAGATTTGGGTTCAGGTTTCATGACTTGGAGGTCTGGTTTAGGGTTTGGGTTCGTGGTTCAGGGCTTGGATCCAGGGCTCAGGTACAGGCTTTGGGTTCCATTCCAGGTTTGGGGTTCAGGGTTCTAGTTTGGGCTTTAAGGTCAGCTTAGGTTTCAGCGTTGGTAGGGTTTAAGGTTAGGTTTAGGGATGACACATTTTCTTCAGTTGTCATCATGGACAAAATAATTCTATCTCAAGTTTCTAAGTCAGAAATGTATTTCATCTGGGGGCGTCTGGATGGCTCCGTGTGTTAAGCCTCTGCCTTGGGCTCAGGTCATGATCTCAGGGTCCTGGGATCAAGCCCTTCATCAGACTCTCTGCTTGACGGGGAGCCTGCTTCCCCATTTTTCTCTCTGCCTGCCTCTCTGCCTACTTGTGATCTCTGTCTGTCAAATAAATAGAATTAGTAAAAGCTATTATATGATCTTTTACAAACCATTTCCTATCTTTGCATTCTCATGTGCCAAGACAGACAAGGATTATTTAAAACCCTGAAGAGAGTGCTCTTGCTTTTAAATTGCCTGTAACCTTCGTGTAATAGATTTATGATTGATGATAGATTTAGTTAAAATATAACTATTTAAAATATTTACTCTCAGTAAACGATTTCAACCTATGCTCATTTAAGTAACTTGGTGCATAATCCTTTTTCTATTAAACCATAGTGCAAGGACCAATGCAGCGTTTCCAGGATAACCCCAAGCTATTTTTCTAGAATGGCTGTATGCTTATATATGGCGTCCTGTTTTCACTCCCTTTGTGGAGCACCTACCCTGGAGGTCATGTAATAACCAATGACCAAAAAAAACAAACAGAAAACCCAAACATCCAGGTCGAAGTGCCATGCCTGCCTGGAGTGGAGGAGACTGCTCAGACAGATCCCAGGCATGCATCTCAGCCCAGGCCTGTGCTGGGGAAGCTGGTTCCTGGCTTTGGGCGCAATCTGGAAGCCAGCAAACTGACCCAAGAGTGCAGCCAGCGTTTAAGACTGATGATCTATTCGCAGCCAGGCTGCACGTGGACAGCCGCTCAGGGAGCCAGGCTAGGAGGCTGCCCAGCGCAGGTGCTGGCAATGCAGTAGCATGCCAGGGCTCACGCCTCAGGAGTGAGGGGGCGGGGCCGGCGCAGAGAAGGGTCTTTGCTAATTTCCAAAGCTGGAAGTGAGCTCTCAGAGGACTCAGGAGGGAGGGCGGCGGGGGCGGGGGCGGGTCGGGGGCGGCCTGGAGAAGGGGCTTTGCTAATTGCCCAGGCGGGAAGGAGGGGCGCACAGCGCCAGGGTGCTGTGCTGCAGCCCATTCGGGACTGCAGGACCCACCATACTCGCTGCCCCTGTGCTCCCACGCTCCAGACTAGCCCCAGACACTGCGGTGTCCCATTCCCGTTCAGGCCGCCTGCTGCCCCTCCCCGCCCCATGGCTTCTCTGGAGGACCCTCTGTTCACAGGTAAAGTGACACCGCGACGCGCCCTCACCTGAAGCAGAAAACACAAGCCAGGAGCAGGGTGTGGGGTGGTGGGGCCCAGCCTTCCGCCAACCCCAGTGCACCAGGACAACACTGGATGCCGTGCCACACCCTGTCCGCAGGGGGTCGGGCCAGGACAGCGCCACAGGGGGTACCCACCCACCCCCGCCAGCGGGCAGGCTAGCCCCCATAGTTCGGCACCCCCACGCGCTTTTCAGAGCCTCCTGCCATTCCCAGGGCACCCAGAACCCAGAGAGTGAGGCCTTGGGTGCTTTCTAGGCAATTTTTCGACTTTGGGACTCAGAGTTAACATAGTTTTCATTTGTGATTATTATTTTTGTGTGGGGGCTGTAGCTTTTCTTTTGACCTATGGTTGTTTTCACTCCCGGTTCTGAAGAAGCCCCTAAATCCTAACCCTGTTGAGGACTCAGAAAGCTCTCAGAGCAGCAGTGCTGGGGGACAGTGTGGACACATGGTTTGGTTTCTCCTCTGGCCTGCTTCTGTGGCAGCCCCGCTCTGTCCTCCTCAGACTTCAGAGCAATATCTGAACAAGTGGAGAAGCGACCAGGGGGTCAGGGAGGTGGCCACCGAAGAGTGACTTCTCTGGAGGTTGGCTGAGCTAGCAAGTGAGCATGTTAGTCCAGCTCTGCCTGCATTCGCGATGGAGCTGAACAGGAGCCAGGGAAGGGGAGGAGGAGCAGAGAGCAGGGACAAAGGGACCAAAGAGGAGATTCACATGAAGGGAAGTAATGGGGAGGAAAGAGAAGAAACTCTAGAAGACAGCCATGTAGAAAGGAAAAGGGATGAAGTGGGCATTGGGAAAGGGCACCACCAGGGAAGGAGAGAGGGGAAAGAAAGAGGGAGGAAGAGAGGAAAGGGGAAAGGGAGAAGGGAGGAGTCAGCATGCCAGGGCTCCCCCTGCATCTGAAGAAGAGGTGGCTGGTCCATCTTGTCAAACAGGGTGCTCACTCTTTGGTCCCAGTTTCTGCTCCCAGTGCTACTGGGCTTTTCAAAGAAGGCAGGCTGTCCCTTGGGACCTACTGGAGCCCACTGGAGCCCACAGGAGGGTGGGAGAGGTAAGATGCCACCAGGTACTGTCTGAGCTGCTCCCAGCCACCACCCTCACCACATGGTGCAAGAGGGACCCCAGAACAAAGGAAGGACACAGGCCAGCATGTCTGCTGGTGGCCCTGGGCACTTAGCTCATCGCAGTGATCCACACCGCCTCCTCAACCCACGCTTTCAAAGCCTCCTTCTTCGTTTCTGGCTTTCATGTCTGTAGGAACATGAGCCAGATCTAACTCATCTCCGACAGACAATTCTGACTCACCCCGTGTCAGATTTTTAAGAGTGGCTGTGATAGAGTAAGATAGCAATGCTCCAACAAACGGACTGTTTCCTCCCACTTGACCTCAACAGTCTTATACATTTTCTTAGCGAAAACATCTTGTCTCCTTCCATTAAGCTCATAACGTGGTCTAGGAGTATACATGTGCCTTTGGTAGATGCGAAGCAATACAGAGGTCCTTTTTTTTTTTTTTTTAAATTTTACAAGGCAAAGTCAGTGAACACATCCAACTTGACGAATACGTCTCTAAAATGTCAATCCAGGCAAAGCTTTTTCTGCCTACAGTTTGGAGCCTACGTAGTGACATTTTAAAAATGCTTTCAGTCCCTCAGTGAGGCTCTTTGAAGCTAGCCAGGGCTTACTACGTGCCAGGCACTGTGTCAGGTGTTGGAGCTAAAGGGAAGGAGAGCTTGGAGGCTGGCTGGGGAGGGACATCCATGACACAAGCACAGCTAGAAACGGAGGCCAGTGCTAGAAAAGAGAGAGCAGGCTGCATGGAGAGTGTGTACCATGGGGCTTGTGAGCTCACGAATAAGTGGGAGTAACTGGAGTGGGGAGATGGGGGAGAGAAGAGGGCCTTCCCATCAATGGGAATCACCTGTGCTTGGAGGCAGGTGGCATGAGAGGTCTCCACAGGAAGAAGGAGGCAGTGTGGTTGAAGGGCAGAGAGATGGGGCAGAACAGGCATCAGTCAGTTGGAGGGGTATGAATAGACTGATGGGAGGATTATGGGTGCCTTTGGAGGACTGAGAATTTGTTAGAAGATCAGTGCAGATTTCTATGGAGACAAATGCCAGGAACTGATAGGTCTTTGAAAGGTCACTCTGGCTGCCTTTTGGCAAAGGGGTTGGTAAAAGGCACTTGCAGGTGTGAACACACCAGGTGGGAGGTGAGTGCAGGAAATCAGGTGAGGGAGCATGGGAACTTGGTCCCGGGGTATATAAGGGAGAATAGCCTTTAAGGAGTTCCACAAATTGGCACCAGCTGTGGCTTCATTACAGAGCTGGAAGGGGGAGGTGGGTGTGTCCTGGAGGTTACAGAAATTACATGAGAAAGGGAAGTCTTTTTAGATCTCTTTTTCAACTAGAGGAACTCTCACCTTATTGATAGAATTCCAGAGTGGGAACCAATGATATGAGGACATCTTTGAAATGTCTGAATATGTTCTTCGACATCTTTGCAAGTGACGAGGAGACCTTGACCTTAGGAGGCCTTGGCCCTCTTTGTAGCCAGAAAGATTTCACCTACAGATTTGGGTTCTCCCTTTTAAAGTCAAGGAGTCAGTCCTTCCAAAGGACACCTCCTATCATTTTACCCTCTCATCATACCTCACGTGCTGGCATCTCCAAGACCCTCTGTTCCAGGTTGAGAGTATCCACTTTGGCCGGGCTGGTCTTGCCAAGAACACCACCACAGGAAATCTAGAGCCTATAGTGCTATTAATAACATCATCTAAGACTGTGTTTGCTGCCCTCATAGCCTCTTCCCACCATGACTCACTGAAGCTTTTAACACATTGTATCCATTAAGCTATAGTTCCCAAAGCTCATCTTCTCTAGTGCCATTAATTTTTAGGGGACCAGGCAAACCTTAAACTTGTCCCCCTTAATTGGATCCCTGTGCCCCCACAATCTCTTTGAATGCCTTTCACCATGATTCTTGAATGAGATCTGAGACCACTGCTGGTACCTAACACTTCTTGGCACCTTGTCTGCTAGGTTCTTGGAAGAGGAGGTGGCTATGGAGGTGAGTGGGCATGGGAGTGGGAGGATTTCTCCCTTCACTTTGCTTTTTGTGTTTTCAAATAATGGGTTTTGAGGGGGCGGGAAAGTTTAACCAGACCATTTATTTTCCATCTCCCATCGATAAAAAGTTTACCACTCCCCACTGGAAGAATTTATATCTTTCCTTTGAATCTACAGGAAAATCTCCCAAACCCAGACCACCACCATGTGGATTCAGCCATCTTCTGATTCACCTCTAGATTGTCTCCTCCTAACTGCTCAAGCCACAGGTTAAGGGCGAAATGTTCAATGCCCAAGCAATTAAGTGGGGAACACGTTTATCTAAGCAATTGCATGCAGCTCTCTATCTGCATACAGGGGGTCTCTCCCAAGCCTTTCCAACCTCAGCAAAAGAAGACAAAGCCCCAGCAGTCTGGGGTATATATCATTCATTCATTCCTGTGTTCAACACTCATGGCGGATCCCCACCAAGACAGTGGGAGAGCAAGGACTGGAGAAATCCTGGAAGCTGAAGTCTGAGGAGGATTTCAAATTCAAGTCAGAGATGAAAGAAACATCTGGACTTGGTCCTCAGGTACATGCAGTATTCTGAACTGAGGCTAGAACCAGAGACCATTCTAATGAAAGGCCTCTACAGGTGGGCTCTCACAGGTGGGCCCCAACTCAGTTTCGTGTATATTCATTCATGAAATAGCTCTTTGGGTCAACATGCAGAAGAAAACCATTTCAGAAAACTGACAATGAGGAGAGGAAAGGGAGGCCAGAAGGCTTGTGAATGGGGAGAGAGGAGGAGCCAGGGCAGAAAACCAAGAATCCCTCCCTGCCCTCCTTGCTGCCAGGGAGGTCTGAGGGACTAGTTTCCACCTGGGATCCCAAGTCCAGAACAAAAGCAGCGGGGCCACGGCGGGGGAGGGAAGGGGGTCCTCAGCACGGGGGCATGGGGCTGCGGATAGATGGCGGCTAGCGCGCCCGCTGGCGAGGGACACCTCGCAAGGCGCTGTCCCCAGCCCGACCCATGCGGACCTGGGTTTGGCGCAGCGTCCGGGGTGGTCCCGGTGCCCTGGGGTTCGCGGGAGGCTTGGCCTCCACAACCCCCCTCTCCGCCCCCAGGTCGGGTCCGCGCTTTCTGCTCCAGGTGAGGGCGCGGCGCGGTGTCACTTTACCCGTGTGCAGAGGGTGGTCCGGAGAAGCCTTGGGGCGGGGAGGGGCACCAGGCAGCAGGAGCGGGACAGCGAGGCCTCACAGTGGAGCGCACGGGAGGCGAGTCCGGTGGGTCCTGCAGTCCCGACTGGGCCGCAGCACAGCACCGCGGCGCTGCCCGCCCCTCCTCCGCCAGCTCCTCCACCTCCTCCCAGACTCTCAGCCACATCCTCTGTGAGCTCACTTCCAGCTTCGGCAATTAGCAAAGCGCCTTCTCCCCGCCGCCCTCCACCCGCCCCCTCCCTCCTCCCTCCTGAGTCCTCCGCCAGCTCACTTTTCGCTTTGGCAATTAGCAAAGCCCCTTCTCCGCGCCGCCCTGCCCACCTCCCTCCTGAGGCCCCGCCCTGGCTGGGGCGCGGGGGGAAGCCCTGGGGGCTGCAAGCTTTGCCAGCGCTGGCGCTGGGCAGCCTCCTAGCCTGGCTCCTTGAGCGGGTGTCCACCCGCGGCCTGGCTGCAAAAAGATCATCAGTCCTGTTAACCCTGGCTGCACTCTTCCGTCAGTTTGCTGGCTTCCTGATTGCGCCCAAAGCCATGAACCAGCTTCCCCAGCACAGGCCTGGGCTGAGATGCCTGCCCAGGATCTGTTTGAGCAGTCTACTCATCTCCAGGCAGGGATGGCACTTCCACATGGATGTTTGGGTTTTTTTTATTGTTTTTTGGTCATTGGTTATTATTACATGACCTCCAGGGTAGGTGCTCCACAAAGGGAGTGAAAACAGGATGCATGATATACCCCTCACCTCCCATGCTGTCTTTCTCTTAAATAATAAGCACTGCTGAACTATCTTAGATTCTGTACCTTCTCTCCAGCCATGAACCTATCACTGTCTTTAACTCTTGAAAACTTCATTAGACAAATTAATGTGGTGAAGGAAGCAATATGAGAAAGCCTATTAATCTGATGAGCATGGAACTGAACAAACCCTATAGATACTTTCCCTTTGATTTCTAGCCTATCAATACCTACAGTGAGTCACATACACTCAAGATTATTGTTTTTATTGTATACTTCATATATTCATTGATTTTGGACTCGTTATCATTTCGTTGAAGTGTTAAACTATGGTAATAAACAAACTTTTAATTAACTTTTCCTCCTATGATACAAATATAACTTGCACTTGAGCTTTAGCTAATTTTATGTTCTAAAATTGCCAAAACAAAATGATCAAGGTTTCTAGATTATTTACTGTATTTTCTACTATATAATATTGTTCTATCTCTTCTGTATAAAGAAAATGAATGCTTGGGGCTCTTGGGTGGCTCAGTGCATTAAAGCCTCTGCCTTCTGCTCCGGTCATGATCCCAGAGTCCTGGGATAGTGTCCCACATCAGGCTCTCTGCTCAGCAGGTACCCTGCTCCCCTTCCTTTCTCTCTGCCTGCCTCTCTGTCTACTCGTGATCTCTGTCTGTCAAATAAATAAATAAAATCTTTAAAAAAAGAAAATGAATGCTTGATAACTAAATGAATGCTTTACTGAACAAATTAAATATGGCAATGGCATTTTATTTTATCATGCTTCACATATTAAACTATAATATTATATCACTAGTCTACAAATAATCTACTCGCATAGTCATTTGGAAGCTTTTAGCAAAAGAATTCTTCCTCCTGATTGTAGTATAAAAGCCACAGAAATATACAGAAGACTCCTAGGATAGAAAGTTAAATCCAGTTATCCGTGATGCCTTGAGGAGGACCTGACCTATGTATGTCCTGGGATGCACTAGTAACTGTTACATGTGATAGGATTATATTTAATATATACAGTTTCATTTACTTCACAAAGGACATATAAATTTGAGAATAAAATATTTGATGAATCTATAAAGTCTATATTTATTTGTAACTAATGTGGTAGAATTAAGATGTTAATTTGAGAAAAAATTCATTGAACACATACACATATTCAATTGTTTTTATATATATAAACAGCATTATTTATTTATGTAAATAAATGCATTGTCAGTAAAATCCATTTACTTATCAATCATAAGGGTAATTTTATGTACTAAGAATAAGAAATATGTGAAAAGATAAGTGTTCAAGAGTGCAGTTTGTGGTAATTAATACAATATGATAGGCTCATAAAAATGATATATTACTTGAACTTAAAAGCTTCTATAATTAAGTGATGACCACTTGAAATTTGTAATTAGTCTTGCTGCAGTTTTTCCTTGCACTTATTGCCCTTCCCCAGAAGTTCATTAAGAATTTCTGTGAATGTCCTTATATTTAATCACATTCATAGATTCCACTACTGCTCACAAAACAAAGCCAAAAAGAGAGGTAACTCTATGTGGCACTCCATCCACAAGCAATACATTCATAAATAATTAAAAAGCTCTCTACTTCATTTGTTACCCATTCAGCTGATAATTTAAATGAGTAACTGAGGCCATTTTATCAGCACTTTTAATAGAATGCGACTCAGAAACTTCACAGTGTTATTTAAGAAGAAATGCTCACGTGTTAAGGTTTTTATTTTTTTTAAATCACCAAATAATTTTCAAATATTAAAAGCAAATGTCTCCTTTTCCTCCAAGTTTCCTTGCTATGTCTAAGTTACAAATAAATACATTAAAATCGTATTTTGAGTAGTAGATAAAAACAAAAGTTTTGAAACTGTCTGTGGGTTGAGTGTCTGGGTTAACTTGTATAAATATCTAAACTCAATGTATGTAGACTTTATTACATGGTTTTTTTTAGACTATTTAAAAATACATGCTCAGGGCGCCTGGGTGGCTCAGTGGATTAAGCCGCTGCCTTCGGCTCAGGTCATGATCTCAGGGTCCTGGGATCGAGTCCCACATCGGGCTCTCTGCTCAGCAGGGGGCCTGCTTCCCTTCCTCTCTCTCTACCTACTTGTGATCTCTCTCTGTCAAATAAATAAATAAAATCTTAAAAAAAATAAAAAAATAAAAAAATAAAAATACATGCTCAGATAATGACAACATTATTTTATTCATTTTAATAAATAAATTATTTTATTTAATTATGTTTAGATATTTATTTATTAAATTAATGATTTAATATTTAATAATCTAAATGTGAAATATTTTAAATTCTAAAAATATTTATTTAATTAAATTGATATATTTAATATAAATATTTAATAAATTATTTAATCATTATTATAATTATGCGATACATTATGTATTGTGTAATAATTGCATTTTAATAAATAAATAAATGTATTATTTACATTATTTTATTATATTTTATTTAGTTGACAAAGAGAGGGAGAACGCAAACAAAGGGAGCTGCAGGCAGAAGGAGAGGGAGAAGTAGGCTCCCAGCTGAGCAGAAAGTTCAACCTGGGGTTCCATCCCACGACCCTGGGATCACCACCTGAGTCGAAGGCAGATTCTTAAGTGACTGAGCCATCCAGATGCCCAAGGCTTTGTATTCTTCGCTTCTAAATATTGATGCTCCTTCATCTCTGGAGTTAGTAAATTGATGTTGAGAATTCATATCAAAGAATTGATAGTAGCTGTTAAACAGAAACATGTAATTTAGGGGAAAAAAAGAGCAGAAGGAAGAGAAAGGCCAAAAGTCAAAAGCACATTAATATAAAATTTAATTAGATAAAAAAGCTGATATTCCTGAAGGGGGCTAATAAAAGAGCTGCAAAGAGCTGATAGGATTAGGAAAATTGTCCACTCCTGGTCATTTCATAATTTTAGACTATTCCTTATTAATAAATATACTTAGTTCCAGAAACACAATCACATAAGAACATTTCCACCAAGTTTCCTCTAACAGCATTTACAAATTAGACGTTCAAACAATGCAGTTCATTACATGTTGCATCTGTATCTTAAAGTTTAAACACATTCTGTGACACATTTTCCAACAATTAAAATTAAAAAATATATATATACATATATATCTATGTATATATATATATACCTTATCCCTAAATGGAAAAAATATATATATATAGAGAGAAACCTTATCCCTAAATGAAACCTTTCTTTGTTTATTAGCATAAGTAGGTAAATTAGCAACAACAACAACAACAAACAGCTAATATTATAGAGGTAGGAACAATTTACCTTTTCATTCATTGCTATTTTCTAAAAATTCCTATTTTATTTTTTTCTCAAGTCTGTCATAATAATTTTCTAAATCTCCTGCCTTATTCAATTTTTTTCTTTTAGTGGAAATCTCTATCTCATATTTATTTTCTCTTCCTCCACTCTTTGCTCTAATAATTCAATGTATTATTAGATTTTCTGTTTTTCTCTTTATCCAGATATATCTTTTCTTTCTTTCTTTCTTTTTTAAATAATTTGATTTGCTGGCATTTTACATCAGTACATGCTTTCTTATGGATGTTAGAAATGTCTGTGGAACTCCTAGAAGAATAAACTTTTTTACCTTTAAGAAGTTTACAGTCTAGAGTGCCTGGGTGGCTCAGTTGGTTAAGTGTCTTCCTTCAGCTTAGGTCATGATGCCAGGGTACTAGGATCCAGTCCTGCATCAGCTGCCTGCTCAGCAAGGAGTCTGGTTCTTCCTCTCCCTCTGCCCCTCCCTCTCTCTCTCTAATAAATAAATAAAATCTTTAAAAAAAAGACTTACTGAATCTGAGACTGAATTACTAAATTCAGTCTTAATAGAAGACAGCTAAACAAAGCAATGATCACAACTGGAAAATTTAGCGAGATCATGGTTTAACATTTTTGGTTGACACAGGACCTCTTTCAGTAACAACTTTCCCTAAATATCAATTTCTTTTTAAGGCAAAAAATTTTGACAAGAAATCCAGATCCTTCTGATCATTTTCATATCAATTTAAGGTGACATCCTCAGAGTATATAATCAAATATGTAATTATTCTATCTGTTGCCTTGTATATTGCCTGTATCTTTTTCAGACTCAAAGTTCCATTGAGGTAGAGTTTTTTTTTTTTTAAAGCAGAGATTTTTAAAGTGTTTGATATATACAAGATGCTTAATAAGTGTTTACAAAGCCTATGTATTACAGAAGCCTTAAACAGGCTTTAAAATAATGTAGGTGATATTAGTGGTCATATCAAACAATTTTTAGGTTTCAGTCATGTAAGTATCTACATTTCTCAGAGACAGAGAAACATACAAATGGTCTGGGTCCAGTAGGATAATGCTAGCATGTGTTGTAAATTCTCTTATATGACCTTATTCTTGCAAGAATTGGTTATGTGGCAGAAAAAAAGGTATCACTATCTTATACTTTATTATTTAAAGAGATTTATGGAAGTCTTAATTTCTTACACTACCCCTTTGTTTCAGTGGACCCAATTTCCGTGGTAATGGTGAGAGGAAAGTAGGCAATTTAGGCAGAAGCAAAAATCTCCTACAAGGCACTATAAAATAAGGCTTGTTCTAGATCATGGGTCTGTCCAAAGGGGAATGTTAAGGGGTAGAATGGATGATGGATGCATTGTGGACTTATAACTTTAAGATTAATACTGTTATGCCCCAATAATGGGTCTATGATTAAAGGAGCGAGACTGATGTAAAGCAAAGGTCAAGCAAAGCTTTATTTCATGCCAAGCATCAAGAATCTAACCGAACGTTCGGGGCCACACCTCTTATGAGAGAAGGCAACCCTTTGCTGTTTCACAGTCTAGCTTTTAAGGGCAAAGACCATGCAGTCAGGCCTGGCCACGCACAGGTGACCAATGAGATTTTAACGCACACAGGAAACTCCACAGTGAGGCTAGATGACCAATTGAGGTTCAATTTACCCTAGTATAGACATTTGACCCAGCCTATTACACCTTGATTAGGATTAGTGCCAAAAAGGTTCCCAAAGGGCGGAGGAGTGGGGCATACTCCATAGTATCTAGGGAGACAATATGCAAACACCGCCCCCCTCCCGCTGATTGATGTCTCCACCTGGCCTGACCCACTTTTGTATATGGGCTTTGTTACCTGGAGCTGATTACCAGGACTTGTTTTTAAGTGAATCCCCTGGGGGAAGGGGAGCAAGGACAGTTTAAGGGTTAACCTCAATGAAAGCCTCTTGCTAAAATATAAAAATATAAAATAGGTCCTTACATTACAACAACTCAGTAGGGAAAGTCCCAGTGTGGTGATAAAAGAAGTGAGGTAACTTGCATTGCACATTTTTTTTTAAAACGTGTAAGTTGTATTTTTCCGTGCCATTACATCATACTTTATCTTCATCTCTGTCTACTAGTTTAAAACTAGTTAAACAAATTCAACAATTTTTAAAAAAATATTTTATTTATTTATTTAAGAGCAAAAGCCAGAGAGAGAGAGAGAGCATGAGCAATATGGGGCTCGATCCCAGGACTCTTGAGATCCTGATCTGAGCCAAAGGCAGACACTTAACTGACTAAGCAAATGAGACTCCCACAAACTCAACAATTTTATAAAATTTTTATTTGTTGGGGTGCCTGGCTGGAACAGTCAGTAAAATATGTAAATCTTGATCGTGGGGTTGTACGTTTGAAATCCACCTTGGGTGTAGAAGTTTTATTTAAAAATAAAATCTTTAAAAAAATTTTTTTTTCATTTTTTTATTTAAGCCATTGTATGGCAGTGTTGATCACTATATTGTACACCTGAAAGTAATATTAACCTTATTTTAACTAACTACAATTTAAATAAAAACTTTAAAAATAAAATAAAAATAATAATCATAAAAATAAAAAAGAGGAAAAATTATTTGGCAGGCAATTTTCTTAATTGCATTATTATTTATTATTATCATAGTCTGTGTGTGTCGGTGGGAGGTGGCTGGTATTACAGTGAGTTCCATATCTGTGTTACACTGAGGTCCATGTCTGTAGTCAGTCTTTTTTTTCTTTTAGTTTATTTTCAGGGATCCAAAATTCATTGTTTATGCACCACACCCAGTGCTTCATGTAATAAATTCCCTCCTTAATACCCACCACTGGGCTCACCCAACCACCTGCCACCCTCCTCTTCAAAACCCTCAGTTTGTTTCTCAGAGTCCACAGTCTCTCATGGTTTGTCTCTCCCTCCGATTTCCCCCAGCACACTTCTCTCCATCTCCCAGTGTCCTCCACGTTATTCCTTATGTATTGAGTCTTATAAAAACTTTTATTTCTTTCCCTATTCTGCTTTGCATATGCTTACCTTAGATGTTAAAATGTTATAAACCTCTCCTGCCTGGTCCATTTTCTCTCTCTTCTCTCATGATTTCTCATGCTCTCCCTGCCAACCCCACATGCCTTACAATATCTGGATATGACTAATTTCTTCCTGAGCTACTTTATTCTACTCTGCCATATGGTCGCCCTTCCCTCTTCTGTACCATATCTTCTATCCCCTGCATTTGTGCTTTAACAATACCTAATTCTTTTCACTGCATCTGTATCTTTGAGGTCAATACTCAGTAGTGCAATCGCTGGGTCATAGGCTAGCTCTATTTTTCTGGAAAGAAGGGCCATATGCACCCCAGTGTTCATAGCAGCAATGTCCACTATAGCCATTCTGTTGAAAGAGCCAAGATCCCCTACAACAGACAAACGGATAAAGAAGATGTGATCCAAGGATACAATGGAATATCACTCAGCCATCAGAAAGGATGAATACCCAACTTTTGCATCAACATGGATGAGACTGTAGGAGATTATGTTAAGTGAAATAAGTCAAGCAGTGAAAGTCAATCATCATATGGTTTCACTTATTTGTGGAACCTAAGGAATAGCATGGAGGACATTAGGAGAAGGAAAGGAAAAATGAAGTGGGGGTATTGGAGGGGGAAATGAAACATGAAAAACTATGGACTCCAAGAAACAAACTGAGGGTTTTAAAGATGAGAAGGATGTGGGGATGGGTGAGCCTGGTGATGAGTATTAAGGAGGGCACATATTGCATGGGGCACTGGGTGTTTTACACAAACAATGAATCATGGAACACTACTTCAAAAACTAATGATGTATTGTATGGTAACTAGCATAACAGAATTAAAAAAAAAAAAGGAGGGGGACAATACCTAACACTCAATATTTGCTAGTTTCTTGTTTACCTCCTTTTAAGAGTAAGCTCATTAGTGTTTTTGTTTGTTTGTTTGTTTGTTTTTGTATCAACTAAAAGAAGAAAAATAATACACATTATTTTGAAAACTTTTTGAACAGTGTACAAACGTTAGTCAAGTCCACAATGTCTCATCTCTTCTTCCTCCTAACATGGCTAAGTTGAAAAACCCTTTATCTGGGAAAAGATCATTGTCCAGCCACCTTGTGTAAGATTTTGGCTTTAGGTTAGATTATCCTTTCTTTCCTTTTCTGAAAATAAGTTGAAAATATTAATAGCCTCAGTTTCTTCTTCCAAAATATGACTGCTTCTTTACCAAGTGCAAAAGCAACCCATTTTGACCATAGTAAACAGCTTGGACCTACTTTTTTCGGCTCACTGTTTTAGTGAGACAAGTGGAGTGAAGATGACACACCATTTCCAAATGTATTAATAATTGGTAGACCATACTTCTAAATTGAAGATTTGTTGCCATTAAACTACGACCAGACTCGCTATAATTACAGAGGTAAATTCTTTATATTTACTATATTTGAAATTACCATATAATACCAAAATAAAATTATGATTATGTGAAGAGTCTGTAATATTAAGAAGATGACTTTGAAATGATTGATTATCTAAATGAAATTTCCCATTTTATAATCTTGTATAAGTTTCCATTGTCATTTCTATTTAAAATCTATTAGAAGGCACTCTTATTTTCCCTTAAGTGGGAAGTCAAATGTGGAACAAATTCATCCCAAAGGAACTGATTCTATGTTCCACTGAAGACCAGGTGGCTTCCATGTGGCATTTTGCCTCTTGCATAATGTTCATCTCCTACAACAAATGAGGGTATGCTCTTTAGTAAACTAATTCAACTCAATTAGAGACATTGTCTTCAAGGGATAACATCATAGAGACTAGAATCAGCATCATACTTTTGGGAAAATTGGGCCCAGGATTTTTGTTTTGTTTTGTTTTGTTTTAAGATTTTATTTATTTATTTGACAGACAGAGACCACAAGTAGGCAAAGAGGCAGGGGCGGGGGTGGGAAGCAGGCTCCCTGCTGAACAGAGAGCCTGATGCAGAGCTCGATCCCAGGACCCTGAGATCATGGCCTGAGCCGAAGGCAGAGGCTTAACCCACTGAGCTATCCAGGTGCCCCTGGGCCCAGGTTTTGATGGCTTCTTTCCTCAATCTTATAAAACCTATTTGAACTCTACTGGATGCCAGAACTGCTTAAAAATATTTGGTCCCTTGTAATTTTAACCTTCCAGTATTCAATGCACCTGATCCATGTAATATCCTATAGTATTTTTGTCAAATGAAGACTCTCAAAGTGTGTTTCTTGGGAGACACTTTTCAATTGGTTGCTTACATTTCTGCATTTATTATTTGTTCTAGGCCATCCTTTGAAGATGGTTGTATTGAATAGACTTGGAAGACAGAAATAGTATCTTTTTTTTAACTTAACCTGTTGTGTTTGCAAATATTATCTGCCTCTGTTTTGATTCTTCTTGTGGGAACTGAGGCTCAGAACTGATATATAACTCCCAACCCTACACACACACACACACACACACACACACACACACACACAAATACTGTTAATATTCTGGCTACCTCTATTGCTGTGAATATTAAACTATATTATTTCTGAACCATGAGTCTGCGTCTTCTATCAACACCCAAGAAACTACGGCAGACTCATACACCAGCTTTCAAATAAGGAAAAATAATCTCAGATGCTTTATATTTTTTGATAGTGTTACCTACTTCTGAACATATGACTGAACACATATAAAGCTGGAGCCCTGACCATTTAGAGCTTCTTCTGTGGAAGAACTATGCATTCACTAGTAAGCAAAAGTAGTTTCATCTTTTTTTTTTCCTCCTGGACACCATTTCCTCTCTCACACTGTTGCTCAAATTGGATGGAGTCTAAGGTCCTTTGAGGAAATTTTTGTTTAATGACTCAAAATAAAATAGGAAGAGTCTAAAGTGCTAAAAATAATTCTAGATAAAAGGTATAAGATCATGCCGAAAGGATAGTAATTTTATCTAACAACTGCCTGTTCACCCCTTATTTGTTCATTAACTAATCTCCAAATTTTTGACTAAATCCCTTTTGTAAGCCAGAATGTGAGCTAAAAACTGGGATTTTAAAAAATTTTCATTTGAAATCCAGTAAGTTAACATATATGGTTGTATTAGTTTCATGTGTACAATATAACATATAGCACTCAGTGCTCATCATGACAAGTGCTCTAATTAACCCCCATCACTTATTTAATCCATCACTCCTTTCAGATCCCCTCAAGTAACCATCAGTTTGTTCTCCTTAATGAAATGTCTGTTTCTTGCTTTGTTTCTCTTTCTATGTCTTATTATTTCCCCTTTGCTTGTTTGTTTTGTTTCTTTTATTCCATATATGAGTAAAGGTATTTGTCTTTCTCTGACAGACTTATTTCACTTTTAGCATTATACTGTCTAGTTCCAACCATGTTATTGCAAATGGCAAGATTTCAGTCTTTTTTATGGCAGAATAATATTCCATTGTATATACATACCACTTATTCTTTATTTATTCATCAATTGATGGATACTTGGGCGCTTTCCATATCTTAGCTTTATAAATAATGCTGCTATAAACATAGGGGTGCTAGCATCCCTTTGAATAAGTTTTCTTATATTCATTGGGTAAATACACACCAACAGGATTGTTGGATCACAAAGGACTTCTATTTTTAAATTTTATGGAAATTCCATACTGTTTTCAAATATGGCTGTATCAGTTTGCATCACCACCAACAGTTCACAATTGTTCTTTTTTTTTTTTTTAAGATTTTATTCATTTGACAGAGAGAGATCACAAGTAGAGAGAGAGAGAGGAGGGAGCAGGCTCCATGCCTGGCAGAGAGCCCGATGTGGGACTTGATCCCAGGACCCTGAGATCATGACCTGAGCTGAAGGCAGAGGCTTAACCCACTGAGCCACCCAGGCAGCCCCCACAAGTGTTACTTTTTCACATCCTCTCCAACACCTTTTGTTTCTTGTAGTGTTGATTTTAGCCATTCTGACAGGTGTGAGGTGGTATCTCTTTCTAGTTTTGCTTTGCAATTTCCTGATGATACATGATGATGGACATCTTTTCATGTATCTACTGAACATTTGAATGTGTGCTTTGGGGAAACACTTGTTCATGTCTTCTATCCATGGTTTTATTGGATTATTTGTTTTTGGATGTTGACTAAAAACTGGATATTAAGTAACACACAAGACAGGTTTCCTTGAGCTTAAATTTTATTTGCATGAGTATCATGAGTATCAAAGGACCTTAGACTCCATCCAATTTGAGCAACAGTGTGAGAGAGGAAATGGTGTCCAGGAGGAAAAAAAAAAAAGATGAAACTACTATTGTTTACTAGTGAATGCATAGTTCTTCCACAGAAGAAGCTCTAAATGGTCAGGGCTCCAGCTTTATATGTGTTCAGTCATATGTTCAGAAGTAGGTAACACTATCAAAAAATATAAAGCATCTGAGATTATTTTCCCTTATTTGAAAGCTGGTGTATGAGTCTGCCGTAGTTTCTTGGGTGTTGATAGAAGACGCAGACTCATGGTTCAGAAATAATATAGTTTAATATTCACAGCAATAGAGGTAGCCAGAATATTAACAGTATTTGTGTGTGTGTGTGTGTTTGTGTTTGTGTGTGTGTGTGTGTGTGTGTGTGTGTGTAGGGATGGGAGTTATATATCAGTTCTGAGCCTCAGTTCCCACAAGAAGAATCAAAACAGAGGCAGAAAATATTTGCAAACACAACAGGTTAAGTTAAAATTAAAAGATACTATTTCTGTCTTCCAAGTCTATTCAATACAACCATCTTCAAAAGATGGCCTAGAACAAATAATAAATGCAGAAATGTAAGCAACCAATTGAAAAGTGTCTCCCAAGAAACACACTTTGAGAGTCTTCATTTGACAAAAATACTATAGGATATTACATGGATCAGGTGCATTGAATACTGGAAGGTTAAAATTACAAGGGACCAAATATTTTTAAGCAGTTCTGGCATCCAGTAGAGTTCAAATAGGTTTTATAATATTGAGGAAAGAAGCCATCAAAACCTGGGCCCAGGGGCACCTGGGTAGCTCAGTGGGTTAAGCCTCTGCCTTCGGCTCAGGCCATGATCTCAGAGCCCTGGGATCGAGCTCTGCATCAGGCTCTCTGTTCAGCAGGGAGCCTGCTCCCCCCCCCCCCCCGCTATTTGCCTACTTGTGGTCTCTGTCTGTCAAATAAATAAATAAAATCTTAAAACAAAACAAAACAAAAATCCTGGGCCCAATTTTCCCAAAAGTATGATGCTGATTCTAGTCTCTATGATGTTATCCCTTGAAGACAATGTCTCTAATTGAGTTGAATTAGTTTAATAAAGAGCATACACCCATTTGTTGTAGGAGATGAACAATATGCAAGAAGCAAAATGCCACATGGAAGCCACCTGGTCTTCAGTGGAACATAGAATCAGTTCCTTTGGGATGAATTTGTTCCACATTTGACTTCCCACTTAAGGGAAAATAAGAGTGCCTTCTAATAGATTTTAAATAGAAATGACAATGGAAGCTTATACAAGATTATAAAATGGGAAATTTCATTTAGATAATCAATCATTTCAAAGTCATCTTCTTAATATTACAGACTCTTCACATAATCATAATTTTATTTTGGTATTATATGGTAATTTCAAATATAGTAAATATAAAGAATTTACCTCTGTAATTATAGCGAGTCTGGTTGTAGTTTAATGGCAACAAATCTTCAATTTAGAAGTATGGTCTACCAATTATTAATACATTTGGAAATGGTGTGTCATCTTCACTCCACTTGTCTCACTAAAACAGTGAGCCAAAAAAAGTAGGTCCAAGCTGTTTACTATGGTCAAAATGGGTTGCTTTTGCACTTGGTAAAGAAGCAGTCATATTTTGGAAGAAGAAACTGAGGCTATTAATATTTTCAACTTATTTTCAGAAAAGGAAAGAAAGGATAATCTAACCTAAAGCCAAAATCTTACACAAGGTGGCAGGAGAATGATCTTTTCCCAGATAAAGGGTTTTTCATCTTAGCCATGTTAGGAGGAAGAAGAGATGAGACATTGTGGACTTGACTAACGTTTGTACACTGTTCAAAAAGTTTTCAAAATAATGTGTATTATTTTTCTTCTTTTAGTTGAGACAAAAAAAAAAAACAAACAAACCAAAAAAAAAAAAAAAACACTAATGAGCTTACTCTTAAAAGGAGGTAAACAAGAAACTAGCAAATATTGAGTGTTAGGTATTGTCCCCCTCCTTTATTTTTTTAAATTATGTTATGTTAGTTACCATACAATACATCATTAGTTTTTGAAGTAGTGTTCCATGATTCATTGTTTGTGTAAAACACCCAGTGCCCCATGCAATATGTGCCCTCCTTAATACCCATCACCAGGCTCACCCATCCCCACATCCTTCTCATCTTTAAAACCCTCAGTTTGTTTCTTGGAGTCCATAGTTTTTCATGTTTCATTTCCCCCTCCAATACCCCCACTTCATTTTTCCTTTCCTTCTCCTAATGTCCTCCATGCTATTCCTTAGGTTCCACAAATAAGTGAAACCATATGATGATTGACTTTCACTGCTTGACTTATTTCACTTAACATAATCTCCTACAGTCCCATCCATGTTGATGCAAAAGTTGGGTATTCATCCTTTCTGATGGCTGAGTGATATTCCATTGTATCCTTGGATCTCATCTTCTTTATCCGTTTGTCTGTTGTAGGGGATCTTGGCTCTTTCAACAGAATGGCTATAGTGGACATTGCTGCTATGAACACTGGGGTGCATATGGCCCTTCTTTCCAGAAAAATAGAGCTAGCCTATGACCCAGCGATTGCACTACTGAGTATTGACCTCAAAGATACAGATGCAGTGAAAAGAATTAGGTATTGTTAAAGCACAAATGCAGGGGACAGAAGTTATGGTACAGAAGAGGGAAGGGTAACCATATGGCAGAGTAGAATAAAGTAGCTCAGGAAGAAATTAGTCATATCCAGATATTGTAAGGCATGTGGGGTTGGCAGGGAGAGCATGAGAAATCATGAGAGAAAAGAGAGAAAATGGACCAGGCAGGAGAGGTTTATAACATTTTAACATCTAAGGTAAGCATATGCAAAGCAGAATAGGGAAAGAAATAAAAGTTTTTATAAGACTCAATACATAAGGAATAACTTGGAGGACACTGGGAGATGGAGAGAAGTGTGCTGGGGGAAATCGGAGGGAGAGACAAACCATGAGAGACTGTGGACTCTGAGAAACAAACTGAGGGTTTTGAAGAGGAGGGTGGCAGGTGGTTGGGTGAGCCCAGTGGTGGGTATTAAGGATGGAATTTATTACATGAAGCACTGGGTGTGGTGCATAAACAATGAATTTTGGATCCCTGAAAATAAACTAAAAGAAAAAAAAGACTGACTACAGACATGGACCTCAGTGTAACACAGATATGGAACTCACTGTAATACCAGCCACTTCCCACCGACACACACAGACTATGATAATAATAAATAATAATGCAATTAAGAAAATTGCCTGCCAAATAATTTTTCCTCTTTTTTATTTTTATGATTATTATATTTATTTTATTTTTAAAGTTTTTATTTAAATTGTAGTTAGTTAAAATAAGGTTAATATTACTTTCAGGTGTACAATATAGTGATCAACACTGCCATACAATGGCTTAAATAAAAAAATGAAAAAAAATTTTTTTAAAGATTTTATTTTTAAATAAAACCTCTACACCCAAGGAGGATTTCAAATGTACAACCCCAAGATCAAGATTTACATATTTTACTGACTGTTCCAGCCAGGCACCCCAACAAATAAAAATTTTATAAAATTGTTGAGTTTGTGGGAGTCTCATTTGCTTAGTCAGTTAAGTGTCTGCCTTTGGCTCAGATCAGGATCTCAAGAGTCCTGGGATCGAGCCCCATATTGCTCATGCTCTCTCTCTCTCTCTCTGGCTTTTGCTCTTAAAGAAATAAATAAAATATTTTTTAAAAAATTTTTGAATTTGTTTAACTAGTTTTAAACTAGTAGACAGAGATGAAGATAAAGTATGATGTAATGGCACGGAAAAATACAACTTACACGTTTTAAAAAAAAATGTGCAATGCAAGTTACCTCACTTCTTTTATCACCACACTGGTACTTTACCTACTGAGTTGTTGTAATGTAAGGACCTATTTTATATTTTTATATTTTAGCAAGAGGCTTTCATTGAGGTTAACCCTTAAACTGTCCTTGTTCCCCTTCCCCCAGGGGATTCACTTAAAAACAAGTCCTGGAAATCAGCTCCAGGTAACAAAGCCCATATACAAGGGTGGGTCAGGCCAGGTGGAGACATCAATCAGCGGGAGGGGGGCGGTGTTTGCATATTGTCTCCCTAGATATTAAGGAGTATGCCCCACTCCTCCGCCCTTTGGGAACCTTTTTTGCACCAATCCTAATCAAGGTGTAATAGGCTGGGTCAAATGTCTATACTAGGGTAAATTGAACCTCAATTGGTCATCTAGCCTCACTGTGGAGTTTCCTGTGTGTGTTAAAATCTCATTGGTCACCTGTGCGTGGCCAGGCCTGACTGCATGGCCTTTGCCCTTAAAAGCTAGACTGTGAAACAGCGAACGGTTGCCTTCTCTCATAAGAGGTGTGGCCCCAAACGTTCGGTTAAATTCTTGATGCATGGCATGAAATAAAGCTTTGCTTGACCTTTGCTTTACATCAGTCTCGCTCCTTTAATCATAGACCCATTATTGGGGCATAACAGTATTAATCTTAAAGTTATAAGTCCACAATGCATCCATCATCCATTCTACCCTTTAACATTCCCCTTTGGACAGACCCATGATCTAGAACAAGCCTTATTTTATAGTGCCTTGTAGGAGATTTTTGCTGCTGCCTAAATTGCCTACTTTCCTCTCACCATTACCACGGAAATTGGGTCCACTGAAACAAAGGGGTAGTGTAAGAAATTAAGACTTCCATAAATCTCTTTAAATACTAAAGTATAAGATAGTGATACCTTTTTTTCTGCCACATAACCAATTCTTGCAAGAATAAGGTCATATAAAAGAATTTACAACACATGCTAGCATTATCCTACTGGACCCAGACCATTTGTATGTTTCTCTGTCTCTGAGAAATGTAGTTATTTACATGACTGAAACCTAAAAATTGTTTGATATGACCACTAATATCACCTACATTATTTTAAAGCCTGTTTAAGGCTTCTGTAATACATAGGCTTTGTAAACACTTATTAAGCATCTTGTATATATCAAACACTTTAAAAAAAATCTCTGCTTTAAAAAAAAAAAAAACTCTACCTCAATGGAACTTTGAGTCTGAAAAAGATACAGGCAATATACAAGGCAACAGATAGAATAATTACATATTTGATTATATACTCTGAGGATGTCACCTTAAATTGATATGAAAATGATCAGAAGGATCTGGATTTCTTGTCAAAATTTTTTGCCTTAAAAAGAAATTGATATTTAGGGAAAGTTGTTACTGAAAGAGGTCCTGTGTCAACCAAAAATGTTAAACCATGATCTCGCTAAATTTTCCAGTTGTGATCATTGCTTTGTTTAGCTGTCTTCTATTAAGACTGAATTTAGTAATTCAGTCTCAGATTCAGTAAGTCTTTTTTTTAAAGATTTTATTTATTTATTAGAGAGAGAGAGGGAGGGGCAGAGGGAGAGGAAGAACCAGACTCCTTACTGAGCAGGCAGCTGATGCAGGACTGGATCCTAGTACCCTGGCATCATGACCTAAGCTGAAGGAAGACACTTAACCAACTGAGCCACCCAGGCACTCTAGACTGTAAACTTCTTAAAGGTAAAAAAGTTTATTCTTCTAGGAGTTCCACAGACATTTCTAACATCCATAAGAAAGCATGTACTGATGTAAAATGCCAGCAAATCAAATTATTTAAAAAAGAAAGAAAGAAAGAAAAGATATATCTGGATAAAGAGAAAAACAGAAAATCTAATAATACATTGAATTATTAGAGCAAAGAGTGGAGGAAGAGAAAATAAATATGAAATAGAGATTTCCACTAAAAGAAAAAAATTGAATAAGGCAGGAGATTTAGAAAATTATTATGACAGACTTGAGAAAAAAATAAAATAGGAATTTTTAGAAAATAGCAATAAATGAAAAGGTCAATTGTTCCTACCTCTATAATATTAGCTGTTTGTTGTTGTTGTTGTTGCTAATTTACCTACTTATGCTAATAAACAAAGAAAGGTTTCATTTAGGGATAAGGTTTCTCTCTCTCTATATATATTTTTTCCATTTAGGGATAAGGTATATGTATATATACATAGATATATATGTATATATATATATATATATTTTTTTAATTTTAATTGTTAGAAAATGTGTCAGAGAAAGTGTTTAAACTTTAAGATACAGATGCAACATGTAATGAACTGCATTGTTTGAACGTCTAATTTGTAAATGCTGTTAGAGGAAACTTGGTGGAAATGTTCTAATGTGATTGTGTTTCTGGAACTAAGTATATTTATTAATAAGGAATAGTTTAAAATTATGAAATGACCAGGAGTGCACAATTTTCCTAATCCTATCAGCTCTTTGCAGCTCTTTTATTAGCCCCCTTCAGGAATATCAGCTTTTTTATCTAATTAAATTTTATATTAATGTGCTTTTTTACTTTTGGCCTTTCTCTTCCTTCTGCTCTTTTTTTCCCCCTAAATTACATGTTTCTGTTTAACAGCTACTATCAATTCTTTGATATGAATTCTCAACATCAATTTACTAACTCCAGAGATGAAGGAGCATCAATATTTAGAAGCGAAGAATACAAAGCCTTGGGCATCTGGATGGCTCAGTCACTTAAGCATCTGCCTTCGACTCAGGTAGTGATCCCAGGGTCATGGGATGGAACCCCAGGTTGAACTTTCTACTCAGCTGGGAGCCTACTTCTCCCTCTCCTTCTGCCTGCAGCTCCCTTTGCTTGCGTTCTCCCTCTCTTTGTCAAGTAAATAAAATAAAATAAAATAAAATAAAATAATGTAAATAATACATTTATTTATTTATTAAAATGCAATTATTACACAATACATAATGTATTGCATAATTATAATAATGGTTAAATAATTTATTAAATATTTATATTAAATATATCAATTTAATTAAATAAATATTTTTAGAATTTAAAATATTTCAAATTTAGATTATTAAATATTAAATCATTAATTTAATAAATAAATATCTAAACATAATTAAATTAAATAATTTATTTATTAAAATGAATAAAATAATGTTGTCATTATCTCAGCATGTATTTTTAAATAGTCTAAAAAAAAAATCTAATAAAGTCTAAATACATTGAGTTCAGATATTTATACAAGTTAACCCAGACACTGAACCCACAGTTTCAAAACTTTTGTTTTTATCTACTACTCAAAATACGATTTTAATGTATTTATTTGTAACTTTGACATAGCAAGGAAACTTGGAGGAAAAGGAGACATTTGCTTTTAATATTTGAAAATTATTTTGTTGATTTAAAAAAATAAAAACCTTAACACGTGAGCATTTCTTCTTAAATAACACTGTGAAGTTTCTGAGTCGCATTCTATTAAAAGTGCTGATAAAATGGCCTCAGTTACTCATTTAAATTATCAGCTGAATGGGTAACAAATGAAGTAGAGAGCTTTTTAATTATTTATGGATGTATTGCTTGTGGATGCAGTGCCACATAGAGTTACCTCTCTTTT
Source organism: Mustela nivalis (assembly GCF_964662115.1). Lineage (NCBI taxonomy): Eukaryota > Metazoa > Chordata > Mammalia > Carnivora > Mustelidae > Mustela > Mustela nivalis. The sequence continues at coordinate 259,312 of NW_028136262.1, read as the reverse complement.
TGGCTTTGTTTTGTGAGCAGCAGTGGAATCTATGAATGAGATTAAACATAAGGACATTCACAGAAATTCTTAATGAACTTCTGGGGAAGGGCAATAAGTGCAAGGAAAAACTGCAGCAAGACTAATTACAAATTTCAAGTGGTCATCGCTTAATTATAGAAGCTTTTAAGTTCAAGTAATATATCATTTTTATGAGCCTATCATATTGTATTAATTACCACAAACTGCACTCTTGAACACTTATCTTTTCACATATTTCTTATTCTTAGTACTTAAAATTACCCTTATGATTGATAAGTAAATGGATTTTACTGACAATGCATTTATTTACATAAATAAATAATGCTGTTTATATATATAAAAACAATTGAATATGTGTATGTGTTCAATGAATTTTTTTTCAAATTAATATCTTAATTCTACCACATTAGTTACAAATAAATATAGACTTTATAGATTCATCAAATATTTTATTCTCAAATTTATATGTCCTTTGTGAAGTAAATGAAACTGTATATATTAAATATAATCCTATCACATGTAACAGTTACTAGTGCATCCCAGGACATACATAGGTCAGGTCCTCCTCAAGGCATCACGGATAACTGGATTTAACTTTCTATCCTAGGAGTCTTCTGTATATTTCTGTGGCTTTTATACTACAATCAGGAGGAAGAATTCTTTTGCTAAAAGCTTCCAAATGACTATGCGAGTAGATTATTTGTAGACTAGTGATATAATATTATTGTTTAATATGTGAAGCATGATAAAATAAAATGCTATTGCCATATTTAATTTGTTCAGTAAAGCATTCATTTAGTTATCAAGCATTCATTTTCTTTTTTTAAAGATTTTATTTATTTATTTGACAGACAGAGATCACAAGTAGACAGAGAGGCAGGCAGAGAGAAAGGAAGGGAAGCAGGGTCCCTGCTGAGCAGAGAGCCTGATGTGGGGCTCTATCCAGGACTCTGGGATCATGACCTGAGCAGAAGGCAGAGGCTTTAACACACTGAGCCACCCAAGAGCCCCAAGCATTCATTTTCTTTATACAGAAGAGATAGAACAATATTATATAGTAGAAAATACAGTAAATAATCTAGAAACCTTGATAATTTTGTTTTGGCAATTTTAGAACATAAAATTAGCTAAAGCTCAAGTGCAAGTTATATTTGTATCATAGGAGGAAAAGTTAATTAAAAGTTTGTTTATTACCATAGTTTAACACTTCAACGAAATGATAACGAGTCCAAAATCAATGAATATATGAAGTATACAATAAAAACAATAATCTTGAGTGTATGTGACTCACTGTAGGTATTGATAGGCTAGAAATCAAAGGGAAAGTATCTATAGGGTTTGTTCAGTTCCATGCTCATCAGATTAATAGGCTTTCTCATATTGCTTCCTTCACCACATTAATTTGTCTAATGAAGTTTTCAAGAGTTAAAGACAGTGATAGGTTCATGGCTGGAGAGAAGGTACAGAATCTAAGATAGTTCAGCAGTGCTTATTATTTAAGAGAAAGACAGCATGGGAGGTGAGGGGTATATCATGCATCCTGTTTTCACTCCCTTTGTGGAGCACCTACCCTGGAGGTCATGTAATAATAACCAATGACCAAAAAACAATAAAAAAAACCCAAACATCCATGTGGAAGTGCCATCCCTGCCTGGAGATGAGTAGACTGCTCAAACAGATCCTGGGCAGGCATCTCAGCCCAGGCCTGTGCTGGGGAAGCTGGTTCATGGCTTTGGGCGCAATCAGGAAGCCAGCAAACTGACGGGAGAGTGCAGCCAGGGTTAACAGGACTGATGATCTTTTTGCAGCCAGGCCGCGGGTGGACACCCGCTCAAGGAGCCAGGCTAGGAGGCTGCCCAGCGCCAGCGCTGGCAAAGCTTGCAGCCCCCGGGGCTTCCCCCCGCGCCCCAGCCAGGGCGGGGCCTCAGGAGGGAGGGGGGCGGGGCGGCGCGGAGAAGGGGCTTTGCTAATTGCCAAAGCGAAAAGGGAGCTCGCGGAGGACTCAGGAGGGAGGGGGGCGGGGGCGGGTGGAGGGCGGCGGGGAGAAGGCGCTTTGCTAATTGCCTAAGCTGGAAGTGAGCTCACAGAGGATGTGGCTGAGAGTCTGGGAGGAGGTGGAGGGGCTGGCGGAGGAGGGGCGGGCAGCGCCGCGGTGCTGTGCTGCGGCCCAGTCGGGACTGCAGGACCCACCGGACTCGCCTCCGGTATGCTCCCACGTGAGGCTCCGCTGTCCCGCTCCTGCTGCCTGCTGCCCCTCCCTGCCCCAAGGCTTCTCCGGACCACCCTCTGCACAGGGGTAAAGTGACACCGCGCCGCGCCCTCACCTGGAGCAGAAAGCGCGGACCCGACCTGGGGGCGGAGAGGGAGGTTGTGGAGGCCCAGCCTCCCGGAACCCCAGGCCACCGGGACCACCCCGGACGCTGCGCCAAACCCGGGTCCTCATGGGGTCGGGCTGGGGACAGCGCCTTGCGAGGTGCCCCCCGCCAGCAGGCACGCTAGCACCCATCTTTCGCAGCCCCATGCGCCCGTGCTGAGGACCCCCTTCCCTCCCCCGCCGTGGCCCCGCTGCTTTTGTTCTGGACTTGGGATCCCAAGTGGAAACTAGTCCCTCAGACCTCCCTGGCAGCAAGGAGGGCAGGGAGGGATTCTTGGTTTTCTGCCCTGGCTCCTCCTCTCTCCCCATTCACAAGCCTTCTGGCCTCCCTTTCCTCTCCTCATTGTCAGTTTTCTGAAATGGTTTTCTTCTGCATGTTGACCCAAAGAGCTATTTCATGAATGAATATACACGAACCTGAGTTGGGGCCCACCTGTGAGAGGCCACCTGTAGAGGCCTTTCATTAGAATGGTCTCTGGTTCTAGCCTCAGTTCAGAATACTGCATGTACCTGAGGACCAAGTCCAGATGTTTCTTTCATCTCTGACTTGAATTTGAAATCCTCCTCAGACTTCAGCTTCCAGGATTTCTCCAGTCCTTGCTCTCCCACTGTCTTGGTGGGGATCCGCCATGAGTGTTGAACACAGGAATGAATGAATGATATATACCCCAGACTGCTGGGGCTTTGTCTTCTTTTGCTGAGGTTGGAAAGGCTTGGGAGAGACCCCCTGTATGCAGATAGAGAGCTGCATGCAATTGCTTAGATAAACGTGTTCCCCACTTAATTGCTTGGGCATTGAACATTTCGCCCTTAACCTGTGGCTTGAGCAGTTAGGAGGAGACAATCTGGAGGTGAATCAGAAGATGGCTGAATCCACATGGTGGTGGTCTGGGTTTGGGAGATTTTCCTGTAGATTCAAAGGAAAGATATAAATTCTTCCAGTGGGGAGTGGTAAACTTTTTATCGATGGGAGATGGAAAATAAATGGTCTGGTTAAACTTTCCCGCCCCCTCAAAACCCATTATTTGAAAACACAAAAAGGGAAGTGAAGGGAGAAATCCTCCCACTCCCATTCCCACTCACCTCCATAGCCACCTCCTCTTCCAAGAACCTAGCAGACAAGGTGCCAAGAAGTGTTAGGTACCAGCAGTGGTCTCAGATCTCATTCAAGGATCATGGTGAAAGGCATTCAAAGAGATTGTGGGGGCACAGGGATCCAATTAAGGGGGACAAGTTTAAGGTTTGCCTGGTCCCCTAAAAACTAATGGCACTAGAGAAGATGAGCTTTGGGAACTATAGCATAATGGATACAATGTGTAAAAAGCTTCAGTGAGTCATGGTGGGAAGAGGCCAAGAGGGCAGCAAACACAGTCTTAGATGATGTTATTAATAGCACTACAGGCTCTAGATTTCCTGTGGTGGTGTTCTTGGCAAGACCAGCCCGGCCAAAGTGGATACTCTCAACCTGGAACAGAGGGTCTTGGAGATGCCAGCACGTGAGGTATGATGAGAGGGTAAAATGATAGGAGTTGTCCTTTGGAAGGACTGACTCCTTGACTTTAAAAGGGAGAACCCAAATCTGTAGGTGAAATCTTTCTGGCTACAAAGAGGGCCAAGGCCTCCTAAGGTCAAGGTCTCCTCGTCACTTGCAAAGATGTCGAAGAACATATTCAGACATTTCAAAGATGTCCTCATATCATTGGTTCCCACTCTGGAATTCTATCAATAAGGTGAGAGTTCCTCTAGTTGAAAAAGAGATCTAAAAGGACTTCCCTTTCTCATGTAATTTCTGTAACCTCCAGGACACACCCACCTCCCCCTTCCAGCTCTGTAATGAAGCCACAGCTGGTGCCAATTTGTGGAACTCCTTAAAGGCTATTCTCCCTTATATACCCTGGGACCAAGTTCCCATGCTCCCTCACCCGATTTCCTGCACTCACCTCCCACCTGGTGTGTTCACACCTGCAAGTGCCTTTTACCAACCCCTTTGCCAAAAGGCAGCCAGAGTGACCTTTCAAAGACCTATCAGTTCCTGGCATTTGTCTCCATAGAAATCTGCACTGATCTTCTAACAAATTCTCATTCCTCCAAAGGCACCCATAATCCTCCCATCAGTCTATTCATACCTTCCAACTGACTGATGCCTGTTCTGCCCCATCTCTCTGCCCTTCAACCACACTGCCTCCTTCTTCCTGTGGAGACCTCTCATGGCACCTGCCTCCAAGCACAGGTGATTCCCATTGATGGGAAGACCCTCTTCTCTCCCCCATCTCCCCACTCCAGTTACTCCCACTTATTCGTGAGCTCACAAGCCCCATGGTACACACTCTCCATGCAGCCTGCTCTCTCTTTTCTAGCACTGGCCTCCGTTTCTAGCTGTGCTTGTGTCATGGATGTCCCTCCCCAGCCAGCTTCCAAGCTCTCTTGCCCTTTAGCTCCAACACCTGACACAGTGCCTGGCACGTAGTAAGCCCTGGCTAGCTTCTAAGAGCCTCACTGAGGGACTGAAAGCATTTTAAAAATGTCACCACGTAGGCTCCAAACTGTAGGCAGAAAAAGCTTTGCCTGGATTGACATTTTAGAGACGTATTCATCAAGTTGGATATGTTCACTGACTTTACCTTGTAAAATTAAAAAAAAAAAAAAGGACCTCTGTATCGCTTCGCATCTACCAAAGGCGCATGTATACTACTAGACCACGTTATGAGCTTAATGGAAGGAGACAAGATGTTTTCGCTAAGAAAATGTATAAGACTGTTGAGGTCAAGTGGGAGGAAACAGTCCGTTTGTTGGAGCATTGCTATCTTACTCTATCACAGCCACTCTTAAAAATCTGACACGGGGTGAGTCAGAATTGTCTGTTGGAGATGAGTTAGATCTGGCTCATGTTCCTACAGACATGAAAGCCAGAAACGAAGAAGGAGGCTTTGAAAGCGTGGGTTGAGGAGGCCGTGTGGTTCACTGCGATGAGCTAAGTGCCCAGGGCCACCAGCAGACATGCTAGCCTGTATCCTTCCTTTGTTCTGGGGTCCCTCTTGCACCATGTGGTGAGGCTGGTGGCTGGGAGCAGCTCAGGACAGGACCCGGTGGCATCTTACCTCTCCCACCCTCCTGTGGGCTCCAGTGGGCTCCAGTAGGTCCCAAGGGACAGCCTGCCTTCCTTGCAAAGCCCAGTAGCACTGGGAGCAGAAACTGGGGCCAAAGAGTGAGCACCCTGTTTGACAAGCTGGACCAGCCACCTCTTCTTCAGATGCAGGGGGAGCCCTGGCATGCTGACTCCTCCCTTCTCCCTTTCCCCTTTCCTCTCTTCCTCCCTCTTTCCTTCCCCTCTCTCCTTCCCTGGTGGTGCCCTTTCCCAATGCCCACTTCATCCCTTTTCCTTTCTACATACCTGTCTTCTAGAGTTTCTTCTCTTTCCTCCCCATTACTTCCCTTCATCTGAATCTCCTCTTTGGTCCCTTTGTCCCTGCTCTCTGCTCCTCCTCCCCTTCCCTGGCCCCTGTTCAGCTCCATACTGAATGCAGGCAGAGCCGGACAAACATGCTCACTTGCTAGCTCAGCCACCCTCCAGAGAAGTCACTCTTCGGTGGCCACCTTCCTGACCCTCTGGTCGCTTCTCCACTTGTTCAGATATTGCTCTGAAGTCTGAGGAGGACAGAGCGGGGCTGCCACAGAAGCAGGCCAGAGGAGAAACCAAACCATGTGTCCACACTGTACCCCAGCACTGCTGCTCTGAGAGCTTTCGGAGTCCTCAAAGGGTTAGGATTTAGGGGCTTCTTCAGAACCGGGAGTGAAAACAACCATAGGTCAAAAGAAAAGCTATGGCACCCACAAAAAATAATAATCACAAATGAAAACTATGTTAACTCTGAGTCCCAAAGTCGAAAAATTGCCTTGAATCTGTCACTAGAAAGCACCCAAGGCCTCACTCTCTGGGTTCTGGGTGCCCTGGGAATGGCAGGAGGCTCTGAAAAGCGCATGGGGGTGCTGAACTATGGGGGCTAGCCTGCCCTCTGGCGGGGGGGGGGGTACCTCCTGTGGCGCTGTCCCGGCCTGACCCCCTGCGGACAGGGTGTGGCACAGCGTCTGGGGTGGTCCTGGTGCCCTGGGGTTGGCGGGAGGCTGGGGCCCGACCATCCCACGCCCAGCTCCTGGCCCGAGTTTTCTGCTTCAGGTGAGGGCGCGTCGTGGTGTCACTTTACCTGTGAGCAGAGGGTCCTCCAGTGAAGCCATTGGGCGGGGAGGGGCAGCAGGCAGCGGGAATGGGAACAGGACACCGCGGCCTCATGGGCTAGGCTGGAGCATGAGAGTGCAGGGGCAGCGAGTTTGGTGGGTCCTGCAGTCCCGAATGGGCTGCAGCACAACACCCTGGCGCTGCGCGCCCCTCCTTCCCGCCTGGGCAATTAGCAAAGCCCCTTCTCCAGGCCGCCCCCGCCCCGCCCCCGCCCCCGGCCCCCTCCCTCCTGAGTCCTCTGAGAGCTCACTTCCTGCTTTGGAAATTAGCAAAGACCCTTCTCTGCGCTGGCCCCGCCCCCTCACTTCTGAGGCTGGAGCCCATGCTGGGGTGCGGGGCTAAGCCCTGGCATGCTGCTGCATTGCCAGCGCCTGCGCTGGGCAGCCGCCTAGCCTGGCTCCCTGAGCGGGTGTCCACGCGCAGCCTGGCTGCCAAAAGATCATCAGTCCTAAACGCCGGCTGCACTCTTGGGTCAGTTTGCTGGCTTCCAGTTTGCGCCCAAAGCCAGGAACCAGCTTCCCCAGCACAGGCCTGGGCTGAGATGCCTGCCTGGGATCTGTCTGAGCAGTCTCCTTGACTCCAGGCAGGGATGGCACTTCGACCTGGATGTTTGGGTTTTTGGTTTGTTTTTTTGGTCATTGGTTATTACATGACCTCCAGGGTAGGTGCTCCACAAAGGGAGTGAAAACAGGACGCCATATATAGCATACAGCCATTCTAGAAAAATAGCTTGGGGTTCTCTCGGGAACGAGGCATTGGTCCTTCCACTATGGTTTAATAGAAAAGGGATTATGCACCAAGTTACTTAAATGAGCATAGGTTGAAATCGTTTACTGAGAGTAAATATTTTAAATAGTTATATTTTAACTAAATCTATCATCAATCATAAATCTATTACACGAAGGTTACAGGCAATTTAAAAGCAAGAGCACTCTCTTCAGGGTTTTAAATAACCCCTGTCTGTCTTGGCACATGAGAAGGCAAAGATAGGAAATGGTTTGTAAAAGATCATATAATAGCTTTTACTAATTCTATTTATTTGACAGACAGAGATCACAAGTAGGCAGAGAGGCAGGCAGAGAGAAAGATGGGGAAGCAGGCTCCCCGTCAAGCAGAGAGCCTGATGAAGGGCTCGATCCCAGGACCCTGAGATCATGACCTGAGCCCAAGGCAGAGGCTTAACACATGGAGCCACCCAGGCGCCCCCAGATGAAATACATTTCTGACTTAGAAACTTCAGATAGAATTGTTTTGTCCATGATGATAACTGAAGAAAATGTGTCATCCCTAAACCTAACCTTAAACCCTACCAACGCTGAAACCTAAGCTGACCTTAAAGCCCAAACTAGAACCCTGAATCCCAAACCTGGAATGGAACCCAAAGCCTGTACCTGAGCCCTGGATCCAAGCCCTGAACCACGAACCCAAACCCTAAACCAGACCTCCAAGTCATGAAACCTGAACCCAAATCTCAGCATGAAGTCAAACCCCAAATTTGACCTTGAACTTTATCCCATAAGCCCTGAGTCTTAAAGCCTAAATCATAAACTTAAAGCCCTAAACTATAACTCTGTTCCCTTGTCCTTCACTCTAAACCCTCACCCTAACACTAAACCCAAAGCCTGATCTAGAACTCTGATTAAAACCTGAACCTGAACCCAAATTCAAACCCTTCACCACACTTTGCATATGCACTTGCCATTGATGGATATTTGCAGTTTCTACCTTTTGATTCTTGTGAACATTGTTTGGGTTGGGGGCTAGGGTTAGGGTCTTGGATTAGGGTAGGGTCCAGGCTTGAGACCAAGTTGAGGTCAGAGTGTGGGTCTGCATCAGGGCCATGTTCAGTGCCACTGTTTGGGTCAAGGACTGTTGTAATTCCACATTGTTTCCAATTCATTGTTCCTTAGCTATTTGGGGGGAAGTTGGGGGGTATTGGGCTCCATGCAGCTTGAATTTCCGGAATGAAATGGCATCAGCTGGACCCGGGGAGGGAGCAGGACCTTCCACTGAAGGGTGAGCTCCCACAGTCCTGCACTGCCTTGCACCGCCTGCAGAGGGCGCCAGACCCAGCTCCCGCCCTGAGCCCAGGCTGCACAGCCACAGCTGGGACCAGAGCCCTGCCTCTTCAGGACCCACTGTGGAGACTTCTGGAGAATGTGGGGCGCCTCCCACCCTGACAGGACAAGCTGAGGAGGGTGTGGCTCTGCATCCACACTGACCGGACCCGTTGTGGAGGACGCGCCCACACTGGCAGCAGTCCAACCTCCTAAGGACCAGATGCTGGAGGAGCTGAGGAGAAGCCGCCTGAGTGGACTGTCAAGGGTTTCGTGGTCTCAGGACCCCACAGAGGAAGGGCGCCCTGTGTAGACACTGGGGCTTCCGTCGTTTTGTGTGAGGAGACGTGGCCTCCTGCTGTGCTGTGCACGGGGCTGTGAGGTCCCCCCTTTCTGGGCTCGGGTGATCCTAGGTCCTCGTCTGTGTTTGTGTGCTCGCGGCTTCGGTTCCTGGGGCTCCTCAGATGGTCTGCAGTCAGGAAGCGTCAGCCTTCTTCGGTGCGTGTGCTCTCCCCACCTCAGCCCTGCGGGGTCCTTCCCGTGTCCACACCCACTCCAGGCTTGCGCCGAGTCCAGAAATTCGGGAGCCAGAGTGAGGACTCTGTAGACGGTTTTGGGGAGAGTAGGTATTTTCCCAGTGTGGGTTCTACCCTGAGCACAGTGCCTCCCCATCTCCGTGTGTACCCCTCCCTGTCTGTCGTCATTGTTGCAGGGCTGTCAGATGACAGGTCTGTCACCTTCTTGGTTCAGGGGCCTCCCGGGTATCTTGCTGTCTTGGATGCAGGTGTAAATGAGATCGTTCTCCGCAGTCTCTTTTTGATGGTTCCTTCCGAGCACGTAGGAGTGCCACTAATTTGTGCATATTGATTTTGTTCCTTGCAAGTTTTTGAATTTATTAGTTCAATTGGCCTTAAACTCAATCTGCCAGTTATTTGACCAGCAGCATGGGTTTAATTGGGAAGAGCAGAGAATGGCAGTCTGGGCTGAGCAAGCTAAGGTCCCATCACAGGCAAGTGCGAGAAACAAAGGAGAGGAACATTATTTCATGGAGGAGGAAGAAGTTGGGAAGGGTGCTTGAAGGAAAGTCCCTTGGAGAAAGGCAGGGTGATGGAGAATTCTCACCAGCTGAGCTGCAAAGATCCTACAAAAAGTCAGGAGATGAACCTCCAGCTTCCCGTGTGGGGCCTGGAATTGGTGAGTCTCTCCTGTGGGGGATTGCAATGTGGGGTCTGTAATGGGCACTGAGCACCAGGCGCCCCCTTCCAGCCTCCCCTTCTGGCATCCCCAGTCCACTTTACTGGGGCTTCCCTTCCTGCTTTTGCACAGTTCTAACCAGCTTGTGGTGGAACGTTGTGGAAAAACTGAAATTCCAAATCCACTGCTTCTACTGCACCTGAGATACAGGGGCCCATGATTTAATTCTCCCACGAGTCTCTTGCTAACATGTGTCCTCTCCATGTTGGGTGACCTGGATTTGGGAGGGCTTGGCCTCCATCCCAAAATCTGATGTTCTCTCTGCTTCCGTGTCATCGTGCTAACATGGATATTTGGAAGATTCATTTCCTCTGTGGTGATTTCAAAGTGCAGTCAGCTTGTTATAGCAGCACAAATACGTGCTGTCTCCACACTCAGATTCCCCAGCCGTCATTTCTTTACCACGTTTGCCACTTCATACGGGATGCTTCAGTGTGTTTGATCCCACACCAGGACAATGTCCTGCAGAACCACCACATAAGCTGAAATGAGGAGATCATTACAGAACCCATCCAAGGGTTAGTGTTAGGAACCAGGGACATGGCAGGGCTGATCTGAAGACCCCATGGAGAGCTGTCTGGGTGGCTGAGTTGACAGTGGAGATGAGGGTGAGTGTCTGGCTCTGGCTTTGTGTCCAGGAGTCAGCTCTGTGTGGGTGTGTCCTTAGCTAGGCATGCAGATTTCTGCTTTTCTGAATCCTTTCCGGAGTTCCAAATGGCACAGTTTCCTTCTGGGCAGCAGGCTGAGTCCTCTGGGATTGCCCATGTGTCCCCAAATTGTAGGGCAACTACTGCAAGGCCTTTGGGGTCAGAATCTTGAAAAGCAAACCAAAGGTTATGGTTAGGGACCACAACATGGCAGGCCCGATCTGCCAGCACTCTGTCCATCTTTCTGGGGGAGGGGGCAGTCGAGGGATTTGTTCAGGTTGAGTGTCAAGCTCCAGGTTTGCATCCAGGGGCCTGCTGAATATGGGGCTGTCCAGAGGTAGGAATGCAGATTTCAGTTCCTCTGAATCCTTTCTGGAGTTCCAAATGGCATGGTTCCTTTCAGGGTGGCAGGGTGAGTCCTATGGTGTTCCTCACTGTCCCCAATCTCTGAGGCTTTGGAGCCAGGCCGTCGGGGACAGACAAACACAGGCTGGAGAGCTTTAATGTCAGAAATGTATTTTCGCACAGATCTGGAGGCCAGAAGTTCCAGATCAAGGTGCCAGCAAGGTTGGTCTCCAGTGAGCTTTTTCTTGTTGTTCTATAGATCACTACCTTTTCAACTGTGCCCTCTGATGACCTCTTCTCTGTGGGCCCCCAGAGGGGAGGTAGGGGGAGTGCTTTCATGTGTTTCACCCTTATGAGGACACCAGTCCTAGCAGATTAGGACTCCTGTGACCTCACCAAGCCTTCAGTACCTCCTTCTAGGTAGGCCCTATCTCCAGATGCAGTCACACTGGAGATCAGGAATTCTTCATATGACTTTTGTGGGGACACAATTCAGTCCATAACAATTAGTACAGGAGAAAAGCCATGGAGAGAATTCTAGAGGAGTCACACGTTGATGTTATAAGGTAAGTGGGTATAAAAGAGCACCTCTGAAGTCCAATAGGTCATTAGAGCTAGAGGCCGACAGGAAAGTCCTGTACGTGCCACAGTTTTGAGTTTGATGCAAGCGCAACTCTGAAGGGAAGATATTTGGGAGGCCTTGGCCGACCACTACTTCTAGCCAGGGGTGATTCTGGAGGGAGTATCTCTCGGAGTGCTGCCTAGAATCAAGACTTTGGGGTTGGAAAAGTGCCACTTCCAAAGCTGGAGAAGGATGGTGCTGTAAGTTACTTGAAGAGTACTGTTCTGGGAGATAGGAGATCTGGGGTGTCTTCTTTGTTCTGCTGCTGACCAGATGTGAAAATGCAGATTAACTCCCTAACCATCTCAGTTCTACCACCATGTGCTGCTGTCATGTGTCCCAAGCCCCAGAGTTAGTTTGATCCATAAGCAGAAGCCAGTCTTTTAGTTCCCAATCTCTTAATCGGGCTGATCGTCACAATATATAGTGGACACGTGACAGCCACCGGGGAGAAGTAAGGGTTGTCTTCCCCTCAGGGAGAGTGGAAAAGCTCTAGGAGAGGGCATACCCGTAGACCAAAGGCAGCCAGTGCTGGGGAGTGGAGCCACGGGGAAGAGTGTGCTGATGACAGCCTTGTGGAGGGAGGGCAGAAAGAGCCACCACCATGACACTTGAGTTACAGATCGAGCTTGGGGATAGAGAAGGGATCAGGGCACGGTAGAGCAGCAGCTGGCAAAGTGATTCTGTTGAGCTTAAGCTCATAGTGCCTTAGCGAATTAGAATGGGAAATGCCTTGCTATTGTCTGTGACTCTGTGATTGTGTGAGTATGAGTGACAGAGTGGGGACAAAGAGAGAGGGAGAGAGAATACATTAAATTTTAAAGAAGGACAATAAGGGACGCCTGGGTAGCTTACTCAGTTAAGCATCTACCTTTGGTTCAGGTCATGATCCCAGGGTCCTGGGATTGGATCCCATACCAGGCTCTAGTGGGGGGCCTGCCTTCCCTCTGCCTGCAGCTCCCCTTGCTTGTGATCTCTCTCTTCCTCTGTAACAAATAATAGTAAAAAATAAACGAGGGCGATACGTTATGTTTACTTTTGTTTCTGATGCCAGACATGGGTTCAGAGGATTGAAGAGGGAGATCCAAGGAGCTAGCCTCTCAAGAGGAGTGAATACCTAGTCACTGGTAAGACCCCTGGTCCTGCAATACAATATGGCTCCTGTGATCTGGGTCCTGTTAAATGCCCCTCGCCATCCTTCACCCGATAGTTTGATTCTTCATTGCGTTCAGTGTGGGGAACTGGGAGAAGCTATGACACTTGGCCCTTTGTGGAGGAATGTTAGTAGTATAAATAGCAATAGTTATCAGTTCTGGAGCACTTCCATGACTCTGCTGCAGGCACTCTGCTGTGACCTGGGTTTATAGCAGTGAGATAAACATAGAAATAGATGTGGGCTCTGTTCCCAAGAATCTGAAACCCACTATTCTCCTTGTCCCCTTCCCATTCTGTCTTCTTCAGCCCTTGTGCAATCCCACCAAGCAGGAAGCTTGCTTCTCCCCTTCCCTCTCCTGCTCCCCCTGCTTGTGCTCTCATTCTCTCTCTCTGACATGTAAATAAATCAAATGTTTTAAAAAATTATAAAAAAGGCAAAACAAATAACCATTTTTGGAGAGTGATTTTCTGAATGCAGTTATGGGCAGTGCTGGGTACTGAAGAAGACGCTCTGCTGACCAGAGGAGTGGGGAAATTACAGAACAAATTCCACAGGTCATTGAATATATCACATTCATCACCCCACCCATAGCACTCATTAATCTCTAGCCCAGCCAATATGTTGGTTATAAAAATGAGCTTTCTCCAAACTGACAGGAAGTTCTCGTTTTAGCAATGTAAATCATTCTGATCTTTATCACTAATGTGATCTAATCCTGTCTAGTAAAGAAACTTGAGAGTTCTATATCTCTGTAAGCATTTAAGAAAAACAATGGACTCTACTCTAATTACTTTTTAACTAACTTGACTTGCCAAAGGAAGGAGAAAGTAAATATCAGAAATCTTACCACTAAGCACAAGTTGCAAGTTATACCTGCCAAAATGTGGTTCAAAATATAAGTAACCAGTCTCCTTAGAAGCCTTTTACCTTCTTATATCTGTTATGTTGGGTAAATGAGTAGTTACTAGAATACAGCTGGCTCAGTGATCACAATTCAGCTTACCCTCAGAAATATAAATAGATTACATGTTTAGCCCGGTAACTGGACACTGATATAGAATTATTCACTGGCTGATTCCTAGATCAGAAACCACAAAAAATTTTTCTTTTTTATGGAAGTATGGCTGTTACAATAGTCTCACCTGTACCTCATAGTGATTGACTTAACTACTCTATACGTTACAACTCTAGATGTAACATTTTAATAAAACAACAATATCTTTGATGGTATCATGGAAATGTAAGTGCCTTGTGCACTTTTCTTAATGTGTATAATTACCTAAACATCATAGTAAGTAAATCAAGGCCATTGTCAAGCTTCCGTCAAGGAGAGTCCTTAACTAGAGGGATTTCCCATTGCTCTCAGGATGATAACCTCTGAGTTACAGGTTCCGTTAGTTGGCCACACACATTTGGAGCCTTGTGGACTTTCTGACAGCTGAGCAGCATATCTGTTTCAAGCATTGTGATCCCTGTTCTTACTGCAAGAGTGACAGTTGTCACTTTTCCTTTGACCCCTGTCTTTAGGAAAGTGTCTGACTCAGAAAGTCGAGTCAGTACCCCCCAAAGGTATTTTCAGGAGAACCACCTCAAAGATGATCACCTGAGATACTGTCAAGAAAAAAAAAAAACTGAAATTCTAAGCAACATCCATAAAAAGTATTTTCATGTTGATAAGGAAAGATTTTCCCCTAAATACCAGAGAGGCTCCATGAAAGTGAGATTTTTACCTATTTTGTTCACCATGTCACCAGTCCCTAGAAGAGCGCCTAAGACATCACTCAAGATTAGGTTGCTTTGAATGAATCAAATGAATGAATAAACTGTAGCCTTTGATAGTGAGGTAGTTTATGGTCCTTAGGCAAGAGATGTGATTTGTGTTGGGATTTCAAGAATGGGAGGTGCCGAAGAGAAAATTGAGAAGCTAAATGTGAAAATATGCAATTTACTGATTGGAGTAGTTCTGAATATATTTCAAACATAATTAAACTATGGCTGTGGGTCTATATGCGTTTTCATAATTTTCCCTTGAAAATGTGAGGCATACAGATGTCATCTCCAGTGAATTCTCCTTGTCCGTATACAGAATCACCAAAAAAAAAAAAGGCATTCTGACAGTCCTCAGCCCATCCACTCCAGGATTGTGACTCTTTCTTCTCCATGTTCTTTCTGACATCATGGACTTTCAGGTTGACCTCTCTCATCTTGGGTCCCACTCTCATTAGCTGTAGAAGTCATGCGATGTTTGTGATGTGAGGGTGGCAATACTCTCTGACTTTTGGTTACAATATGTCTTTGAAAGCCAGTGTTTATTCTGCTTTTACAGCATTTCTCCATTTGAATTGGCCACCTTTTAAGTGGTCATTAGCCACATGTGGCTACTAGCCATGGGACTTGGAAAGCAGAGGTGTGGAAAGTCCGCACATTCTTCCACTCAAAGGATATTGTGAGTTATGCTACATCTTTTTTTTTGAAGTGCCTTTTTTAGATATTTAAATTCAATTAGCCATTAGATAGTACATCATTGGTTTCAGAGAATTTAGTAACTCATCAGTTGTGGATAACCCTTGGTGCTCATCACATCACGTGTCCTCCTTAATGCCTATCACCCAGTTTCTCCATGTCTCCCACTCCCCTCCCCCCCAGCAACTCTCAGTTTGTTTCCTATAGTTAAAGGTGCCTCATGGCTTGTCTCCCTTTCTGATGACTCCCATTCAGATTTCCCTCCCTTCCCTCTGATCCTCTGTACTACATCTTAATCTCAACAGTCAAGCAGTGGTAGTAATTCAGTCATGGAGTCATGCATATTCTAAATCTGATGAGGTGGATTCCCATACTGCCTTTGTCTCTTCTAGAGCGCTTACATTTGTTATATTATTGCTGCTGTGTTCATGTTTCTCGTTCACTGAATGTCTGATAAAAGAATTAGTAAAATGTGTGACTGCAGAAAATACAATGGTCATGGATGATGAAGATTTTCTCCTTGACCAGACTCGAGTCAAGTTCCTCTGAGTCCTCTTTCTGTCTAGCCTTGACCTTAGGCTCCGCCCACTTAGCCCAGTTTTAGCAAGAAATCTGCTTGGTCATTTTTCAGCAATCTTCTATCCTACTCTTGATATCTGATCAAATTCCTTATCTCTCACCCCTGGTATCTTACCACTTTTTTTTTTTTAAGATTTATTTATTTTGACAGAGAGAGAGCCTGAGCAGGGGGAATAGCAGAGGGAGAGAGAGAACCAGACTCCCCACTGAGCAGCAAGCCCAATGCCAGGCTTGATCCTGGGATCAGATCATGACCAAGCCAAAGCCAGAGATTTAACCAACTAAGCCACCCAGGTGCTTCAGTATCTATAACCCTTAATATCTGATCCAATCCCTTATTCCCAGGGCACCTGGTTGGTGCAGCTGGTTGAACGTTTGACTCTTGGTTTCTACTCTGGTCATGATCTCACGGTCCTGAGATTAAGCCTCACCTCAGGCTCTATGCTCAGTGAAGAGTCTGATTAAAATTCTCTTTCCCTCTCCCTCTACCCCTACCCCTGCTCCCTCTCTCTAAAATGTATTAATAAGTCTTTTAAAAAATTCCTTATCCCCTGATCTCAATAGTTTATGACCCTAGCCTTCCTTCAACAATATTACTGTCCAGATGGTTTAGCCAGAATCCCTTCATCCTTACCCTTGATGTTCCATCTTAATTTTACATTCAGTGATCCCCACCATGCTCTTTAGCTGTAAATCTCCATTTGTCTGAGCTGAGCCAGATTTCTCTCCCATACTATACAATAAAATCTCATCATAGTAGCATCCCTTGAATAAAATCTTCCTTACTCTCTTTAATGGGTGTCACAATATTTTTTTTTTCTTTAACAGTCAGGAGGGTGCTAATGGAGTACCATGACAAAAGGCCTAACTTCCTATAATGGACATTTCCTTGGTTTACCTGACAAATACTCTTTCTCTCTTCTAAGGAAAATTTCCGGTTCTCAGTATAACTGCCAACTGGCCCAGGGGTGGACAAGTGAGGCAGATGAGACCAAAATGAAAATTCTGTTGAGACACTGGACCTTGAGGATTCAAGCCAAGGACATAAAAGTGTTGGTACTCCATTATTCTGATGGTCCGTTAACTCTTGCTTTTTTGGTTCCTGTGTCTATCACTGCCCCTGCCTTTTTGAAGATAATGACCATTCATCTGAGTACACGGTTCACAGAATCCCTTTGCAGTGGCCCATGCGGGCCAAGGTAGTAGAGCATAATAGATCTCTGTAAGTTTTTAAAAAATGTCTTTGTCCCTGTTGCCCATGGCCATTAAAGACCAAAGGTCGGGGGTAGGGGGATATTGGAAAAGGTGAAGTTATAGTTACTCACTGATTTTTTGATTGGTAGAGAGAAAGCAACACCTACATACAGGGCCAGTGGGTGAGTGGAGGAAACATCTTTGGCTCTAGGAGGAATGGGGGAAGGAGAAATATTAATAATCTTTGTCTTTGGAACTGCCCCTGAAGACTTCCCCACACAGGAAAATGACCTAGCGTGACTCTCCTATACTTCGGCAAGCCCCTTAAATTTAACTGACTTCTAGATCTGATACTCCCTGCTGGATAACTCTGATCATTATTGGATTGTTACTTATTTTATTTTAAAATTATTTTTAAAGAAAATTTTAATCTAAATACAATTAATTAACATATAATACTAGTTTCAGACATACAGGTTAGTGATTCATCAGTCTTTTGTAACACCCAGTGCTCACTGTATCACATGCCTTCCTTAATGTCCATCACCCAGTTACCCCATCCACCCATCCCTCTCCCCTCCAAGAACCCTCAGTTTGTTTACTGTGATTAAGAGTCTCTTCTGAGGGGTACCTGGCTGGCTCAGTGGGTTAAAGCCTCTGCCTTCAACTCAGGTTATGATCTCAGGGTCCTGGGATCGAGCCCCACATCAGGCTCTCTGCTCCCTGGGGAGTCTGCATCCTCCTCTCTCGCTCTTCCTGCCTCTCTGCCTACTTGTGATCTCTGTTTGTCAAATAAGTAAATAAAAATCTTTTTTTTTTAAAGTCTCTTCTGGTTTGTCTCCCTCTTTGACTTCATCTTGTTTTATTTTTTTCCTTTACTCCCCTATGATTCTGGTTTGTTTCTTGAACTCCACATATGAGTGAGATCATATGATAATTGTCTTTCTCTGACTGACTTATTTCGCTTGGCATAATACCCTCTACTTTCACCCCTGTCATTGCAAATAATTGCCATTTATTTTAACTCGACAGAGAAGGCCACTAGAAACAGCAGGTGATGGCCCCAGCTCCTGTTCCTCCATGCAGAACATCTGTCAACACCTGTGGACATCTTTTCCTCCCCCCATTCCTATGAATGTTGCTCAGTTGTTACATGGCATGGACAAATGCTGTTGGCTGGTGGCATGGACACACTGGACAAGCTTGGCCTTCGGTAAAACAAAGACTGGCTTCAATTACTCAAACTGAAACAGGAATGCTTGGATGAACAAGCCTGCCAGGAAGTCCCACTGGAGGTACTCAACCTGTGCCCCTTCCCTCCTTGGACCAAGAACCTGAACTTGAGAGATGAATGGCTTATCCAAGGTTATGGCAAGGTTACACAGAGCTGAAACTAGACACAGGTGTACATGCCTATTGATCAAGGCTGGCTGAGAAATCGAACTGCCTCAAATCTTGATTCTTTTTGCCACTTCTTATTCTCTGACCCTGTTTTTCATAGTTTAGGATGTAGGAATAATAAAAATATCAGCTAATGGGGTATCCTGACTTTTTGATGTTTTAGTTCTTGTCAGACATTTACCATAATGCTTAGCACATGGATATGTGTGTGCACACACGTGCACATGCATGACACTCAAAAAATTGTTCCCTGATATTAACTTTATCAGTGCACTTTGCATCCACCACCAATTGGCTGTTTTGTCACAAACTGATTAAAGCAGAACTGTCAAGTGAGGAACTTCAAAGCCAAAGCATTAAGTGCTTTGAAAAACCAGCACCTGGGAGGATTTGTCTCAGCATCTGTGATTAGAAGGCAGCAAAAAGAGACTTTGGGGACACAGTTCACCCCTTCATGAAGCAGCCATTCAGAACTTTCTCCGAAGGGCTAATGCCTAATCTTCCAAAGACCAGCAAGAACAAGCTTATGGTCTGTTAAAATCAGATTTTTAAAAGATTTTTATTTATTTATTTGAGAGAGAGAGAGAGAGAGTGAGAGAGAGCATGAGAGGGGAGAAGGTCAGAGGGAGAAGCGGACTCCCCATGAAGCTGGGAGCCTGATGCAGTCCTTGATCCTGGGACTCCAGAATCAAAATCAGTTTGATTGACTCAATACAGTCAGGGAGGACAGTCCTCAGGAATCACAGAATGCTGGTTGCCATGAGGGAGGAGTCTTTTACAAAGTCTGGGCTCTCACAGAAGGAGTCTGAAGCACGTGTATGGAAAGCAGAGGTCAGTTCTGGATTAGAAGCTCTTTCTGAGGGGAAATGAGTAGAAGCAGAGATTAACCAGGACTTGGGCTCTGCTTTATTCAGTTCAAGTTGCTGCAACAAATGATGACAGACTGGGTGGCTGAAACAGCAAAACATGTACT
This sequence comes from Mustela nivalis, assembly GCF_964662115.1. Taxonomy (NCBI): domain Eukaryota; kingdom Metazoa; phylum Chordata; class Mammalia; order Carnivora; family Mustelidae; genus Mustela; species Mustela nivalis. The sequence continues at coordinate 239,992 of NW_028136262.1, read as the reverse complement.
ATTCCTTGCAGTTCTAGAGACTGAGAAGTCCAAAAGCAAGATCCTGGGAGATCTGATATCTAGCAAGAGACTGCTTCATTATCTACAAATGCCCATATTTCTGTTGTAGACTTGCATGGATGACAGCTGGCAGAACAATCTCTCAGGTCGTTTCTCAGAAGTGCTTTTATCTCATTCACAAGTGTTCCAATCTCATGACCTCACCACCTCTCAAAGCCCATACCTCCTGATGGCACTCCTTGAGGGTCAGGGCTTCAACATCTGAATTGGGACAAGACACAAACATTCAGTCCATTAGCAAGTGTTGTCATGAGGACAGCATAGCTTATCAACTGGGTATCCCCAGGAATCCATGGGACTAGCAAAGCAGAATCTGGGGGTGTCACTGGTAGGAAAGCAGGAGGTCCCCAAGAGACAGTCCTCATAGCATTTTACAGAGACAGCAGGACCCTTGAGAAACAATAGTTTCCGTGACCCATACACCAGCCTTTATCTATGCCTGTCCTCCCTGCTGGATTCACAGCAAGCCTACTTCTTTCTTTTCCAGTACAAATGGATTTCCACTCTCTGAATCCTGATGAATTTTTGCTCTTTTGCAGTTAGTAGGTTGTCCCTCAGGATTCTGCATGTCTGGATTTGCAATCGTGGAAACTGCCAAAGGTCTAGGGACCTGCATGGCAGAACCCGGCCTCTACCACTATTGCCCAAGGTAGGGACTCTGGTCCCTTGAGCGTCCTGTGCTGCTGTCAAAGGTCTGTGTGCATTGGCTTATTGTTTTTTTTTTTTAATGTAATTGCTTATACGTGTGTTTCATCATGCTCAAGTGGCCTTTCTGTGAAAAAGTGGCCAAGCTACACCTAGAAGTCACTGAAGAAAGTTCTAAGAACTCCTGGTTAGTATGAGGCTAGAGAGAGAGAGAAAGAGAGAAAAGAAATCTGCCTCTCTGCATTTTGCAAGTCCCTGGGCAAAATCTGTTGGCTGTGCACTCCTCACACGAAGATTCCAGGCAGGGAGACCCTCCTGAGCCTCATCTCCCTGAGTTCCTCTTCCAGGAGCAATCCCTAGTTTGAGACCAGGGTTAGCGAAAATAGAGCAGCAAAGCAGGGTCCAGAAGGAAGGACTGCCACAGACCATGGAGCACCAGGGGGACAGGCTGGTACCTCCTCACAGTTGGGGTACAAATGGGCTTAGCTCAGCAGGTATAGGGGTGCCCTTGGCCCCTCTGGTGGGCTTTGCAGTGCCCCAATCTCAGGAAGAAAAAAGGCTGGCTCAGGTGACATATTTTGACTGGGAAGGAGCTGACAGCAATGGAAATAAACAAGTAGGGAATGATGTTGGAAAGTTGGAGGGTTTGTCCTTTATATCTCAGCTTTCTCTCCTATCTTCCCTTGCTCTGTAGTGTGTTATCAAAGAAGTTTTTGGCATGATATTCCTGTTCACTGATTAACTCTTGAGCTGTGTCTTTTCTGCTGTTCAGCTCATCTGGTGAATTCTTTTACTGTAAAAAGTATCTTGCCCTTGCAAGGGCAATGGCAAGACCTGAGAAATCCCAGAGATTTCAGCTTGCCACCCAGAAGGAAACCAGGCTATTTGGAATGCTGGAAAGGATTCAGAGTAGGGGAAATCGTCTTGGACATCTGAGACCACCCCCACATTCAGCGGTCCACTGGACACAAACCCAGACCTTGATACTGATCCTGAACCATGCTCTCAACTCAGACCCCTGTGATCCTCGCCACAGTGCTTTCAGATCAGTGCAGCCATGCCCATAGGCACAAACTCTTAAGCCTAGATTCTGTCCTGAGAGGTCTGTCCCCGACGGCCTGGCTCTAAAGCCTCAGAGATTGGGGACAGTGAGGAAGACCATAGGACTCACCCTGCCACCCTGAAAGGAACCATGCCATTTGGAACTCCAGAAAGGATTCAGAGGAACTGAAATCTGCATTCCTACCTCTGGACACCCCCATATTCAGCAGGCCACTGGATGCAAACCTGGAGCTTGACACTCACCCTGAACAAATCCCTCGACTGCTTCCTCCCCCAGAAAGATGGACAGAGTGCTGGCAGATCGGGCCTGCCATGTGGTGGGCCCTAACCATAACCTTTGGTTTGGTTCGGTTCTCAGGATTGTGACCCCAAAGGCCTTGCAGTAGGTGCCCTACAATTTGGGGACACATGGGCAATCCCAGAGGACTCAGCCTGCTGCCCAGAAGGAAACTGTGCCATTTGGAACTCCGGAAAGGATTCAGAGGAGCAGAAATCTGCATGCCTAGCTGAGGACACACCTACACAGAGCTGACTCCTGGACACAAAGCCAGAGCCAGACACTCACCCTCACCTCCACTGTCAACTCAGCCACCCTGACAGCTCTCCATGGGGTCTTCAGGTCAGTCCTGCCATGTCCCTGGTTCCTAACACTAACCCTTGGATGGGTTCTGTAATGATCTCCTCATTTCAGGTTATGTGGTGGTTCTGCAGGACATTGTCCTGGTGTGGGATCAAACACACTGAAGCATCCCGTGTGAAGTGGCAAACGTGGTAAAGAAATGACGGCTGGGGAATCTGAGTGTGGAGACAGCACGTATTTGTGCTGCTATAACAAGCTGACTGCACTTTGAAATCACCACAGAGGAAATGAATCTTCCAAACAACCATGTTAGCACGATGACACGGAAGCAGAGAGAACATCAGACTTTGGGATGGAGTCCAAGCCCTCCCAGATCCAGGTCACCCAACATGGAGAGGACACATGTTAGCAAGAGACTCGTGGGAGAATTAAATCATGGGCCCCTGTATCTCAGGTGCAGTAGAAGCAGTGGATTTGGAATTTCAGTTTTTCCACAACGTTCCACCACAAGCTGGTTAGAACTGTGCAAAAGCAGGAAGGGAAGCCCCAGTAAAGTGGACTGGGGATGCCAGAAGGGGAGGCTGGAAGGGGGCGCCTGCTGCTCAGTGCCCATTACAGACTCCACATTGCAATTCCCCACAGGAGAGACTCACCAATTCCAGGCCCCACACGGGAAGCTGGAGGTTCATCTCCTGACTTTTTGTAGGAGCTTTGCACCTCAGCTGGTGAGAATTCTCCATCACCCTGCCTTTCTCCAAGGGACTTTCCTTCAAGCACCCTTCCCAACTTCTTCCTCCTCCATGAAATAATGTTCCTCTCCTTTGTTTCTCGCACTTGCCTGTGATGGGACCTTAGCTTGCTCAGCCCAGACTGCCATTCTCTGCTCTTCCCAATTAAATCCATGCTGCTGGTCAAATAACTGGCAGATTGAGTTTAAGGCCAATCGAACAAATAAATTCAAGATCTTGCAAGGAACAAAATCAATATGCACAAATTAGTGGCACTCCTAGGTGCTCGGAAGGAACCATCAAAAAGAGACTGCGGAGAACGATCTCATTTACACCTGCATCCAAGACAGCAAGATACCCGGGAGGCCCCTGAACCAAGAAGGTGACAGACCTGTCCTCTGACAGCCCTGCAACAATGACGACAGACAGGGAGGGGTACACACGGAGATGGGGAGGCACTGTGCTCAGGGTAGAACCCACACTGGGAAAATACCTACTCTCCCCAAAACCGTCTACAGAGTCCTCACTCTGGCTCCCGAATTTCTGGACTCGGCGCAAGCCTGGAGTGGGTGTGGACACGGGAAGGACCCCGCAGGGCTGAGGTGGGGAGAGCACAAGCACCGAAGAAGGCTGACGCTCCCTGACTGCAGACCATCTGAGGAGCCCCAGGAACCGAATCCGCGAGCACACAAACACAGACGAGGACCTAGGATCACCCGAGCCCAGAAAGGGGGGACCCCACAGCCCCGTGCACAGCACAGCAGGAGGCCACGTCTCCTCACACAAAACGACAGAAGCCCCAGTGTCTACACAGGGCGCCCTTCCTCTGTGGGGTCCTGAGACCACGAAACCCTTGACAGTCCACTCAGGCGGCTTCTCCTCAGCTCCTCCAGCATCTGGTCCTTAGGAGGTTGGACTGCTGCCAGTGTGGGCGCGTCCTCCACAACGGGTCCGGTCAGTGTGGATGCAGAGCCACACCCTCCTCAGCTTGTCCTGTCAGGGTGGGAGGCGCCCCACATTCTCCAGAAGTCTCCACAGTGGGTCCTGAAAAGGCAGGGCTCAGGCCACAGCTGTGGCTGTGCAGCCTGGGCTCAGGGAGGGTGCTGGGGTCTGGTGCCCTCTGCAGGCGGTGGAAGGCAGTGCAGGACTGTGGGAGCTCACCCTTCAGTGGAAGGTCCTGCTCCCTCCCCGGGTCCAGCTGATGCCATTTCATTCCGGAAATTCAAGCTGCATGGAGCCCAATACCCCCCAACTTCCCCCCAAATAGCTAAGGAACAATGAATTGGAAACAATGTGGAATTACAACAGTCCTTGACCCAAACAGTGGCACTGAACATGGCCCTGATGCAGACCCACACTCTGACCTCAACTTGGTCTCAAGCCTGGACCCTACCCTAATCCAAGACCCTAACCCTAGCCCCCAACCCAAACAATGTTCACAAGAATCAAGAGGTAGAAACTGCAAATATCCATCAATGGCAAGTGCATATGCAAAGTGTGGTGAAGGGTTTGAATTTGGGTTCAGGTTCAGGTTTTAGTCAGAGTTCTAGATCAGGCTTTGGGTTTAGTGTTAGGGTGAGGGTTTAGAGTGAAGGACAAGGGAACAGAGTTATAGTTTAGGGCTTTAAGTTTATGATTTAGGCTTTAAGACTCAGGGCTTATGGGATAAAGTTCAAGGTCAAATTTGGGGTTTGACTTCATGCTGAGATTTGGGTTCAGGTTTCATGACTTGGAGGTCTGGTTTAGGGTTTGGGTTCGTGGTTCAGGGCTTGGATCCAGGGCTCAGGTACAGGCTTTGGGTTCCATTCCAGGTTTGGGATTCAGGGTTCTAGTTTGGGCTTTAAGGTCAGCTTAGGTTTCAGCGTTGGTAGGGTTTAAGGTTAGGTTTAGGGATGACACATTTTCTTCAGTTGTCATCATGGACAAAAAAATTCTATCTGAAGTTTCTAAGTCAGAAATGTATTTCATCTGGGGGCGCCTGGGTGGCTCCGTGTGTTAAGCCTCTGCCTTGGGCTCAGGTCATGATCTCAGGGTCCTGGGATCGAGCCCTTCATCAGGCTCTCTGCTTGACGGGGAGCCTGCTTCCCCATCTTTCTCTCTGCCTGCCTCTCTGCCTACTTGTGATCTCTGTCTGTCAAATAAATAGAATTAGTAAAAGCTATTATATGATCTTTTACAAACCATTTCCTATCTTTGCATTCTCATGTGCTAAGACAGACAGGGGTTATTTAAAACCCTGAAGAGAGTGCTCTTGCTTTTAAATTGCCTGTAACCTTCGTGTAATAGATTTATGATTGATGATAGATTTAGTTAAAATATAAGTATTTAAAATATTTACTCTCAGTAAACGATTTCAACCTATGCTCATTTAAGTAACTTGGTGCATAATCCCTTTTCTATTAAACCATAGTGCAAGGACCAATGCAGCGTTTCCAGGAGAACCCCAAGCTATTTTTCTAGAATGGCTGTATGCTTATATATGGTGTCCTGTTTTCACTCCCTTTGTGGAGAACCTACCTTGGAGGTCATGTAATAACCAATGACCAAAAAAAACAAACAAAAAACCCAAACATCCAGGTCGAAGTGCCATCCCTGCCTGGAGTCAAGGAGACTGCTCAGACAGATCCAGGGCAGGCATCTCAGCCCAGGCCTGTGCTGGGGAAGCTGGTTCCTGGCTTTGGGCGCAATCTGGAAGCCAGCAAACTGACCCAAGAGTGCAGCCGGCGTTTAAGACTGATGATCTATTCGCAGCCAGGCTGCACGTGGACACCCGCTCAGGGAGCCCGGCTAGGAGGCTGCCCAGCGCTGGAGCTGGCAATGCAGTAGCATGCCAGGGCTTAGCCCCGCACCCCAGCCATGGCTCAGTTTTCAGAAGTTAGGGGGCGGGGCCAGAGCAGAGAAGGGTCTTTGCTAATTTCCAAAGCTGGAAGTGAGCTCTCAGAGGACTCAGGAGGGAAGGGGGGGGCGGGTCGGGGGCGGCCTTGAGCAGGGGTTTTGCTAATTGCCCAGGCGGGAAGGAGGGGCGCACAGCGCCAGGGTGCTGTGCTGCAGCCCATTCGGGACTGCAGGACACACCATACTCCCTGCCCCTGTGCTCCCACGCTGCAGCCTAGCCCCTGACGCCGCGGTGTCCCGTTCCCGTTCAGGCCTTCAGGCCGCCTGCTGCCCCTCCCCGCCCCATGGCTTCTCTGGAGGACCCTCTGCTCACAGGTAAAGTGACACCACGTCGCGCCCTCACCTGAAGCAGAAAACGCAGGACAGGAGCGGGGTGTGGGGTGGTCGGGGCCCAGCCTCCCGCCAACCCCAGGGCACCAGGACCACCCCGGACGCCGCGCCACACCCTGTCCGCAGGGGGTCGGGCCAGGACGGCGCCACAGGAGGTACCCCCTCCTCCCCCCTGCCAGCCGGCAGGCTAGCCCCCATAGTTCTGCACTCCCACGCGCCTGTCAGAGCCTCCTGCCATTCCCAGGGCACCCAGAACCCAGAGAGTGAGGCCTTGGGTGCTTTCTAGTGACAGATTCAAGGCAATTTTTCGACTTTGGGACTCAGAGTTAACATAGTTTTCATTTGTGATTATTATTTTTGTGTGGGGGCCGTAGCTTTTCTTTTGACCTATGGTTGTTTTCACTCCCGGTTCTGAAGAAGCCCCTAAATCCTAACCCTGTTGAGGACTCAGAAAGCTCTCAGAGCAGCAGTGCTGGGGGACAGTGTGGACACATGGGTTGGTTTCTCCTCTGGCCTGCTTCTGTGGCAGCCCCGCTCTGTCCTCCTCAGACTTCAGAGCAATATCTGAACAAGTGGAGAAGCGACCAGAGGGTCAGGAAGGTGGCCACCGAAGAGTGACTTCTCTGGAGGGTGGCTGAGCTAGCAAGTGAGCATGTTAATCCAGCTCTGCCTGCATTAGCAATGGAGCTGAACAGGAGCCAGGGAAGGGGAGGAGGAGCAGAGAGCAGGGACAAAGGAACCAAAGAGGAGATTCAGATGAAGGGAAGTATTGGGGAGGAAAGAGAAGAAACTCTAGAAGACAGTCATGTAGAATGGAAAAGGGATGAAGTGGGCATTGGGAAAGGGCACCACCAGGGAAGGAGAGAGGGGAAGGAAAGAGGGAGGAAGAGAGGAAAGGGGAAAGGGAGAAGGGAGGAGTCAGCATGCCAGGGCTCCCCCTGCATCTGAAGAAGAGGTGGCTGGTCCAGCTTGTCAAACAGGGTGCTCACTCTTTGGCCCCAGTTTCTGCTCCCAGTGCTACTGGGCTTTGCAAGGAAGGCAGGCTGTCCCTTGGGACCTACTGGAGCCCACAGGAGGGTGGGAGAGGTAAGATGCCACCAGGTCCTGTCCTGAGCTGCTCCCAGCCACCAGCCTTACCACATGGTGTAAGAGGGACCCCAGAACAATGGAGGGACACAGGCCAGCATGTCTGCTGGTGGCCCTGGGCACTTAGCTCATCGCAGTGAACCACACGGCCTCCTCAACCCACGCTTTCAAAGCCTCCTTCTTCGTTTCTGGCTTTCATGTCTGTAGGAACATGAGCCAGAACTAACTCATCTCCGACAGACAATTCTGACTCACCCCGTGTCAGATTTTTAAGAGTGGCTGTGATAGAGTAAGATAGCAATGCTCCAACAAACGGACTGTTTCCTCCCACTTGACCTCAACAGTTTTATACATTTTCTTAGCGAAAACATCTTGTCTCCTTCCATTAAGCTCATAACGTGGTCTAGTAGTATACATGCGCCTTCGGTAGATGCGAAGCGATACAGAGGTCCTTTTTTTTTTTTTAATTTTACAAGGCAAAGTCAGTGAACACATCCAACTTGACCAATACGTCTCTAAAATGTCAATCCAGGCAAAGCTTTTTCTGCCTACAGTTTGGAGCCTACGTAGTGACATTTTTAAAATGCTTTCAGTCCCTCAGTGAGGCTCTTAGGTGTTGGAGCTAAAGGGAAGAAGAGCTTGGAGGCTGGCTGGGGAAGGACATCCATGACACAACCACAGCTAGAAACGGAGGCCAGTGCTAGAAAAGAGAGAGCAGGCTGCATGGAGAGTGTGTACCATGGGGCTTGTGAGCTCACGAATAAGTGGGAGTAACTGGAGTGGGGAGATGGGGGAGAGAAGAGGGTCTTCCCATCAATGGGAATCACCTGTGCTTGGAGGCAGGTGCCATGAGAGGTCTCCACAGGAAGAAGGAGGCAGTGTGGTTGAAGGGCAGAGAGATGGGGCAGAACAGGCATCAGTCAGTTGGAGGGGTATGAATAGACTGATGGGAGGATTATGGGTGCCTTTGGAGGACTGAGAATTTGTTAGAAGATCAGTGCAGATTTCTATGGAGACAAATGCCAGGAACTGATAGGTCTTTGAAAGGTCACTCTGGCTGCCTTTTGGCAAAGGGGTTGGTAAAAGGCACTTGCAGGTGTGAACACACCAGGTGGGAGGTGAGTGCAGGAAATCGGGTGAGGGAGCATGGGAACTTGGTCCGGGGGTATATAAGGGAGAATAGCCTTTAAGGAGTTCCACAAATTGGCACCAGCTGTGGCTTCATTATAGAGCTGGAAGGGAGAGGTGGGTGTGTCCTGGAGGTTACAGAAATTACATGAGAAAGGGAAGTCTTTTTAGATCTCTTTTTCAACTACAGGAACTCTCACCTTATTGATAGAATTCCAGAGTGGGAACCAATGATATGAGGACATCTTTGAAATGTCTGAATATATTCTTCGACATCTTTGAAAGTGACGAGGAGACCTTGGCCTTAGGAGGCCTTGGCCCTCTTTGTAGTTAGAAAGATTTCACGTATAGATTTGAGTTCTCCATTTTAAAGTCAAGGAGTCAGTCCTTCCAAAGGACACCTCCTATCATTTTACCCTCTCATTATACCTCACGTGCTGGCATCTCCAAGACCCTCTGTTCCAGGTTGAGAGTATCCACTTTGGCCGGGCTGGTCTTGCCAAGAACACCACCACAGGAAATCTAGAGCCTATAATGCTATTAATAACATCATCTAGGACTGTGTTTGCTGCCCTCATAGCCTCTTCCCACCATGACTCACTGAAGCTTTTTACACATTGTATCCATTAAGCTACAGTTCCCAAAGCTCATCTTCTCTAGTGCCATTAATTTTTAGGGGACCAGGCAAACCTTAAACTTGTTCCCCTTAACTGGATCCCTGTTCCCCCACAATCTATTTGAAAGCCTTTCAACATGATTCTTGAATGAGATCTGAGACCACTGCTGGTACCTAACACTTCTTGGCACCTTGTCTGTTAGGTTCTTGGAAGAGGAGATGGCTATGGAGGTGAGTGGGAATGGGAGTGGGAGGATTTCTCCCTTCACTTTGCTTTTTGTGTTTTCAAATAATGGGTTTTGAGGGGGCCGGAAAGTTTAACCAGACCATTTATTTTCCATCTCCCATCGATAAAAAGTTTACCACTCCCCACTGGAAGAATTTATATCTTTCCTTTGAATCTACAGGAAAATCTCCCAAACCCAGACCACCACCATGTGGATTCAGCCATCTTCTGATTCACCTCCAGATTGTCTCCTCCTAACTACTCAAGCCACAGGTTAAGGGCGAAATGTTCAATGCCCAAGCAATTAAGTGGGGAACACGTTTATCTAAGCAATTGCATGCAGCTCTCTATCTGCATACAGGGGGTCTCTCCCAAGCCTTTCCAACCTCAGCAAAAGAAGACAAAGCCCCAGCAGTCTGGGGTATATATCATTCATTCATTCCTGTGTTCAACACTCATGGCGGATCCCCACCAAGACAGTGGGAGAGCAAGGACTAGAGAAATCCTGGAAGCTGAAGTCTGAGGAGGATTTCAAATTCAAGTCAGAGATGAAAGAAACATCTGGACTTGGTCCTAAGGTACATGCAGTATTCTGAACTGAGGCTAGAACCAGAGACCATTCTAATGAAAGGCCTCTACAGGTGGGTTCTCACAGGTGGGCCCCAACTCAGTTTCGTGTATATTCATTTATGAAATAGCTCTTTGGGTCAACATGCAGAAGAAAACCATTTCAGAAAACTGACAATGAGGAGAGGAAAGGGAAGCCAGAAGGCTTGTGAATGGGGAGAGAGGAGGAGCCAGGGCAGAAAACCAAGAATCCCTCCCTGCCCTCCTTGCTGCCAGGGAGGTCAGAGGGACTAGTTTCCACCTGGGATCCCAAGTCCAGAACAAAAGCAGCGGGGCCACGGCGGGGGAGGGAAGGGGGTCCTCAGCACGGGGGCATGGGGCTGCGGAAAGATGGAGGCTAGCGTGCCTGCTGGCGGGGGGCACCTCGCAAGGCGCTGTCCCCAGCCCGACCCCATGAGGACCCGGGTTTGGCGCAGCGTCCGGGGTGGTCCCGGTGCCCTGGGGTTCCGGGAGGCTGGGCCTCCACAACCTCCCTCTCCGCCCCCAGGTCGGGTCCGCGCTTTCTGCTCCAGGTGAGGGCGCGGCGCGGTGTCACTTTACCCCTGTGCAGAGGGTGGTCCGGAGAAGCCTTGGGGCAGGGAGGGGCAGCAGGCAGCAGGAGCGGGACAGCGGAGCCTCACATGGGAGCGTACGGGCGGCGAGTCCGGTGGTTCCTGCAGTCCCGACTGGGCCGCAGCACAGCACCGCGGCGCTGCCCGCCCCTCCTCCGCCAGCCCCTCCACCTCCTCCCAGACTCTCAGCCACATCCTCTGTGAGCTCACTTCCAGCTTCGGCAATTAGCAAAGCGCCTTCTCCCCGCCGCCCTCCACCCGCCCCCGCCCCCCTCCCTCCTGAGTCCTCCGCGAGCTCCCTTTTCGCTTTGGCAATTAGCAAAGCCCCTTCTCCGCACCGCACCGCCCCCCTCCCTCCTGAGGCCCCGCCCTGGCTGGGGCGCGGGGGGAAGCCCGGGGGGCTGCAAGCTTTGCCAGCGCTGGCGCTGGGCAGCCTCCTAGCCTGGCTCCTTGAGCGGGTGTCCACCCGCGGCCTGGCTGCAAAAAAATCATCAGTCCTGTTAACCCTGGCTGCACTCTCCCGTCAGTTTGCTGGCTTCCTGATTGCGCCCAAAGCCATGAACCAGCTTCCCCAGCACAGGCCTGGGCTGAGATGCCTGCCCAGGATCTGTTTGAGCAGTCTACTCATCTCCAGGCAGGGATGGCACTTCCACATGGATGTTTGGGTTTTTTTATTGTTTTTTGGTCATTATTTATTATTACATGACCTCCAGGGTAGGTGCTCCACAAAGGGAGTGAAAACAGGATACATGATATACCCCTCACCTCCCATGCTGTCTTTCTCTTAAATAATAAGCACTGCTGAACTATCTTAGATTCTGTACCTTCTCTCCAGCCATGAACCTATCACTGTCTTTAACTCTTGAAAACTTCATTAGACAAATTAATGTGGTGAAGGAAGAAATATGAGAAAGCCTATTAATCTGATGAGCATGGAACTGAACAAACCCTATAGATACTTTCCCTTTGATTTCTAGCCTATCAATACCTACAGTGAGTCACATACACTCAAGATTATTGTTTTTATTGTATACTTCATATATTCATTGATTTTGGACTCGTTATCATTTCGTTGAAGTGTTAAACTATGGTAATAAACAAACTTTTAATTAACTTTTCCTCCTATGATACAAATATAACTTGCACTTGAGCTTTAGCTAATTTTATGTTCTAAAATTGCCAAAACAAAATGATCAAGGTTTCTAGATTATTTACTGTATTTTCTACTATATAATATTGTTCTATCTCTTCTGTATAAAGAAAATGAATGCTTGGGGCTCTTGGGTGGCTCAGTGCATTAAAGCCTCTGCCTTCTGCTCAGGTCATGATCCCAGAGTCCTGGGATAGAGCCCCACATCAGGCTCTCTGCTCAGCAGGTACCCTGCTCCCCTTCCTTTCTCTCTGCCTGCCTCTCTGTCTACTCGTGATCTCTGTCTGTCAAATAAATAAATAAAATCTTTAAAAAAAGAAAATGAATGCTTGATAACTAAATGAATGCTTTACTGAACAAATTAAATATGGCAATAGCATTTTATTTTATCATGCTTCACATATTAAACTATAATATTATATCACTAGTCTACAAATAATCTACTCGCATAGTCATTTGGAAGCTTTTAGCAAAAGAATTCTTCCTCCTGATTGTAGTATAAAAGCCACAGAAATATACAGAAGACTCCTAGGATAGAAAGTTAAATCCAGTTATCCGTGATGCCTTGAGGAGTACCTGACCTATGTATGTCCTGGGATGCACTAGTAACTGTTACATGTGATAGGATTATATTTAATATATACAGATTCATTTATTTCACAAAGGACATATAAATTTGAGAATAAAATATTTGATGAATCTATAAAGTCTATATCTATTTGTAACTAATGTGGTAGAACTAAGATGTTAATTTGAAAAAAAAATCATTATACACATACACATATTCAATTGTTTTTATATATATAAACAGCATTATTTATTTATTTAAATAAATGCATTGTCAGTAAAATCCATTTACTTATCAATCATAAGGGTAATTTTAAGTACTAAGAATAAGAAATATGTGAAAAGATAAGTGTTCAAGAGTGCAGTTTGTGGTAATTAATACAATATGATAGGCTCATGAAAAAGATATATTACTTGAACTTAAAAGCTTCTATAATTAAGCGATGACCACTTGAAATTTGTAATTAGTCTTGCTGCAGTTTTTCCTTGCACTTATTGCCCTTCCCCAGAAGTTCATTAAGAATTTCTGTGAATGTCCTTATGTTTAATCTCATTCATAGATTCCACTGCTGCTCACAAAACAAAGCCAAAAAGAGAGGTAACTCTATGTGGCACTGCATCCACAAGCAATACATCCATAAATAATTAAAAAGCTCTCTACTTCATTTGTTACCCATTCAGCTGATAATTTAAATGAGTAACTGAGGCCATTTTATCAGCACTTTTAATAGAATGCGACTCAGAAACTTCACAGTGTTATTTAAGAAGAAATGCTCACGTGTTAAGGTTTTTATTTTTTTAAATCAACAAAATAATTTTCAAATATTAAAAGCAAATGTCTCCTTTTCCTCCAAGTTTCCTTGCTATGTCAAAGTTACAAATAAATACATTAAAATCGTATTTTGAGTAGTAGATAAAAACAAAAGTTTTGAAACTGTGGGTTGAGTGTCTGGGTTAACTTGTATAAATATCTGAACTCAATGTATTTAGACTTTATTAGATTTTTTTTTAGACTATTTAAAAATACATGCTGAGATAATGACAACATTATTTTATTCATTTTAATAAATAAATTATTTAATTTAATTATGTTTAGATATTTATTTATTAAATTAATGATTTAATATTTAATAATCTAAATTTGAAATATTTTAAATTCTAAAAATATTTATTTAATTAAATTGATATATTTAATATAAATATTTAATAAATTATTTAACCATTATTATAATTATGCAATACATTATGTATTGTGTAATAATTGCATTTTAATAAATAAATAAATGTATTATTTACATTATTTTATTATATTTTATTTAGTTGACAAAGAGAGGGAGAACGCAAACAAAGGGAGCTGCAGGCAAAAGGAGAGGGAGAAGTAGGCTCCCAGCTGAGCAGAAAGTTCAACCTGGGGTTCCATCCCACGACCCTGAGATCACCACCTGAGTCGAAGGCAGATGCTTAAGTGACTGAGCCATCCAGATGCCCAAGGCTTTGTATTCTTCGCTTCTAAATATTGATGCTCCTTCATCTCTGGAGTTAGTAAATTGATGTTGAGAATTCATATCAAAGAATTGATAGTAGCTGTTAAACAGAAACATGTAATTTAGGGGAAAAAAAAGAACAGAAGGAAGAGAAAGGCCAAAAGTCAAAAGCACATTAATATAAAATTTAATTAGATAAAAAAGCTGATATTCCTGAAGGGGGCTAATAAAAGAGCTGCAAAGAGCTGATAGGATTAGGAAAATTGTCCACTCCTGGTCATTTCATAATTTTAAGCTATTCCTTATTAATAAATATACTTAGTTCCAGAAACACAAGCACATAGGAACATTTCCACCAAGTTTCCTCTAACAGCATTTACAAATTAGACGTTCAAACAATGCAGTTCATTACATGTTGCATCTGTATCTTAAAGTTTAAACACTTTCTGTGACACATTTTCTAACAATTAAAATTAATATATATATATATATATACCTTATCCCTAAATGGAAAAAAAAAATATATATATATATATATAGAAACCTTATTCCTAAATGAAACCTTTCTTTGTTTATTAGCTTAAATAGGTAAATTAGCAACAACAACAACAACAAACAGCTAATATTATAAAGGTAGGAACAATTTACCTTTTCATTTATTGCTATTTTCTAAAAATTCCTATTTTATTTTTTTCTCAAGTCTGTCATAATAATTTTCTAAATCTCCTGCCTTATTCAATTTTTTTCTTTTAGTGGAAATCTCTATCTCATATTTATTTTCTCTTCCTCCACTCTTTGCTCTAATAATTCAATGTATTATTAGATTTTCTGTTTTTCTCTTTATCCAGATATATCTTTTCTTTCTTTCTTTCTTTTTTAAATAATTTGATTTGCTGGCATTTTACATCAGTACATGCTTTCTTATGGATGTTAGAAATGTCTGTGGAACTACTAGAAGAATAAACTTTTTTTACCTTTAAGAAGTTTACAGTCTAGAGTGCCTGGGTGGCTCAGTTGGTTAAGTGTCTTCCTTCAGCTTAGGTCATGATGCCAGGGTACTAGGATCCAGTCCTGCATCAGCTGCCTGCTCAGCAAGGAGTCTGGTTCTTCCTCTCCCTCTGCCCCTCCCTCTCTCTCTCTAATAAATAAATAAAATCTTTAAAAAAAAGACTTACTGAATCTGAGACTGAATTACTAAATTCAGTCTTAATAGAAGACAGCTAAACAAAGCAATGATCACAACTGGAAAATTTAGCGAGATCATGGTTTAACATTTTTGGTTGACACAGGACCTCTTTCAGTAACAACTTTCCCTAAATATCAATTTCTTTTTAAGGCAAAAAATTTTGACAAGAAATCCAGATCCTTCTGATCATTTTCATATCAATTTAAGGTGACATCCTCAGAGTATATAATCAAATATGTAATTATTCTATCTGTTGCCTTGTATATTGCCTGAATCTTTTTCAGACTCAAAGTTCCATTGAGGTAGAGTTGTTTTTTTTTTTAAAGCAGAGATTTTTAAAGTGTTTGATATATACAAGATGCTTAATAAGTGTTTACAAAGCCTATGTATTACAGAAGCCTTTAACAGGCTTTAAAATAATGTAGGTGATATTAGTGGTCATATCAAACAATTTTTAGGTTTCAGTCATGTAAGTATCTACATTTCTCAGAGACAGAGAAACATACAAATGGTCTGGATCCAGTAGGATAATGCTAGCATGTGTTGTAAATTCTCTTATATGACCTTATTCTTGCAAGAATTGGTTATGTGGCAGAAAAAAAGGTATCACTATCTTATACTTTATTATTAAAGAGATTTATGGAAGTCTTAATTTCTTACACTACACCTTTGTTTCAGTGGAACCAATTTCTGTGGTAATGGTGAGAGGAAAGTAGGCAATTTAGGAAGCAGCAAAAATCTCCTACAAGGCACTATAAAATAAGGCTTGTTCTAGGTCATGGGTCTGTCCAAAGGGGAATGTTAAGGGGTAGAATGGATGATGGATGCATTGTGGACTTATAACTTTAAGATTAATACTGTTATGCCCCAATAATGGGTCTATGATTAAAGGAGCGAGACTGATGTAAAGCAAAGGTCAAGCAAAGCTTTATTTCATGCCAAGCATCAAGAATCTAACCAAACGTTCGGGGCCACACCTCTTATGAGAGAAGGAAACCCTTTGCTGTTTCACAGTCTAGCTTTTAAGGGCAAAGACCATGCAGTCAGGCCTGGCCACGCACAGGTGACCAATGAGATTTTAACGCACACAGGAAACTCCACAGTGAGGCTAGATGACCAATTGAGGTTCAATTTACCCTAGTATAGACATTTGACCCAGCCTATTACACCTTGATTAGGATTAGTGCCAAAAAGGTTCCCAAAGGGCGGAGGAGTGGGGCATACTCCATAGTATCTAGGGAGACAATATGCAAACACCGCCCCCCCTCCCGCTGATTGATGTCTCCACCTGGCCTGACCCACTTTTGTATATGGGCTTTGTTACCTGGAGCTGATTACCAGGACTTGTTTTTAAGTGAATCCCCTGGGGGAAGGGGAGCAAGGACAGTTTAAGGGTTAACCTCAATGAAAGCCTCTTGCTAAAATATAAAAATATAAAATAGGTCCTTACATTACAACAACTCAGTAGGGAAAGTCCCAGTGTGGTGATAAAAGAAGTGAGGTAACTTGCATTGCACATTTTTTTTTAAAACGTGTAAGTTGTATTTTTCCGTGCCATTACATCATACTTTATCTTCATCTCTGTCTACTAGTTTAAAACTAGTTAAACAAATTCAACAATTTTTAAAAAAATATTTTATTTATTTATTTAAGAGCAAAAGCCAGAGAGAGAGAGAGAGAGAGCATGAGCAATATGGGGCTCGATCCCAGGACTCTTGAGATCCTGATCTGAGCCAAAGGCAGACACTTAACTGACTAAGCAAATGAGACTCCCACAAACTCAACAATTTTATAAAATTTTTATTTGTTGGGGTGCCTGGCTGGAACAGTCAGTAAAATATGTAAATCTTGATCGTGGGGTTGTACGTTTGAAATCCACCTTGGGTGTAGAAGTTTTATTTAAAAATAAAATCTTTAAAAAAATTTTTTTTCATTTTTTTATTTAAGCCATTGTATGGCAGTGTTGATCACTATATTGTACACCTGAAAGTAATATTAACCTTATTTTAACTAACTACAATTTAAATAAAAACTTTAAAAATAAAATAAAAATAATAATCATAAAAATAAAAAAGAGGAAAAATTATTTGGCAGGCAATTTTCTTAATTGCATTATTATTTATTATTATCATAGTCTGTGTGTGTCGGTGGGAGGTGGCTGGTATTACAGTGAGTTCCATATCTGTGTTACACTGAGGTCCATGTCTGTAGTCAGTCTTTTTTTTCTTTTAGTTTATTTTCAGGGATCCAAAATTCATTGTTTATGCACCACACCCAGTGCTTCATGTAATAAATTCCCTCCTTAATACCCACCACTGGGCTCACCCAACCACCTGCCACCCTCCTCTTCAAAACCCTCAGTTTGTTTCTCAGAGTCCACAGTCTCTCATGGTTTGTCTCTCCCTCCGATTTCCCCCAGCACACTTCTCTCCATCTCCCAGTGTCCTCCACGTTATTCCTTATGTATTGAGTCTTATAAAAACTTTTATTTCTTTCCCTATTCTGCTTTGCATATGCTTACCTTAGATGTTAAAATGTTATAAACCTCTCCTGCCTGGTCCATTTTCTCTCTCTTCTCTCATGATTTCTCATGCTCTCCCTGCCAACCCCACATGCCTTACAATATCTGGATATGACTAATTTCTTCCTGAGCTACTTTATTCTACTCTGCCATATGGTCGCCCTTCCCTCTTCTGTACCATATCTTCTATCCCCTGCATTTGTGCTTTAACAATACCTAATTCTTTTCACTGCATCTGTATCTTTGAGGTCAATACTCAGTAGTGCAATCGCTGGGTCATAGGCTAGCTCTATTTTACTGGAAAGAAGGGCCATATGCACCCCAGTGTTCATAGCAGCAATGTCCACTATAGCCATTCTGTTGAAAGAGCCAAGATCCCCTACAACAGACAAACGGATAAAGAAGATGTGATCCAAGGATACAATGGAATATCACTCAGCCATCAGAAAGGATGAATACCCAACTTTTGCATCAACATGGATGGGACTGTAGGAGATTATGTTAAGTGAAATAAGTCAAGCAGTGAAAGTCAATCATCATATGGTTTCACTTATTTGTGGAACCTAAGGAATAGCATGGAGGACATTAGGAGAAGGAAAGGAAAAATGAAGTGGGGGTATTGGAGGGGGAAATGAAACATGAAAAACTATGGACTCCAAGAAACAAACTGAGGGTTTTAAAGATGAGAAGGATGTGGGGATGGGTGAGCCTGGTGATGAGTATTAAGGAGGGCACATATTGCATGGGGCACTGGGTGTTTTACACAAACAATGAATCATGGAACACTACTTCAAAAACTAATGATGTATTGTATGGTAACTAGCATAACAGAATTAAAAAAAAAAAAAGGAGGGGGACAATACCTAACACTCAATCTTTGCTAGTTTCTTGTTTACCTCCTTTTAAGAGTAAGCTCATTAGTGTTTTTGTTTGTTTGTTTTTTTTGTCTCAACTAAAAGAAGAAAAATAATACACATTATTTTGAAAACTTTTTGAACAGTGTACAAACGTTAGTCAAGTCCACAATGTCTCATCTCTTCTTCCTCCTAACATGGCTAAGTTGAAAAACCCTTTATCTGGGAAAAGATCATTGTCCAGCCACCTTGTGTAAGATTTTGGCTTTAGGTTAGATTATCCTTTCTTTCCTTTTCTGAAAATAAGTTGAAAATATTAATAGCCTCAGTTTCTTCTTCCAAAATATGACTGCTTCTTTACCAAGTGCAAAAGCAACCCATTTTGACCATAGTAAACAGCTTGGACCTACTTTTTTTGGCTCACTGTTTTAGTGAGACAAGTGGAGTGAAGATGACACACCATTTCCAAATGTATTAATAATTGGTAGACCATACTTCTAAATTGAAGATTTGTTGCCATTAAACTACGACCAGACTCGCTATAATTACAGAGGTAAATTCTTTATATTTACTATATTTGAAATTACCATATAATACCAAAATAAAATTATGATTATGTGAAGAGTCTGTAATATTAAGAAGATGACTTTGAAATGATTGATTATCTAAATGAAATTTCCCATTTTATAATCTTGTATAAGTTTCCATTGTCATTTCTATTTAAAATCTATTAGAAGGCACTCTTATTTTCCCTTAAGTGGGAAGTCAAATGTGGAACAAATTCATCCCAAAGGAACTGATTCTATGTTCCACTGAAGACCAGGTGGCTTCCATGTGGCATTTTGCCTCTTGCATATTGTTCATCTCCTACAACAAATGAGGGTATGCTCTTTAGTAAACTAATTCAACTCAATTAGAGACATTGTCTTCAAGGGATAACATCATAGAGACTAGAATCAGAATCATACTTTTGGGAAAATTGGGCCCAGGATTTTTGTTTTGTTTTGTTTTGTTTTAAGATTTTATTTATTTATTTGACAGACAGAGACCACAAGTAGGCAAAGAGGCAGGGGCGGGGGTGGGAAGCAGGCTCCCTGCTGAACAGAGAGCCTGATGCAGAGCTCGATCCCAGGACCCTGAGATCATGGCCTGAGCCGAAGGCAGAGGCTTAACCCACTGAGCTATCCAGGTGCCCCTGGGCCCAGGTTTTGATGGCTTCTTTCCTCAATCTTATAAAACCTATTTGAACTCTACTGGATGCCAGAACTGCTTAAAAATATTTGGTCCCTTGTAATTTTAACCTTCCAGTATTCAATGCACCTGATCCATGTAATATCCTATAGTATTTTTGTCAAATGAAGACTCTCAAAGTGTGTTTCTTGGGAGACACTTTTCAATTGGTTGCTTACATTTCTGCATTTATTATTTGTTCTAGGCCATCCCTGTGAAGATGGTTGTAATGAATAGACTTGGAAGACAGAAATAGTATCTTTTTTTTAACTTAACCTGTTGTGTTTGCAAATATTATCTGCCTCTGTTTTGATTCTTCTTGTGGGAACTGAGGCTCAGAACTGATATATAACTCCCAACCCTACACACACACACACACACACACACACACACACACACACACACAAATACTGTTAATATTCTGGCTACCTCTATTGCTGTGAATATTAAACTATATTATTTCTGAACCATGAGTCTGCGTCTTCTATCAACACCCAAGAAACTACGGCAGACTCATACACCAGCTTTCAAATAAGGGAAAATAATCTCAGATGCTTTATATTTTTTGATAGTGTTACCTACTTCTGAACATATGACTGAACACATATAAAGCTGGAGCCCTGACCATTTAGAGCTTCTTCTGTGGAAGAACTATGCATTCACCAGTAAACAAAAGTAGATTCATCTTTTTTTTTTTTTTCCTCCTGGACGCCATTTCCTCTCTCACACTGTTGCTCAAATTGGATGGAGTCTAAGGTCCTTTGAGGAAATTTTTGTTTAATGACTCAAAATAAAATAGGAAGAATCTAAAGTGCTAAAAATACTTCTAGATAAAAGGTATAAGATCATGCCAGAAAGGATAGTAATTTTATCTAACAACTGCCTGTTCACCACTTTTTTGTTCATTAACTAATCTCCAAATTCCTGACTAAATCCCTTTTGTAAGCCAGAATGTGAGCTAAAAACTGGGATTTTAAAAAATTTTCATTTGAAATCCAGTTAGTTAACATATATGGTTGTATTAGTTTCATGTGTACAATATAACATATAGCACTCAGTGCTCATCATGACAAGTGCTCTAATTAACCCCCATCACTTATTTAATCCATCACTCCTTTCAGATCCCGTCAAGTAACCATCAGTTTGTTCTCCGTAATGAAATGTCTGTTTCTTGCTTTGTTTCTCTTTCTATGTCTTATTATTTCCCCTTTGCTTGTTTGTTTTGTTTCTTTTATTCCATATATGAGTAAAGGTATTTGTCTTTCTCTGACTGACTTATTTCACTTTTAGCATTATACTGTCTAGTTCCAACCATGTTATTGCAAATGGCAAGATTTCAGTCTTTTTTATGGCAGAATAATATTCCATTGTATATAGATACCACTTATTCTTTATTTATTCATCTATTGATGGATACTTGGGCGCTTTCCATATCTTAGCTTTATAAATAATGCTGCTATAAACATAGGGGTGCTAGCATCCCTTTGAATAAGTTTTCTTATATTCATTGGGTAAATACACACCAACAGGATTGTTGGATCACAAAGGACTTCTATTTTTAAATTTTATGGAAATTCCATACTGTTTTCAAATATGGCTGTATCAGTTTGCATCACCACCAACAGTTCACAATTGTTACTTTTTCTTTTTTTTTTTTTTAAGATTTTATTCATTTGACAGAGAGAGATCACAAGTAGAGAGAGAGAGAGGAGGGAGCAGGCTCCATGCCTGGCAGAGAGCCCGATGTGGGACTTGATCCCAGGACCCTGAGATCATGACCTGAGCTGAAGGCAGAGGCTTAACCCACTGAGCCACCCAGGCAGCCCCCACAAGTGTTACTTTTTCACATCCTCTCCAACACCTTTTGTTTCTTGTAGTGTTGATTTTAGCCATTCTGACAGGTGTGAGGTGGTATCTCTTTCTAGTTTTGCTTTGCAATTTCCTGATGATACATGATGATGGACATCTTTTCATGTATCTACTGAACATTTGAATGTGTGCTTTGGGGAAACACTTGTTCATGTCTTCTATCCATGGTTTTATTGGATTATTTGTTTTTGGATGTTGACTAAAAACTGGATATTAAGTAACACACAAGACAGGTTTCCTTGAGCTTAAATTTTATTTGCATGAGTATCATTAACAGGAAAAAATATGCATATGGGTATGTACAAGTGTGTTTATGTATACATCTATCTATCTATCCTCTATCCCATGTCTTCTAATTGTGGTAAATCCTGTAAGGTGGGGAATGGGATAGTCTGAAGAAATATGCTTCTGGATATGCTGGGTAAGCAAATTTAATTGCACTCAGATGCATTGGATATAAGTGAATCACTCAAATGAGTTATTTAATATTATATAGAAACAAATTAAAAGTTTATGTAGTTGAAAATAATAGGTAGTTAAAATAATTTTTTTGTTTGTTGTTTTTGTGTCTTTTTTTGTTTATATATACTATGGTGTGAATGTTTATGTCTCCCAAAATTATATTATGGAATCTAACTCTGGAAGTGATAGTATTAAAACTTAGGGGCCTTTGGGAGGTGATTAGGTCATAAGTGGGATTACAGTCCTTTTAAAGGAGACCCCAGTGAGTTCTCTTGATTCATTCATCATGTACGTTTACAGTGAGAAGATAGCCATCTATGAGGAAGTGGGCTCTCCCTGGATCTGCCCATTCCTTAATCTTGAACTTCTCCGTTCTAGAACTGTGAGAAATAAATTCCTGTTCTTTATAAGCTATTAAGTCTATATCATGTCCGTTATAGCAGCCTGCATGCAGAAGGACACTATGACCTAAAATGAGAGCAATAAATATAACGTTTCAGTAAAGTCAGTTGGTACAATGTTTTTTTTTTTTTTTTTACTTAGAGAAGCCATGCTGCTTCATGTTAAACCTTTATATTGTATATGTTTCTTGAAGGGCCACTTCTTACTCCTTTGTGTGTTTTCCACAAAGTCCAGGATGATGCCTTACATAAAGGTAATATTTTATAAATACTGTTGGAAATATATACTTCTCTAAAATCTTATTTTGCCTACAGATTACTTGGATCCACTTTGCCTTGTGTAGAATATTTGAAATATATTAAGTACAGAATGTCTCTCTAAATAACATTTAGAATCATCATTAGTTTATGACTCCTGACTCATTTGTTTATGCAGTGATACTTACTTCAAGAACACTGAAGTTTGTAATATATTTTGAATTAATCACCAAGCTAGTTTATTTTAACTTATGAAAAAATAATTTCTCATGTTGGTTTAATTCTGCTCTTATGTTATGGTCATGACATTTTCATTAAAATAAAGTAGAAAATAGAAGTAAATAATTAATGAAAAATAAAAAATAA
The DNA here is from genome assembly GCF_964662115.1 of Mustela nivalis. NCBI lineage: Eukaryota > Metazoa > Chordata > Mammalia > Carnivora > Mustelidae > Mustela > Mustela nivalis. The sequence goes on along the minus strand of NW_028136262.1, from coordinate 217,110 downwards.
TAAATAAAAAATAAAAGCAAATCTCTTGTGAAATGTTAAACTTTTCTTACTTATTTTGTTTTGCTTTTCCTCTACCATGCTGGCAAAGCTGTATGTTGCAGATAAGTATAATTTTCTAGGTGCTAGGTTTGTTACTTTTACTAAAATTTTCAAAATATAAGGAGTTGAATAGTCATGGATTGTTTATTAAACTCCTTATCTACACATATAAAAATAAAACAATGATGGTGACCTGGGTATTTCTAAAATTGTATTCTGTTTTTCCATATTATGGTTTACAATGTAATTAATAAAGATTCTGCATATATTAACATCCATCCCCTTCTATCTCATCTGTATGTCCATACAGAGCATGTATGATTTCTATTCATTTCTATGTTGTGGTGAAGAGATTGTCTGAAGTAGCCTATATTTATGCAGGTAGATCTTAAGCTACGGTGCTCTTGTTTATTTGCTTGTTCGTGATCAGTATGTCTGAAAGATGATAACTATTGCATCAGGTGTGACGATTAAAAAATATTATTGGTGCCTGATACACTGTGATGAAATAGGTAAGTCGATTCATAATTTGTTAATTAAATTAGAAAAGAAATTCCTTTGGATTTGTTCTTTATTAAAGTTTTTTTTTTAACGAATTCCTTGGGATGTTTTTTGTGTAATATATATCACATGCCTCAACCTTTAAATTTGAATGTAGAAAAGAGTTATCAGAATGAGCCTAGAAAATATTGTTATGGGGGCGCCTGGGTGGCTCAGTGGGTTAAGCCGCTGCCTTCGGCTCAGGTCATAATCTCAGAGTCCTGGGATTGAGTCCCACATTGGGCTCTCTGCTCAGCAGGGTGCCTGCTTCCTCCTCTCTTTCTGCCTGCCTCTCTGCCTACTTGTGATCTCTCTCTGTCAAATAAATAAATAAAATCTTAAAAAAAAAGAAAACATTGTTTTGAAATATTTTTGTTCTGTTATATTATGTTAACTTAGGAAATAATGGTAGTTATTTTTATTAGCATTTCCTACTTTCCACATGCCCTTACAGATGAGATATCATGTTTTTCCTACTCTTTTTATCGTGGTTGTTATATTCTTCATGATCAATAACAATCAATAAAAATTCCTAACATTAATTTTCTTTGGGAAAGTGATATTTTAGCAAGAATCCATGACCAAAAATTTTAGCTGTTGTTCTTCCAGGAGATGAGACTATCAATGTTCCCGAAATTTCAAGAAATAGAACTTATTAATTGTGTTGGTTGATGTTTATTGTCTCTGAACTTAGAGGTGCATAATTCAATTTAAAATTTATTTTGGGGGCGCCTGGGTGGCTCAGTGGGTTAAAGCCTCTGCCTTTGGCTCAGGTCATGATCCCAGGGTCCTGGGATCGAGCCCCGCATCGGGCTCTCTGCCTAGCAGGGAGCCTGCTTCCTCTTCCCTCTCTTTCTGCCTGCCTCTCTGCCTACTTGTGATCTCTATCTGTCAAATAAAATAAATAAAATCTTAAAAAAAAACGGAGTGGACCTTATGGGGGTGCTTATCTGAAATTGAGGGACATTATAAAAAAATAAAAAATAAAATTTATTTTGAATTGAAAACAAGATCTTACTGAAGTTTAGGCATCCCACTTTATATCAGGCCTCCAGTACATTCTAATTTATTTATAGAAAATATCATAAACATGAATGACACTTTTCCTATTGCATTTATATGAAACTGCAATGACTCAAAGATGTCAGATTTGAAAAGCACTACCTTTCTATAATTTCTGTTTCCTAGGAGGAATGGATATACCATTTTAGCTCAATTATCCAACAGTATTCAAAACCACCATGAATTTTAAAACATAGTTATTACATCCTAAAAATCAAGTATGAAAATGTATAAACAACCAAATCTCTATCTGTAAATGAAATACTCCCACACAGACGGGTTTTAAAACTTTCTAACTTAAGGAATTTGATAGCACAGACTCAGGGTAGTAGTTTCAGTGCCTACAGTATACTTTCAGGGACAGAGTAATGTAAGCTCTGAGTCACTTTCTGCCTAGAGATGACCTAATAGTGGTTCTGGCATTGTTTGTTTGTTTTTGAAAATACGTTCCTGGGCGTCATTCAGAAAATGCAGAGTTTGGCATCTATATAAATTAAGGATGATCTTTTTGAACTTTTGTCTTTCATTACATCAAATTACCATAATTGGACAGAAATTCCACTAAATTAAGCATTGTTAGGAAATGTGTAAATTGGAGCTACTCAAATTAGTTGCTCTTTGAACTATGTGCTGTTGGTTCAGGATTAGATAAGGAGTTTGAAGGCAAACCTAAATCATTGCTTCCTTTTTTGAGAGATTCTCAGCATATTTTCTTAAAATTAGCTGAAATAAACAATGTGTTTAGTCGCAAAGTGATTTGCATTTTTGCACAAACTCCCTATCTCCTTGAGAATTATAACAGATATTTCATGAAATATCATTGATCTTTACTATGTTACACTGCTGTAAAGTACATTCAGAGTTGCCAGTTAAAGGTGTTAGTGTTGAGATGAAATTTCATGCATTTTTCTTCACTTCCATGCAAATGAACACAGTAATTTATTAAGACACAATGAAGAAAAAAAAAAATTGACAATGAGTTCCAGATTTCAAAAATCACTTGCCATTCAATCCAAATTGTGATTTTGATCGGTTACTGAACACTTTATAATGCACCCCCGGTAATTTTACAGAGATTACTTTTTTCTTACCAATTCTTGATTATTCTGTCTTGCAATGCAGAGAAAGCTAACTAATTTAAAGAGTGCTGTGAAGTGTGTAAACCTGGTGATTCACAGACATGTACCCCTGGGTATAAAAATATATGGTTATAAAAAATAAAAATTAAAAAAAAAGAAAAAAGAAAAAAGAAAAATAAAATAAAATAAAATAAACTTCCGTTAATTTTGATTGTTATAAACTTAAAATTGACTAATTTCCATATACAGAGTTTAAAATGTTCACAATTTACATTAAATATACATTTTGTGTATACCTTGGAAAAATTATACTGAAAATTGAAATTAAAATGATGTTGTATATAGCTGCAAGAAGCCGCCTGTCCCATTTCATCTTACTATATAAGTTGTGTAGGTAATTTATAAAATCCCTGCTGCATAACAAATCTATTTTTTGTTGGAATGGGTAGTAATGTTTCTTCTTATTTCGAAATAAGAGTTGGTCTATGAGTGCCTCTGCAACTGTATTTTTCCTAAGTGGCTTCATGGTCTTGAACTGAGAAAGCTCAGAGCATTAAACATCAAAGTAATATATTTTGACATAATTAGACATCAAGGAAATGCAATTAAAATGACACTGAGATATCACTACACACTTACCAGAATGGCTAAAATAAAATATAATGACAAGCCCAAAAGAAAAAAATATACCATTTGATGATACACAATGGCAAGTTGTACCATAACTTAACCATCTCAGACTAGTGTAGTGTTAAATTTGTTTTTCTAAGCCATGTTTTGGGTCACTTACCACTTTTCAAGGATATAAAGTGCTATCATTTTACTTAAAACTGTGAAATTTGGTCAGATTTAAATTTCAATTTATGTTAAAACATTCTGTAAACTGTGTTAGACTTTGACATTTGTTCCCTCAGTTCAGTGAATAACACTATATCATATTCTGAAAAATACGCTAATTTTTTATTATTTTGAAAAATATCCCTTTTTCCTCTTATGGTAATTATTAATATGAATTAATAGTAGAATTTGATATGGTCCAATATGACCATAAATACTTTATTGTATATTATCAAATTTAATAATGAATATAATGTACTTCTTTGGACAATTTTTAAAGACCAGTCTACTCTTGAAACAAAAAAAAATGGAGATGCACTTCTTTAGTTCACACAAATTTCATTTTATTATATATGACCTCAGATAAATTTCAACAAATCATAATTTATTAAAATCATGTCTACTTAAAAATCTCATAGAAGAGTTAAACCATCAAAAATAAAAATAAACACACACAACACACACACATCACCCATGTATTGGCAAATCACAATTGCTGTAACAATACATTAGGCATTCCACAGTTAAGGGCTATCAAAATTTCCATCAGTGACAAAAAGATTTGTATCCAAATGGACTGATTTTCCAGAATCCAAGAAAAAGTCTCCTAGGATTTATTTAAAGGTAAATATTTGAACAAATACTTCTTAAATTTAGGAAATTCAGAACATACGATTAAAGAATATTTGCAGTGCAGACTATATTCAATCCTTCCTTCAAAATGTGCCTTTGAGTACATAATTCTGTTTTCTCGATCTAAATTGAGCTGTCTTCCAAGGAAGTTTTCCAAAATGTGTGTCTCTGTGTGATAAATGTTCTAAGACCTAACATGCTTCATTGTATTTTTACTGTGCTCTCAAATTTAATCAATAATTTGGATTGATGTATAATACCTAGTTTCAAATATCTTTTCCATCTATAAAAACTCCCAGCTGTCTCTTTATATGCTATTACTATTGAGAATTGTGCTGTCAGTATTATTCTTGTACATTTTAGGTGATCTGTTCTTCTCTTGGGCATCATTTATGCTCTTCTCTGTTTTTGATATTCTTAAAACTCACCATAATGTATATGAGTGGTTTTGTGTGTGTGTAGTTTTTGTTTTGTTTTGTTTCTGATATCTCATGTTTGGCATCATTTTAAGTCTGGTATCTTTTATCTTTCTTTAATTCTCCAAAATTTATCTCAGTACTTATTTAAATATTTTCTTTATTTTTTTTCTCTTCTGCTGTATTTGGGCAGAAGTCATTAATTTGTTTGTTTGTTTTTCCCAACTCATTTATTCATTTTACAGCTATATTCATCTTAGTCTCCATTTATTGTATTCTTTATTTCAACAATTTTCACTTAATTTATATTCACAGTATAGTATCTTTCTTTTCCTTGTATATGTATATCATTATTTTATCATATACTTTTAAGCTATTTTAAAAAATATTTTATTTATTTATTTGACAGTGAGAGATCACAAGTAGGCAGAGAGGCGGGCAGAAAGAGAGGAAGGGAAGCAGGCTACCTGCTGAGCAGAAAGCTTGATGTGGGGCTTGATCCAGGACTCTGAGATCATGACCTGAACGGAAGGCAGCGGCTTAACCCACTGAGCCACCCAGGCGCCGCTTTTAAGCTATTTTTTAAAAGTACAGTCATTCTTTTTTTTTTAAGTTTTTCTTTATTTATTTATTTGACAGAGAGAGATCACAAGTAGACGGAGGGCAGGCAGAGAGAGAGAGAGAGAGAGAGGGAAGCAGACTCCCTGCTGAGCAGAGAGCCTGATGCAGGACTTGATCCCTGGACCCTGAGATTATAACCTGAGCTGAAGGCAGTGGCTTAATCCACTGCGCCACCTAGGCGCCCCTAAGCTATTTTTTAAATTCCTGTTCCCATAACACTTGGATTGGCATATAAAGTTAACCACATCATATTTTTTAGGTAAGTAATTGTACTTTTTATGTGCATAGTTATTTTGGTCCATAAGTTCAGCTCTTCTTAGGATCATCAAATCTCTGTAAAGTCTGGGTATGCTAGGATTTCCTAAGCAACAATAAAATACATTGAAACCTGGTAGCTTAATTATAATAATGTTTTCTTTCTCAATCATTCACAATAGTATTCCATTCTGAGTAGCTTCCTTCTATTTTGCAGCTATAGTGTTTGGAAAAACTTGAATTATGATATTACTGTGATAATGTGAATTAGTCAGGGTTTTTCAGAGAATCGGGAAGAGAAAAAAAGGAAGATATTCTCCAGGGCCAACTCTAGAAGTGACTATTAAAACATCTGTCCAAATTCAATTGAACAAAACTCAGAAATGCCATCTCCAGTGAAATACAAAAAAGATTATATATAGTTCTGGGCACACACATCTCATTTGACCCAATGATGTATATCAATGAAAGACTGAAGGCCAATCACCACTCCATGGGAGAATTTAAAAATAAATTTACTAATGAGGCCAAGAATTCAGAATCACCAATACTTCAGAACTAATAATAACTGCCTTCACTTGATGTTATTCTATAAGATAAATCCTACGGTCAAGTTTCAATTTTAAATTCTTAAATCCTTATGAAGAAGCATCATTTGGAGGGAGCAGTTTTCATAATTTATCATCCATCAGCCTTTTTTAAAAGATTTTATTTATTTATTGGACACAGAGAGAGAGAAAGAGAGCGAGAGAGAGAGATCACAAGTAAGCAGAGAGGCAGGCAAGCAGGGAGGGAAGCAGGCTTCCTTTTGAGCAGTGCCCGATGTGGGGCTGGATCCCAGGACCCAGAGACCATGACTTGAGATGAAGGCAGAGGCTTAACCCACCACCCACGTGATGAGAGAGCCACTCAGGTGCCCCTCATCCACCAGTCTTAATTGATTGGAGGAAAATGTGTGGAGGAATAATGCCTTAGGGAGCTAATCTCTCTAAAGAATTTTCAAGTCTTTACCCCTTCAAGGTTTTGTACAGTTCTGATAGCCTCTAAACATCCAGCGGATTTCTACAGTGACAGGCCTGTTAAAACCTGTCTTCAAACCAGGAATAGAGCTTGAAACATACCAGTCAAGGGCAACTTTGAGTATTTTAAGGCGTTTATCATCATTTCTTTGTTTTTGGTTAATATCTGAAATAGTTCCATATTACACTTGCATAATTTCTCCAGAGCTGACTTTGAAGGAGGCATTCAGTTCCAGCTAGTTCCATATTTTGGCAAGAACTATACTTCTATATTAAAAAAAAAAAACATATTTTAGGGCGCCTGGGTGGCTCAGTGGGTTAAAATCTCTGCCTTCGGCTCAGGTCATGATTCCAGGTTCCTGGGATTGAGTCCCACAGTGGGCTCTCTTCTCAGCTGGGAGCATGCTTCCATTCCTCTCTCTCTGGCTGCCTCTCTGCTTTCCTATGATCTCTGTCAAGTAAATAAATAAAATTTTTAAAAAAACATATTTTATACCAGTTATTCATGTTTATTAACTAAGATATCACAATACAAATAATACAAACAGTTGCTCTTTATTAATACCTTCAACCAAGATAAAAAAATATGTCATATTTTCTCCAAAAATTTTATATCATCTGATAGGTCAGATATATATAAAATTACATTTAAAGTTTTAAAAATATCAGCAAATATTTTCATTTAAATGCCAATTTGAAAAGAAATCTACTTTTCCAAACACGACTTTTTTTTTAAAGATTTTATTTATTTATTTGACAGAGAGAGATCACAAGTAGGCAGAGAGGCAGGCAGAGAGAGAGGAGGAAGCAGGCTCCCTGCTGAGCAGAGAGCCCGAAGCGGGACTCGATCCCAGGACCCTGAGATCATGACCTGAGCCGAAGGCAGCGGCTTAACCCACTGAGCCACCCAGGCGCCCCCAAACACGACTTTTTATCCTATTTATTTTGAATTTTGTCAACAACTAATAAAATGTTTAGCGAGACTATAAATGTTAGATCGAAAAAAATGATTAATAGATGTAGGTTCAAATTATTATGTTCCATTAAAAATGATTTAGTCTTTGATGAACATCTGTTTGGTAATATGTTGTATCCAGATATAGTAAATTAAAGACATATATAAAATTATAGGGAAATGACATCTTCCGTTCCATTATGAGTAGAGCTTTTAAAATGCTATTTGTCACAACCTGTCATCTTGTCATTATGTAGCATTATGTAGCAATTAAAAAATGTATACTCTTCACTTCGAAGTCTTTTGGAAATCTAAAATATGACTTTCTATGGTTTGTGTCTCCATATTGCTTTATTGCCAGTTAAAACAAATCCAAATGCTTTGATTCAAAGGTAATAAATTCCTCTTATTTGGAAAAAGGATGTTTATTTTTGTTCTCTCACCCTTAGCAGGTGGTTTCATTTTAGCACACTTCAGAGTTATAATTTCATGCTTATTAAAAACATTTATTTTGATCTACATAGATGAATGAAACTTTTATTTGATTAAATTATTTGCCAAAAAATCTGTGATTTTTATTTTTATTTTTATTTTTAAAGATTTTATTTATTTATTTGACAGAGAGAGATCACAAGTAGGCAGAGAGGCAGGCAGAGAGAGAGGAGGAAGCAGGCTCCCTGCTGAGCAGAGAGCCCGATGCGGGACTCGATCCCAGGACCCTGAGATCATGACCTGAGCCGAAGGTAGCGGCTTAACCCACTGAGCCACCCAGGTGCCCCAAATCTGTGATTTTTAAAAATGTATTTCCTTTGAAGGGTTATTTTAGAGCATTCAAAGAGGATCTAAGAGTGTGGTATTATGCAGTTTTTAAGTAGGTATGAAATGGTTAATTATAGGATTGTTTCTTTAAGGCTTATGTATATTGTCCATTATATGCTATAAAATATTTTGAAAGTAAATTTAAGGTATGTTTTACGTAGTTTATTTTTTTGGAAAAAAATATTGAAATGACTTATGAAATTCAGTATACTCTCAACATTAATTTATTTTGAAATTTACCAGTTGTGTACTGAACTATTTTATGGCAGATATTACTTCAGACTACACTGGTAAATGAAATACTTGGCTTTGTAGAACTTTTATTTTAATGGGTGAGACAATTCAAAGCTATAAACCTTAATAAAAATGGCATAGTGCATTCAAAAAGGAAGAGTACAATGGGGAAAAAGAAAAATTCGATCAGGGTGAGAAAAATCAAGGTTGCTAGGCAGGGGATGGGGAGTTAAAATTTTTAATAGAAAGATCAGGGTAGTTACAATGAAGCTGACAATTGAACAAATGTATGGAAAGGTGATGAATTTGCGCAGAACTATCAGCAATAAGGTCACTCCAGACAAAGGAATTGGCTATCTTGAAGGCCATAAGGTTGGATCATGCCTGGCATATCTGAGGAATAGCAAGGAGGCCATTGTGAGTGACTGAAGAGTAGCAGGAAAAGAGGTCACAGAGGTTAAATGAGTGGCTAGATCATGTAAAGCTTAGAAGTCATTGTAAAACTCTGGCTTTTATATTTGGAAACTTACTGTGTGATAGAATTTTTGCTAATAACTGAGAGTTCAAATGTCCATAAACTTTCAAGGATTCTTATTCTAGTAAGACAGAATAAAGAGAAAGAGTTCATATTTTCACATGGTGTAAGAAATGCTCGGAGATTCAAGTGTAGGAAGCTATGGGAGCACAGAAGAAGGCACTAAAATCACACCATATATTTGATGACTGTGACTATATATAAATTTGTATTTTAGATTTTTTGTAGTCATGGAATCACACAGTATATACTATTCATTGCCTGGATTTTCTTTTCTCAGCATCATTACTTTGAGATTCTCCAATTGTCTTTGCTCTATTGATGGACATTGATGAACATTTCCACTGTTTTCAATTCTTAAAAATAAAGCTGCTATCAAATTCATATACAAGTCCTTGTATGAACATAGGGTTTGTTTTTCTTGGTTAAATGCCTAGAATAAAATGGCTATTTGTGTAACTGCAACATATTTTTCATTTAAAAAAATTTTGAAACTATTTTCCAAAGTGGTTGTATCATGATATATGCCAACAACAGTTTAGATTTTTTGTTGCTTCTCAATCTAGCTCAGACCAAGTACAATTAGCCTTTATAATTTTAGCCATTCTAATAGATATGTAAGCATGTCTCATTATGATTTTAATTTTTATTTCTTTAATGTTTAAATGTTGAGAAATTGGCCATGTGCCTATAAGCCATCCATATACTTTTGGTGACATGTCTCTTCCATTATTTCCTTCACATGTAAAATTGGATACTCTGTTTGGTTATTAGTAAGGTTTTTTATTTTTATTCATTTTTAAATAATCAGAGTAGATGTCCATTATCAGATATTTAATTTGCAAATCCCTTCTCCATCTTTACGGTTTCTCAATGGAGCTTTGATAGCTGTGTCTTTCAAGAAATATGCTACTTCTTTCCTGGTACACGGAGGTATGACTACAACATTATCAATGTTGACCTTTGCAAAGAAAATCATGGCTTAAGATATATGTAGTCTGCAGTTGTTGGGAGTGTTCACCATCCTTGCCTCTAACTCATCTCTCACTGCCCACACATTCAGGTATAGGGGAATATTGATTGACAAAATATTAATTGCCAAATAACACTAGTTAGAGAATAAGAAAAATGCAGGCACCTGATTATATAATATTCCTTAAATAAAATATGTTTTTATAAGTGCTATTGGAAGTAAATTCCTCAATACTTTAATCACACAGAATGATGGAATCCTAGATTTTTTTTCCTTGTATTTACTAAGAAAATGATCATGCCTCAAGTATATTAAAATGGAATAGGGAAAATTAAAAATTGTTTTAAGTTGATTTGCGTGTGCTGTGCGTATGTGAGAGAGAAAGTGAGAGAGAAAGAGAAAGAGAGAAAAAGAGAAAGGGAAAGACAGAGAGGTGGCTGCAGTGAATTGATGAGTTGGAGGATAGATTTTAAAGTTTTGTCTTTTGCTTTCTACATTTCCTTTTCCTTAGGTTCAAGAGAACAATCAGTAATATCTCAGATGCCTGCTGGTAACATCAGCAGAAAGAGTTAGAGGTTCCTAGAAAATTAAAGAAGAGATATAGTTTTCCTGACATAAGAAAAGTCATTTTTTGTCCCCAGCTATTTTCAATGATCTATACCCCACCTGTGTACTTGCCCAAGCACACTTCTTCCAAAACTTCCTGGGAGGTTCTTAAAAAGAAATGCAAAAACCTCACTCCTTAAGGATTTTGAGGGAACAAGGCAATGGGAAAACTAACAGTCACCACCAGACCAGGAAATAGCCTAAGCTATTGAGACAATAAATCAGTGGTAAAACTCCTAGTGCTATTTCAAAAGCAATCAAGGCCTTGCATTCCTTTTCCCAGAAAATGAGCCCAAGACCCCATCTAGTTTCTATCTGCTCTTGAAGCCTGCAGAGTCCCTTTCCCTTGTCCAACAGTTACCCCTGCTTTATTCTAACGTTGACGTTTCTGCCCTCGGTGGAATACAAGCTTCATTCAGGTGAACATGCAATACATATTGCACAAATACATATGTGGATGTGCATGCATCCACAACCTTATGACCAACCATACATGGGATAATAAAACTCTCCCTTCTGAGTATTCATTTTAAATACTAAATAAAAATCTCTCTCCTGTTCAAACAGTCAAGGCTTTGGAACTTATTCCCTGTGAACTCCTTGTATGTTGTAAACAAAGATTCCTTTGTTTGACAACTCCACCTGTTTCTGTGATTCACCAAAGACTGACCTCAGTTAGTTCCGTTACTGTAATGTAATATCAAGCATATCTAGTTAGTTGATCATTTTGTTCAAGTCTTACATATCTTACCAATGTGATGACCATTTGTCTATGTAATCTTAAAATAAGGGTGTTGAAATTATTTTCCATTTGTCGTCCAAGGTAGAAGTTATGATTTTTGTTCTTAGTTTTTCCCTATATATCCCCAAATCTGTTGTTACGTATTAAAATTCAAGAATTATTATACTCCTGGGGCGCCTGGGTGGCTCAGTGGGTTAGGCCGCTGCCTTTAGCTCAGGTCATAATCTCAGGGTCCTGGGATCGAGTCCCGAATCGGGCTCTCTGCTCAGCAGGGAGCCTGCTTCCTCCTCCTCTCTCTCTCTCTGCCTGCCTCTCTGCCTACTTCTGATCTCTCTCTGTCAAATAAATAAATAAAATCTTTAAAAAAAAAGAATTTTTACACTCCCTGATGAATTCATCCTTTTACTCTTCTGTAATTTTGACTTGATCTTTATGTCTGATAATGAAATTTGCTTTAAAATCACTTTTCATTATCTTGATATAACCACCAAAGTTATAGTATGATTAGAGTTAATATAGCATATTTTTTCTTTTACTTTTTAAAGCACTTCTATATTGAATCCTGACAAAGAAACAAAACAACTTTTTAACTCTGGAAGCATCTTTCTAAATTATCTTTTTTTTTTTTTTTAATGAAGCAGTAGCAATTTTTGTTAAGGGACTTAAACTGAAAGTAGGTTTAGAAATTTATTTATTTATTTATTTATTTAGTAAAAGATTTTATTTTATTTATTGACAGCAAGAGAGAGAGAGAGAGAGAGAGAGAGAGAGAAGAAGCACACAAACAGGGGGAATCATGTGCAAAGGGAGAGGAAGAAGCAAGCTCCTTGGGGTGCCAGTAGTCCCATGCAGGGCTGGATCCCTGTACACTAGAATCATGACCTCAGCCAAAGGCAAACATCTGCTTAAACAACTAAGTCATCCAGGCACCCCTAGAAAATTAAAAAAAAAAAAAAAGACCTTTTAAAAACATTTTGTTTCTTTCTTGTTTTTTTTTTAAATATTTTATTTATTTGACAGAGAGACAGGAAGAGGAACTATAAGCAGGGCAGAGGGAAAAGGAGAAGCAGGTTTCCCACTGAGCAGAGAGCCTGATGTGGGGCTCCATCCCAGGACCCTGGGATCATGACCTGAAAAGAAGGGACACTTCTTGGAGGAAGCCACACAGACACCTCTTTTCTTTGTTTTTAATATATGGCAACTGATGCTTCCCAGCCACGAGGAGCATATTACCCATTGATTAAATCTTTTATAACAACCTATTTAAAAAGGTGTGTAAATATATACTTACTCAGATTTATACACTTTGTGTTTTCTTCATAGTTTGGGGCTGGACCCCATGGTCACAACACTGCTTCCAGTCTTTGCCTTCCCATCTTTTGATACCAGGTATTTGGTCAGCAAAGCAAATTAGTATCAAAATTAATAAGCCCTTGGCACCATATCTCTGGAGCAGGGCTTGCTCTTAGCCAAGGCCCAGAGCAGTTGACCTCCCCTCGCTAGTGCTATAGCCCCAAGGACTAGGTCCCTGCCACCAGAACTCAGTCTTACATGTTATGCTAAGCAGACAAAACCAAAACAGGAAAGCTCTGACAGCTTTCACTGGCATGCCTCATCTCCAACTCCCTCGACATCTAGGCAGTACCAGATGACAGGGAGGGGTCTTGGTCCAACATATGGGAGGGAAGGAAGTAGCCACGAGCAAGTACCTGCCTCTCTGTTCCTTTCTTTCATGAGCAGGTTGTAAGGAGGAGGAAGAGGAAGGGGAAGAGAGGTGAACTTCAAGGGGTGAAGGCCTCAGGTAGGCAGCTGGCTCCTGCCAGTAGGAAAGGGACAAAGGAGAAGGCAGTGAGTCTTGCAGGGAGGGTGGGGGGTAAGGGTTACAGCTTATGACGGAATCTGGACAGGAGTAATAGGGATACTAGTCATTTGAGTCCACCATTGGCAAGCTGGGCTGTGTGTCAGGGCAGATAGGCCTCCTTGGGCAACGGCACATGAGAGAAGGTGGAATTCTTCTCTGAGGAGCAGGTGTAGCTTTGGGTGTTGGGAAAGCATAGACAGTATTGTTCCAGGGCCAAGGACAGGTCCGGTTACTCCTGGTTGGAGGTCAAGGACACAGTATGATCCAGGTCTTCTACCAGCAGCTTGAAGGTACCACATGCCAGCCACCCCTCATTATTGTGTATAACTCTCTGGTGCACTTATTGGCTTATCCATCAAATGACTCCTTCAGCAGCTTAAAAACCACCTCCACAGGCACTCCAGGATATGGGAGGCTTCCAGAGTGAAAATTTTGCACAGGATCACCCCAAAAGACCAGAAGTCACTCTGGTGGATGTAGATCTGGTCAAACATGGCCTTAGAGACCATCCAGTTCACAGGCAGTCCACTATTGGTTCTCATTTTATAGTAACTGATGTGGTGATATCTCTGGCAAGGCTGAAGTCTGAGATCTTCATCATGTTGTCCTTTGTCACCAGCACTTCCCTGGTGGCCAGGTCTTGGTGTATGCACTTCTTGGAGGCAAGGTACTCCATGCCTCAGGCTACCTGGTAGGCACAGGATACCGGGTGCTTGGAGGAGAGTTGCTCTGCTGCATTGTGGCTGATATTGTAACAGTACTCCAGGTCAGGAGGCCTCTGGGCCTGCAGGTACTCCTGTATGTTGTCTTTGGAGGCATATTCCATGATAGTGTACGAAGGACCATCCTGTGTGCAGGACCCAGCAGGTTGATGGTGTCCTTGTGCTGTCCAATCATCTTCATCATCTCCATTTCTGAGATTAGGTTTGACAGGTCTTTCTCTGCTGCATCTGACTTCAACATCTTCACAGACACTTTAGTCAAATGGTTGGATTTGTCTTTGTCCAGCCCAATGGCCTCCTCCAACACCACCTGCCCAAAGTAGGCCTCTCTTAGGGGTCTGCCTAAACTGCCTACAACCAGCCTGCCTCAAGGCAGTTATGAACTCTAGATTATCCTCAAAAACATTAAACCACAAGCTAAAAATTCTCTTCACTAGGTCTCTGTCGCAGGTCTAATTTTCTTATCTTTCATCATTTATCTTTTTCCTAATTCTTATTTTCAGTATAGTTTATTTGGCTTCCAGGTGTTTCCCCGGGTTTCTGTATGCTGTTTCATAGGGAAGAATTATCCTGTCATAAAATTATTTCTTGAGCATTCATTACATCTCTCGGTTAAAATGGGTTCTTTTATGGTATTGATTCATTTGAGTTTTCTCAAAATGGGAAGAATTTTCAAAATGGTGTTTTCCTCAAGGTTCAGAGTATGTCTTAGCCTCATCTTTACTCTTTTTGAAATTCACTTTTCAAATTCTTGTCCCTCTTTTTATCTTTTTAAATTAAAATGTTTCCTTTTACTATTTTTTTATTTGAGTGTAGTTGATAGTCAGTGTTACATTGGTTTCAGGTTTTCAATATCTCCATACATTATTCTATGATCACTACAAATATAGCCACCATCTGTCACCATATAACACTATTATAATATCATTGACTATATTCTCTACACTGTCCCATATCTCTTTTTAAAATCTCTGATTTTTATGTTTTCTGTTATTCCAATTTTCGACCTCATTTTACTTGGTTACTTTAATAAAATATGCCTGATTACACACTCTATGCTGAAAACCATAGCATTTGATTTATAGTAGTCTTCTTCTTCTTCTTCTTCTTCTTCTTCTTCTTCTTCTTCTTCTTCTTCTTCTTTCTTCTTCTTAATTAACATATAATGTATTATTAGCCCCAGGGGTACAGGTCAGTGAATCGCCAGGTTTACACACTTCACAGCACTCACCACAGCACATACCCTCCCCAATGTTCATAACCCCACCACCCTCTCCCTAACCTCCCCACCCCCCCCCGGAAACTCTCAGTTTGTTTTGTGAGATTAAGAGTCTCTTATGGTTTTTCTCCCTCCCGATCCCATCTTGTTTCATTTACTCTTTTCCTGTTCCCCAAACCCCCCACATTGCACCTCCATTTCCTCATATCAGGGAGATCATATGATAGTGCCTTTCTCTGGTTGACTTATTTTGCTAAACATAATACCCTCCAGTTCCATCCATGTCAACGCAAATGGCAAGATTTCATTTCTTTTGATGGCTGAATAGTATTCCATTGTGTGTGCATATATATATATATATATATATATATATATATATATATATATATTTCATTTGTTGATGGACATCTATGTTCTTTCCATAGTTTGGCTATTGTGGATATTAATGCTATAAACATTTGGTGCACGTGCCCCTTTGGATCATATACAGTCTTCTTTACCTCTATCAGAACCCCAGGAAGCTTTATTTATTTATTTACTCACATAAACAGATGATCCAACACAACGTTTTTTGATGTTCCAATGTATTATAATGTCTTACCGCTTAACACTATGCTTACTGCTCTCTTTCACTGTCTGACTAAATCCTCATCATCACTATGCCATTTAATGAGAAAGAACATTTGAACTCAGAGTTCTCTCCATATCAGGGAATGAAGACTCCACCCTTCTGTTTGTGCAGGTAAAATAAATGTTGATGTCTGCCCTGCACATACCCCATCCTGTTCACCAGAATATTCACCATCAAAATATATACACAATGAAAACCATACCTCACCACTTCTATTACCACCCAGCATGCTAAAAACACCATCATATGTTCCTGAATTATTGACTTGATTGATAACCCCACTTCCACACATACTGCACTCCTTTCTCCATGCAAATTTATTTTGGTACAGCAATTTAACCTAAAAATCAAGTCATATGATTTTATTCTGCTGTTGAAAGACTTTTGGTATCTTCCCCTTTCATATTAAATAAAAACTGAAGGCGTTTCAATGTACTAGAAGGTCATACATCAATACGTTCTTCCTCTCTCCACCACTATGAACTCCTCATTGGCCTCCTTGCTTTTCCTCAAAAGTAACAGACAAGCTGTTCACACAAAGTCTATATACTTACTTGCTCTGCCTAGAGCAATCTTTTCCTTTAATATTTGTATAACACTCTCCTTCACTTCCTGGGTCTTTGTGCAAATAACATCTCATAAATGAGATATAACCACCCAACACAAAATAAAATTAACTTTCATCCCAGCATTCTCCAATGGCTTTTACCTTTCTTGTATTTCTTTGTATCACTTATCACCATCAACCATCAATCATTATTCTATTACTGGTTTATTTTCTTATTTGAGACAGAGAGAGAGAGAATTGGGAGGGTGCGCAGAGGAAGAAGAAAACACCCCACTGCCTAGAAAGCCTGCTGGGGAGTTACATCCCAGGACCCTGAGATCATGACCCAAGCCAAAGGCAGTCACTCAATGGACTGAGCCACCAAGGTGCCCCTCTATTATTGGTTTATTTCACTATTATATTTCAAAAGAATGTAAGCTCTTTGTGGTCAGGTATTTTATATGTTTTATTAATTGAAGTATTCTCAGAAAGGTAGCTGGCAGATTGTAAGGGCTCACTAAACTGTATTTTGTTGTTATTATTGGGCTCCTTTATGGGCTTTACCTCTTACGCTAGAAGTCTATCCTTCAGATGTAAGCGATAAGAATAGAGCCGTGCTGCCTGTTCAAATGTGTAAAAAGCCTGTATTAAGTGGATATTTTAAAAGCTAAATGAATGGCTTAATATTTGTATATAGGGGGAAAGGGAACATATTTTCCACAGTTTAGAAGTGGAGTTCTTTTATAGAGTTCTTGTACAAGCCTACACTATGGAACAATAATGGGCAGTTGTACATTACAATTATACAAACACTTTGGTAATTTATATCCTTTTTTTGTTATTCTTGACTGGATCATTTAATTCCTTAGGAGCATTATAGCATTTCAACTTTTCATGTTCAATAAACTTATTGGGGTTGCTACCTTTTTTATTCAAATGGAGAAATAGTCATGATTTAATCTAAATAAAGTGTTATTGATTGTGTTGTTTTTTAGGAATGAGTCGCACATGCTAGTTTAAAAGTTTTGTTAAAGTCCCAAGTCTGTCACTGATAAAAGCCTTTTGTAGATTAGTAACTTGATCAAAACGGAAAAGTTATGTAACACCAATTGTTATACTATCTTTGTTTCCATCTTGCATTGTAATAACACCCATCTTAACTCTATTTAAGACAAATCATTGCCAGATGGATTTCTGGCATTGATTGCAGGATATGAAATCTAGTATAACTAAAAGTTTTTGGTTTTAGTAGCATATAAATCAATTTAGAAAAATATATGTATTTGAATATAAGATAAAGTTTTAAATTATTTGGCAATAGTAAACTAAACTTTTTTTTTGTAAATTTTTATTTTCTAAAATTTCATTGAGCTCTCTTGCAATAAGAAACAAGTTACAAAAAATTAAGGTTTATTTACCCCAATTCAAAATTATTAGGAATATAATCATAGAGGTTGAAGTATTTAAAATATTGAACCCAAAATGTTTTATTAGGTAAATTCATGAATGCTGAGCATTCACTGTTAAAATATACTAATACTATTGATAGACTGGTAGAAGCCTAAAATCAAATATTTATTAAATATTTATATCCATATCTTTTCATAGCTTGGTAATTCATTTCTCTAGCATTAAATAATATTCCATTGTTTGCATGTACTACACTTTCTTTGACCTTTCACTTATGGAAGGATATCTTGGTTGCTTCCAAGCTTTTGTCAGTTATGAATAAAACTACTATAGACATCTTTGTGGGTATAGATTTCATCTTCTTTGGATAAATACCAAGAGCTGCTACTGCTGAATCATCTGGCAAGAATATGTTTAGTTTTGTAAGAAACTGCCAAGTTGTTTTCCATTCTTTATTCTCAATACACATGGAAGAACATTCCTGTTGCTCCACATCCTCACCAACATTTCGTGTTCTGTTGTCAGTGCTCTGGATTCTGGGTATGTACTGGTGTCTCTTTTTTGTTTTAATTTGCATTTTCCTGATGACATATGATGTGAAGCATCTTTTTATATGCTTATTTGCCATCTGTAATATTTTCTTTGGTGAGGTATCTGCTAAGGCCTTTGGCTCATTTTTAATCCGGTTTTTCCCCCATTGTTGAGTTTTTAGGGGTCTTTGTGCATTTTTGATTAACAGTCCTTTGCCAGATGTGTATTTTGCAAATATTTTTTCATAGTCTGTGCTTTGCCTTTTCATTCTCTTGGCATTGTGTTTCACAGAGTAGACATTTTTAAATTCAGTGCTTGTGCTTTTGTAGCTAAAGTTATTGCGAAAACCAAGGTCATTTAAATTTTCTTCTATATTACCTTCTACATGTTTCATGTTTAGGTTTATAATCCAATCTGAGTTCATTTTTGTGAAGAGTGTAGGATATCTGCCTGGATTTATTTTATTTTATATTTTTAGATTTAGCTTCACCATTGCTACAGAACCATTTGTTTAAAAGATTGTATTTTGCTCTCTTGTATTGCTTTTGCTTTTCTATTAAATATAAAATATAATTGATAATATATATTCTGTTGCTTTAATCTAGTCTCTCTGTGGTATTACAATATCATGCTTACAATTATCGTTATGGTAAACTTTTTTTTAAGATTTTATTTATTTATTTGACAGAGAGAGAGATCACAAATGGGCAGAGAGACAGCCAGAGAGAGAGATGAGGAGAAGCAGGCTCCCTGCTGAGCAGAGAACCCAATGCGGGACTCGATCCCTGGCCCCTGGGATCATGACCTGAGCCGGAAGGCAGAGGCTTAACCCACTGAGCCACCCAGGCGCCCAAGCGCTTTAGTAAACTTTGAAGTCAGTCCTCAGTCTTTGTTCTCCTTCAACACTATGTTGACTATTGTGAGTCTTTGCCTCTCCATATAAACTTTAAAATAAGTTTGTTAATATTAAAAAAAAAGAACTTGCTGGAATGCATTAATTTTATAGATAAACTTGGAAACCAGTGACCTCTTGAGCTTAGCAGGAATTAGACCATGGACATCAGTTGTCACAGTGGTGCCTCTGGCAGAACCTATTGCAAATCCCTAGGCAAAATGAGACCTCAAGGATCTGAGAGAATGTCTAAGAAGTACTTGATACATCCCTTGGGTATGGTTTATTAAAGTGTCCACCTGTCTGAAAGCTGGGGAATCTAGATAAGGGAGGGAAAATTAGTTATGATAAAACATATGAACAAACATCAATAAATTTTGTAAAACTAATTGTCATGGCTCATATACAATATGACCAACAGAGGGACCATCAGAAGGAAAGCATCAGTTATGTTTATTGTGAAATTTTTTATTCAAAATAAAGCAATGTGAGGGGAAGACACAATGAGAAAATTACCATTTTTTAAATGGTAAACATCTTACAAAATGGAATAGGTTTTATATTCTAAGTAGTATATTGAAAAGTAAAACATTGGGGCGCCTGGGTGGCGCAGTGGGTTGGGCTGCTGCCTTCAGCTCGGGTCATGATCTCAGGGTCCTTGGATTGAGCCCCGCATCGGGCTCTCTGCTCCGCAGGGAGCCTGCTTCCCCCTCTCTCTCTCTCTCTCACTGCCTGCCTCTCTGCCTACTTGTGATCTCTGTCTCTCAAATAAATAAATAAAATCTTTAAAAAAAAGAAAAGAAAAGTAAAACATTAAAAAATAAAATTTCAATGAAAAAAATTATTTAATTTTTAAAAAGGTTAAAAATAGCAGAACCATTTTTCTTATAACTGGAAAATACACTGTATATACATCTATCAAAATAACTTGTCATGGGGGAGCCTGGGTGGCTCAGTAGGTTAAAGCATCTGCCTTCGGCTCAGGTCATGATTCCAGGATCTTTGGATCGAGGCCCACATCGGGCTCTCAGCTCAGCAGGGAGTCTGCTTCCTCCTCTCTCTCTCTGCCTGACTCTGCCTTATTGTGATCTCTGTCAAATAAATAAATAAAAACTTTTATAATAAATATTTGAAAAATAACTTGTCATGTCTGGAATCAGGAGCATATGGAAAAAAATAATATCTGAGGACAATACTTCTGCCATGTTTTGTGCCTTGCTAATATTTTTAAACAGTCAGGCAAATTTTAGCCTTATTGAAACACCTGCTAAGATACCTGCAGTGCCTTTTGGAGCCCTATGACTATAAAAATTAATTGCAAATATTCAAAATGTTTACTATGGTGTCACTATTTAGGGCCACCACCAAGTATGTTTCAGAAGTAAGCATAACTGTTACTCTTCCATAAGGCAAAAGGGCATATTTTCAGGAGTTCCATCTGCTGTACCAGGAGGTGAATCAAGTAATGATTTTTGTCTATAAAATAATTCACTTTTCAATCTAACATTCCTCATTCCACATTATAATAATAAAAACTAGGAGGAGACTAAAACAAACAAACAAATACAACTACAACAACCAGCTTTTCCTACAGTGGAAAAGTAAATATAACCTTAGGAGTAGCCTAAAATTTATTTTTAAATATTTTAAGATAAACGTTTTTGTTAGAAAACCATATATTTTATATTACTAAGAAATAACAGGCAACGTTTTATGAACTTCTAAAAAGTCTAGTTACTTGTATTTATCTATTAACTCATCTCTTTATGAAGTAGAACATGATCACACCTCTTGTATCTACCCAAGTTTGTATGCTTTGGTTGTTTTATGTTTGCTATTTCCTTGCTTAATTTTTACAATATTTGATACATAATAGTATCTTTAAGTCCATCTATGATTTCACAGAATTTGTTTGAACTTCATAAAAATGTACCATACTTTTTGCACTGTCCTTGTTTTACTTCTCTATTAGCTTTCCAAGTTTTATTCACTTTACAGTGTGTAGCTATCATTTATTTTTACTCCTCCATGATGCTATGTTTACAAATTTGTATTTATCTGTACTTTTAAAAATATCTTAATTATATACCATTTCTCATCTCACGTAACACTCATGTTACTTCTACACTTATCAGATATTATGTAACTGAAAACCACAACTCAGCAACAATAGAACACCATTTTTCAAAATTAAATGGCTTACCAGAATTCTTTAATTCTATCCTTTATTTGTATTAGATGACCCTTTATTCTGGTATTTGGCATTGTTCATATGGAGGAAAGCTTATAAGTTGATATTCCATAAATAGAAGGATTTTTATGATCGATTAATTATTTTCATTTAGAATGCATAGAATATGGTTGATTTAATATTTCTTTCTTACTCTCTGCCTGGAACATAGTGCTATCTATGCAATAGCCACTAAAATATTAAGTTAATTACCTAGACTTTAAACTGCATATTAATAGGAATAGCATACAGAACTCTTCTCAGATTGGGACACCTGGGTGGCTCAGTCAGTTAAACGCCTGAGCCTTTAGCTCGGGTCATGATCTTAGGGTCCTGGGACTCAGTTCTGCAACAGATTCCCTGCTTAGCCGGGAGTTTGCTTCTCCCTCATCCTGCTGCTCCCCCTGCTTGTGCTCTCTCTCACTCTCTCTCTTACAAATAAATAAAATTAAAAAAATAAATTCTTCTCAGATAGCTAATATAGAATATCGTCTTTGTATTCATCAAAGGGAAAGTGCCATATAATAATGAAATCCAGACTACTTCAAATTCACTTTTTAACCAGTAAGAAAGTACTGGAAACAAGCCAAAAATGTCTTCAATGAATTAAAGAAATAGATTGATTTTCAATATCTTAATGTTTCTAATGTTAAATTGCAAGATTTTTATACTAGATATCAGTGTAAATATTCATTATACAAGGATATTCTAAAAATAAACCTGAGAAAACTACTTGACATATATGATGACAAAAACCAATGTCAGTTTGGGTAAAACTTACAACACCTACCACCTGAAACTCTTGTTCTATATGGTGCCATCTTGTGATGCTGGGCAGCGGCAGTGAGCCACAGCTTCCAGTCAGCTAGAAGATTACAGGGGTGAACACCTGATATTCTTACAAGCATTCTATATATAGAATATATATATAGAATATATATATTCTTCTTTTTTTAGTGTAATATTTAATAAATTGCATGTGATATTTGATACTTTGTTATAAAATAGGCTTTGCTTAAGATGATTTTGCCCAAATGCAGGCAAATGTAAGTGTTCTGAGTATGTTTAAATAAGCTTAAGGTAAGCTATGATATTTGATAGTTTTGGGGTATTAAATGCATTTTCAATTTTTTATGTGTTTCTCTGTACATAGCCCCCTTGTAAGCTGAGGAACATCTCTATATGTATATGTCACCTTGGTATGGCTTACATATTATTGGCATGAAACATCTAGAACAGTACGTGTGCCATAGAATTGTCTACAACATCAAACAAGTTTCTTGAAAACTTGTGCCAAAGGGGTTATGTCTTTAAGGATTCTTATTTCAGAAGGGTTCTCTCAAATGTAAGATTTTTCAGAAGTTAAGTGAAAATCTGACCAAACTAAACATTTTTCCATTTTCCCTAGTGAGCAAAGATAGCTAAAATCTATCTGCCATTTTCAACACTGTACTCAACGATTGTAATTCTAATTTAAGAACAGATTATTTATATCAAAACCACATGTTGGCCTAATCTTATACAATATTCATAAGTCACACTCAGACCCTTGGACACTTTTATTTGTTGAGTCTATATGGTACTACGGACATTCATCTTTTTTGACCTCATAGCTTCATGTATGTCTATACTTTTGAAAATACATGCATCATAGTTCCATTGTAAAATGTCTGGGTTATAAAATGTGCTATGCTATCAAAATGGTAATAAGAACATACAAATGACCTGATGTAATGAACTGGACCAGATTGCCAGATATCACATTTCATACCAGAAAGATTCAGTGGTAAGTTTTAAAATGGCCAGCTATACATTGACTGAATTATAACTCATTTAACTTCTTTCTTTGTGTACAGTATTATACATTAGTCAGTATTATAGTAGATAAGTACTTTGGACAGATGTAAATATGCTGTAATAAAAAATGTTTTTTTTTTTTAGTCCTTTTTACTTGCAAGACTAGCCACAAATACCACGCCTCCCCCCAAATAATTTGCAATCCAAATTTATCTCTAAATGAATTTATTGCACAGAAAAATATGTATATATATATATATATACACACTTACAGAAGACATGTTCAAAAATAGTTACACAACAGCAGGGCCCTAAATGTAAGCAGTATAGTTGTTTTGTTTTGTTTTGTTTTGTTTCTTTTAAAAAAAGAGGTTATGTGAAATATTAGGATTTTATTTCCAGGCGTAGTATTTCAAGACAGTTAACTACACCTATGGTGTCAACAGCCTCTTGTTGGCAGTATGATTTTATTGGCTCCATGGAATAACAGCAAGAATTTACTATTGCTTCTTTCTTTTATGACACACACAGAAAAAAAAAATTGACACATTTGCTCAAGACCAACCAGAATCATTTTAACCTATCAAAATTGATGGGAGGCCTTCACTGCCAAAGTCACTGCTGCGTTTTCACAATTCACTGCAGACAATCTGCTACTCCCATTATGATAAAGGAGAGAAGAGTCATAATCAGGGAAGAAAGCTAGATTAATACTTGTAATTATCATTGAATATTTAGCCTGCTATAGGATTATTATTATTAGTGTCATTTGATAATTTTCTCTCATTTTATTAAACACAACTGTGAGTAATTACGCTACCTAATATTTCTCTGTATTGGCTGACTAGCTAGCAAACATTCATGAAAATATCCATTAGCCACACATATAAAATGCTGCATTATGATGCTGTTGAATCAGAACATACCACTACCTGATCCTGTAGCTCTTTGAGGATTTGCAAATCAATTAATTCTATGTTTATTGGATTCTTCCCATACAATTAGAAAATTTATAATCGAGTCCATGAACATTATTAGTTTTGCCATTTTAAACCAGCAATCACACTTTGATTTTTACAACAAAAGCAGAAATATAAACACACACATTTGGATCAGTTTTCTGTTAGTCTGTCTGGACTTCAAAATCCTATTCCTCAAGATGATGCACACCAAAGTTCTGGATTAAACAAGAAATTAGATGGCACCTGAACACTTGGTTTAATATTCTCAAAAGGATTATGCAACTTCTTTCTTACAATATGACATTGTTTTACAAAGATCTACACTTTTATAATGTTAGTATTTATAATAATCAATAAAGTCAATTAATTATGATTAAAAATCAAACATAAAAATTTCTACTTTTTGCTTTTGCCCCCTCCATTTAGAACTTATTTATAGCCTGATAATTCAAAGGTCCCTATGTTTATGAAAATCTGGACAGAAATAGCTCTAAGATCCCATTCAGAACTTGATATTAATCTAAGTCTTTTGGCTCCATTTATCCTGAGAGCAAAGAGTAGGACAAAGGATTTGAGTACTGTTAGTTTATCTGGGAGATTATCCAAGGTAGAAAAGAATGGGAAAGTGATACAGTGAAGAAGCAACTTTGTCAAAGAGGTACATTGTTGATATAATTGTTGTGGATAGAAAATGAAGGCTTGCTTTTACTGAAAGGTCCTGAGAAACTTCTTTACGTTGTCCTCATGAAGACCTGAAAACTGACAATTTTACCTATGGTTCTTATTTCCACTTCACTGAGAGCTGTCCTCAGAGGACATTAACTCTCCTACACTTTTGGGTTGTGTTGGAGACATTCTAAAATGAGAGAGAGAACATGAGATGCTATCAGTGTTAAGTAACTGCAATTTCCCATGGAACTATCCACCACAGGTTTGGCTATAATCAGGTGTTGGGCCTTGATATCAGAGGGATTTGAGGCAGTATCATTTTAGGTTAATCATTATATCTGAAATTTCCAAAAACTACAACTGATGAAACTTTGATTATAAACCTACAAATATAACAATAAATCTACAGTATTCAAATTATTTTCATAGAAATACACAAACAAAGCATCAACTGATTAATATTTAAATGTTACAGAATACTGAACTGAAAGAATTTGGTCATATAACAACGTGTAAGAAGTAGAGCTTAGGTTTAGGTTAGAAGTCAGGATGCATTTGGGACTCAGTTAAGAAATTGAATGGAGGGACGCCTGGGTGGCTCAGTGGGTTAAGCCGCTGCCTTCGGCTCAGGTCATGATCCCAGGGTCCTGGGACCGAGCCCCAAATCAGGCTCTCTGCTCAGCAGGGAGACTGCTTCCTCCTCTCTCTCTGCCTGCCTCTCTGCCTGCTTGTCATCTCTCTCTGTCAAATAAATAAATAAAATCTTAAAAAAAAAGAAATTGAATGGATGTCTGACTATCTTATAGGTTTGCTAAAAATCAGTGACTTTGTGTTCACGTGTGGCTATGCGGGAATTTTTAACTTTCTCTAAGAAGTTATTAGATTGATTATATAATGGCAGTAAAGGATGGGGAAAAGCAAAGTACAAACCCCATAAAGACAAAGACACTGAGTATGAGAAAAGAGTAATAGATAAGAAGAATCAATGCATTTGAGGAAAATGGGAATTGAAATACACAATGATTGTTGATTTTTTTAGATGCAGAAATCAAAACTAGCTTGCAAGAAGGAAATAACAGAAGACATGTTGTGAAAAGGCAGTAACGTGGAATAAAGGAATAGGGAGAGCATATCAGGTAATTTGGATAGGAAGGAGTTAGGAGATAATTGCTTGATAAATTTTATATGGCCCACTTAAATGCACAGATTTCTCTTCTTTAAGTTATATGGAGAACAGGGTGTCCTTTCTCTTCCCTTTCAGAGCACCCGAGGTGTACTCTTTCAGACTGAAAACCTGAAAAGCTCAGGACTCAGTTGCTTAAGCACAGCTGAGAGGACATATTTCAATTAAGATTTACAGTTTGCTGTAGGTAGTAGACTGTCAAAAGTGGTTTAACCATATTTTTCATTTAACAAGAAGACTACAGAGAGTGTTTTCTGGTGTTGGTTCAGAGTCTTAAGAAAGTCAAGTGAACTATCTTAGAGGTTTTCATGGCTTTTTATTCACAGTTGAAAAAATTGCTGTTGGAGTTCTCACTATTAAGCCCACATTTCTGGCAGAAAGATAGAGGTAAAAGAGAATGATATCTTGTACAACTGATACTTTGTCATATGGTTATTATGTAACTAGAAAAGAGACAATAAAATATTTGATGTTGTTTTAAGTTTCCTTGTTGTCAATCCCTCAGTGCTTTCTGATACTAAAGGAAAAAGTAGATGGATATTGACCTGGCAACTATCAACACCTGTCAGTCTCTCTTGGATAACCAATATCTCTATAATCTCTTCTTCCCAGTAAAAAAAAAAATAAAATATATTCATAAACCACACTGTGCCATCTCAAGTTACTGCACCAAGATAAAATTACAATGATTTTCAGTTGTTCCAAATGGACAGAATACCCTTCCTTATGATATCATGTCTTATAAGATAGATAATTGGCTTGCTACCAATATACCCAGATGAGACTGTGGAAGAGACAGGAAAAAAATAATAATATTTATTTATTCCTTGGGTTGACCCTGTTTACACAGATGCATTACTATTAGAAAAGGTTGGTTTGGGACATTGGAATGAATTTACTTAATGGGTCTGTATGTAATTGGGTTGGAGAAAATTTTTAATTTCTACAAAAATTATTAGAATTCGATCTTATTCTCTTTTGTTGATTTTCACATGTTAACAAAGCCAACGTTTTTGTCTAGCAGACAAGATCTTAAATCCTAACAAAACTCAATTTTTTCCTTTTTTTTTTTTAAGTTTGAGAGCCTCATGTTCTCTCATGCTGCTTTAAATACAACTCAAAAAAACAAAAGGAGCTAAATGGGGCAGTAAGCCCAGACTTTTTATTTTAATTTATTTATCTTATTTTTAATTAAAAAATTAAAGATTGTATTTATTTATTTGAGAGAGAGAGAGCATGAGTGGGGCAGGGGGATGTAGCTGCAGAGAGAGACTGAGAAGTATACTCCCTAATGAGCAGGAAGCCCGATATGGGGCTCGATCCCAGGATCCTGACTGAGATCATGACCAGAGACAAAGGCAGATACATGTGCAAAATCCCTTTTTTTCTGGGAAACAATACTTTACAAGAGATGTTTGAAAAAGTACTTGGGAAACAACTTTAATCAGAGATACAAAAATTTAATTGACTTCTGTAAAGCTACAGGGATCCAAATGATGGGAATCCCAGGCCATTTAGGTTGTGGACCACAGAGTATTCTTCTCTGTAATATTTTATTTTCTTCCATGTCTACTAACTCCAGTCCAAGTTCACTGATCTCTTTTTAGATAGTGCAAAACATGGCAAAGAATACCAAACAAGTGCCCAATATTCTACATTTTTTACATCATTTCTAACATATAGAAGTGTGTTATCAAGGCTGGTTCTGTGAACAAACCTAGTTATGCTAAAGTGTGTTTTGTTCTCCAAAAATTAAATTCATGATTATCACACAATTATAAAATACTTGTGTCAAGAATTTTTATTCAAAAATTAATAAGAGAAGCAGATATTAAAACTAGTTCACATGGTTATTTGGGATATAAGCAGAGTTGTGCAGCAGAAGTGCTCTGGGCCCATAATTTGGGTTATAGAATTTATGTTTTCTAATGAAAAATCACTAACTTGCATTATTGTTAACAAGAATCCTGTGCATTACCATCAGTTTTCTCCATTATAACCTCTTGCTCTACAGTTTGTAAATAACTTTGTCAATAGCAAGCTAATAAACGGGGTGACTCCAATGGATTGAGATAATCTCCAGAGTTTCTGCTACATAATGAACAGGACTCCATTGAAAGGACACCTAAGAGTTTATTTTGCCCAAAAATTTGATCACTTTTTTCACTGTCCTTACCTATTTTCCAAACCTAGTTCTTTTCAGTCTACAGACAACCCTGTATCTGACTGACTTGTTAATTCTGGGAATGTCTTGCAGATTAATTTGCTTGCCCGAGGTGGTTCCTCTAATTGATGTCTAAGAACCCTAATTAGTTAAGAAAACTTTTTTTTTAACATTTTCATTGCTACTTATTATTATTATTATTATTATTATTATTGCTAATATCTCTATTATAAATAATTCACAAGGGCATCCTTCTGACAAAAGACAAAGAGCTGGCTACTAGTAGAAAAAGTACATTTGACTCTGTCAGTGAAAGTGGTAAAGGGATTTGAGAAAATAAGGCAAAGCAGTGGAATTATGTGTTAAAACTTTAAATATTATAGACACATTTACTTAATTTCTAATACTGCTTATAATTAAAAAAGATGTTTTCCATGAACCACGCATTACAACAAATATATTGTTTATACAGATTAAATTTTCATCAAAAGGGACGCCTGGGTGGCTCAGTTGGTTAAGCAGCTGCCTTTGGCTCAGGTCATGATCCCAGCATCCTGGGATCGAGTCCCGCATCTGGCTCCTTGCTCGGCCGGAGCCTGCTTCTCCCTCTACCTCTGCCTGCCATTCTGTCTGCCTGTGCTTGCTCTCTCGCCCACTCTCTCTGATAAAGAAATAAAATCTTAAAATAAATAAATAAATTTTCATCAAAAAATTATAAGTGTATTTTTTTGTAGGATCATGATAAGCATTTTGCAGATGAGAAAAGTGAAATTTAGAAAAGTATGTCTCTTCAAATCCCTCATACAATATCTGGCCTAGATAGAAGGATATACTATCACAATTGAGGAAGATAATTGAGATTACTTAAAATGATAAACTTTACTGTATAGGGTTTTTTACAAGTTTGCCACAGATTCACATTTTTTAAAATATATATCTATTTGTGTAAAGAGAATGCACTGAGAAGTAAAAAGATAGTGATATATCAGTGCTACCAACTAATGGCTATAATATCATCACCTTATTTATGAACAATGAAACAGTGTGTAATATTTAAATAAATTTAAATAAATTCCTATTTATTTTATATATTTATAAATTTAAATGAATTCCTATTTATTTATTATTAAAGAAATTCCTCTAACAAACAGTATGTTTTGAAGGTTGCTAGCAGGAAAGTGTTGTACGACATGGAAGTAATCAGAAAATGTGATCTAAAATTCTGCTTTCAAGGGCGCCTGGGTGGCTCAGTGGGTTAAAATTCTGCTTTCAAGAAGCTATAACAGTAAGTACTGAGCATTAGCTATTATATGCTATGGATGAATAACTGAAATCTACATTTGAAACTATTGGTACACTATATGTTACCTAATTGAATTTTAAAAAGTTAATAAAAAAAACCACTATTTTATAAAACAATATTCCCAACAGGCTCTTTTGCTTTAAAATACTCACTTTGTTTCCTCTCCGAGAGAACACCAAATGGCGGATGACGCCGGTGCTGCGGGAGGGCCCGGAGGGCCCGGGGGCCCTGGAATGGGAGGCCGCGGCAATTTCCGCGGTGGCTTCGGCAGAGGCATCCGGGGCCGGGGCCGGGGCCGGGGCCGTGGTCGGGGCCGGGGCCGAGGCCGCGGAGCTCGCGGGGGCAAGGCCGCGGACAAGGAGTGGATCCCCGTCACCAAGCTGGGCGCCTGGTCAAAGACAAGAAGATCAAGTCCCTGGAGGAGATCTATCTCTTCTCCCTGCCCATCAAGGAGTCTGAGATCATCGACTTCTTCCTGGGAGCCTCCCTCAAGGACGAGGTTTTGAAGATCATGCCTGTGCAGAAGCAGACGCGCGCGGGCCAGCGGACCAGGTTCAAGGCATTTGTCGCCATCGGAGATTACAATGGACACGTCGGTTTGGGTGTCAAGTGTTCCAAGGAGGTAGCCACTGCCATCCGCGGAGCCATCATTCTGGCGAAGCTTTCCATTGTCCCTGTGCGGCGAGGCTACTGGGGGAACAAGATCGGCAAGCCCCACACTGTCCCGTGCAAGGTGACTGGCCACTGTGGCTCTGTGCTGGTGCGTCTCATCCCCGCCCCCAGAAGCACTGGCATTGTCTCGGCCCCTGTGCCCAAGAAACTGCTGATGATGGCTGGTATTGACGACTGCTACACCTCAGCCAGGGGCTGCACTGCCACCCTAGGGAACTTTGCCAAGGCTACTTTCGATGCCATCTCCAAGACCTACAGCTATCTCACCCCTGATCTCTGGAAGGAGACTGTGTTCACCAAGTCTCCCTATCAGGAGTTCACGGACCATCTTGTGAAGACCCACACCAGAGTCTCTGTTCAGAGGACCCAGGCTCCAGCTGTGGCTACTACATAGTTTTATACAAGAAAAATAAACTGAACTAAAGCTTGAAAAAAAAATACTCACTTTGTAATGAGAGTCATTACTTTTGTCTAGCCAAATCTTATAGCACTGTTTATCCCTTCCCTGCTTTATCCCTTCCCAGTATCAATAAAGGCTCACTTGGGTTACCTAGAAGCCATGAGAAAGCTTGTAATAGATCTGGCTGGTTTTCACCAGCAATTTGACCACCATGTGCACAGGGAAGTCTATTGATAAAGGCTTTATTGCAATAAGTTGCAAATACATGGATGATTTTGAATTCTCTTTCTTGAGGTCTTGTTTCATGATAATAAATTTAGGGTGGCTTATTGGAATGGATGTTATTAACATATCTTCATAGTTATAAGCACATGGAATTGTAAAATAGATGAATGAATGTGGCATTACTGACAACTGTCCTCATTTTGAAATCAAATTACAGTGTACTAAGATGAGGAAGCAAAGCAGATTTGGGATTATGAGTGAAATAATTTAAAAAAGTCTTGGGGTATGATCAGACTATTGGGTAATTCAGTAGAAAAATGTCTACTGATTGAGATTCTGTGTTCCCTGATTTCAGAGAGAAGTTAAGATAAATAAGTAACACGAGGAGACTAGGAAGCCAAACATAAGTGATAATTTTGTGCCAGGGTGTGTTTACATCTGTTTATCTTCTTGCTTTACCACTAAGGTTGCTCCTAGAGGAGAGTTTAAATATGTGTTGGAGCTAATCTCTGTGGCTTACACAAGAAACCACATCCTACAGCTCTCCCTGAAACACCCCTTATGATTTCAATGTAATTTGGTTTTTGCATTTTTAGAAATAACAAAATACTTTGCAAACTCATCTACTTTATTACCATCACAAGTGAGTCAGCTGACTCCACATTTTAACACAGTGACAGTCACAGAGGAATGGAGGAATGAGTAGAGTTATCAATATATGTGCTTTTAAGAAGTATGACAGGGTAGCAGCTATTTCCAGGAACCAAAACATGGGTCAGCAGCTGTGCAGGAAAAGTGATGGAATAAATGACTCATTTCAGAGGAGTTCTATAACATATTAGTTCTATAATGTATCTTCAGCCCCCAATTACCCGCTTTGATCTAAAGATAAGGATTTACAGTTAAGGTCCCATTTATGATTTGACTGGTGTGGTCTGAATCATTTTTACTATTGTTTTGACTATTACTTGAAGCCTATAGTAGTACTTGGGATATGTGTTGTGTATTCTGTGAACATGTGCTATTTTTAGATTAGATAATTTCTGTCTCGAACCCCTGTTCATTTGTTTGTTTTTGTTTATTTGATAGTGGTTTCAGTAAATGGATATATCTGAAAAATTGCAAAGCCACTATTAAAACAAGTTATTATTATATATAGCATGGAATTGCACATTCCTCCTTTGAATCCGACAGAGCTTCACCATATCCTTAACAATTTGGGAAAAACATGCTATTATTTTTCTTTATAAAATTTCTCCTGTTAGGCTGTGATGGTTGTCATCAGCAGTAACTCCTCTGAAGGCTTTGTCAAAAGAGTTGAAAAAATTGGAAAGGTGTGTGAATGAAGCTGTTTGCTGAATATAAAGAAAAGAGCATTGAAGTACAATTCACACTCTTACTTCTCCTTCTATGTTTTCAGGTGTTTGACATTTGAAAATTTTGCTTCTAGAAGAGATGCCCTATATAATTCTTACTTTAAGGAGCAAGTTGCTTTTATAATTTTTTTATTATTCTACCATTCCAGTATTTCCATTTAAATTAAATTCAATACCATTTAAAAAAAATCAAAAGTGCAGCCAGTATTCAATTCCTGGGCTAAATAATTTTAGAAAGCTTTGTGTTATTGAACCTACAGGGTTTTTCTGTAGTTTTAACTCTTTCTTTCTGTGATTTTTCCCATTAGTCACGTAAGTGACTGCAATATAACAGACATTGAGGATAAAGAAGGACTGAATAGAACAATCCTTGGCCTCATGAAGTTGAGAATCTAGCAAGGGAGTCAAACAATTCAATCATTCAGAGACAATTTATTGAGTGCCTGGCCTAAAATGAGCACAACAAAACCCCAGGCCAGAGGAATTATTTTAATGGGAGAGATAGATAATAGGTAAGCCAACTTTAAAAAAAAAAAAACGTACTGATTTTTCTTTAATAGAGATGCATATTTGAACTAAATAAGCACATTTTTAAAAGAGCAGTGATTGAGAAGAGGTTTTTTAACTGAGTGGTCCGAAAGGGCCTCCCTGAAAAAGTCTGTTTTGAACAGATTTCTGAATAATATCAGCTAGGAAGCTGCGTAAAAATCTCAGGGATGGGTGATTTTTCCAGTCGAAAAACTCTAAAGGCTCCAAAGTCACAATAGAGCTATAAGTTTCTCTAATAAAGTAACTTCTGACAAAGAATGAGAAGAAATAACTAACCCAGGTTTGAAAGAAAAGGGACAGACTTTCTATGGAATTCATATTTAATTAAAGCTCTAAAGGACAAAAATACAATAGAGCAAAATTCTGGTCACGCTGATATACCTAACGAAAGTTCATAAACAAGGTGTGGGTAGCAAAGAGTGTGTGGGAATGTTGGTAAGAACAGTGGGGAAGAGTCATCCCTGAACATGTTCTTAAATGAAGCAATTCTTGGGTTGTTTTAAAGGGTAAATTGGAGTTTGCCTAAGTGATTAGAGAAGGATGCCTCAGCTTATGGAAGTTCAAAGCCATAAAGATGTGATAAACTACTGCAGATATTTTCATGTATATTTGTTGTTGCTTCTAGTAATGGTGATCTAAAAACTCCTACTTAAGACAACTAAAAATCCAGACAAAATAGCTTTTAAAGTTAAAAATATCAGAATGATTATAAAAATAAGTGAGGGATTACTGGGCCAAAATACGAAATACAATGAGAGCCTAGAGATATATGCCCTGAAGCCATTTTAGCTATGAGAGCATTTGAAACTGCTAAAACACACTGAGCTGTGTTGTTAATAGACTCTTGATACTAGAGAAACAAATCCAGCAGCAATCAAATTTGAGGACTTTGGTACAACCCAAATTTAAGTTGAGATCCCCAAAGCACAAGGAGAAGCAGAAATAAGACTATAGCCTACCTTGCCTTCTGTGTAAACTGAGAAAGCCAATCACTGAA
Organism: Mustela nivalis; assembly: GCF_964662115.1. Taxonomy (NCBI): domain Eukaryota; kingdom Metazoa; phylum Chordata; class Mammalia; order Carnivora; family Mustelidae; genus Mustela; species Mustela nivalis. The sequence continues at coordinate 183,405 of NW_028136262.1, read as the reverse complement.
TTTGGAGTATGATTGTCTTGTAGAGTCTCAGATATAAGAGAAAATCCTACCAAGGAGGACCATACCGTTATTATAGCTCTTAATTATCCCTACTCAATAAGAGTTTCAAATATAATGTCTTGAACATAGCAAAATGTAACAAAGCACACAAAGAAAAACCATTAACAAGATTTGATAGACAAAATGGGATTAAGTATGATGTTAAAATGATCAATAAAGATTGTAAAATGGCTTGATTACTCTGCTCAAAGAAATGAAAGGGGAAGCAAATTGAACAAAAAACTGACACTAAAAATGATATTGAGAAAGGTTTTATAAATGAACCAAATGGATACTCTAGAACTTTAAAGATATGACAGCTAATTTAAGATACCACAGGGGTGCCTGGGTGGCTCACTTAATTAAACCTCCAATTCTTTTTCCTTTTTTTTTAACACCTTAATTTTATTTTATCTCTTTCAATTTGGCTCAGGTCATGATGTCATGGTTGTGAAATAGAGCCCAGAGTTGGGCTCTGTGCTGAGCCTGGAGCCTGCTTAAGATTCTTTTCCCTTCTTTTTCTATCCCTCCCTGCACTCTCACTTGCTCACTCTCTCTTGCTTGCAAATAAATAGATAGATAGATAGATAGATAGATAGATAATAGACAAAGAAAAATAAAAGCAGATTATGAAAATAAATATAAAGATTTTGAAATGAAAACAAGTTCAAAATAAAATAGAGAAGACCTACACAGCTAAAAGTTCATTCAGAAAATCTACTATTAAAGAAGTCAGTATGACACAGTGTTAAGATATCAAAAGAAATGAAATCTTGCCATTTGCGACAACATGGATGGAACTAGAGCGTATCATGCTTAGCGAAATAAGTCAAGCAGAGAAAGACAACTATCATATGATCTCCCTGATATGAGGAAGTGGTGATGCAACATGGGGGCTTTAGTGGGTAGGAGAAGAATAAATGAAACAAGATGGGATTGGGAGGGAGACAAACCATAAGTGACTCTTAATCTCACAAAACAAACTGAGGGTTGCTGGGGGGAGGGGGTTTGGGAGAAGGGGGTGGGATTATGGACATTGGGGAGGGTATGTGCTTTCGTGAGTGCTGTGAAGTGTGTAAACCTGGTGATTCACAGACCTGTACCCCTGGGGATAAAAATATATGTTTATAAAAAATAAAAAGTTAAAAAAAAAAAAAAAGATTTGAGCATGTACTTTACAGAAAGGGTAATCCAAATGGCCACTCATATATAAAAACTGTTTATCTTTATTATGAATCTGGAATTAAATTAAATTAAATTAAAAATAAATTAAAACCTAAAATGACATACTATTACACACTTACCATATTGGGCAACAGTAAAATTGCCTTGCAAGAATGTGAAAGAATGAAAGTGCCCATAATGAAAACATTTGAGGTAAGTTGGACAATATTTAGAAAACTTAAAAATAAAAATAAAAATTTGGTCCATTCCTAGAAATACAACATGGAACTAAATGAATATATTCACCAGGATATGCAAACAGATGATTACAGCTATTTCATTCATAACGGCAGTTCAGTAGTGGTCTATTTGCACAATGTTACATTAAATAAGAGAGAATATTAACAAACTGGGAGGAGGGGCTAGGTTGTTATCAGAAACAGATCTTCTATGGTGCTGATTATGTTCTATTTCTCAAAATCTTTAAGTTAAAAAAGTTTTCAAATTTATATCTAGATAGATAGATGATAGATAGACAGATATCCCAGAAGCTGCAATGCTAGGCTAAGACCAGGCTTTAAAGGGCTTTTCTATACTCTACTAAATACTTGAAACCATTCATTATATCATAGCTCAGTGTTCAAATCTCCATTTGTTTCCTCAGTTTCCTAATATTTACCTTAAGGTGACCTGATTCAGACTTTTGATCACCTTTGTCTAAATATTTCTATTTTAACAAAGTCCTTTTTAACACTGAGAGACTAAAACTTAGAAAAATACTCTGATTGTTATCTCACTAGGGTGGAAAATATATAGTTACCCATTAACTAATGATATCCATGTCTACATTAGATCCGTGGCATTTTTAATTCTTGGGAGCTTTTGGTTAAATGAAATTTTTAAGCTTCCTTTAAAGGAAGCTTTAAGCCATCACCACATGAATAAAATTAAAGAACCAAATGAAAACAGGCCAAGTATTTACAGAGTAATAGAATGTGCAGTGGAAAGAGTACAATTCTGAAATCATAAAGCCTAAATTAGTGTGATGCATTTTTGCTACCCATGTAATCATAAACCAGTTATCTAAATGTGTTAGCCTCAGTTTTTTCACCCATGAAATGGTGATGATAATACTTATTATGCAGCGTTGTTGTGTGGATGTGATGAAGCATGGAGCATGAGAGTCTCATATTCCATGCTAAAATGATAGCTATTTTTATACTTATAATAATTCTAGTAATAGTAATTAAATTGTTCAAAATGGTAATATTCATTTATATTGAGGCATTGTATTGACTATTATTAGACACATTTACCAACATAAATTTCATTTTACTTTACCCCCTCTGAGGATATATATTCCCTAATTCAATATGAATCTCCTTATGAATAATAATTATCATAATAAATATGCTGATTTTTCTTCTATTTGTTTTTAAGGAGGTATCCTTTACTGTTGAACATAAAGAAACTTAAGCAAGTCTGTCTTATTCAAACTTTGCATGCTGCTTTCTTATGAAACTAGATTATAGAGTTGTATGAAATAAATTCATGCAGTTAAGACATTGATGTTTGGAACACTGGGTGGTCAGTTTAGTATTTTAAAAGAAGATATTAAATTTAAACCTTAAAACTGAGCTCTTTCAGCCTTTTTTATAGACCATCCTTCATGCTTCATAAGTACGCCTCCATTGTAAACTAAGTAATAGTTTTTGTCACAGTGTATATAACAAAAATGGATTTTATATTCTATTATTTCAGAGTTAGTTGCAGTTTCTACTGCCTTACTTCATTTTTTGAAAAATAGATTAATTCTACAAAAAGTTTTTTCCAGCTTTATTGAAAAAAATCGACATATTTGTAAATTTAAGAAATGATTTCTTATAACATTGCAAACTTTTAACATTGTGTAAATTTTGTACAATTTGATAAATTGGTATACATCTTTATTGCAATATAATCTACACAAAAATGTTAATACATCTACTATCTCGTATAGTTGCCACTGTTTTTTATGCATGTATCGTAAGGAATTTTAAGATCTACTCTCTTAGCAACTTTTATGTATATAGTATAGTAGAGATAAACTTCAGAGGTCTTGTGGGTTTTGTTCCAGACTGCCTCAATAAAGTGATTATCTCAATAAACTAAGTCAAATTATTATATTTTTTGGTTTCCCAGTGCATATAAAAAATTATGTTTCCCAGTGCATATAAAAAATAAAAACTATACTGCACTGTTCAAAAGCATTATGTTTTTAAAGAAAATCAATGTATATACCTTAAGTACACTAGTTCTGAGTTTTCAGTGGGTCATAATTACTGATCACAGATCACCATAACAAATACAATAATAATGAAAAAACTTGATATATTGCAAGAATTACCAACATGTGACAAAGAGACACAAAATGAACAAATGTTGTTAGAAAAATGGTGGCAGCAGACCTCTTTTATACAAGATTGCTATAAACTTTCAACTTGTAAGAATGTGATATATGCAAAGTTTATTAAAGGGAAGCACAATAAAAAAAAGTATGTATATCTTATTAACTATGATCATCATGCTGTACATTAGATCCCCAGAACTTTTTCATATTATAGTTGCAAGTTTGCACCCTTGGACCATCTTACTCCACCCCAGGTTCACCCCTTGTCAACTCAACTCTAAGTTTCCATTAGTTTTCCTTTTCCTCAGATTCTGTATGTAAGGGATATCATAATACATAAATTAAAAAAATATATAAAATCTTTGAAATATTTCACTTAGAATAATACCTTCAAGATCCATCCATGCTGTTGTAAATGGCAGTATTTCTTAATTTTTCATGGTTAAGTAGTATTCCGTAGTATATATTTACCATACTTATTTTACTCATTCATCCATTAATGGATACTGAAGTTATTTCCATCTCTTGCTTAGAGTTAATAATTTTATAATAAACATAAGAGTGCAGATATGTCTTTGAACAGTGAACTTCGTTTTCTTTAGATAGATACCTAGAAGTGGGATTACTGAATCATATGGTAATTTTACTTTTAATAATATGAATAATCTCCATACTGTTTTCCATACAAATTTATATCCCTATTACAGTGCATAAGTTCCCCGTTTTCCCCAATATTTACCAAAATTGGTTAGTTTCAATTTTTTGGTAGTATATATTCTAATATCTTGCTGTGTTTTTCAGAGGTAAACAACAACAACAACAACATAAGGACTTTGCCCTGAGATTTTTACGTTGAGCACTTTTTAATGCTCCTGTTGGTCATTTATATAACTTTTTTGAAAAAAAAGTCTATTGAGATCCTTTTGCTATTTTTTTAATCATATATTTTTTTCTATTTGTATCTGTTGGTTATTAACCTCTTTTCAGATATAAGATTCGTAAGTATTTTCTTACATTCTGTGGATTGTGTTTTCATTCTCTCTCCCTTTTTTTGGCAATGCAGAAACGTTAGTTTGATGTAATACCATTTATTTATTTTTGCTTTTTTTGCTTGTGTTTTTGGTCTGGTATCCAAAAAACTATTGGCAAGACCAATGTCAAGGAGAATTTTTCCTATGTTTTCCTTTAGGAAATTTAGTTTCATGCATCACCTTTAAGTCTTTAATCTATTTCAAGTTCAGACTTATGAGTGATATAAGGTTCCCTTTTCATACTGTTTATGTGACTATTCAGTTTTAAATATCATTTATTGAACAGACTATCTTTCCCCATTACATATGTTGGCCCCTGTCAAATATTAGGTGACTGTATGAAAGGATTTATTTCTGGACTCTCAATTCTGTTCTACTTGTTTATTGGTCTGTTTTTATGCCAGTATACTTTATTGTTTTGAGCATGAGGGCTTTGTAGTATAGTTTCAAATCAAGAAGTGTAATCTCCCTTCTTCATTCTTTCTCAGAACTGCTTTGATTATTTGTTGTCTTTCATGGTCTCATATAAACTTTAGGATTCTTTACTTACTTCTGTAAAACAATAATATTGGGTTTTTTTTAAGATTTTTAATTTATTTATTTGACAGAGAGAGATGACAAGCAGGCAGAGAGGCAGGCAGAGAGAGAAGAGGAAGCAGGCTTCCTGCTGAGCAGAGAGCCTGATGCGTGGCTTGATCCCAGGACCCTGGGATCATGACCAGAGCCGAAGGCAGCGGCTTAACCCACTGAGCCACCCAGGCGCCCCTAACATTGGATTTTTGATAGGAATTGGATTTACAGATGGTTTACGGTAGTATGGACATTTTAACAATGTTAATTCTTACCATTCATAAATATGAGCTATCTTTCCATTTCTGTCACCTTCAATTTCTTTATCAATGTCATAGTTTATGGAGTACAGATCTTTCATCTTCTTAGTTAAATCTATTCCTAAGTATTTTATTATTTTTGATGCTATTGTGAATTAGATTGTTTTCTTTATTTTTTCAGATAGTTCATCATTAGAATGTTAAAATGCTCCTGTCTTGTGCTTACTTTGGCAGCACATATACTAAAATTGGAATGATGCAGAGAAGATTAGCGTGATCACTGAACAAGGATGACATGACAAACTGGGAAGCAGTCCATAAAAAAAAAAAGAAACAAAACAAAATTCTTTTCTTTTATATATTGATCTTGTATTTGGTAATTTTACTAAATTTGTTTATTCAAATTTATTGTGAATTTTATACGACACTACCCAGGCACAAAAAATGTGGTGTTTGTTGAGGTCAGGTTTGAGAGAATATGTGTTTATCAAAGAGGACAAAAGATGACATTCTTTGTAGGAAATGTGGCTGAAAGAGAGGGAATGTGAGTTTTCAAGGCATGTCAAATGGAACTGCTATCCATTAAATACCGACTTCCTATCTCCATCAATTTAATTATAATTGTTATTTGAAACACACTCAGCACACACACACACACACACACACACACACACACACACACAGATAAGACACACAAAAGATGGGGAGGAAGTGAAGAATAGCACTAATGAAGCAAACCCAAAAGAAAAGAACTGAGAGAAAAGGATAAATTCCAAGACACATATTCACTCCAAAGATTAGGTCAGGAAACCTACAAAATCTCAGCTCTGTAGTAGTGACTAAAGCGTTTGAAGCAGTAATCAAACCCCTGTCAACACACAGATGGCGAGGTGCAAATCATTTCCTGTTCAACTCTTCTAGACATTTAGAGAAGGCAATGCCATTTTCTTCTCATCAATTCCACATATGGAGGAGGTGGATGAACTCCACTTTACTAGTATAAAGACCCAATTCAAATAATGACATTTTAGGAAATAAATTATATTCCATTTCAATAATTAAACATAATAAAAATATAATTCTTTCCTTTTCTCTGTCTGTCTTCACCTGCATTTGAAAGGGCCAGCTTGTTTTTGTATTATTTTGTACTGTTGAGGAAGCCAGCCTGTCATCCATCATCCATTTTTGACAGAGTATTCACTGATGCTTCAGTTCCATATATGACCTAGTACTCCGCCTAAGATATGCCAGAACTCTTCAACACCCATTAGCCCGTTCCCTCATTCCCTGCATGTCTCTTTTTTCCTTGACTCTCAGCTTGATTCCTCAGAGTTCTGAGTTACTCCTGGTTTGTCTCCTTCTCTGACTTATCCCCTTCAGTTTTTCCTTCTTTCTACTAAGGGCCGTGGTATTCGTCCTAGGGCACATATGAGAGAAGCCATATGATATTTCCCTATGTCTCCTTGCCCATTTCATTTCACAAACCCAGTCCTGTGGCATTCATGCCAGTGCAAGAATCAAGAGTTCATCCTCCCTAATTGCTGAGGAATACTCTGTTGCCAATATGGACCACACCTTCTTTATCCACTAGTCTTTGCAAGGACATAGCAGCTCAATCCTCAGTTCTGTTCAAGTGAGCCTTGCAGACCATCGATATAAGCCATTAATTTTCCTTTGATTAAAGAGACTTGGTCAACAGGGTTATACCCATTAACACAGTAGGTAGAGATAAATAATGGTAACAAGGAGTGCTGTCCATTGCTCCTCCTTAAGGATTAGCTATAATGTATAATGTCACTCTCTCATGCAAAGGATGACAAACCTCAGAGAGACGGGATGATATACCAGAGGACTTGTTGTTTCTGATATCTCTAGATATTTCAGAGGAAATAGGAAAACTTTGCCATCTCTGGAGAAAGGTTGGCCTAAAAGATCATTTTCCTGGGCCACCCTTCTAGGTATTTAGTGAAGGCATTGTCATGTCCTCTCATCAAATCCAGAGATGGAAGAGGCGGGTAAGCTCTAATTCACAAGGATAAAGACCCAATTCAAAGAAGGACATTTTAGGAAACCCACCCATGTCATTTCAATAAGGAAAGATAATAAACAATATAATTCTTTCCTTTTCTCCCTGTGACTTCCTTTGGTTTTGAGAGGGCCACATTGTTTTCCTATGAATTGATGTTGTTGTTGCTATCTGTTGAGAAAGCCTGCCTATCATCCATCATCCATTTTTGACAGAGTATTCACGGATGCTTTAGTTGCATGGACGTCCTAGTGCTCCTCCTAATATATGCCACAGCTCCTGACCACCCATTTATCAGTTCTCTTTTCGATAGCCCTCAGCTGGATTCTCAGAGTCCTGAGTCACTCCTGGTGGGTCTCCTTCTCTGACTTCTTGCCCTTTATTATTCCCTTCCTTAAGTGGGCCAAGGTATTCCTCCCGAGGCACATATTGTGGGTAGCCATATGACATTTCCCTTTGTTTGCTTGCCTTTTCCATTTCCCAACAGCAGGGCATGGGACATTCATGTCAAGGCAAGGTCCAGGGGTTCATTCACTCGACGGCAGAGGAATACTGTGGTGCCGAAATGGACCCAAACTTCCTGATCCACTAGTCCTTGCAAGGGCATTGCGGCTCACTCCAAAGTTCTGCTCGAATGGGCCTTGCAAGCCTTCGGTATAGGCCGTCCCTTTCCTTCTGACTAAAGAGTCTTGGTCCACATGTTTATACCCGTTACCACAACAAGTACAGTTAACTAATAATAACAACGGGTTCGGTCCAGGCCTCTTCATTGAGAGTTAGCTCAGATGCAGAATATCACTCTCCTCAAAGACTTTGCAAAGGTATTTAAGGGAAAGCCAGGTAGACAGAGGCCTCATCCCTTAGCCGCGTGTTTCAGAACACTAGGAGACGAGGCCACAGACAGCACCATATAGCGATGCCCTCACCTTTTACCTCGGAAAGGGACTTTCCGTATCTTAGTCATCACTGACCCATAGGCAAAAGACGCTGACAAAGTATGCTCTCACCCACAGGACGACAAACCCCACGGAGAGCTGCTTATACCCGCGAGGCCTCACCTTTTCTTGAGATATCTAGAAATTGTAGTGTAAAAGGACACCTTGCCGTCTCTGGGGATATGTTGGCCTAAAGGAAGGTATACTGAATGTCATTTTCCTTCCTCTATGTCTCCAGAAAGGGGAAGTTGGACATTAACCCACAAGACATCCTGAGTTCTTGATCAGGTTCAGAGGGCTCTTGTTCTGTCCTTCCCGGGGCTTCCTACTTAAAGCCATAGGACACCAAGGTCATGGGAGAGGGACAGCTGCTTCAGTGAAGCCAGCATCTGTGATGTCACAAAGCCTTGAGGTCATAGCAACCACTCCTCATCAACCCAGGCCTGATCACTACACTTGACTGGAGTAGTCATGGGTGGGCCAAGAGGACCCCAAGCCATCCCAAACCGCTGGAGCCGCCTGGGTCTCTCACCAAGGCAGTTTGCGAAGCGAGTCGGTGTCACCTTCTCCATGGCCCAATTCATAGTATTTGGTCGTGAGTGTCAGCACCAGCCCTCTGGACCTCGGAGAAAGGCAAGGATCCCTCATTCCATCTTAGCCACGACAGGCCAAGAAACTAACAGACCACAAGCAAAGCCTCAGGGGAGGAAATCTGAGCCCTGCGTAAGGGTGAGACCCTCCCACCAAATCATGGAGCATCTCAACAGGAAAAGGTCCACCCAAGGGAAGCTCAAAGTGAACCCCCGCAACCGTGCCAAAGACATGTCTGGTATCTTCCACAGCAAGCACACGAGTACCTCGATGATCTCCAGAAACGGTGCCAACAAGGCCTCCCAATCTTCCAAAACACCATTCATCCAAGGCAGACTCTACACCCTAGAACCTTAGGTCCAGGACGGACTCATGTTCTTGGAGTCCACAGAAGCCAACGGAGAGCATGTTGGAAGAGACCCAAGCCCAAGTGAAGCCATCTGAAAGACTTCCGTGCCCATTTCAGGAAGACAACTTGTATGTGCAAAAGGACGCATTGAAGAAGATTCGAATGTGGAAGAACCTTGAGCACTCCCTCATGGTGGATCAGCTACCCTCTGTGGAACTGCATGGAGATGTGGCAGCACAAGCCTGCCTTCACCCTCTCATGACCATCCCCCAAATGGTTACATGCGATAAGCAAACAGTGCCTCTTGAGGAAGATGGGCATGTTCCAATGGAGCCCCGAGAGGATGCACAATGTGTTAACAAGGGGTCAGTACAGCACGACAGACAGCGGATGCTGCAGGTTGGTGAGGAGATCCAGGAAGGTAAAGAACAGAAGAATGAACAAGGAAGCTCCAAGCGAAGGTCGGGCATTTTAGGATGGTGGGAGGTTCTCTATACCTGGCTGCCCTCCATAGGAACCTAGGTCCAAATTCAATAAAACATCCTTTGGCCCCAGTCAATTATTGTGCACTGTTTTTGTCTTTGTTATCTTATCGAACGTGCACATGCACGTTTGGACAGAGAGGCAGAGAGATCCCAATCAGGGGGTGGAGCTGGAGAGGGAGAAGCTTACTTGCCCCTGAGCAGAGAACCTGAGAACAGAGTCAATGCCAAGGCCCTGGAATCATGAGTTGATCTGAAGGCCGCGTCTGAACTGATGGACACAACCCGGGACCCAACAATTGACTTCTGAATACCTCCTTGTTCTAGACAGAACCGCTGCTCTGTCATTGTTCAGAAATGCAGGGGATAAGGATTTTGGCTTGGCTGCTGTTGCTTGAGCTATCCGGCCTGCTTCGAGAGCTGGTATAGCTTTTCCTCTTGAAGTCAGTGACTGGGCTATGGACAAACTATTCTCCGATGCCTATTTGCCTAAAGACAATACCTCCATGCCTAGATTTTCCGGGGGGAATGGCACTATGTCTTTAGGTGCTCCGCTTCTGTGGAAGGTGTTGGGAGTTCTCTGTGCCTCTGATTCTGGACCACTTTCTCTGCTCCCAGATGAGGGTCCTTTCCAGCCCCGAGTTCTCTAATCTAGGATCAGCCCTCTTTTCTTTCTCTCACTCTTAATTCACCTACAAGAGGCACCTCTTTCATTTCCTTAGAGATTCCCTAAGCTCACTATCATGTTCCATCATTCTGCCTTCTCTCTTAGAATTTGCATCCTTATTTTCTAGGCTTGTTCTTCTCGGTTCCTAATTGGATCCTCCACTTCTACCATGTTCCCGAACTTTGCATCCAGTCTCCTGCCAATCTTCTCTTCAGGAGTTCTTTAGGTGTTTTTATCTTTATCAGTTTTGTCTCTGTGTTTCGAGACTCTCTGATATCTCCTATGTTTTCTGATGTACAGCGAGTATCCAGGCCACAGCTTTCTATCCCGCATCGGGCGTGCTCTATGTAGAGGTTTCACTCTGACTGCCTAGTCGTAATCACTCCTTCTTCCTTTACCTGGGAATCAATTGATTCTTCCATCTTTGCATTGGATCTAAGTCTCTGTCACCTCTCTGTATTCGTTAAACTCATTCTGTTTTCTAACCTGAGGGTAATTTATTTAGGAGGAAGTGATCCGTGAGTGACCCAAGGCTCGCCCTTAAGGTTTGTTGAGTGCATGCGTGTGTGTGTGTTTGTGAGAGTGTATGTGGCATGCATGCCACTGCTGTTTGTGTTGTGGCTGACCCTGTCCTGGAGGCCAGTCATTTGCAGTAGCTCTCCTTTCCGGCCGTTTGTTGTTTTTAGGGTCCGGGCTGAATATGCTGAGGTTTACCTTGGTGGGCTCTGGTGTGCCTGTGAAAGGAGAAACTCTACCAACTCAACAGAACGCAGGCCTGCAGAATGCTGTGTTCAGAAGAGAACATGTGGTCAAAGCTTTCTTCTCGTCCCATATGGGAGAGTCTGTTCTCCTTGGACTAAGCATCTTGGACTGAGGAAGGCAATCCTCCAAGTGTTCCACTGTTGGTATTTTGTGTTGGCTGGCTAGGGAGTCTCTGTCCTCACATACCTGTCTTGGCCAAGCTCTGTCTTGATGCTGCTGTTGTGAGAGCCAAAATTTATTATGTCCACATTGAGTCATTTCCACGAACACTGCCTTTCACGGAATCACTCCCACGACTCATCATCTTCCCACTGCGTCTCTTGGTATTGTCTCTCTCTGATCATTGTCTCCAGGCTGTCTGCTCCTGGTCGCTTGTTGGTGTCATATGCAGGAAAAAGATGGTGTTCTTTCAAGTTGATGTCTGCCAAGCCTGCTGATAGGAAAACTTCAGCCCTCAACACTTGTGTTGTCAAGTACTCGTGCCCTTCAGACCCTCTGCGTCTCACAGTCAACGGCACTGGGAAACAGGTTCCTTGTGTGATCCCAGGGTGCCCTGCTCTCCTGTGCTTTGGTCCTCTTCATGGACTCCAGCCCTCTGATCCACGAACCAACCAAATCTCCCCTGAGCCATGTCTCCAACCTTCTCCCATCATCTCTGCAACTTCCGTTCTCTTTCGCTGTGGAGTTTACCTTGTAGGCTTCAGGTCAATTTCCACCCCACTGCAGTTGTTGTGGTCATCTTTTTGTTGCCTTCATGGTTGAAGAAGCATGAGGTTATTAGACACTACTACCATCTCACTGTCTTCATGTCACCACAATTTGTACTGTGACATAAGCAAGAAGGAATTCTTCCACATGTCTCTTATGGCAGTCTTGCGGAGAGCATTGGACTTTGTCACATCTATCATTCTCAGAAAGACAATAAACAGACGATTTCACTAACTCATGACAGTCAAGAAACATACGAAAAAGAAAGGGTATTGGGACAAACATTATGAATCTAATGAGAAATTCAAATGGTGCTGTTTGTTGGAAGGCCGTTTTGTGAGAACACGGGATTCTTGAAGAGGACAAGAGATGACATTCCTTTAAGGAGATTTCCTGAAACTAATGGAATGTGAGATTTCAAGGCATGTCAAATTGAATTGCTACCCACAAGAGACCGAATTCCATTCTCTCGTATTTTAATAATAATTGTGATGTGAAACACACACACACCACACAGCATTAACACATGCACATGCAAACACACAAAGATAAGACATGCAAAATATGGGAAGGAAGCGAGGAATCGTACCAATGAAGCAACCCCAAGAAAATACCATATAGGTGAAAGGCAAATAGAATCCAAGTCAGAAGCCAACCGAAATGAGAAAGTGAACTATTACCTATCAATAATACATTCAGTACTCAGGACTAAAGTCTCCCGTCAATACAAACAGTTTGTAACAGTGGTTGAAATTCCAAATCAAAAAAAAAAAAAAATAGAAACATCCATAAGAAAACAGCAAATATTAAACAGGCTCGTCCTTCTGTTGCCCATAGGAGATTTCCTTCGACTATAAAGATACTCATAGCTTGCAAGTGAAGAAACAGGGAAGACATAGGTTATGCTATTCCCAAGGAGAAGAGAGCCAAAGTGTTTGTGCCTAAGTCAGCGAGAGTCATTTTATGCCTTCGAGAGAAAAAAGCTAAGCGGAAGGTGTTTTGTCTTGATGGAGCATCAAAACATCAGAAACCTGGAAGAATTGCCAACATATCCACCATGAAAAAAGGTGTATCTAAACGTTGGAAGCCTATGAACACACAGGAATGGAGATGGCGACGTTTATCCAATACTGTTGGCAACTATGATATCCAGGTTAAGCACAGGACAGATTATCTGGATGGGAAGGTGCTAAGGAATAACAGACGTCCACATGGGCATTCGAGACCACCTGAACTTTGGGGGTCCATGAGTAAGATTGCGTCTCTGAGGACAATAAGATATGTTCTTCCCAGCAGCAGACCTAACTTTGTCTATCGCAGGTCATGAGCTCGAGTCCAAATCCAGTCGTAATTCATGGAAGAGAAGTCAAAACCTATCCTGTGCACTTATGATCACGAAGGTATGAAAACAGGAAGATATCACTTTCAAATTGGAAATAAAGCCAGACACTAAAAGTGGAAAACACAACACACTCACAAACTACAATGAATGCAAGAAAGAAAATCCAAAGGAAAAGAAGAAAGAGCCATGAACGAAGGAATTCTAAGAAACTTAGAGGAGGATGCCAAAACATTTTATGGGGAAACAATATAGGGTTAAATGTGTGCATTTCCAAAATTTAAAACCACCGAAAAAGAAAGCCACCTAAAAGGACGACTGAAGGAACAAGATGAAGAAAAACCGAACTCCAAAGTTAACAGAAAAATTGAAATCAGACATGTGATTATCAAAATTAAGGAAATACAAACAAACCAATAGGAAAAAAATCAGGAGATCTCACACTTGAGTTTTGACAACACGAACAAACCGCAGAAGCCATTACTGGGATAAAACAGGGAGACAAGCACACAGTTGCAAGTATGAAACCACATCACAACTGGTAGCAAGGAAAAAAGAATAACCGAAAAGGCATAGCCACACATTTATGCTAGCAAATCCAAGAACTGAGAGAAAAGGATAAATTCCCAGACACATAGAAAATTCCAAGATTAGGTCAGGAAACCTACAAAATCTCAGCTCTCTAGTTTAGACGGAAGCCTTTGAAGCAGTAATCCAACCCCTGCCAACACACAGAAGGCCAGGTCAAGTCATTTGCTTGGGCCACTCTTCTATGTATTTAGTGAAGGCATTGTCATGTCCTCTCATCAAATCCAGAGATGGAAGAGGTGGGTAAACTCTAATTTACACGGATAAAGACCCAATTCAAAGAAGGACATTTTAGGAAACCCACCCATGTCATTTCAATAAGGAAAGATAATAAACAATATAATTCTTTCCTTTTCTCCCTGTGACTTCCTTTGGTTTTGAGAGGGCCACATTGTTTTCCTATGAATTGATGTTGTTCTTGTTGCTGTTCTGTTGAGAAAGCCTGCCTATCATCCATCATCCATTTTTGACAGAGTATTCATGGATGCTTTAGTTGCATGGACGTCCTAGTGCTCCTCCTAATATATGCCACAACTCCTGACCACCCATTAATCAGTTCTCTTTTCGGTAGCCCTCAGCTGGATTCTCAGAGTCCTGAGTCACTCCTGGTGGGTCTCCTTCTCTGACTTCTTGCCCTTCATTATTCCCTTCCTTTACTAGGGCCAAGGTATTCCTCCCGAGGCACATATTGTGGGAAGCCATATGATATTTCCCTTTGTCTGCTTGCCTTTTCCATTTCCCAACAGCAGGGCATGGGACATTCATGTCAAGGCAAGGTCCAGGGGTTCATTCACTTCGATGGCAGAGGAATACTGAGGTGCCGAAATGGACCCAAACTTCCTGATCCACTAGTCCTTGCAAGTGCATTGCGGCTCACTCTAAAGGTCTGCTCGAATGGGCCTTGCAAGCCGTCTATATACGCCGTCCCTTTCCTTCTGACTAAAGAGTCTTGGTCCACATGTCTATACCCGTTACCACAACAAGTACAGTTAACTAATAATGACAACGGGTTCGGTAGACCTCTCTGAGAGTTAGCTCTGATGCAGAAGGTCACTCTCCTCAAAGACTTTCAAAGGTATTTAAGGGAAAGCCAGGTAGACAGAGGCCTCATCCCTTAGCCGCGTGTTTCAGAACACTAGGAGACGAGGACACAGACGGCACCATATATCGATGCCCTCACCTTTTACCTCGGAAAGGGACTTTCCGTACCTTAGTCATCACTGACCCATAAGCAAAAGACGCTGACAAAGTACGCTCTCACCCACAGGACGAAAAACCCCACGGAGAGCTGCTCATACCCGCGACCTCACCTTTTCTTGAGATATCTAGAAATTGTAGTGTAAAAGGACACCTTGCCGTCTCCAGGGATATGTTGGCCTAAAGGAAGGTATACTGAATGTCATTTTCCTTCCTCTATGTCTCCAGAAAGGGGAAGTTTGACATTAAACCACAAGACATCCTGAGTTCTTGATCAGGTTCAGAGGGCTCTTGTTTTGTCCTTCCTGGGGCTTCCTACTTAAAGCCATAGGACACCAAGGTCATGGGAGAGGGACAGCTGCTTCAGTGAAGCCAGCATCTGTGATGTCACAAAGCTTTGAGGTCATAGCAACCACTCCTCATCAACCCAGGCCTGATCACTACACTTGACTGGAGTAGTCATGGGTGGGCCAAGAGGACCCCAGGCCGTCCCAAACTGCTGGAGCCGCCTGGGTCTCTCACCAAGGCAGTTTGCGAAGCGAGTCGGTGTCACCTTCTCCATGGCCCAATTCATAGTATTTGGTCGTGAGTGTCAGCACCAGCCCTCTGGACCTCGGAGAAAGGCAAGATGCCGCATTCCATCTTAGCAACGACAAGCCAAGAAACTAACAGACCGCAAGCAATGCCTCAGGGGAGGAAATCTGAGCCCTGCGTAAGGGTGAGACCCTCCCACCAAATCATGGAGCATCTCAACAGGAAAAGGTCCACCCAAGGGAAGCTCAAAGTGAACCCCCACAACCGTGCCAAAGACATGTCTGGAGTCTTCCACAGAAAGCACACGAGTACCTCAATGGTCTCCAGAAACGGTGCCAACAAGGCCTCCCAATCTTCCAAAAAGACCATGCATCCAAGGCAGAGTCTACACCCTAGAACCTTAGGTCCAGGACGGACTCATGTTCTTGGAGTCCACAGAAGCCAACGGAGAGCATGTTGGAAGAGACCCATAGCCCAATGAAGCCATCTGAAAGACTTCCGTGCCCATTTCAGGAAGACAACTTGTATGTGCAAAAGGACGCATTGAAGAGGATTCGAATTTGGAAGAACCTTGAGCACTCCCTCATGGTGGATCAGCTACCCTCTGTGGAACTGCATGGAGATGTGGCAGCACAAGCCTGCCTTCACCCTCTCATGACCATCCCCCAAATGGTTACATGTGATAAGCAAACAGTGCCTCTTGAGGAAGATGGGCATGTTCCAATGGAGCCCCGAGAGGATGCACAATGTGTTAACAAGGGGTCAGTACAGCACGACAGACAGCGGATGCTGCAGGTTGGTGAGGAGATCCAGGAAGGCAAAGAACAGGAGAATGAACAAGGAAGCTCCAAGCGAAGGTCGGGCATTTTAGGATGGTGGGAGGTTCTCTATACCTGGCTGCCCTCCATAGGAACCTAGGTCCAAATTCAATAAAACATCCTTTGGCCCCAGTCAATTATTGTGCACTGTTTTTGTCTTTGTTATCATATCGAACATGCACATGCACGTTTGGATAGAGAGGCAGAGAGATCCCAATCAGGGGGTGGAGCTGGAGAGGGAGAAGCTTACTTGCCCCTGAGCAGAGAACCTGAGAACAGAGTCAATGCCAAAGCCCTGGAATCATGAGTTGATCTGAAGGCCACGTCTGAACTGATGGACACAACCCGGGACCCAACAATTGACTTCTGAATACCTCCTTTTTCTAGACAGAACTGCTGCTCTGTCATTGTTCAGAAATGCAGGGGATAAGGATTTTGGCTTGGCTGCTGTTGCTTGAGCTATCCGGCCTGCTTCGAGAGCTGTTATAGCTTTTCCTCTTGAAGTCAGTGACTGGGCTATGGACAAACTATTCTCCGATGCCTATTTGCCTAAAGAGAATACCTCCATGCCTAGATTTTCCAGGGGTAATGGCACTATGTCTTTAGGTGCTCCGCTTCTGTGGAAGGTGTTGGGAGTCCTCTGTGCCTCTGATTCTGGACCACTTTCTCTGCTCCCAGATGAGGGTCCTTTTCAGCCCCGAGTTCTCCAATCTAGGATAAGCCCTCTTTTCTTTCTCTTACTCTTACTTCACCTACAAGAGGCACCTCTTTCATTAACTTGGTGATTCCCTAAGCTCACTATCATGTTCCATCAAAGAATACATTCAAATGGCCAACAGACACATGAAAAAATGCTCCACATCACTCGGCATCAGGGAAATACAAATCAAAACCAGAATGAGATACCACCTCACACCGTTCAGAATGGCTAAAATGAACAAGTCAGTCAATGACAGATGCTGGCGAGGATGTGGAGAAAGGGCAACCCTCCTACACTGTATGTGGGAATGCAAGCTGGTGCAACCACTCTGGAAAACAGCGTGGACGTGCCTCAAAAAGCTGAAAATAGAACTACCCTATGACCCAGTGCTTGTAGTACTGGGTATATACCCTACAGATACAAACGTGGCATTCTGAAGGGGCACATGCACCCAAATGTTTATAGCAGCAATGTCCACAATAGTTAAACTATGGAAAGAAACTAAATGTCCTTCAACAGATGAATCAATAAATAAGATGTGGTATATATGTTCAATGGAATACTATGCAGCCATCAAAAGAAATGAAATCCTGCTATTTGTGATGACGTGGATGGAACTAGAGGGTATTATGCTTGGCGAAATAAATCAATCTGAGAAAGACAACTATCATATGATCTCCCTGATATGATGAAGTGGAGATGCAACATAGGCAGTTTCGGGCGTACGAAAAGAAAAATAAAAAAAGATGGTATTAGGAGGGAGACAAACCATAAAAGACTGAATCTCACAAAACAGACTGAGGGTTGCTGGGGGGAGGTGTGTTGGGAGAGGATGGTGGGGGTATGGACATTGGAGAGGGCAGGTGCTATGGTGAGTGATGGTGAGTGCTGTGAATCACAGACCTGTACCCCTAGGGATAAAAACACATTATATAAAAAATTTTAAAAAATAATTTAAAAAACCCATTAAAGAAAAAAAAAAGATTGCAAGACCAGAGCTAATCTCATATTCAATCAAAACTTTTGAAAGTTTTCCCCTTAAAGATCAGAAGAAAGACAAGTGTGTCCATTTTCACTACTCTCATTTGACACAGTAGTGGATGTCCTAGCCAGAGAAACAAGGAACACAAAGAAATAAGAGACTCCAAAAAAAAAAAAAAAAAAAAGGAAGAAGTAAAATTTTCTTTTTTTGGATAACATGAACTTACATGTTAAAAAATCCTAAAAAATTCACAATAAATTTGAATAAACAAATTTAGTAAAATTACCAAATACAAGATCAATATATAAAAGAAAAGAATTTTGTTTTGTTTCTTTTTTTTTTTATGGACTGCTTCCCAGTTTGTCATGTCATCCTTGTTCAGTGATCACGCTAATCTTCTCTGCATCATTCCAATTTTAGTATATGTGCTGCCAAAGTAAGCACAAGACAGGAGCATTTTAACATTCTAATGATGAACTATCTGAAAAAATAAAGAAAACAATCTAATTCACAATAGCATCAAAAATAATAAAATACTTAGGAATAGATTTAACTAAGAAGATGAAAGATCTGTACTCCATAAACTATGACATTGATAAAGAAATTGAAGGTGACAGAAATGGAAAGATAGCTCATATTTATGAATGGTAAGAATTAACATTGTTAAAATGTCCATACTACCGTAAACCATCTGTAAATCCAATTCCTATCAAAAATCCAATGTTAGGGGCGCCTGGGTGGCTCAGTGGGTTAAGCCGCTGCCTTCGGCTCTGGTCATGATCCCAGGGTCCTGGGATCGAGCCCCGCATCAGGCTCTCTGCTCAGCAGGAAGCCTGCTTCCTCTTCTCTCTCTGCCTGCCTCTCTGCCTGCTTGTCATCTCTCTCTGTCAAATAAATAAATTAAAAATCTTAAAAAAAATCCAATATTATTGTTTTACAGAAGTAAGTAAAGAATCCTAAAGTTTATATGAGACCATGAAAGACAACAAATAATCAAAGCAGTTCTGAGAAAGAATGAAGAAGGGAGATTACACTTCTTGATTTGAAACTATACTACAAAGCCCTCATGCTCAAAACAATAAAGTATACTGGCATAAAAACAGACCAATAAACAAGTAGAACAGAATTGAGAGTCCAGAAATAAATCCTTTCATACAGTCACCTAATATTTGACAGGGGCCAACATATGTAATGGGGAAAGATAGTCTGTTCAATAAATGATATTTAAAACTGAATAGTCACATAAACAGTATGAAAAGGGAACCTTATATCACTCATAAGTCTGAACTTGAAATAGATTAAAGACTTAAAGGTGATGCATGAAACTAAATTTCCTAAAGGAAAACATAGGAAAAATTCTCCTTGACATTGGTCTTGCCAATAGTTTTTTGGATACCAGACCAAAAACACAAGCAAAAAAAGCAAAAATAAATAAATGGTATTACATCAAACTAACGTTTCTGCATTGCCAAAAAAAGGGAGAGAGAATGAAAACACAATCCACAGAATGTAAGAAAATACTTACGAATCTTATATCTGAAAAGAGGTTAATAACCAACAGATACAAATAGAAAAAAATATATGATTAAAAAAATAGCAAAAGGATCTCAATAGACTTTTTTTTCAAAAAAGTTATATAAATGACCAACAGGAGCATTAAAAAGTGCTCAACGTAAAAATCTCAGGGCAAAGTCCTTATGTTGTTGTTGTTGTTGTTTACCTCTGAAAAACACAGCAAGATATTAGAATATATACTACCAAAAAATTGAAACTAACCAATTTTGGTAAATATTGGGGAAAACGGGGAACTTATGCACTGTAATAGGGATATAAATTTGTATGGAAAACAGTATGGAGATTATTCATATTATTAAAAGTAAAATTACCATATGATTCAGTAATCCCACTTCTAGGTATCTATCTAAAGAAAACGAAGTTCACTGTTCAAAGACATATCTGCACTCTTATGTTTATTATAAAATTATTAACTCTAAGCAAGAGATGGAAATAACTTCAGTATCCATTAATGGATGAATGAGTAAAATAAGTATGGTAAATATATACTACGGAATACTACTTAACCATGAAAAATTAAGAAATACTGCCATTTACAACAGCATGGATGGATCTTGAAGGTATTATTCTAAGTGAAATATTTCAAAGATTTTATATATTTTTTTAATTTATGTATTATGATATCCCTTACATACAGAATCTGAGGAAAAGGAAAACTAATGGAAACTTAGAGTTGAGTTGACAAGGGGTGAACCTGGGGTGGAGTAAGGTGGTCCAAGGGTGCAAACTTGCAACTATAATATGAAAAAGTTCTGGGGATCTAATGTACAGCATGATGATCATAGTTAATAAGATATACATATTTTTTTTATTGTGCTTCCCTAAATTAAACTTTGCATATATCACATTCTTACAAGTTGAAAGTTTATAGCAATCTTGTATAAAAGAGGTCTGCTGCCACCATTTTTCTAACAACATTTGTTCATTTTGTGTCTCTTTGTCACATGTTGGTAATTCTTGCAATATATCAAGTTTTTTCATTATTATTGTATTTGTTATGGTGATCTGTGATCAGTAATTATGACCCACTGAAAACTCAGAACTAGTGTACTTAAGGTATATACATTGATTTTCTTTAAAAACATAATGCTTTTGAACAGTGCAGTATAGTTTTTATTTTTTATATGCACTGGGAAACATAATTTTTTATATGCACTGGGAAACCAAAAAATATAATAATTTGACTTAGTTTATTGAGATAATCACTTTATTGAGGCAGTCTGGAACAAAACCCACAAGACCTCTGAAGTTTATCTCTACTATACTATATACATAAAAGTTGCTAAGAGAGTAGATCTTAAAATTCCTTATGATAAATGCATAAAAAACAGTGGCAACTATACGAGATAGTAGATGTATTAACATTTTTATGTAGATTATATTGCAATAAAGATGTATACCAATTTATCAAATTGTACAAAATTTACACAATGTTAAAGGTTTGCAATGTTATAAGAAATCATTTCTTAAATTTACAAATATGTCGATTTTTTTCAATAAACCTGGAAAAAAACTTTTTGTAGAATTAATCTATTTTTCAAAAAAGGAATTAAGGCAGTAAAAACTGCAACTAACTCTGAAATAATAGAATATAAAATCCATTTTTGTTATATACACTGTGACAAAAAGTATTACTTAGTTTACAATGGAGGAGTACTTATGAAACATGAAGGATGGTCTATAAATAAGGCTGAAAGAGCTCAGTTTTAAGGTTTAAATTTAAAATCTTCTTTTGAAATACTAAACTGACCACCCAGTGTTCCAAACATCAATGTCTTAACTGCATGAATTTATTTCATACAACTCTATAATCTAGTTTCATAAGAAAACAGCATGCAAATTTTGAATAAGACAGACTTGCTTAAGTTTCATGTTCAACAGTAAAGGATACCTCCCTAAAAACAAATAGAAGACAAATCAGCATATTTATTATGATAATTATTATTCATAAAGAGATTCATATTGAATTAGGGAATATATATCCTCAGAGGGGGTAAAGTAAAATGAAATTTATTTTGGTAAATGTGTCTATGAATAGTCAATACAATGCCTCAATATAAATGAATATTACCATTTTGAACAATTTAATTACTATTACTAGAATTATTATAAGTATAAAAATAGCTATCATTTTAGCATGGAATATGAGACTCTCATGCTCCATGCTTCATCACATACACACAACAACGCAGCATAATAAGTATTATCATCACCATTTCATGGGTGAAAAAACTGAGGCTAACACATTTGGATAACTGGTTTATGATTACATGGGTAGCAAAAATGCATCACACTAATTTAGGCTTTATGATTTCAGAATTGTACTCTTACCATTGCACATTCTATTACTCTGTAAATACTTGGCCTGTTTTCATTTGGTTCTCTAATTTTATTCATGTGGTGATGGCTTAAAGCTTCATTTAAAGGAAGCTTAAAAATTTCATTTAACCAAAAGCTCCCAAGAATTAAAAATGTCATTGATCTAATGTAGACATGTATATCATTAGTTAATGGGTAACTATATATTTTCCACTCTAGTGAGATAAAAGAGTATTTTTCTCAGTTTTAGTCTCTCAGTGTTAAAAAGGACTTTGTTAAAATAGAAATATTTAGACAAAGGTGATCAAAAGTCTGGATCAGGTCACCTTAAGGTAAATATTAGGAACCTGAGGAAACAAATGGAGATTTGAACACTGAGCTATGATATAATGAATGGTTTCGAGTATTTAGTAGAGTATAGAAAAGCCCTTTAAAGCCTGGTCTTAGCCTAGCATTGCAGCTTCTGGGATATCTATCTATCATCTATCTATCTAGATATAATGTGAAAACTTTTTTAACTTAAAGATTTTGAGAAATAGAACATAATCAGCACCATAGAAGATCTGTTTCTGATAACAACCTAGCCCCTCCTCCCAGTTTGTTAATATTCTCTCTTATTTAATGTAACATTGTGCAAATAGACCACTACTGAACTGCCGTTATGAATGAAATAGCTATAATCATCTGTTTGCATATCCTGGTGAAAATATTCATTTAGTTCCATGTTGTATTTCTAGGAATGGACCAAATTTTTATTTTTATTTTTAAGTTTTCTAAATATTGTCCAACTTACCTCAAATGTTTTTATTATGGGCACTTTCATTCTTTCACATTCTTGCAAGGCAATTTTACTGTTGCCCAATATGGTAAGTGTGTAATAGTATGTCATTTTAGGTTTTAATTTATTATTAATTTAATTTAATTTAATTCCAGATTCATAATAAAGATAAACAGTTTTTATATATGAGTGGCCATTTGGATTACCCTTTCTGTAAAGTGCATGCTCAAATCTTTTGATATCTTAACATTGTGTCATACTGACTTCTTTAATAGTAGATTTTCTGAATGAACTTTAAGCTGTGTAGGTCTTCTCTATTTTATTTTGAACTTGTTTTCATTTCAAAATCTTTATATTTATTTTCATAATCTGCTTTTATTTTTCTTTGTCTATTATCTATCTATCTATCTATTTATTTGCAAGCAAGAGAGAGCGAGCAAGTGAGAGTGCAGGGAGGGATAGAAAAAGAAGGGAAAAGAATCTTAAGCAGACTCCAGGCTCAGCACAGAGCCCAACTCTGGGCTCTATTTCACAACCATGACATCATGACCTGAGCCAAATTGAAAGAGATAAAATAAAATTAAGGTGTTAAAAAAAAAGGAAAAAGAATTGGAGGTTTAATTAAGTGAGCCACCCAGGCACCCCTGTGGTATCTTAAATTAGCTGTCATATCTTTAAAGTTCTAGAGTATCCATTTGGTTCATTTATAAAACCTTTCTCAATATCATTTTTAGTGTCAGTTTTTTGTTCAATTTGCTTCCCCTTTCATTTCTTTGAGCAGAGTAATCAAGCCATTTTACAATCTTTATTGATCATTTTAACATCATACTTAATCCCATTTTGTCTATCAAATCTTGTTAATGGTTTTTCTTTGTGTGCTTTGTTACATTTTGCTATGTTCAAGACATTATATTTGAAACTCTTATTGAGTAGGGATAATTAAGAGCTATAATAACGGTATGGTCCTCCTTGGTAGGATTTTCTCTTATATCTGAGACTCTACAAGACAATCATACTCCAAATTCAGTGATTGGCTTTCTCAGTTTACACAGAAGGCAAGGTAGGCTATAGTCTTATTTCTGCTTCTCCTTGTGCTTTGGGGATCTCAACTTAAATTTGGGTTGTACCAAAGTCCTCAAATTTGATTGCTGCTGGATTTGTTTCTCTAGTATCAAGAGTCTATTAACAACACAGCTCAGTGTGTTTTAGCAGTTTCAAATGCTCTCATAGCTAAAATGGCTTCAGGGCATATATCTCTAGGCTCTCATTGTATTTCGTATTTTGGCCCAGTAATCCCTCACTTATTTTTATAATCATTCTGATATTTTTAACTTTAAAAGCTATTTTGTCTGGATTTTTAGTTGTCTTAAGTAGGAGTTTTTAGATCACCATTACTAGAAGCAACAACAAATATACATGAAAATATCTGCAGTAGTTTATCACATCTTTATGGCTTTGAACTTCCATAAGCTGAGGCATCCTTCTCTAATCACTTAGGCAAACTCCAATTTACCCTTTAAAACAACCCAAGAATTGCTTCATTTAAGAACATGTTCAGGGATGACTCTTCCCCACTGTTCTTACCAACATTCCCACACACTCTTTGCTACCCACACCTTGTTTATGAACTTTCGTTAGGTATATCAGCGTGACCAGAATTTTGCTCTATTGTATTTTTGTCCTTTAGAGCTTTAATTAAATATGAATTCCATAGAAAGTCTGTCCCTTTTCTTTCAAACCTGGGTTAGTTATTTCTTCTCATTCTTTGTCAGAAGTTACTTTATTAGAGAAACTTATAGCTCTATTGTGACTTTGGAGCCTTTACAGTTTTTCGACTGGAAAAATCACCCATCCCTGAGATTTTTACGCAGCTTCCTAGCTGATATTATTCAGAAATCTGTTCAAAACAGACTTTTTCAGGGAGGCCCTTTCGGACCACTCAGTTAAAAAACCTCTTCTCAATCACTGCTCTTTTTAAAATGTGCTTATTTAGTTCAAATATGCATCTCTATTAAAGAAAAATCAGTACGTTTTTTTTTTTAAAGTTGGCTTACCTATTATCTATCTCTCCCATTAAAATGATTCCTCTGGCCTGGGGTTTTGTTGTGCTCATTTTAGGCCAGGCACTCAATAAATTGTCTCTGAATGATTGAATTGTTTGACTCCCTTGCTAGATTCTCAACTTCATGAGGCCAAGGATTGTTCTATTCAGTCCTTCTTTATCCTCAATGTCTGTTATATTGCAGTCACTTACGTGACTAATGGGAAAAATCACAGAAAGAAAGAGTTAAAACTACAGAAAAACCCTGTAGGTTCAATAACACAAAGCTTTCTAAAATTATTTAGCCCAGGAATTGAATACTGGCTGCACTTTTGATTTTTTTTAAATGGTATTGAATTTAATTTAAATGGAAATACTGGAATGGTAGAATAATAAAAAAATTATAAAAGCAACTTGCTCCTTAAAGTAAGAATTATATAGGGCATCTCTTCTAGAAGCAAAATTTTCAAATGTCAAACATCTGAAAGCATAGAAGGAGAAGTAAGAGTGTGAATTGTACTTCAATGCTCTTTTCTTTATATTCAGCAAACAGCTTCATTCACACACCTTTCCAATTTTTTCAACTCTTTTGACAAAGCCTTCAGAGGAGTTACTGCTGATGACAACCATCACAGCCTAACAGGAGAAATTTTATAAAGAAAAATAATAGCATGTTTTTCCCAAATTGTTAAGGATATGGTGAAGCTCTGTCGGATTCAAAGGAGGAATGTGCAATTCCATGCTATATATAATAATAACTTGTTTTAATAGTGGCTTTGCAATTTTTCAGATATATCCATTTACTGAAACCACTATCAAATAAACAAAAACAAACAAATGAACAGGGGTTCGAGACAGAAATTATCTAATCTAAAAATAGCACATGTTCACAGAATACACAACACATATCCCAAGTACTACTATAGGCTTCAAGTAATAGTCAAAACAATAGTAAAAATGATTCAGACCACACCAGTCAAATCATAAATGGGACCTTAACTGTAAATCCTTATCTTTAGATCAAAGCGGGTAATTGGGGGCTGAAGATACATTATAGAACTAATATGTTATAGAACTCCTCTGAAATGAGTCATTTATTCCATCACTTTTCCTGCACAGCTGCTGACCCATGTTTTGGTTCCTGGAAATAGCTGCTACCCTGTCATACTTCTTAAAAGCACATATATTGATAACTCTACTCATTCCTCCATTCCTCTGTGACTGTCACTGTGTTAAAATGTGGAGTCAGCTGACTCACTTGTGATGGTAATAAAGTAGATGAGTTTGCAAAGTATTTTGTTATTTCTAAAAATGCAAAAACCAAATTACATTGAAATCATAAGGGGTGTTTCAGGGAGAGCTGTAGGATGTGGTTTCTTGTGTAATCCACAGAGATTAGCTCCAACACATATTTAAACTCTCCTCTAGGAGCAACCTTAGTGGTAAAGCAAGAAGATAAACAGATGTAAACACACCCTGGCACAAAATTATCACTTATGTTTGGCTTCCTAGTCTCCTCGTGTTACTTATTTATCTTAACTTCTCTCTGAAATCAGGGAACACAGAATCTCAATCAGTAGACATTTTTCTACTGAATTACCCAATAGTCTGATCATACCCCAAGACTTTTTTAAATTATTTCACTCATAATCCCAAATCTGCTTTGCTTCCTCATCTTAGTACACTGTAATTTGATTTCAAAATGAGGACAGTTGTCAGTAATGCCACATTCATTCATCTATTTTACAATTCCATGTGCTTATAACTATGAAGATATGTTAATAACATCCATTCCAATAAGCCACCCTAAATTTATTATCATGAAACAAGACCTCAAGAAAGAGAATTCAAAATCATCCATGTATTTGCAACTTATTGCAATAAAGACTTTATCAATAGACTTCCTGTGCACATGGTGGTCAAATTGCTGGTGAAAACCAGCCAGATCTATTACAAGCCTTCTCATGGCTTCTATGTAACCCAAGTGAGCCTTTATTGATACTGGGAAGGGATAAAGCAGAGAAGGGATAAACAGTGCTGTAAGAATTGGCTAGACAAAAGTAATGACTCTCATTACAAAGTGAGTATTTTAAAGCAAAAGAGCCTGTTGGGAATATTGTTTTATAAAATAGTGGTTTTTTTTTATTAACTTTTTAAAATTCAATTAGGTAACATATAGTGTACCATTAGTTTCAAATGTAGATTTCAGTTATTCATCCATAGCATATAATAGCTAATGCTCAGTACTTACTGTGATAGCTTCTTGAAAGCAGAATTTTAACCCACTGAGCCACCCAGGCGCCCTTGAAAGCAGAATTTTAGATCACATTTTCTGATTACTTCCATGTCGTACAACACTTTCCTGCTAGCAACCTTCAAAACATACTGTTTGTTAGAGGAATTTCTTTAATAATAAATAAATAGAAATTTATTTAAATTTATAAATATATAAAATAAATAGGAATTTATTTAAATTTATTTAAATATTGCACACTGTTTCATTGTTCATAAATAAGGTGATGATATTATAGCCATTAGTTGATAGCACTGATATATCACTTTCTTTTTACTTCTCAGTGCATTCTCTTTACACAAAATAGATATATATTTTAAAAGAATCTGAATCTGTGGCAAACTTGTAAAAATCCCTATACAGTAAAGTTTATCATTTTAAGTAATCTCAATTATCTTCCTCAATTGTGATAGTATATCCTTCTATCTAGGCCAGATATTGTATAAGGGATTTGAAAAGACATACTTTTCTAAATTTCACTTTTCTCATCTGCAAAATGCTTATCATATCCTACAATAAAATACACTTACAATTTTTTGATGAA
Source organism: Mustela nivalis (assembly GCF_964662115.1). Classification (NCBI taxonomy): domain Eukaryota; kingdom Metazoa; phylum Chordata; class Mammalia; order Carnivora; family Mustelidae; genus Mustela; species Mustela nivalis. Next base: position 155,724 of record NW_028136262.1, on the reverse strand, counting down.
AATTTATTTATTTATTTTAAGATTTTATTTCTTTATCAGAGAGAGTGGGCGAGAGAGCAAGCACAGGCAGACAGAATGGCAGGCAGAGGCAGAGGGAGAAGCAGGCTCCCGGCCGAGCAAGGAGCCCGATGCAGGACTCGATCCCAGGACGCTGGGATCATGACCTGAGCCAAAGGCAGCTGCTTAACCAACTGAGCCACCCAGGCGTCCCTTTTGATGAAAATTTAATCTGTATAAACAATATATTTGCTGTAATGCGTGGTTCATGGAAAACATCTTATTTAATTATAAGCAACAACAGTATTAGAAATTAAGTAAATGTGTCTATAATATTTAAAGTTTTAACACATAATTCCACTGCTTTGCCTTATTTTCTCAAATCCCTTTACCACTTTCACTGACAGAGTTAAATGTACTTTTTCTACTAGTAGCCAGCTCTTTGTCTTTTGTCAGAAAGATGCCCTTGTGAATTATTTATAATAGAGATATTAGCAATAATAATAATAATAATAATAAATAGCAATGAAAATGTTAAAAAAAAGTTTTCTTAACTAATTAGGGTTCTTAGACATCAATTAGAGGAACCACCTCGGGCAAGCAAATTAATCTGCAAGACATTCCCAGAATTAACAAGTCAGTCAGATACAGGGTTGTCCGTAGACTGAAAGGTGAAGCAAAAGGACTAGGTTTGGAAAATAGGTAAGGACAGTGAAAAAAGTGATCAAATTTTGGGGCAAAATAAATTCTTAGGTGTCCTTTCAATGGAGTCCTGTTCATTATGTAGCAGAAACTCTAGAGATTATCTCAATCCATTGGAGTCACCCTGTTTATTAGCTTGCTATTGACAAAGTTATTTACAAACTGTAGAGCAAGAGGTTATAATGGAGAAAACTGATGGTAATGCACAGGATTCTTGTTAACAATAATGCAAGTTAGTGATTTTTCATTAGAAAACATAAATTCTATAACCCAAATTATGGGCCCAGAGCACTTCTGCTGCACAACTCTGCTTATATCCCAAATAACCATGTGAACTAGTTTTAATATCTGCTTCTCTTATTAATTTTTGAATAAAAATTCTTGACACAAGTATTTTATAATTGTGTGATAACCATGCATTTAATTTCTTGGAGAACAAAACACACTTTAGCATAACTAGGTTCGTTCACAGAACCAGCCTTGATAACACACTTCTATATGTTAGAAATGATGTAATAAATGTAGAATATTGGGCACTTGTTTGGTATTCTTTGCCATGTTTTGCACTATCTAAAAAGAGATCAGTGAACTTGGACTGGAGTTAGTAGACATGGAAGAAAATAAAAAATTTCAGAGAAGAATACTCTGTGGTCCACAACCTAAACGGGCTGGGATTCCCATCATTTGGATCCCTGTAGCTTTACAAAAGTCAATTAAATTTTTGTATCTCCGATTAAAGTTGATTCCCCAGTACTTTTTCAAACATCTCTTGTAAAGTATTGTTTCCCAGAAAAAAAGGGATTTTGCACATGTATCTGCCTTTGTCTCTGGTCATGATCTCAGTCAGGATCCTGGGATCGAGCCCCATTTTGGGCTTCCTGCTCATTAGGGAGTATATTTCTCAGTCTCTCTCTGCAGCTACATCCCCCTGCCCCACTCATGCTCTCTCTCTCTCTCAAATAAATAAATACAATCTTTAATTTTTTAATTAAAAATAAGATAAATAAAATAAAATAAAAAGTCTGGTCTTACTGCCCCATTTAGCTCCTTTTGTTTTTTTGAGTTGTATTTAAAGCAGCATGAGAGAACATGAGGCTCTCAAACTTTAAAAAAAAAAAGGGAAAATTGAGTTTTGTTAGGATTTAAGATCTTGTCTGCTAGACAAAAACGTTGGCTTTGTTAACATGTGAAAATCAACAAAAGAGAATAAGATCGAATTCTAATAATTTTTGTAGAAATTAAAAATTTCCTCCAACCCAATTACATACAGACCCATTAAGTAAATTCATTCCAATGTCCCAAACCAACCTTTTCTAATAGTAATGCATCTGTGTAAACAGGGTCAACCCAAGGAATAAATAAATATTATTATTTTTTTCCCTGTCTCTTCCACAGTCACATCTGGGTATATTGGTAGCATGCCAATTATCTATCTTATAAGACATGATATCATAAGGAAGGGTATTCTGTCCATTTGGAACAACTGAAAATCATTGTAATTTTATCTTGGTGCAGTAACTTGAGATGGCACAGTGTGGGTTATGAATATATTTTATTTTTTTTTACTGGGAAGAAGAGATTATAGAGATATTGGTTATCCAAGAGAGACTGACAGGTGTTGATAGTTGCCAGGTCAATATCCATCTACTCTTTCCTTTAATATCAGAAAGCACTGAGGGATTGACAACAAGGAAACTTAAAACAACATCAAATATTTTATTGTCTCTTTTCTAGTTACATTGTAACCTTATGACAAAGTATCAGTCGTACAAGATATCATTCTCTTTTACCTCTATCTTTCTGCCAGAAATGTGGGCTTAATAGTGAGAACTCCAACAGCAATTTTTTCAACTGTGAATAAAAAGCCATGAAAACCTCTAAGATAGTTCACTTGACTTTCTTAAGACTCTGAATCAACACCAGAAAACACTCTCTGTAGTCTTCTTGTTAAATGAAAAATATGGTTAAACCACTTTTGACAGTCTACTACCTACAGCAAACTGTAAATCTTAATTGAAATATGTCCTCTCAGCTGTGCTTAAGCAACTGAGTCCTGAGCTTTTTAGGTTTTCAGTCTGAAAGAGTACACCTCGGGTGCTCTGAAAGGGAAGAGAAAGGACACCCTGTTCTCCATATAAATTAAAGAAGAGAAATCTGTGCATTTAAGTGGGCCATATAAAATTTATCAAGCAATTATCTCCTAACTCCTTCCTATCCAAATTACCTGATATGCTCTCCCTACTCCTTTATTCCACGTTACTGCCTTTTCCAGGATTCTGTATCACATCACAGCATGTCTTCTGTTATTTCCTTCTTGCAAGCTAGTTTTGTTTTCTCCATCTAAAAAAATCAACAATCATTGTGTATTTCAATTCCCATTTTCCTCAAATGCATTGATTCTTCTTATCTATTACTCTTTTCTCATACTCAGTGTCTTTGTCTTTATGGGGTTTGTACTTTGCTTTTCCCCATTCTTTACTGCCATTATATAATCAAATCTAATAACTTCTTAGAGAAAGTTAAAAATTCCTGCATAGCCACACGTGAACACAAAGTCACTGATTTTTAGCAAACCTATAAGATAGTCAGACATCCATTCAATTTCTTTTTAAGATTTTATTTATTTATTTGACAGAGAGGGATGAAAAGCAGGCAGAGAGGCAGGCAGAGAGAGAGGAGGAAGCAGGCTCCCTGCTGAGCAGAGAGCCTGATTTGGGGCTCGGTCCCAGGACCCTGGGATCATGACCTGAGCCGAAGGCAGCGGCTTAACCCACTGAGCCACCCAGGCGTCCCTCCATTCAATTTCTTAACTGAGTCCCAAATGCATCCTGACTTCTAACCTAAACCTAAGCTCTACTTCTTACACGTTGTTATATGACCAAATTCTTTCAGTTCAGTATTTTGTAACATTTAAATATTAGTCAATTGATGCTTTGTTTGTGTATTTCTATGAAAATAATTTGAATACTGTAGATTTATTGTTATATTTATAGATTTATAATCAAAGTTTCATCAGTTGAAGTTTTTGGAAATTTCAGATATAATGATTAACCTAAAATGATACTGCCTCAAATCCCTCTGATATCAAGGCCCAACTCCTGATTATAGCCAAACCTGTGGTGGATAGTTCCATGGGAAATTGCAGTTACTTAACAGTGATAGCATCTCATGTTCTCTCTCTCATTTTAGAATGTCTCCAACACAACCTGAAAGTGTAGGAGAGTTAATGTCCTCTGAGGACAGCTCTCAGTGAAGTGGAAATAAGAACCATAGGTAAAATTGTCAGTTTTCAGGTCTTCATGAGGACAACTTAAAGAAGTTTCTCAGGACCTTTCAGTAAAAGCAAGCCTTCATTTTCTATCCACAACAATTATATCAACAATGTACCTCTTTGACAAAGTTGCTTCTTCACTGTATCACTTTCCCATTCTTTTCTACCTTGGATAATCTCCCAGATAAACTAACAGTACTCAAATCCTTTGTCCTACTCTTTGCTCTCAGGATAAATGGAGCCAAAAGACTTAGATTAATATCAAGTTCTGAATGGGATCTTAGAGCTATTTCTGTCCAGATTTTCATAAACATAGGGACCTTTGAATTATCAGGCTATAAATAAGTTCTAAATGGAGGGGGCAAAAGCAAAAAGTAGAAATTTTTATGTTTGATTTTTAATCATGATTAATTGACTTTATTGATTATTAAAAATACTAACATTATAAAAGTGTGGATCTTTGTAAAACAATGTCTTAATGTAAGAAAGAAGTTGCATAGTCCTTTTGAGAATATTAAACCAAGTGTTCAGGTGCCATCTAATTTCTTGTTTAATCCAGAACTTTGGTGTGCATCATCTTGAGGAATAGGATTTTGAAGTCCAGACAGACTAACAGAAAACTGATCCAAATGTGTGTGTTTATATTTCTGCTTTTGTTGTAAAAATCAAAGTGTGATTGCTGGTTTAAAATGGCAAAACTAATAATGTTCATGGACTCGATTATAAATTTTCTAATTGTATGGGAAGAATCCAACAAAGATAGAATTAATTGATTTGCAAATCCTCAAAGAGCTACAGGATCAGGTAGTGGTATGTTCTGATTCAACAGCATCATAATGCACCATTTTATATGTGTGGCTAATGGATATTTTCATGAATGTTTGCTAGCTAGTCAACCTATTAATACAGAGAAATATTAGGTAGCGTAATTACTCACAGTTGTGTTTAATAAAATGAGAGAAAATTATCAAATGACACTAATAATAATAATCCTATAGCAGGCTAAATAATTCAATGATAATTTCAAGTATTAATCTAGCTTTCTTCCCTGATTATGACTCTTCTCTCCTTTATCATAATGGGAGTAGCAGATTGTCTGCAATGAATTGTGAAAACGCAGCAGTGACTTTGGCAGTGAAGGCCTCCCATCAATTTTGATAGGTTAAAATGATTCTGGTTGGTCTTGAGCAAATGTGTCAATTTTTTTTTTCTGTGTGTGTCATAAAAGAAAGAAGCAATAGTAAATTCTTGCTGTTATTCCATGGAGCCAATAAAATCGTACTGCCAACAAGAGGCTGTTGACACCGTAAGTGTAGTTAACTGTCTTGAAATACTAGGCCTGGAAATAAAATCCCAATATTTCACATAACCTCTTTTTTATAAAAGAAAAAAACAAAACAAAACAAAACAACTATACTGCTTACATTTAGGGCCCTGCTGTTGTGTAACTATTTTTGAACATGTCTACTGTAAGTGTATATATATATATATATTTTCTGTGCAATAAATTCATTTAGAGATAAATTTTGATTGCAAATTATTTTGGGGGAGGCATGGTATTTGTGGCTAGTCTCACAAGTAAAAAGGACTAAAAGAAAGAAGAAAAACATTTTTTATTACAGCATATTTACATCTGTCCAAAGTACTTATTTACTATAATACTGACTAATGTATAATACTGTACACAAAGAAAGAAGTTAAATGAGTTATAATTCAGTCAATGTATAGCTGGCCATTTTAAAACTTAGCACTGAATCTTTCTGGTATGAAATGTGATATCTGGCAATCTGGTCCAGTTCATTACATCAGGTCATTTGTATGTTCTTATTACCATTTTGATAGCATAGCACATTTTATAACCCAGACATTTTACAATGGAACTATGATGCATGTATTTTCAAAAGTATAGACATACATGAAGCTATGAGGTCAAAAAAGATGAATGTCCGTAGTACCATATAGACTCAACAAATAAAAGTGTCCAAGGGTCTGAGTGTGACTTATGAATATTGTATAAGATTAGGCCAACATGTGGTTTTGATATAAATAATCTGTTCTTAAATTAGAATTACAATCGTTGAGTACAGTGTTGAAAATGGCAGATAGATTTTAGCTATCTTTGCTCACTAGGGAAAATGGAAAAATGTTTAGTTTGGTCAGATTTTCACTTAACTTCTGAAAAATCTTACGTTTGAGAGAACCCTTCTGAAATAAGAATCCTTAAAGACATAACCCCTTTGGCACAAGTTTTCAAGAAACTTGTTTGATGTTGTAGACAATTCTATGGCACACGTACTGTTCTAGATGTTTCATGCCAATAATATGTAAGCCATACCAAGGCTACATATACATATAGAGATGTTCCTCAGCTTACAAGGGGGCTATGTACAGAGAAACACATAAAAAATTGAAAATGCATTTAATACCCCTAAACAATCAAATATCATAGCTTACCTTAAGCTTATTTAAACATACTCAGAACACTTACATTTGCCTGCATTTGGGCAAAATCATCTTAAGCAAAGCCTATTTTATAACAAAGTATCAAATATCACATGCAATTTATTAAATATTACACTAAAAAAAGAAGAATATATATATTCTATATATATATTCTATATATAGAATGCTTGTAAGAATATCAGGTGTTCACCCCTGTAATCTTCTAGCTGACTGGAAGCTGTGGCTCACTGCCGCTGCCCAGCATCACAAGATGGCACCATATAGAACAAGAGTTTCAGGTGGTAGGTGTTGTAAGTTTTACCCAAACTGACATTGGTCAAACTCGTTTTTGTCATCATATATATCAAGTAGTTTTCTCGGGTTTATTTTTAGAATATCCTTGTATAATGAATATTTACACTGATATCTAGTATAAAAATCTTGCAATTTAACATTAGAAACATTAAGATATTGAAAATCAATCTATTTCTTTAATTCATTGAAGACATTTTTGGCTTGTTTCCAGTACTTTCTTACTGGTTAAAAAGTGAATTTGAAGTAGTCTGGATTTCATTATTATATGGCACTTTCCCTTTGATGAATACAAAGACGATATTCTATATTAGCTATCTGAGAAGAATTTATTTTTTTAATTTTATTTATTTGTAAGAGAGAGAGTGAGAGAGAGCACAAGCAGGGGGAGCAGCAGGATGAGGGAGAAGCAAACTCCCGGCTAAGCAGGGAATCTGTTGCAGAACTGAGTCCCAGGACCCTAAGATCATGACCCGAGCTAAAGGCTCAGGCGTTTAACTGACTGAGCCACCCAGGTGTCCCAATCTGAGAAGAGTTCTGTATGCTATTCCTATTAATATGCAGTTTAAAGTCTAGGTAATTAACTTACTATTTTAGTGGCTATTGTATAGATAGCACTATGTTCCAGGCAGAGAGTAAGAAAGAAATATTAAATCAACCATATTCTATGCATTCTAAATGAAAATAATTAATCAATCATAATAAATCCTTCTATTTATGGAATATCAACTTATAAGCTTTCCTCCATATGAACAATGCCAAATACCAGAATAAAGGGTCATCTAATACAAATAAAGGATAGAATTAAAGAATTCTGGTAAGCCATTTAATTTTGAAAAATGGTGTTCTATTGTTGCTGAGTTGTGGTTTTCCGTTACATAATATCTGATAAGTGTAGAAGTAACATGAGTGTTACGTGAGATGCGAAATGGTATATAATTAAGATATTTTTAAAAGTACAGATAAATACAAATTTGTAAACATAGCATTATGGAGGAGTAAAAATAAATGATAGCTACACACTCTAAAGTGAATAAAACTTGGAAAGCTAATAGAGAAGTAAAACAAGGACAGTGCAAAAAGTATGGTACATTTTTATAAAGTTCAAACAAATTCTGTGAAACCATAGATGGACTTAAAGATACTATTATGTATCAAATATTGTAAAAATTAAGCAAGGAAATAGCAAACATAAAACAACCAAAGCATACAAACTTGGGTAGATACAAGAGGTGTGATCATGTTCTACTTCATAAAGAGATGACTTAATAGATAAATACAAGTAACTAGACTTTTTAGAAGTTCATAAAACGTTGCCTGTTATTTCTTAGTAATATAAAATATATGGTTTTCTAACAAAAACGTTTATCTTAAAAATATTTAAAAATAAATTTCAGGCTACTCCTAAGGTTATATTTACTTTTCCACTGTGGGAAAAGCTGGTTGTTGTAGTTGTAGTTGTTTGTTTGTTTTAGTCTCCTCCTAGTTTTTATTATTATAATGTGGAATGAGGAATGTTAGATTGAAAAGTTAATTATTTTATAGACAAAAATCATTACTTGATTCACCTCCTGGTACAGCAGATGGAACTCCTGAAAATATGCCCTTTTGCCTTATGGAAGAGTAACAGTTATGCTTACTTCTGAAACATACTTGGTGGTGGCCCTAAATAGTGACACCATAGTAAACATTTTGAATATTTGCAATTAATTTTTATAGTCATAGGGCTCCAAAAGGCACTGCAGGTATCTTAGCAGGTGTTTCAATAAGGCTAAAATTTTCCTGACTGTTTAAAAATATTAGCAAGGCACAAAACATGGCAGAAGTATTGTCCTCAGATATTATTTTTTTCCATATGCTCCTGATTCCAGACATGACAAGTTATTTTTCAAATATTTATTATAAAAGTTTTTATTTATTTATTTGACAGAGATCACAATAAGGCAGAGTCAGGCAGAGAGAGAGAGGAGGAAGCAGGCTCCCTGCTGAGCTGAGAGCCCGATGTGGGCCTCGATCCAAGGATCCTAGGATCATGACCTGAGCCGAAGGCAGATGCTTTTACCTACTGAGCCACCCAGGCTCCCCCATGACAAGTTATTTTGATAGATGTATATACAGTGTATTTTCCAGTTATAAGAAAAATGGTTCTGCTATTTTTAACCTTTTTTTAAAATTAAATAATTTTTTTCATTGAAATTTTATTTTTTAATGTTTTACTTCTCTTTTCTTTTTTTTTAAAGATTTTATATATTTATTTGAGAGACAGAGATCACAAGTAGGCAGAGAGGCAGGCAGAGAGAGAGGGGGGGGAAGCAGGCTCCCTGTGGAGCAGAGAGCCAGATGCGGGGCTCAATCCAAGGACCCTGAGATCATGACCCGAGCTGAAGGCAGCAGCCCAACCCACTGCGCAACCCAGGCGCCCCAATGTTTTACTTTTCAATATACTACTTAGAATATAAAACCTATTCCATTTTGTAAGATGTTTACCATTTAAAAACTGGTAATTTTCTCATTGTGTCTTCCCCTCACATTGCTTTATTTTGAATAAAAAATTTCACAATAAACATAACTGATGCTTTCCTTCTGATGGTCCCTCTGTTGGTCATATTGTATATGAGCCATGACAATTAGTTTTACAAAATTTATTGATGTTTGTTGATATGTTTTATCATAACTAATTTTCCCTCCCTTATCTAGATTCCCCAGCTTTCAGACAGGTGGACACTTCAATAAACCATACCCAAGGGATGTATCAAGTACTTCTTAGACATTCTCTCAGATCCTTGAGGTGTCATTTTGCCTAGGGATTTGCAATAGGTTCTGCCAGAGGCACCACTGTGACAACTGATGTCCATGGTCTATCTCCTGCTAAGCTCAAGAGGTCACTGGTTTCCAAGTTTATCTATACAATTAATGCATACCAGCAAGTTCTTTTTTTTTAATATTAACAAACTTATTTTAAAGTTTATATGGAGAGGCAAAGACTCACAATAGTAAACATAGTGTTGAAGGAGAACAAAGACTGAGGACTGACTTCAAAGTTTACCATAACGATTGGGCGCCTGGGTGGCTCAGTGGGTTAAGCCTCTGCCTTCCGGCTCAGGTCATGATCCCAGGGGCCTGGGATCGAGTCCCGCATTGGGTTCTCTGCTCAGCAGGGAGCCTGCTTCTCCTCATCTCTCTCTCTGGCTGTCTCTCTGCCCATTTGTGATCTCTCTCTCTGTCAAATAAATAAATAAAATCTTAAAAAAAAGTTTACCATAACGATAATTGTAAGCATGATATTGTAATACCACAGAGAGACTAGATTAAAGCAACAGAATATATATTATCAATTATATTTCATATATAATAGAAAAGCAAAAGCAATACAAGAGAGCAAAATACAATCTTTTAAACAAATGGTTCTGTAGCAATGGTGAAGCTAAATCTAAAAATATAAAATAAAATAAATCCAGGCAGATATCCTACACTCTTCACAAAAATGAACTCAGATTGGATTATAAACCTAAACATGAAACATGTAGAAGGTAATATAGAAGAAAATTTAAATGACCTTGGTTTTCGCAATAACTTTAGCTAAAAAACACAAGCACTGAATTTAAAAATGTCTACTCTGTGAAACACAATGCCAAGAGAATGAAAAGGCAAAGCACAGACTATGAAAAAAAATTTGCAAAATACACATCTGGCAAAGGACTGTTAATCAAAAATACACAAAGACCCCTTAAAACTCAACAATGGGGGAAAAACCTGATTAAAAATGAGCCAAAGACCTTAGCAGATACCTCACCAAAGAAAATATTACAGATGGCAAATAAGCATATAAAAAGATGCTTCACATCAAAGGTCATCAGGAAAATGCAAATTAAAACAAAAAAGAGACACCAGTACATACCCAGAATCCAGAGCACTGACAACAGAACATGAAATGTTGGTGAGGATGTGGAGCAACAGGAATGTTCTTCCATGTGTATTGAGAATAAAGAATGGAAAACAACTTGGCAGTTTCTTACAAAACTAAACATATTCTTGCCAGATGATTCAGCAGTAGCAGCTCTTGGTATTTATCCAAAGAAGATGAAATCTATACCCACAAAGATGTCTATAGTAGTTTTATTCATAACTGACAAAAGCTTGGAAGCAACCAAGATATCCTTCCATAAGTGAAAGGTCAAAGAAAGTGTAGTACATGCAAACAATGGAATATTATTTAATGCTAGAGAAATGAATTACCAAGCTATGAAAAGATATGGATAGAAATATTTAATAAATATTTGATTTTAGGCTTCTACCAGTCTATCAATAGTATTAGTATATTTTAACAGTGAATGCTCAGCATTCATGAATTTACCTAATAAAACATTTTGGGTTCAATATTTTAAATACTTCAACCTCTATGATTATATTCCTAATAATTTTGAATTGGGGTAAATAAACCTTAATTTTTTGTAACTTGTTTCTTATTGCAAGAGAGCTCAATGAAATTTTAGAAAATAAAAATTTACAAAAAAAAAGTTTAGTTTACTATTGCCAAATAATTTAAAACTTTATCTTATATTCAAATACATATATTTTTCTAAATTGATTTATATGCTACTAAAACCAAAAACTTTTAGTTATACTAGATTTCATATCCTGCAATCAATGCCAGAAATCCATCTGGCAATGATTTGTCTTAAATAGAGTTAAGATGGGTGTTATTACAATGCAAGATGGAAACAAAGATAGTATAACAATTGGTGTTACATAACTTTTCCGTTTTGATCAAGTTACTAATCTACAAAAGGCTTTTATCAGTGACAGACTTGGGACTTTAACAAAACTTTTAAACTAGCATGTGCGACTCATTCCTAGAAAACAACACAATCAATAACACTTTATTTAGATTAAATCATGACTATTTCTCCATTTGAATAAAAAAGGTAGCAACCCCAATAAGTTTATTGAACATGAAAAGTTGAAATGCTATAATGCTCCTAAGGAATTAAATGATCCAGTCAAGAATAACAAAAAAAGGATATAAATTACCAAAGTGTTTGTATAATTGTAATGTACAACTGCCCATTATCGTTCCATAGTGTAGGCTTGTACAAGAACTCTATAAAAGAACTCCACTTCTAAACTGTGGAAAATATGTTCCCTTTCCCCCTATATACAAATATTAAGCCATTCATTTAGCTTTTAAAATATCCACTTAATACAGGCTTTTTACACATTTGAACAGGCAGCACGGCTCTATTCTTATCGCTTACATCTGAAGGATAGACTTCTAGCGTAAGAGGTAAAGCCCATAAAGGAGCCCAATAATAACAACAAAATACAGTTTAGTGAGCCCTTACAATCTGCCAGCTACCTTTCTGAGAATACTTCAATTAATAAAACATATAAAATACCTGACCACAAAGAGCTTACATTCTTTTGAAATATAATAGTGAAATAAACCAATAATAGAGGGGCACCTTGGTGGCTCAGTCCATTGAGTGACTGCCTTTGGCTTGGGTCATGATCTCAGGGTCCTGGGATGTAACTCCCCAGCAGGCTTTCTAGGCAGTGGGGTGTTTTCTTCTTCCTCTGCGCACCCTCCCAATTCTCTCTCTCTCTCTGTCTCAAATAAGAAAATAAACCAGTAATAGAATAACGATTGATGGTTGATGGTGATAAGTGATACAAAGAAATACAAGAAAGGTAAAAGCCATTGGAGAATGCTGGGATGAAAGTTAATTTTATTTTGTGTTGGGTGGTTATATCTCATTTATGAGATGTTATTTGCACAAAGACCCAGGAAGTGAAGGAGAGTGTTATACAAATATTAAAGGAAAAGATTGCTCTAGGCAGAGCAAGTAAGTATATAGACTTTGTGTGAACAGCTTGTCTGTTACTTTTGAGGAAAAGCAAGGAGGCCAATGAGGAGTTCATAGTGGTGGAGAGAGGAAGAACGTATTGATGTATGACCTTCTAGTACATTGAAACGCCTTCAGTTTTTATTTAATATGAAAGGGGAAGATACCAAAAGACCCTCAACAGCAGAATAAAATCATTTGACTTGATTTTTAGGTTAAATTGCTGTACCAAAATAAATTTGCAGGGAGAAAGGAGTGCAGTATGTGTGGAAGTGGGGTTATCAATCAAGTCAATAATTCAGGAACATATGATGGTGTTTTTAGCATGCTGGGTGGTAATAGAAGTGGTGAGGTATGGTTTTCATTGTGTATATATTTTGATGGTGAATATTCTGGTGAACAGGATGGGGTATGTGCAGGACAGACATCAACATTTATTTTACCTGCACAAACAGAAGGGTGGAGTCTTCATTCCCTGATATGGAGAGAACTCTGAGTTCAAATGTTCTTTCTCATTAAATGGCATAGTGATGATGAGGATATAGTCAGACAGTGAAAGAGAGCAGTAAGCATAGTGTTAAGCGGTAAGACATTATAATACATTGGAACATCAAAAAACGTTGTGTTGGATCATCTGTTTATGTGAGTAAATAAATAAATAAAGCTTCCTGGGGTTCTGATAGAGGTAAAGAAGACTGCTATATGATCCAAAGGGGCATGTGCACCAAATGTTTATAGCAGTAATATCCACAATAGGCAAACTATGGAAAGAACATAGATGTCCATCAACAAATGAATGAGATATATATATATATATATAATGGAATACTACTCAGCCATCAAAAGAAATGAAATCTTGCCATTTGCGTTGACATGGATGGAACTGGAGGGTATTATGCTTAGCAAAATAAGTCAACCAGAGAAAGGCACTATCATATGATCTCCCTGATATGAGGAAATGGAGGTGCAATGTGGGGGGTTTGGGGAACAGGAAAAGAGTAAATGAAACAAGATGGGATCGGGAGGGAGACAAACCATAAGAGACTCTTAATCTCACAAAACAAACTGAGAGTTGCCGGGGGGGGGGTGGGGAGGTTAGGGAGAGGGTGGTGGGGTTATGAACATTGGGGAGGGTATGTGCTGTGGTGAGTGCTGTGAAGTGTGTAAACCTGGTGATTCACAGACCTGTACCCCTGGGGCCAATAATACATTATATGTTAATGAAGAAGAAGAAGAAGAAGAAGAAGAAGAAGAAGAAGAAGAAGAAGAAGAAGAAGAAGAAGAAGACGACTACTATAAATCAAATGCTATGGTTTTCAGCATAGAGTGTGTAATCAGGCATATTTTATTAAAGTAACCAAGTAAAATGATGGTCGAAAACTGGAATAACAGAAAACATAAAAATCAGAGATTTTAAAAAGAGATATGGGACAGTGTAGAGAATATAGTCAATGATATTATAATAGTGTTATATGGTGACAGATGGCGGCTATATTTGTAGTGATCATAGAATAATGTATGGAGATATTGAAAACCTGAAACCAATATAACACTGACTATCAACTACACTCAAATAAAAAAATAGTAAAAATAAAACATTTTAATTTAAAAAGATAAAAAGAGGGACAAGAATTTGAAAAGTGAATTTCAAAAAGAGTAAAGATGAGGCTAAGACATACTCTGAACCTTGAGGAAAACACCATTTTGAAAATTCTTCCCATTTTGAGAAAACTCAAATGAATCAATACCATAAAAGAACCCATTTTAACTGAGAGATGTAATGAATGCTCAAGAAATAATTTTATGACAGGATAATTCTTCCCTATGAAACAGCATACAGAAACCCGGGGAAACACCTGGAAGCCAAATAAACTATACTGGAAATAAGAATTAGGAAAAAGATAAATGATGAAAGATAAGAAAATTAGACCTGCGACAGAGACCTAGTGAAGAGAATTTTTAGCTTGTGGTTTAATGTTTTTGAGGATAATCTAGAGTTCATAACTGCCTTGAGGCAGGCTGGTTGTAGGCAGTTTAGGCAGACCCCTAAGAGAGGCCTACTTTGGGCAAGTGGTGTTGGAGGAGGCCATTGGGCTGGACAAAGACAAATCCAACCATTTGACTAAAGTGTCTGTGAAGATGTTGAAGTCAGATGCAGCAGAGAAAGACCTGTCAAACCTAATCTCAGAAATGGAGATGATGAAGATGATTGGACAGCACAAGGACACCATCAACCTGCTGGGTCCTGCACACAGGATGGTCCTTCGTACACTATCATGGAATATGCCTCCAAAGACAACATACAGGAGTACCTGCAGGCCCAGAGGCCTCCTGACCTGGAGTACTGTTACAATATCAGCCACAATGCAGCAGAGCAACTCTCCTCCAAGCACCCGGTATTCTTTGCCTACCAGGTAGCCTGAGGCATGGAGTACCTTGCCTCCAAGAAGTGCATACACCAAGACCTGGCCACCAGGGAAGTGCTGGTGACAAAGGACAACATGATGAAGATCTCAGACTTCAGCCTTGCCAGAGATATCACCACATCAGTTACTATAAAATGAGAACCAACAGTGGACTGCCTGTGAAGTGGATGGTCCCTAAGGCCATGTTTGACCAGATCTACATCCACCAGAGTGACTTCTGGTCTTTTGGGGGTGATCCTGTGCAAAATTTTCACTCTGGAAGCCTCCCATATCCTGGAGTGCCTGTGGAGGTGGTTTTTAAGCTGCTGAAGGAGTCATTTGATGGATAAGCCAATAAGTGCACCAGAGAGTTATACACAATAATGAGGGGTGGCTGGCATGTGGTACCTTCAAGCTGCTGGTAGAAGACCTGGATCATACTGTGGCCTTGACCTCCAACCAGGAGTACCGGACCTGTCCTTGGCCCTAGAACAATACTGTCTATGCTTTCCCAACACCCAAAGCTTCACCTGCTCCTCAGAGAAGAATTCCACCTTCTCTCATGTGCCGTTGCCCAGGGAGGCCTATCTGCCCTGACACCCAGCCCAGCTTGCCAATGGTGGACTCAAATGACTAGTATCCCTATTACTCCTGTCCAGATTCCGTCATAAGCTGTAACCCTTACCCCTCACCCTCCCTGCAAGACTCACTGCCTTCTCCTTTGTCCCTTTCCTACTGGCAGGAGCCAGCTGCCTACCTGAGGCCTTCACCCCTTGAAGTTCACCTCTCTTCCCCTTCCTCTTCCTCCTCCTTACAACCTGCTCATGAAAGAAAGGAACAGAGAGGCAGGTACTTGCTCGTGGCTACTTCCTTCCCTCCCATATGTTGGACCAAGACCCCTCCCTGTCATCTGGTACTGCCTAGACGTCGAGAGAGTTGGAGATGAGGCAGGCCAGTGAAAGCTGTTGGAGCTTTCCTGGTTTGGTTTTGTCTGCTTAGCATAACATGTAAGACTGAGTTCTGGTGGCAGGGACCTAGTCCTTGGGGCTATAGCACTAGCGAGGGGAGGTCAACTGCTCTGGGCCTTGGCTAAGAGCAAGCCCTGCTCCAGAGATATGGTGCCAAGGGCTTATTAATTTTGATACTAATTTGCTTTGCTGACCAAATACCTGGTATCAAAAGATGGGAAGGCAAAGACTGGAAGCAGTGTTGTGACCATGGGGTCCAGCCCCAAACTATGAAGAAAACACAAAGTGTATAAATCTGAGTAAGTATATATTTACACACCTTTTTAAATAGGTTGTTATCAAAGATTTAATCAATGGGTAATATGCTCCTCGTGGCTGGGGAGCATCAGTTGCCATATATTAAAAACAAAGAAAAGAGGTGTCTGGGTGGCTTCCTCCAAGAAGTGTCCCTTCTTTTCAGGTCATGATCCCAGGGTCCTGGGATGGAGCCCCACATCAGGCTCTCTGCTCAGTGGGAAACCTGCTTCTCCTTTTCCCTCTGCCCTGCTTATAGTTCCTCTTCCTGTCTCTCTGTCTGTCAAATAAATAAAATATTAAAAAAAAAACAAGAAAGAAACAAAATGTTTTTAAAAGGTCTTTTTTTTTTTTTTAATTTTCTAGGGGTGCCTGGATGACTTAGTTGTTTAAGCAGATGTTTGCCTTTGGCTGAGGTCATGATTCCAGTGTACAGGGATCCAGCCCTGCATGGGACTACTTGCACCCCAAAGAGCTTGCTTCTTCCTCTCCCTTTGCACATGATTCCCCCTGTTTGTGTGCTTCTTCTCTCTCTCTCTCTCTCTCTTGCTGTCAATAAATAAAATAAAATCTTTTACTAAATAAATAAAAAAATAAATAAATTTCTAAACCTACTTTCAGTTTAGGTCCCTTAACAAAAATTGCTACTGCTTCATTAAAAAAAAAAAAAAGATAATTTAGAAAGATGCTTCCAGAGTTAAAAATCTGTTTTGTTTCTTTGTCAGGATTCAATATAGAAGTGCTTTAAAAAGTAAAAGAAAAAATATGATATATTAACTCTAATCACACTATAACTTTGGTGGTTATATCAAGATAATGAAAAGTGATTTTAAAGCAAATTTCATTATTAGACATAAAGATCAAGTCAAAATTACAGAAGAGTAAAAGGATGAATTCATCAGGGAGTATAATAATTCTTTTTTTTTTTTAAAGATTTTATTTATTTATTTGACAGAGAGAGATCACAAGTAGGCAGAGAGGCAGGCAGAGAGAGAGAGAGAGGAGGAAGCAGGCTCCCTGCTGAGCAGAGAGCCCGATGCAGGACTCGATCCCAGGACCCTGAGATCATGACCTGAGCCTAAGGCAGCGGCCTAACCCACTGAGCCACCCAGGCGCCCCGGGAGTATAATAATTCTTGAATTTTAATACGTAACAACAGATTTGGGGATATATAGGGAAAAACTAAGAACAAAAATCATAACTTCTACCTTGGACGACAAATGGAAAATAATTTCAACACCCTTATTTTAAGATTACATAGACAAATGGTCATCACATTGGTAAGATATGTAAGACTTGAACAAAATGATCAACTAACTAGATATGCTTGATATTACATTACAGTAACGGAACTAACTGAGGTCAGTCTTTGGTGAATCACAGAAACAGGTGGAGTTGTCAAACAAAGGAATCTTTGTTTACAACATACAAGGAGTTCACAGGGAATAAGTTCCAAAGCCTTGACTGTTTGAACAGGAGAGAGATTTTTATTTAGTATTTAAGATGAATACTCAGAAGGGAGAGTTTTATTATCCCGTGTATGGTTGGTCATAAGGTTGTGGATGCATGCACATCCACATATGTATTTGTGCAATATGTATTGCATGTTCACCTGAATGAAGCTTGTATTCCACCGAGGGCAGAAACGTCAATGTTAGAATAAAGCAGAGGTAACTGTTGGACAAGGGAAAGGAACTCTGCAGGCTTCAAGAGCAGATAGAAACTAGATGGGGTCTTGGGCTCATTTTCTGGGACAAGGAATGAAAGGCCTTGATTGCTTTTGAAATAGCACTAGGAGTTTTACCACTGATTTATTGTCTCAATAGCTTAGGCTATTTCCTGGTCTGGTGGTGACTGTTAGTTTTCCCATTGCCTTGTTCCCTCAAAATCCTTAAGGAGTGAGGTTTTTGCATTTCTTTGTAAGAACCTCCCAGGAAGTTTTGGAAGAAGTGTGCTTGGGCAAGTACACAGGTGGGGTATAGATCATTGAAAATAGCTGGGGACAAAAAATGACTTTTCTTATGTCAGGAAAACTATATCTCTTCTTTAATTTTCTAGGAACCTCTAACTCTTTCTGCTGATGTTACCAGCAGGCATCTGAGATATTACTGATTGTTCTCTTGAACCTAAGGAAAAGGAAATGTAGAAAGCAAAAGACAAAACTTTAAAATCTATCCTGCAACTCATCAATTCACTGCAGCCACCTCTCTGTCTTTCCCTTTCTCTTTTTCTCTCTTTCTCTTTCTCTCTCACTTTCTCTCTCACATACGCACAACACACACAAATCGACTTAAAGCAATTTTTAATTTTCCCTATTCCATTTTAATATACTTGAGGCATGATCATTTTCTTAGTAAATACAAGGAAAAAAAATCTAGGATTCCATCATTCTGTGTGATTAAAGTATTGAGGAATTTACTTCCAATAGCACTTATAAAAACATATTTTATTTAAGGAATATTATATAATCAGGTGCCTGCATTTTTCTTATTCTCTAACTAGTGTTATTTGGCAATTAATATTTTGTCAATCAATATTCCCCTATACCTGAATGTGTGGGCAGTGAGAGATGAGTTAGAGGCAAGGATGGTGAACACTCCCAACAACTGCAGACTACATATATCTTAAGCCATGATTTTCTTTGCAAAGGTCAACATTGATAATGTTCTAGTCATACCTCCGTGTACCAGGAAAGAAGTAGCATATTTCTTGAAAGACACAGCTATCAAAGCTCCATTGAGAAACCATAAAGATGGAGAAGGGATTTGCAAATTAAATATCTGATAATGGACATCTACTCTGATTATTTAAAAATGAATAAAAATAAAAAACCTTACTAATAACCAAACAGAGTATCCAATTTTACATGTGAAGGAAATAATGGAAGAGACATGTCACCAAAAGTATATGGATGGCTTATAAGCACATGGCCAATTTCTCAACATTTAAACATTAAAGAAATAAAAATTAAAATCATAATGAGACATGCTTACATATCTATTAGAATGGCTAAAATTATAAAGGCTAATTGTACTTGGTCTGAGCTAGATTGAGAAGCAACAAAAAATCTAAACTGTTGTTGGCATATATCATGATACAACCACTTTGGAAAATAGTTTCAAAAATTTTTAAATGAAAAATATGTTGCAGTTACACAAATAGCCATTTTATTCTAGGCATTTAACCAAGAAAAACAAACCCTATGTTCATACAAGGACTTGTATGTGAATTTCATATCAGCTTTATTTTTAAGAATTGAAAACAGTGGAAATGTTCATCAATGTCCATCAATAGAGCAAAGACAATTGGAGATTCTCAAAGTAATGATGCTGAGAAAAGAAAATCCAGGCAATGAATAGTATATACTGTGTGATTCCATGACTACAAAAAATCTAGAAAATACAAATTTATATATAGTCACAGTCATCAAATATATGGTGTGATTTTAGTGCCTTCTTCTGTGCTCCCATAGCTTCCTACACTTGTATCTCCGAGCATTTGTTACACCATGTGAAAATATGAACTCTTTCTCTTTATTCTGTCTTACTAGAATAAGAATCCTTGAAAGTTTATGGACAATTGAACTCTCAGTTATTAGCAGAAATTCTATCACACAGTAAGTTTCCAAATATAAAAGCCAGAGTTTTACAATGACTTCTAAGCTTTTACATGATCTAGCCACTCATTTAACCTCTGTGACCTCTTTCCCTGCTACTCTTCAGTCACTCACAGTGGCCTCCTTGCTATTCCTCAGATATGCCAGGCATGATCCAACCTTATGGCCTTCAAGATAGCCAATTCCTTTGTCTGGAGTGACCTTATTGCTGATAGTTCTGCGCAAATTCATCACCTTTCCATACCTTTGTTCAATTGTCAGCTTCATTGTAACTACCCTGATCTTTCTATTAAAAGATTTAACTCCCCATCCCCTGCCTAGCAACCTTGATTTTTCTCACCCTGATCGAATTTTTCTTTTTCCCCATTGTACTCTTCCTTTTTGAATGCACTATGCCATTTTTATTAAGGTTTATAGCTTTGAATTGTCTCACCCATTAAAATAAAAGTTCTACAAAGCCAAGTATTTCATTTACCAGTGTAGTCTGAAGTAATATCTGCCATATAATAGTTCAGTAGACAACTGGTAAATTTCAAAATAAATTAATGTTGAGAGTATACTAAATTTCATAAGTCATTTCAATATTTTTTTCCAAAAAATAAACTACATAAAACATACTTTAAATTTACTTTCAAAATATTTTATAGCATATAATGGACAATATACATAAGCCTAAAGAAACAATCCTATAATTAACCATTTCATACCTACTTAAAAACTGCATAATACCACACTCTTAGATCCTCTTTGAATGCTCTAAAATAACCCTTCAAATGAAATACATTTTAAAAACTCACAGATTTTTTGGCAAATAATTTAATAAAATAAAAGTTTCATTCATCTATGTAGATCAAAATAAATGTTTTTAATAAGCATGAAATTATAACTCTGAAGTGTGCTAAAATGAAACCACCTGCTAAGGGTGAGAGAACAAAAATAAACATCCTTTTTCCAAATAAGAGGAATTTATTACCTTTGAATCAAAGCATGTGGATTTGTTTTAACTGGCAATAAAGCAATATGGAGACACAAACCATAGGAAGTCATATTTTAGATTTCCAAAAGACTTCTAAGTGAAGAGTATACATTTTTTAATTGCTACATAATGCTACATAATGACAAGATGACAGGTTGTGGCAAATAGCATTTTAAAAGCTCTACTCATAATGGAACGGAAGATGTCATTTCCCTATAATTTTATATATGTCTTTAATTGACTATATCTGGATACAACATATTACCAAACAGATGTTCATCAAAGACTAAATCATTTTTAATGGAACATAATAATTTGAACCTACATCTATTAATCATTTTTTTCGATCTAAAATTTATAGTCTCGCTAAACATTTTATCAGTTGTTGACAAAATTCAAAATAAATAGGATAAAAAGTCGTGTTTGGAAAAGTAGATTTCTTTTCAAATTGGCATTTAAATGAAAATATTTGCTGATATTTTTAAAACTTTAAATGTAATTTTATATATATATCTGACCTATCAGATGATATAAAATTTTTGGAGAAAATATGACATATTTTTTTATCTTGGTTGAAGGTATTAATAAAGAGCAACTGTTTGTATTATTTGTATTGTGATATCTTAGTTAATAAACATGAATAACTGGTATAAAATATGTTTTTTTAAAAATTTTATTTATTTACTTGACAGAGATCATAGGAAGGCAGAGAGGCAGCCAGAGAGAGAGGAATGGAAGCATGCTCCCAGCTGAGAAGAGAGCCCACTGTGGGACTCAATCCCAGGAACCTGGAATCATGACCTGAGCCGAAGGCAGAGATTTTAACCCACTGAGCCACCCAGGCGCCCTAAAATATGTTTTTTTTTTTTTAATATAGAAGTATAGTTCTTGCCAAAATATGGAACTAGCTGGAACTGAATGCCTCCTTCAAAGTCAGCTCTGGAGAAATTATGCAAGTGTAATATGGAACTATTTCAGATATTAACCAAAAACAAAGAAATGATGATAAACGCCTTAAAATACTCAAAGTTGCCCTTGACTGGTATGTTTCAAGCTCTATTCCTGGTTTGAAGACAGGTTTTAACAGGCCTGTCACTGTAGAAATCCGCTGGATGTTTAGAGGCTATCAGAACTGTACAAAACCTTGAAGGGGTAAAGACTTGAAAATTCTTTAGAGAGATTAGCTCCCTAAGGCATTATTCCTCCACACATTTTCCTCCAATCAATTAAGACTGATGGATGAGGGGCACCTGAGTGGCTCTCTCATCACGTGGGTGGTGGGTTAAGCCTCTGCCTTCATCTCAAGTCATGGTCTCTGGGTCCTGGGATCCAGCCCCACATCGGGCACTGCTCAAAAGGAATCCTGCTTCCCTCCCTGCTTGCCTGCCTCTCTGCTTACTTGTGATCTCTCTCTCTCGCTCTCTTTCTCTCTCTCTGTGTCCAATAAATAAATAAAATCTTTTAAAAAAGGCTGATGGATGATAAATTATGAAAATTGCTCCCTCCAAATGATGCTTCTTCATAAGGATTTAAGAATTTAAAATTGAAACTTGACCGTAGGATTTATCTTATAGAATAACATCAAGTGAAGGCAGTTATTATTAGTTCTGAAGTATTTGTGATACTGAATTCTTGGCCTCATTAGTAAATTTATTTTTAAATTCTCCCATGGAGTGGTGATTGGCCTTCAGTCTTTCATTGATATACATCATTGGGTCAAATGAGATGTGTGTGCCCAGAACTATATATAATCTTTTTTGTATTTCACTGGAGATGGCATTTCTGAGTTTTGTTCAATTGAATTTGGACAGATGTTTTAATAGTCACTTCTAGAGTTGGCCCTGGAGAATATCTTCCTTTTTTTCTCTTCCCGATTCTCTGAAAAACCCTGACTAATTCACATTATCACAGTAATATCATAATTCAAGTTTTTCCAAACACTATAGCTGCAAAATAGAAGGAAGCTACTCAGAATGGAATACTATTGTGAATGATTGAGAAAGAAAACATTATTATAATTAAGCTACCAGGTTTCAATGTATTTTATTGTTGCTTAGAAAATCCTAGCATACCCAGACTTTACAGAGATTTGATGATCCTAAGAAGAGCTGAACTCATGGACCAAAATAACTATGCACATAAAAAGTACAATTACTTACCTAAAAAATATGATGTGGTTAACTTTATATGCCAATCCAAGTGTTATGGGAACAGGAATTAAAAAAATAGCTTAGGGGCGCCTAGGTGGCACAGTGGATTAAGCCACTGCCTTCAGCTCAGGTCATAATCTCAGGGTCCTGGGATCAAGTCCTGCATCAGGCTCTCTGCTCAGCAGGGAGTCTGCTTCCCTCTCTCTCTCACTGCCTGCCCTCTGTCTACTTGTGATCTCTCTCTGTCAAATAAATAAATAAATAAAATCTTAAAAAAAAAAAAAAGAATGACTGTACTTTTAAAAAATAGCTTAAAAGGAGCGCCTGGGTGGCTCAGTGGGTTAAGCCGCTGCCTTCCGTTCAGGTCATGATCTCAGGGTCCTGGGATCAAGCCCCACATTGGGCTTTCTGCTCAGCAGGTAGCCTGCTTCCCTTCCTCTCTTTCTGCCCGCCTCTCTGCCTACTTGTGATCTCTCACTGTCAAATAAATAAATAAAATATTTTTTAAAATAGCTTAAAAGAATATGATAAAATAATGATATACATATACAAGGAAAAGAAAGATACTATACTGTGAATATAAATTAAGTGAAAATTGTTGAAATAAAGAATACAATAAATGGAGACTAAGATGAATATAGCTGTAAAATGAATAAATGAGTTGGGAAAAACAAACAAACAAATTAATGACTTCTGCCCAAATACAGCAGAAGAGAAAAAAAATAAAGAAAATATTTAAATAAGTACTGAGATAAATTTTGGAGAATTAAAGAAAGATAAAAGATACCAGACTTAAAATGATGCCAAACATGAGATATCAGAAACAAAACAAAACAAAAACTACACACACACAAAACCACTCATATACATTATGGTGAGTTTTAAGAATATCAAAAACAGAGAAGAGCATAAATGATGCCCAAGAGAAGAACAGATCACCTAAAATGTACAAGAATAATACTGACAGCACAATTCTCAATAGTAATAGCATATAAAGAGACAGCTGGGAGTTTTTATAGATGGAAAAGATATTTGAAACTAGGTATTATACATCAATCCAAATTATTGATTAAATTTGAGAGCACAGTAAAAATACAATGAAGCATGTTAGGTCTTAGAACATTTATCACACAGAGACACACATTTTGGAAAACTTCCTTGGAAGACAGCTCAATTTAGATCGAGAAAACAGAATTATGTACTCAAAGGCACATTTTGAAGGAAGGATTGAATATAGTCTGCACTGCAAATATTCTTTAATCGTATGTTCTGAATTTCCTAAATTTAAGAAGTATTTGTTCAAATATTTACCTTTAAATAAATCCTAGGAGACTTTTTCTTGGATTCTGGCAAATCAGTCCATTTGGATACAAATCTTTTTGTCACTGATGGAAATTTTGATAGCTCTTAACTGTGGAATGCCTAATGTATTGTTACAGCAATTGTGATTTGCCAATACATGGGTGATGTGTGTGTGTTGTGTGTGTTTATTTTTATTTTTGATGGTTTAACTCTTCTATGAGATTTTTAAGTAGACATGATTTTAATAAATTATGATTTGTTGAAATTTATCTGAGGTTATATATAATAAAATGAAATTTGTGTGAACTAAAGAAGTGCATCTCCATTTTTTTTGTTTTAAGAGTAGACTGGTCTTTAAAAATTGTCCAAAGAAGTACATTATATTCATTATTAAATTTGATAATATACTATAAAGTATTTATGGTCATATTGGACCATTTCAAATTCTACTATTAATTCATATTAATAATTACCATAAGAGGAAAAAGGGATATTTTTCAAAATAATAAAAAATTAGCGTATTTTTCAGAATATGATATAGTGTTATTCACTGAAGTGAGGGAACAAATGTCAAAGTCTAACACAGTTTACAGAATGTTTTAACATAAATTGAAATTTAAATCTGACCAAATTTCACAGTTTTAAGTAAAATGATAGCACTTTATATCCTTGAAAAGTGGTAAGTGACCCAAAACATGGCTTAGAAAAACAAATTTAACACTACACTAGTCTGAGATGGTTAAGTTATGGTACAACTTGCCATTGTGTATCATCAAATGGTATATTTTTTTCTTTTGGGCTTGTCATTATATTTTATTTTAGCCATTCTGGTAAGTGTGTAGTGATATCTCAGTGTCATTTTTTTTTAAAGATTTTATTTGTTTATTTGACAGAGAGAAATCACAAGTAGATGGAGAGGCAGGCAGAGAGAGAGAGGGGGAAGCAGGCTCCCTGCTGAGCAGAGAGCCCGATGCGGGACTCGATCCCAGGACCCTGAGATCATGACCTGAGCCGAAGGCAGCGGCTTAACCCACTGAGCCACCCAGGCGCCCTCTCAGTGTCATTTTAATTGCATTTCCTTGATGTCTAATTGTGTCAAAATATATTACTTTGATGTTTAATGCTCTGAGCTTTCTCAGTTCAGGACCATGAAGCCACTTAGGAAAAATACAGTTGCAGAGGCACTCATAGACCAACTCTTATTTCGAAATAAGAAGAAACATTACTACCCATTCCAACAAAAAATAGATTTGTTATGCAGCAGGGATTTTATAAATTACCTGACACAACTTATATAGTAAGATGAAATGGGACAGGCGGCTTCTTGCAGCTATATACAACATCAGTTTAATTTCAATTTTCAGTATAATTATTCCAAGGTATACACAGAATATATATTTAATGTAAATTGTGAACATTTTAAACTCTGTATATGGAAATTAATCAATTTTAAGTTTATAACAATCAAAATTAACGGAAGTTTATTTTAAATTAGTTAGCTTTCTCTGCATTGCAAGACAAAATAATCAAGAATTGGTAAGAAAAAAGTAATCTCTGTAAAATTACCGGGGGTGCATTATAAAGTGTTCGGTAACTGATCAAACTCACAATTTGGATTGAATGGCAAGTGATTTTTAAAATCTGGAACTCATTGTCAATTTTTTTTTCTTCATTGTGTCTTAATAATTTACTGTGTTCATTTGCATGGAAGTGAAGAAAAATGCATGACATTTCATCTCAACACTAACACCTTTAACTGGCAACTCTAAATGTACTTTACAGCAGTGTAACAAAGTAAAGATCAATGATGTTTCATGAAATATCTGTTATAATTCTCAAGGAGATAGGGAGTTTGTGCAAAAATGCAAATCACTTTGCGACTAAACACATTGTTTATTTCAGCTAATTTTAAGAAAATATGCTGAGAATCTCTCAAAAAAGGAAGCAATGATTTAGGTTTGCCTTCAAACTCCTTATCTAATCCTGAACCAACAGCACATAGTTCAAAGAGCAACTAATTTGAGTAGCTCCAATTTACATATTTCCTAACAATGCTTAATTTAGTGGAATTTCTGTACAATTATGTTAATTTGATGTAATGAAAGACAAAAGTTCAAAAAGATCATCCTTAATTTATATAGATGCCAAACTCTGCATTTTCTGAATGACGCCCAGGAACGTATTTTCAAAAACAAACAAACAATGCCAGAACCACTATTAGGTCATCTCTAGGCAGAAAGTGACTCAGAGCCTACATTACTCTCTCCCTGAAAGTATACTGTAGGCACTGAAACTACTACCCTGAGTCTGTGCTATCAAATTCCTTAAGTTAGAAAGTTTTAAAACCCGTCTGTGTGGGAGTATTTCATTTACAGATAGAGATTTGGTTGTTTATACATTTTTATACTTGATTTTTAGGGTGTAATAACTATGTTTTAAAATTCATGGTGGTTTTGAATACTGTTGGATAATTGAGCTAAAATGGTATATCCATTCCTCCTAAGAAACAGAAATTATAGAAAGGTAGTGCTTTTCAAATCTGACATCTTTGAGTCATTGCAGTTTCATATAAATGCAATAGGAAAAGTGTCATTCATGTTTATGATATTTTCTATAAATAAATTAGAATGTACTGGAGGCCTGATATAAAGTGGGATGCCTAAACTTCAGTAAGATCTTGTTTTCAATTCAAAATAAATTTTATTTTTTATTTTTTTATAATGTCCCTCAATTTCAGATAAGCACCCCCATAAGGTCCACTCCGTTTTTTTTAAGATTTTATTTATTTTATTTGACAGATAGAGATCACAAGTAGGCAGAGAGGCAGGCAGAGAGAGAGGGAAGAGGAAGCAGGCTCCCTGCTAGGCAGAGAGCCCGATGCGGGGCTCGATCCCAGGACCCTGGGATCATGACCTGAGCCAAAGGCAGAGGCTTTAACCCACTGAGCCACCCAGGCGCCCCCAAAATAAATTTTAAATTGAATTATGCACCTCTAAGTTCAGAGACAATAAACATCAACCAACACAATTAATAAGTTCTATTTCTTGAAATTTCAGAAACATTGATAGTCTCATCTCCTGGAAGAACAACAGCTAAAATTTTTGGTCATGGATTCCTGCTAAAATATCACTTTCCCAAAGAAAATTAATGTTAGGAATTTTCATTGATTGTTATTGATCATGAAGAATATAACAACCACGATAAAAAGAGTAGGAAAAACATGATATCTCATCTGTAAGGGCATGTGGAAAGTAGGAAATGCTAATAAAAATAACTACCATTATTTCCTAAGTTAACATAATACAACAGAACAAAAATATTTCAAAACAATGTTTTCTTTTTTTTTAATTTTATTTATTTATTTGACAGAGAGAGATCACAAATAGACAGAGAGGCAGGCAGAGAGAGAGGAAGAAGCAGGCACCCTGCTGAGCAGAGAGCCCAATGTGGGACTCAATCCCAGGACTCTGAGATTATGACCTGAGCCGAAGGCAGCGGCTTAACCCACTGAGCCACCCAGGCGCCCCCATAACAATATTTTCTAGGCTCATTCTGATAACTCTTTTCTACATTCAAATTTAAAGGTTGAGGCATGTGATATATATTACACAAAAAACATCCCAAGGCATTCGTTAAAAAAAAAAAAACTCTTAATAAAGAACAAATCCAAAGGAATTTCTTTTCTAATTTAATTAACAAATTATGAATCGACTTACCTATTTCATCACAGTGTATCAGGCACCAATAATATTTTTTAATCGTCACACCTGATGCAATAGTTACCATCTTTCAAACATACTGATCACGAACAAGCAAATAAACAAGAGCACCGTAGCTTAAGATCTACCTGCATAAATATAGGCTACTTCAGACAATCTCTTCACCACAACATAGCAATGAATAGAAATCATACATGCTCTGTATGGACATACAGATGAGATAGAATGGGATGATGTTAATATATGCAGAATCTTTATTAATTACATTGTAAACCATAATATGGAAAAACAGAATACAATTTTAGAAATACCCAGGTCACCATCATTGTTTTATTTTTATATGTGTAGATAAGGAGTTTAATAAACAATGCATGACTATTCAACTCCTTATATTTTGAAAATTTTAGCAAAAGTAACAAACCTAGCACCTAGAAAATTGTACCTATCTGCAATATACAGCTTTGCCAGCATGGTAGAAGAAAAGCAAAACAAAATAAGTAAGAAAAGTTTAACATTTCACAAGAGATTTGCTTTTATTTTTTTATTTTTTAATTTTTATTTTTCATTTATTATTTACTTCTATTTTCTACTTTATTTTAATGAAAATGTCATGACCATAACATAAGAGCAGAATTAAACCAACATGAGAAATTATTTTTTCATAAGTTAAAATAAACTAGCTTGGTGATTAATTCAAAATTATATTACAAACTTCAGTGTTCTTGCAGTAAGATCACTGCATAAACAAATGAGTCAGGAGTCATAAACTAATGATGATTCTAAATGTTATTTAGAGAGACATTCTGTTCTTAATATATTTCAAATATTCTACACAAGGCAAAGTGGATCCAAGTAATCTGTAGGCAAAATAAGATTTTAGAGAAGTATATATTTCCAACAGTATTTATAAAATATTACCTTTATGTAAGGCATCATCCTGGACTTTGTGGAAAACACACAAAGGAGTAAGAAGTGGCCCTTCAAGAAACATATACAATATCAAGGTTTAACATGAAGCAGCATGTCTTCTCTAAGTAAAAAAAAAAAAAAACATTGTACCAACTGACTTTACTGAAACTTTATATTTATTGCTCTCATTTTAGGTCATAGTGTCCTTCTGCATGCAGGCTGCTATAACGGACATGATATAGACTTAATAGCTTATAAAGAACAGGAATTTATTTCTCACAGTTCTAGAACGGAGAAGTTCAAGATTAAGGAATGGGCAGATCCAGGGAGAGCCCACTTCCTCATAGATGGCTATCTTCTCACTGTAAACGTACATGATGAATGAATCAAGAGAACTCTCTGGGGTCTCCTTTAAAAGGACTGTAATCCCACTTATGACCTAATCACCTCCCAAAGGCCCCTATGTTTTAATACTAGCACTTACAGAGTTAGATTTCATAATATGATTTTGGGAGACATAATCATTCACACCATAGTATATATAAACAAAAAAAGACACAAAAACAACAAACAAAAAAATTATTTTAACTACCTATTATTTTCAACTACATAAACTTTTAATTTGTTTCTATATAATATTAAATAACTCATTTGAGTGATTCACTTATATCCAATGCATCTGAGTGCAATTAAATTTGCTTACCCAGCATATCCAGAAGCATATTTCTTCAGACTATCCCATTCCCCACCTTACAGGATTTACCACAATTAGAAGACATGGGATAGAGGATAGATAGATAGATGTATACATAAACACACTTGTACATACACATATGCATATTTTTTCCTGTTAATGATACTCATGCAAATAAAATTTAAGCTCAAGGAAACCTGTCTTGTGTGTTACTTAATATCCAGTTTTTAGTCAACATCCAAAAACAAATAATCCAATAAAAACATGGATAGAAGACATGAACAAGTGTTTCCCCAAAGAACACATTCAAATGTTCAGTAGATACATGAAAAGATGTCCATCATCATGTATCATCAGGAAATTGCAAAGCAAAACTAGAAAGAGATACCACCTCACACCTGTCAGAATGGCTAAAATCAACACTACAAGAAACAAAAGGTGTTGGAGAGGATGTGAAAAAGTAACACTTGTGGGGGCTGCCTGGGTGGCTAGGTGGGTTAAGCCTCTGCCTTCAGCTCAGGCCATGATCTCAGGGTCCTGGGATCAAGTCCCACATCGGGCTCTCTGCCAGGCATGGAGCCTGCTCCCTCCTCTCTCTCTCTCTACTTGTGATCTCTCTCTGTCAAATGAATAAAATCTTAAAAAAAAAAAAAGAAAAAGTAACAATTGTGAACTGTTGGTGGTGATGCAAACTGATACAGCCATATTTGAAAACAGTATGGAATTTCCATAAAATTTAAAAATAGAAGTCCTTTGTGATCCAACAATCCTGTTGGTGTGTATTTACCCAATGAATATAAGAAAACTTATTCAAAGGGATGCTAGCACCCCTATGTTTATAGCAGCATTATTTATAAAGCTAAGATATGGAAAGCGCCCAAGTATCCATCAATGATGAATAAATAAAGAATAAGTGGTATCTATATACAATGGAATATTATTCTGCCATAAAAAAGACTGAAATCTTGCCATTTGCAATAACATGGTTGGAACTAGACAGTATAATGCTAAAAGTGAAATAAGTCAGTCAGAGAAAGACAAATACCTTTACTCATATATGGAATAAAAGAAACAAAACAAACAAGCAAAGGGGAAATAATAAGACATAGAAAGAGAAACAAAGCAAGAAACAGACATTTCATTACGGAGAACAAACTGATAGTTACTTGAGGGGATCTGAAAGGAGTGATGGATTAAATAAGTGATGGGGGTTAATTAGAGCACTTGTCATGATGAGCACTGAGTGCTATATGTTATATTGTACACATGAATCTAATACAACCATATATGTTAACTAACTGGATTTCAAATGAAAATTTTTTAAAATCCCAGTTTTTAGCTCACATTCTGGCTTACAAAAGGGATTTAGTCAGGAATTTGGAGATTAGTTAATGAACAAAAAAGGGGTGAACAGGCAGTTGTTAGATAAAATTACTATCCTTTCTGGCATGATCTTATACCTTTTATCTAGAAGTATTTTTAGCACCTTATACTCTTCCT
Organism: Mustela nivalis; assembly: GCF_964662115.1. Taxonomy (NCBI): domain Eukaryota; kingdom Metazoa; phylum Chordata; class Mammalia; order Carnivora; family Mustelidae; genus Mustela; species Mustela nivalis. The sequence goes on along the minus strand of NW_028136262.1, from coordinate 124,624 downwards.
ATTTTATTTTGAATCATTAAACAAAAATTTCCTCAAAGGACCTTAGACTCCATCCAATTTGAGCAACAGTTTGAGACAGGAAATGGTGTCCAGGAGGAAAAAAAAAAGATGAAACTACTATTGTTTACTAGTGAATGCATAGTTCTTCCACAGAAGAAGCTCTAAATGGTCATGGCTCCAGCTTTATATGTGCTCAGTCATATGTTCAGAAGTAGGTAACACTATCAAAAAATATAAAGCATCTGAGATTATTTTCCCTTATTTGAAAGCTGGTGTATGAGTCTGCTGTAGTTTCTTGGGTGTTGATAGAAGACGCAGACTCATGTTTCAGAAATAAAATAGTTTATTATTCACAGCAATAGAGGTAGCCAGAATATTAACATTATTTGTGTGTGTGTGTGTGTGTGTGTGTGTGTTTGTGTGTGTGTGTGTGTGTGTGTTTGTGTGTGTGTAGGGATGGGAGTTATATATCAGTTCTGAGCCTCAGTTCCCACAAGAAGAATCAAAACAGAGGCAGATAATATTTGCAAACACAACAGGTTAAGTTAAAAAAAAAAGATACTATTTCTGTCTTCCAAGTCTATTCAATACAACCATCTTCAAAGGATGGCCTAGAACAAATAATAAATGCAGAAATGTAAGCAACCAATTGAAAAGTGTCTCCCAAAAAACACACTTTGAGAGTCTTCATTTGACAAAAATACTATAGGATATTACATGGATCAGGTGCATTGAATACTGGAAGGTTAAAATTACAAGGGACCAAATATTTTTAAGCAGTTCTGGCATCCAGTAGAGTTCAAATAGGTTTTATAAGATTGAGGAAAGGAGCCATCAAAACCTGGGCCCAGGGGCACCTGTGTAGCTCAGTGGGTTAAGCCTCTGCCTTCGGCTCAGGCCATGATCTCAGAGCCCTGGGATCGAGCTCTGCATCAGGCTCTCTGTTCAGCAGGGAGCCTGCTTCCCCCCCCCCCCCCGCTATTTGCTTACTTGTGGTCTCTGTCTGTCAAATAAATAAATAAAATCTTAAAACAAAACAAAACAAAACAAAACAAAACAAAAATCCTGGGCCCAATTTTCCCAAAAGTATGATTCTGATTCTAGTCTCTATGATGTTATCCCTTGAAGACAATGTCTCTAATTGAGTTGAATTAGTTTACTAAAGAGCATACCCCCATTTGTTGTAGGAGATGAACAATATGCAAGAGGCAAAATGCCACATGGAAGCCACCTTGTCTTCAGTGGAACATAGAATCAGTTCCTTTGGGATGAATTTGTTCCACATTTGACTTACCACTTAAGGGAAAATAAGAGTGCCTTCTAATAGATTTTAAATAGGAAATGACAACGGAAGCTTATACAAGATTATAAAATGGGAAATTTCATTTAGATAAGCAATCATTTCAAAGTCATCTTCTTAATATTACAGACTCTTCACATAATCATAATTTTATTTTGGTATTATATGGTAATTTCAAATATAGTAAATATAAAGAATTTACCTCTGTAATTATAGCGAGTCTGGTCGTAGTTTAATGGCAACAAATCTTCAATTTATAAGTAGGGTCTACCAATTATTAATACATTTGGAAATGGTGTGTCATCTTCACTCCACTTGTCTCACTAAAACAGTGAGCCAAAAAAAGTAGGTCCAAGCTGTTTACTATGGTCAAAATGGGTTGCTTTTGCACTTGGTAAAGAAGCAGTCATATTTTGGAAGAAAAACTGAGGCTATTAATATTTTCAACTTATTTTCAGAAAAGGAAAGAAAGGATAATCTAACCTAAAGCCAAAATCTTACACAAGGTGGCTGGACAATGATCTTTTCCCAGATAAAGGGTTTTTCAACTTAGCCATGTTAGGAGGAAGAAGAGATGAGACATTGTGGACTTGACTAACGTTTGTACACTGTTCAAAAAGTTTTCAAAATAATGTGTATTATTTTTCTTCTTTTAGTTGAGACAAAAAAAAAAAACCAAAAAAAAAAAAAAAACACTAATGAGCTTACTCTTAAAAGGAGGTAAACAAGAAACTAGCAAAGATTGAGTGTTAGGTATTGTCCCCCTCCTTTTTTTTTTTTTTTAAATTATGTTATGTTAGTTACCATACAATACATCATTAGTTTTTGAAGTAGTGTTCCATGATTCATTGTTTGTGTAAAACACCCAGTGCCCCATGCAATATGTGCCCTCCTTAATACCCATCACCAGGCTCACCCATCCCCACATCCTTCTCATCTTTAAAACCCTCAGTTTGTTTCTTGGAGTCCATAGTTTTTCATGTTTCATTTCCCCCTCCAATACCCCCACTTCATTTTTCCTTTCCTTCTCCTAATGTCCTCCATGCTATTCCTTAGGTTCCACAAATAAGTGAAACCATATGATGATTGACTTTCACTGCTTGACTCATTTCACTTAACATAATCTCCTCCAGTCCCATCCATGTTGATGCAAAAGTTGGGTATTCATCCTTTCTGATGGCTGAGTGATATTCCATTGTATCCTTGGATCACATCTTCTTTATCCGTTTGTCTGTTGTAGGGGATCTTGACTCTTTCAACAGAATGGCTATAGTGGACATTGCTGCTATGAACACTGGGGTGCATATGGCCCTTCTTTCCAGTAAAATAGAGCTAGCCTATGACCCAGCGATTGCACTACTGAGTATTGACCTCAAAGATACAGATGTAGTAAAAAGAATTAGGTATTGTTAAAGCACAAATGCAGGGGATAGAAGATATGGTACAGAAGAGGGAAGGGCAACCATATGGCAGAGTAGAATAAAGTAGCTCAGGAAGAAATTAGTCATATCCAGATATTGTAAGGCATGTGGGGTTGGCAGGGAGAGCATGAGAAATCATGAGAGAAGAGAGAGAAAATGGACCAGGCCGGAGAGGTTTATAACATTTTAACATCTAAGGTAAGCATATGCAAAGCAGAATAGGGAAAGAAATAAAAGTTTTTATAAGACTCAATACATAAGGAATAACGTGGAGGACACTGGGAGATGGAGAGAAGTGTGCTGGGGGAAATCGGAGGGAGAGACAAACCATGAGAGACTGTGGACTCTGAGAAACAAACTGAGGGTCTTGAAGAGGAGGGTGGCAGGTGGTTGGGTGAGCCCAGTGGTGGGTATTAAGGAGGGAATTTATTACATGAAGCACTGGGTGTGGTGCATAAACAATGAATTTTGGATCCCTGAAAATAAACTAAAAGAAAAAAAAGACTGACTACAGACATGGACCTCAGTGTAACACAGATATGGAACTCACTGTAATACCAGCCACTTCCCACCGACACACACAGACTATGATAATAATAAATAATAATGCAATTAAGAAAATTGCCGCCAAATAATTTTTCCTCTTTTTTATTTTTATGATTATTATTTTTATTTTATTTTTAAAGTTTTTATTTAAATTGTAGTTAGTTAAAATAAGGTTAATATTACTTTCAGGTGTACAATATAGTGATCAACACTGCCATACAATGGCTTAAATAAAAAAATGAAAAAAAAATTTTTAAAGATTTTATTTTTAAATAAAACCTCTACACCCAAGGTGGATTTCAAACGTACAACCCCACGATCAAGATTTACATATTTTACTGACTGTTCCAGCCAGGCACCCCAACAAATAAAAATTTTATAAAATTGTTGAGTTTGTGGGAGTCTCATTTGCTTAGTCAGTTAAGTGTCTGCCTTTGGCTCAGATCAGGATCTCAAGAGTCCTGGCATCGAGCCCCATATTGCTCATGCTCTCTCTCTCTCTCTCTGGCTTTTGCTCTTAAATAAATAAATAAAATATTTTTTAAAAAATTGTTGAGTTTGTTTAACTAGTTTTAAACTAGTAGACAGAGATGAAGATAAAGTATGATGTAATGGCACGGAAAAAATACAACTTACACGTTTTAAAAAAAAATGTGCAATGCAAGTTACCTCACTTCTTTTATCACCACACTGGGACTTTCCCTACTGAGTTGTTGTAATGTAAGGACCTATTTTATATTTTTATATTTTAGCAAGAGGCTTTCATTGAGGTTAACCCTTAAACTGTCCTTGCTCCCCTTCCCCCAGGGGATTCACTTAAAAACAAGTCCTGGAAATCAGCTCCAGGTAACAAAGCCCATATACAAGGGTGGGTCAGGCCAGGTGGAGACATCAATCAGCGGGAGGGGGGCGGTGTTTGCATATTGTCTCCCTAGATACTAAGGAGTATGCCCCACTCCTCCGCCCTTTGGGAACCTTTTTTGCACCAATCCTAATCAAGGTGTAAAAGGCTGGGTCAAATGTCTATACTAGGGTAAATTGAACCTCAATTGGTCACCTAGCCTCACTGTGGAGTTTCCTGTGTGCGTTAAAATCTCATTGGTCACCTGTGCGTGGCCAGGCCTGACTGCATGGCCTTTGCCCTTAAAAGCTAGACTGTGAAACAGCAAAGGGTTTCCTTCTCTCATAAGAGGTGTGGCCCCGAACGTTTGGTTAGATTCTTGATGCTTGGCATGAAATAAAGCTTTGCTTGACCTTTGCTTTACATCAGTCTCGCTCCTTTAATCATAGACCCATTATTGGGGCATAACAGTATTAATCTTAAAGTTATAAGTCCACAATGCATCCATCATCCATTTTACCCCTTAACATTCCCCTTTGGACAGACCCATGATCTAGAACAAGCCTTATTTTATAGTGCCTTGTAGGAGATTTTTGCTGCTGCCTAAATTGCCTACTTTCCTCTCACCATTACCACGGAAATTGGGTCCACTGAAACAAAGGGGTAGTGTAAGAAATTAAGACTTCCATAAATCTCTTTAAATACTAAAGTATAAGATAGTGATACCTTTTTTTCTGCCACATAACCAATTCTTGCAAGAATAAGGTCATATAAAAGAATTTACAACACATGCTAGCATTATCCTACTGGACCCAGACCATTTGTATGTTTCTCTGTCTCTGAGAAATGTAGTTATTTACATGACTGAAACCTAAAAATTGTTTGATATGACCACTAATATCACCTACATTATTTTAAAGCCTGTTTAAAGCTTCTGTAATACATAGGCTTTGTAAACACTTATTAAGCATCTTGTATATATCAAACACTTTAAAAATCTCTGCTTTAAAAAAAAAAAAACTCTACCTCAATGGAACTTTGAGTCTGAAAAAGATACAGGCAATATACAAGGCAACAGATAGAATAATTACATATTTGATTATATACTCTGAGGATGTCACCTTAAATTGATATGAAAATGATCAGAAGGATCTGGATTTCTTGTCAAAATTTTTTGCCTTAAAAAGAAATTGATATTTAGGGAAAGTTGTTACTGAAAGAGGTCCTGTGTCAACCAAAAATGTTAAACCATGATCTCGCTAAATTTTCCAGTTGTGATCATTGCTTTGTTTAGCTGTCTTCTATTAAGACTGAATTTAGTAATTCAGTCTCAGATTCAGTAAGTCTTTTTTTTAAAGATTTTATTTATTTATTAGAGAGAGAGAGGGAGGGGCAGAGGGAGAGGAAGAACCAGACTCCTTGCTGAGCAGGCAGCTGATGCAGGACTGGATCCTAGTACCCTGGCATCATGACCTAAGCTGAAGGAAGACACTTAACCAACTGAGCCACCCAGGCACTCTAGACTGTAAACTTCTTAAAGGTAAAAAAGTTTATTCTTCTAGTAGTTCCACAGACATTTCTAACATCCATAAGAAAGCATGTACTGATGTAAAATGCCAGCAAATCAAATTATTTAAAAAAGAAAGAAAGAAAGAAAAGATATATCTGGATAAAGAGAAAAACAGAAAATCTAATAATACATTGAATTATTAGAGCAAAGAGTGGAGGAAGAGAAAATAAATATGAAATAGAGATTTCCACTAAAAGAAAAAAATTGAAAAAGGCAGGAGATTTAGAAAATTATTATGACAGACTTGAGAAAAAAATAAAATAGGAATTTTTAGAAAATAGCAATGAATGAAAAGGTAAATTGTTCCTACCTCTATAATATTAGCTGTTTGTTGTTGTTGTTGTTGCTAATTTACCTATTTAATCTAATAAACAAAGAAAGGTTTCATTTAGGGATAAGGTTTCTCTCTCTATATATATATTTTTTCCATTTAGGGATAAGGTATATATATATATACATAGATATATATGTATATATATATTTTTTAATTTTAATTGTTGGAAAATGTGTCACAGAATGTGTTTAAACTTTAAGATACAGATGCAACATGTAATGAACTGCATTGTTTGAACGTCTAATTTGTAAATGCTGTTAGAGGAAACTTGGTGGAAATGTTTCTATGTGCTTGTGTTTCTGGAACTAAGTATATTTATTAATAAGGAATAGTTTAAAATTATGAAATGACCAGGAGTGGACAATTTTCCTAATCCTATCAGCTCTTTGCAGCTCTTTTATTAGCCCCCTTCAGGAATATCAGCTTTTTTATCTAATTAAATTTTATATTAATGTGCTTTTGACTTTTGGCCTTTCTCTTCCTTCTGTTCTTTTTTTTCCCCTAAATTACATGTTTCTGTTTAACAGCTACTATCAATTCTTTGATATGAATTCTCAACATCAATTTACTAACTCCAGAGATGAAGGAGCATCAATATTTAGAAGCAAAGAATACAAAGCCTTGGGCATCTGGATGGCTCAGTCAGTTAAGCATCTGCCTTCGACTCAGGTGGTGATCCCAGGGTCGTGGGATGGAACCCCAGGTTGAACTTTCTACTCAGCTGGGAGCCTACTTCTCCCTCTCCTTCTGCCTGCAGCTCCCTTTGCTTGCGTTCTCCCTCTCTTTGTCAAGTAAATAAAATAAAATAAAATAATGTAAATAATACATTTATTTATTTATTAAAATGCAATTATTACACAATACATAATGTATTGCATAATTATAATAATGATTAAATAATTTATTATTTATATTAAATATATCAATTTAATTAAATAAATATTTTTAGAATTTGAAATATTTCAAATTTAGATTATTAAATATTAAATCATTAATTTAATAAATAAATATCTAAACATAATTAAATAAAATAATTTATTTATTAAAATGAATAAAATAATGTTGTCATTATCTCAGCATGTATTTTTAAATAGTCTAAAAAAAATCTAATAAAGTCTAAATACATTGAGTTCAGATATTTATACAAGTTAACCCAGACACTGAACCCACAGTTTCAAAACTTTTGTTTTTATCTACTACTCAAAATACGATTTTAATGTATTTATTTGTAACTTTGACATAGCAAGGAAACTTGGAGGAAAAGGAGACATTTGCTTTTAATATTTGAAAATTATTTTGTTGATTTAAAAAAATAAAAACCTTAACACGTGAGCATTTCTTCTTAAATAACACTGTGAAGTTTCTGAGTCGCATTCTATTAAAAGTGCTGATAAAATGGCCTCAGTTACTCATTTAAATTATCAGCTGAATGGGTAACAAATGAAGTAGAGAGCTTTTTAATTATTTATGAATGTATTGCTTGTGGATGGAGTGCCACATAGAGTTACCTCTCTTTTTGGCTTTGTTTTGTGAGCAGCAGTGGAATCTATGAATGAGATTAAACATAAGGACATTCACAGAAATTCTTAATGAACTTCTGGGGAAGGGCAATAAGTGCAAGGAAAAACTGCAGCAAGACTAATTACAAATTTCAAGTGGTCATCGCTTAATTATAGAAGCTTTTAAGTTCAAGTAATATATCTTTTTCATGAGCCTATCATATTGTATTAATTACCACAAACTGCACTCTTGAACACTTATCTTTTCACATATTTCTTATTCTTAGTACTTAAAATTACCCTTATGATTGATAAGTAAATGGATTTTACAGACAATGCATTTATTTACATAAATAAATAATGCTGTTTATATATATAAAAACAATTGAATATGTGTATGTGTTCAATGAATTTTTTTTCAAATTAACATCTTAATTCTACCACATTAGTTACAAATAGATATAGACTTTATAGATTCATCAAATATTTTATTCTCAAATTTATATGTCCTTTGTGAAGTAAATGAAACTGTATATATTAAATATAATCCTATCACATGTAACAGTTACTAGTGCATCCCAGGACATACATAGGTCAGGTCCTACTCAAGGCATCACGGATAACTGGATTTAACTTTCTATTCTAGGAGTCTTCTGTATATTTCTGTGGCTTTTATACTACAATCAGGAGGAAGAATTCTTTTCTAAAAGCTTCCAAATGACTATGCGAGTAGATTATTTGTAGACTAGTGATATAATATTATTGTTTAATATGTGAAGCATGATAAAATAAAATGCTATTGCCATATTTAATTTGTTCAGTAAAGCATTCATTTAGTTATCAAGCATTCATTTTCTTTTTTTAAAGATTTTATTTATTTATTTGACAGACAGAGATCACAAGTAGACAGAGAGGCAGGCAGAGAGAAAGGAAGGGAAGCAGGGTCCCTGCTGAGCAGAGAGCCTGATGTGGGGCTCTATCCCAGGACTCTGGGATCATGACCTAAGCAGAAGGCAGAGGCTTTAACACACTGAGCCACCCAAGAGCCCCAAGCATTCATTTTCTTTATACAGAAGAGATAGAACAATATTATATAGTAGAAAATACAGTAAATAATCTAGAAACCTTGATCATTTTGTTTTGGCAATTTTAGAACATAAAATTAGCTAAAGCTCAAGTGCAAGTTATATTTGTATCATAGGAGGAAAAGTTAATTAAGTTTGTTTATTACCATAGTTTAACACTTCAACGAAATGATAACGAGTCCAAAATCAATGAATATATGAAGTATACAATAAAAACAATAATCTTGAGTGTATGTGACTCACTGTAGGTATTGATAGGCTAGAAATCAAAGGGAAAGTATCTATAGGGTTTGTTCAGTTCCATGCTCATCAGATTAATAGGCTTTCTCATATTGCTTCCTTCACCACATTAATTTGTCTAATGAAGTTTTCAAGAGTTAAAGACAGTGATAGGTTCATGGCTGGAGAGAAGGTACAGAATCTAAGATAGTTCAGCAGTGCTTATTATTTAAGAGAAAGACAGCATGGGAGGTGAGGGGTATATCATGCATCCTGTTTTCACTCCCTTTGTGGAGCACCTACCCTGGAGGTCATGTAATAATAACCAATGACCAAAAAACAATAAAAAAACCCAAACATCCATGTGGAAGTGCCATCCCTGCCTGGAGATGAGTAGACTGCTCAAACAGATCCTGGGCAGGCATCTCAGCCTAGGCCTGTGTTGGGGAAGCTGGTTCCTGGCTTTGGGCGCAATCTGGAAGCCAGCAAACTGACGGAAGAGTGCAGCCAGGGTTAACAGGACTGATGATCTTTTTGCAGCCAGGCCGCGGGTGGACACCCGCTCAAGGAGCCAGGCTAGGAGGCTGCCCAGCGCCAGTGCTGGTCAAGCTTGCAGCCCCCGGGGCTTCCCCCGCGCCCCAGCCAGGGCGGGGCCTCAGGAGGGAGGGGGCGGGGGCGGGGCAGAGAAGGGGCTTTGCTAATTGCCAAAGCGAAAAGGGAGCTCGCGGAGGACTCAGGAGGGAGGGGGGCGGGGGCGGGTGGAGGGCGGCGGGGAGAAGGCGCTTTGCTAATTGCCTAAGCTGGAAGTGAGCTCACAGAGGATGTGGCTGAGAGTCTGGGAGGAGGTGGAGGGGCTGGCGGAGGAGGGGCGGGCAGCGCCGCGGTGCTGTGCTGCGGCTCAGTCGGGACTGCAGGACCCACCGGACTCGCCGCCCGTCCGCTCCCATGTGAGGCTCCGCTGTCCCGCTCCTGCTGCCTGCTGCCCCTCCCCGCCCCAAGGCTTCTCCGGACCACCCTCTGCACAGGGGTAAAGTGACACCGCGCCGCGCCCTCACCTGGAGTAGAAAGCGCGGACCCGACCTGGGGGCGAAGAGGGGGGTGTGGAGGCCCAGCCTCCCGCGAACCCCAGGGCACCGGGACCACCCCGGACGCTGCGCCAAACCCGGGTCCTCATGGGGTCGGGCTGGGGACAGCGCCTTGCGAGGTGACCCCCGCCAGCAGGCACGCTAGCCCCCATCTTCCCGCAGCCCCATGCGCCCGTGCTGAGGACCCCCTTCCCTCCCCCGCCGTGGCCCCGCTGCTTTTGTTCTGGACTTGGGATCCCAGGTGGAAACTAGTCCCTCAGACCTCCCTGGCAGCAAGGAGGGCAGGGAGGGATTCTTGGTTTCCTGCCCTGGGTCCTCCTCTCTCCCCATTCACAAGCCTTCTGGCTTCCCTTTACTCTCCTCATTGTCAGTTTTCTGAAATTGTTTTCTTCTGCATGTTGACCCAAAGAGCTATTTCATGAATGAATATACACGAAACTGAGTTGGAGCCCACCTGTAGAGGCCTTTCATTAGAATGGTCTCTGGTTCTAGCCTCAGTTCAGAATACTGCATGTACCTGAGGACCAAGTCCAGATGTTTCTTTCATCTCTGACTTGAATTTGAAATCCTCCTCAGACTTCAGCTTCCAGGATTTCTCCAGTCCTTGCTCTCCCACTGTCTTGCTGGGGATCCGCCATGAGTGTTGAACACAGGAATGAATGAATGATATATACCCCAGACTGCTGGGGCTTTGTCTTCTTTTGCTGAGGTTGGAAATGCTTGGGAGAGACCCCCTGTATGCAGATAGAGAGCTGCATGCAATTGCTTAGATAAACGTGTTCCCCACTTAATTGCTTGGGCATTGAACATTTCGCCCTTAACCAGTGGCTTGAGCATTTAGGAGGAGACAATCTGGAGGTGAATCAGAAGATGGCTGAATCCACATGGTGGTGGTCTGGGTTTGGGAGATTTTCCTGGAGATTCAAAGGAAAGATATAAATTCTTCCAGTGTGGAGTGGTAAACATTTTATCGATGGGAGATGGAAAATAAATGGTCTGGTTAAACTTTCCCGCCCCCTCAAAACCCATTATTTGAAAACACAAAAAGGGAAGTGAAGGGAGAAATCCTCCCACTCCCATTCCCACTCACCTCCATAGCCATCTCCTCTTCCAAGAACCTAACAGACAAGGTGCCAAGAAGTGTTAGGTACCAGCAGTGGTCTCAGATCTCATTCAAGAATCATGGTGAAAGGCTTTCAAATAGATTGTGGGGGAACAGGGATCCAATTAGGGGGGACAAGTTTAAGGTTTGCCTGGTCCCCTAAAAACTAATGGCACTAGAGAAGATGAGCTTTGGGAACTATAGCTTAATGGATACAATGTGTTAAAAGCTTCAGTGAGTCATGGTGGGAAGAGGCCAAGAGGGCAGCAAACACAGTCTTAGATGATGTTATTAATAGCACTACAGGCTCTAGATTTCCTGTGGTGGTGTTCTTGGCAAGACCAGCCCGGCCAAAGTGGATACTCTCAACCTGGAACAGAGGGTCTTGGAGATGCCAGCACGTGAGGTATGATGAGAGGGTAAAATGATAGGAGGTGTCCTTTGGAAGGACTGACTCCTTGACTTTAAAAGGGAGAACCCAAATCTGTAGGTGAAATCTTTCTGGCTACAAAGAGGGCCAAGGCCTCCTAAGGTCAAGGTCTCCTCGTCACTTGCAAAGATGTCGAAGAACATATTCAGACATTTCAAAGATGTCCTCATATCATTGGTTCCCACTCTGGAATTCTATCAATAAGGTGAGAGTTCCTCTAGTTGAAAAAGAGATCTAAAAAGACTTCCCTTTCTCATGTAATTTCTGTAACCTCCAGGACACACCCACCTCCCCCTTCCAGCTCTGTAATGAAGCCACAGCTGGTGCCAATTTGTGGAACTCCTTAAAGGCTATTCTCCCTTATATACCCCCGGACCAAGTTCCCATGCTCCCTCACCCGATTTCCTGCACTCACCTCCCACCTGGTGTGTTCACACCTGCAAGTGCCTTTTACCAACCCCTTTGCCAAAAGGCAGCCAGAGTGACCTTTCAAAGACCTATCAGTTCCTGGCATTTGTCTCCATAGAAATCTGCACTGATCTTCTAACAAATTCTCAGTCCTCCAAAGGCACCCATAATCCTCCCATCAGTCTATTCATACCCCTCCAACTGACTGATGCCTGTTCTGCCCCATCTCTCTGCCCTTCAACCACACGGCCTCCTTCTTCCTGTGGAGACCTCTCATGGCACCTGCCTCCAAGCACAGGTGATTCCCATTGATGGGAAGACCCTCTTCTCTCCCCCATCTCCCCACTCCAGTTACTCCCACTTATTCGTGAGCTCACAAGCCCCATGGTACACACTCTCCATGCAGCCTGCTCTCTCTTTTCTAGCACTGGCCTCCGTTTCTAGCTGTGGTTGTGTCATGGATGTCCCTCCCCAGCCATCCTCCAAGCTCTCTTTCCCTTTAGCTCCAACACCTGACACAGTGCCTGGCACGTAGTAAGCCCTGGCTAGCTTCTAAGAGCCTCACTGAGGGACTGAAAGCATTTTAAAAATGTCACCACGTAGGCTCCAAACTGTAGGCAGAAAAAGCTTTGCCTGGATTGACATTTTAGAGACGTATTCGTCAAGTTGGATGTGTTCACTGACTTTACCTTGTAAAATTTAAAAAAAAAAAAAAGGACCTCTGTATCGCTTCGCATCTAAGGAAGGCGCATGTATACTATTAGACCACGTTATGAGCTTAATGGAAGGAGACAAGATGTTTTCGCTAAGAAAATGTATAAGACTGTTGAGCTCAAGTGGGAGGAAACAGTCCGTTTGTTGGAGCATTGCTATCTTACTCTATCACAGCCACTCATAAAAATCTGACACAGGGTGAGTCAGAATTGTCTGTCGGAGATGAGTTAGATCTGGCTCATGTTCCTACAGACATGAAAGCCAGAAACGAAGAAGGAGGCTTTAAAAGCGTGGGTTGAGGAGGCGGTGTGGTTCACTGCGATGAGCTAAGTGCCCAGGGCCACCAGCAGACATGCTGGCCTGTGTCTGTCCTTTGTTCTGGGGTCCCTCTTGCACCATGTGGTGAGGCTGGTGGCTGGGAGAAGCTCAGGACAGGACCCGGTGGCATCTTATTTCTCCCACCCTCCTGTGGGCTCCAGTGGGCTCCCGTAGGTCCCAAGGGACAGCCTGCCTTCCTTGCAAAGCCCAATAGCACTGGGAGCAGAAACTGGGGCCAAAGAGTGAGCACCCTGTTTGACAAGCTGGACCAGCCACCTCTTCTTCAGATGCAGGGGGAGCCCTGGCATGCTGACTCCTCCCTTCTCCCTTTCCCCTTTCCTCTTTCCTCCCTCTTTCCTTCCCCTCTCTCCTTCCCTGGTGGTGCCCTTTCCAAATGCCCACTTCATCCCTTTTCCTTTCTACATACCTGTCTTCTAGAGTTTCTTCTCTTTCCTCCCCATTACTTCCCTTCATCTGAATCTCCTCTTTGGTCCCTTTGTCCCTGCTCTCTGCTCCTCCTCCCCTTCCCTGGCCCCTGTTCAGCTCCATACTGAATGCAGGCAGAGCTGGACTAACATGCTCACTTGCTTGCTCAGCCACCCTCCAGAGAAGTCACTCTTCGGTGGCCACCTTCCTGACCCCCTGGTCGCTTCTCCACTTGTTCAGATATTGCTCTGAAGTCTGAGGAGGACAGAGCGGGGCTGCCACAGAAGCAGGCCAGAGGAGAAACCAAACCATGTGTCCACACTGTCCCCCAGCACTGCTGCTCTGAGAGCTTTCGGAGTCCTCAACAGGGTTAGGATTTAGGGGCTTCTTCAGAACTGGGAGTGAAAACAAGCATAGGTCTAAAGAAAAGCGACGGCCCCCACACAAAAATAATAATCACAAATGAAAACTATGTTAACTCTGAAGTCCCAAAGTTGAAGAATTGCCTTGAATCTGTCACAAGAAAGCACCCAAGGCCTCACTCTCTGGGTTCTGGGTGCCCTGGGAATGGCAGGAGGCTCTGAAATGCACGTGGGGGTGCCGAACTATGAGGGCTAGCCTGCCCGCTGGCAGGGGGGGGGTACCTCCTGTGGCGCTGTCCTGGCACGACCCCCTGCGTAGGGGGTGTGGCACGGCGTCCTGGGTGGTCCTGGTGCCCTGGGGTTGCTGGAAGCCTGGGCCCCGACCACTCCACCCTCCCCCCCCCCCACGCTCCTGTCCTGTGTTTTCTGCTTCAGGTGAGGGCGCGACGAGGTGTCACTTTACCTGTGAGCAGAGGGTCCTCCAGAGAAGCCATGGGGCAGGGAGGGGCAGCAGGCAGCAGGAATGAGAACGGGACACCGTGGCCTCTGGGGCTAAGCTGGAGTGTGGGAGCGCAGGGGCAGCGAGTATGGTGGGTCCTGCAGTCCCGAATGGGCTGCAGCACAGCACCCTGGAGCTGTGTGCCCCTCCTTCCCGCCTGGGCAATTAGCAAAGCCCCTTCTCCTGGCCCCCCCCCGCCCCGCCCCCGCCCCCCTCCCTTTTGAGTCCTCTGAGAGCTCATTTCCAGCTTTGGAAATTAGCAAAGACCCTTCTCTGCGCCGGCCCTGCCCCCTCACTCCAGGGGCCTGAGCCCTGGCTGGGGTGCAGGGCTATGCCCTAGCATGCTGCCCCATTGCCAGCGCCTGCGCTGGGCAGACTCATAGCCTGGCTTTCTGAGCGGGTGTCCACGGGCAGCCTGGCTGCGAAAAGATCATCAGTCCTAAAGGCCAGCTGCACTCTTGGGTCAGTTTGCTGGCTTCCAGATTGCGCCCAAAGCCAGGAACCAGCTTCCCCAGCACAGGCCTGGGCTGAGATGCCTGCCTGGGATCTGTCTGAGCAGTCTCCTCCACTCCAGGCAGGGATGGCACTTCAACCTGGATGTTTGGGTTTTTGGTTTGTTTTTTTGGTCATTGGTTATTACATGACCTCCAGGGTAGGTGCTCCACAAAGGGAGTGAAAACAGGACGCCTGATATATATGCATATGGCCATTCTAGAAAAATAGCTTGTGGTTCTCTCGGAAACGCGGCATTGGTCCTTGCACTATGGTTTAATAGAAAAGGGATTATGCACCAAGTTACTTAAATGAGCATAGGTTGAAATCGTTTACTGAGAGTAAATATTTTAAATAGTTATATTTTAACTAAATCTATCATCAATCATAAATCTATTACACGAAGGTTACAGGCAATTTAAAAGCAAGAGCACTCTCTTCAGGGTTTTAAATAATCCCTGTCTGTCTTGGCACATGAGAAGGCAAAGATAGGAAATGGTTTGTAAAAGATCATATAATAGCTTTTACTAATTCTATTTATTTGACAGACAGAGATCACAAGTAGGCAGAGAGGCAGGCAGAGAGAAAGATGGGGAAGCAGGCTCCCCGCCAAGCAGAGAGCCTGATGAAGGGCTCGATCCCAGGACCCTGAGATCATGACCTGAGCCCAAGGCAGAGGCTTAACACACGGAGCCACCCAGGCGCCCCCAGATGAAATACATTTCTGACTTAGAAACTTCAGATAGAATTTTTTTGTCCATGATGACAACTGAAGAAAATGTGTCATCCCTAAACCTAACCTTAAACCCTACCAACGCTGAAACCTAAGCTGACCTTAAAGCCCAAACTAGAACCCTGAATCCCAAACCTGGAATGGAACCCAAAGCCTGTACCTGAGCCCTGGATCCAAGCCCTGAACCAAGAACCCAAACCCTAAACCAGACCTCCAAGTCATGAAACCTGATCCCAAATCTCAGCATGAAGTCAAACCCCAAATTTGACCTTGAACTTTATCCCATAAGCCCTGAGTCTTAAAGCCTAAATCATAAACTTAAAGCCCTAAACTATAACTCTGTTCCCTTGTCCTTCACTCTAAACCCTCACCCTAACACTAAACCCAAAGCCTGATTAGAACTCTGACTAAAACCTGAACCTGAACCCAAATTCAAACCCTTCACCACACTTTGCATATGCACTTGCCATTGATGGATATTTGCAGTTTCTACCTTTTGATTCTTGTGAACATAGTTTGGGTTGGGGGCTAGGGTTAGGGTCTTGGATTAGGGTAGGGTCCAGGCTTGAGACTAAGTTGAGGTCAGAGTGTGGGTCTGCATCAGGGCTATGTTCAGTGCCACTGTTTGGGTCAAGGACTGTTGTAATTCCACATTGTTTCCAATTCATTGTTCCTTAGCTATTTGGGGGGAAGTTGGGGGGTATTGGGCTCCATGCAGCTTGAATTTCCGGAATGAAATGGCATCAGCTGGACCTGGGGAGGGAGCAGGACCTTCCACTGAAGGGTGAGCTCCCACAGTCCTGCACTGCCTTCCACCGCCTGCAGAGGGCACCAGACCCCAGCACCCTCCCTGAGCCCAGGCTGCACAGCCACAGCTGTGGCCTGAGCCCTGCCTTTTCAGGACCCACTGTGGAGACTTCTGGAGAATGTGGGGCGCCTCCCACCCTGACAGGACAAGCTGAGGAGGGTGTGGCTCTGCATCCACACTGACCGGACCCTTTGTGGAGGACGCGCCCACACTTGCAGCAGTCCAACCTCCTAAAAACCAGACGCTGGAGGAGGTGAGGAGAAGTCCCTTAGTGGACTGTCAAGGGGTTCGTGGTCTCAGGACCCCACAGAGAAAGGGCGCCCTGTGTAGACACTGGGGCTTCCGTCGTTTTGTGTGAGGAGACGTGGCCTCCTGCTGTGCTGTGCGGGGGGGGCTGTGGGGTCCCCCCTTTCTGGGCTCGGGTGATCCTTGGTCCTTGTCTGTGTTTGTGTGCTCGCGGATTAGGTTCCTTGGGCTCCTCAGATGGTCTGCAGTCAGGGAGCGTCCCCCTGCTTTGGTGCTCATGCTCTCCCCACCTCAGCCCTGCGGGGTCCTTCCCGTATCCACACCCACTCCAGGCTTGCGCCTAGTCCGGAAATTCGGGAGCCAAAGTGAGGACTCTGTAGCCGGTTTTGGGGAGAGTAGGTATTTTCCCAGTGTGGGTTCTTCCCTGAGCACAGTGCCTCCCCATCTCCGTGTGTACCCCTCCCTGTCTGTCGTCATTGTTGCAGGGCTGTCAGAGGACAGGTCTGTCACCTTCTTGGTTCAGGGGCCTCCCGGGTATCTTGCTGTCTTGGATGCAGGTGTAAATGAGATTGTTCTCCGCAGTCTCTTTCTGATGGTTTCTTCGGAGCACCTAGGAGTGCCACTAATTTGTGCATATTGATTTTGTTCCTTGCAAGTTCTTGAATTTATTAGTTCAATTGGCCTTAAACTCAATCTGCCAGTTATTTGACCAGCAGCATGGGTTTAATTGGGAAGAGCAGAGAATGGCAGTCTGGGCTGAGCAAGCTAAGGTCCCAACACAGGCAAGTGCGAGAAACAAAGGAGAGGAACATTATTTCATGGAGGAGGAAGAAGTTGGGAAGGGTGCTTGAAGAAAAGTCCCTTGGAGAAAGGCAGGGTGATGGAGAATTCTCACCAGCTGAGCTGCAAAGATCCTACAAAAAGTCAGGAGATGAACCTCCAGCTTCCCCTGTGGGGCCTAAAATTGGTGAGTCTCTCCTGTGGGGGATTGCAATGTGGGGTCTGTAATGGGCACTGAGCACCAGGCGCCCCCTTCCAGCCTCCCCTTCTGGCATCCCCAGTCCACTTTACTGGGGCTTCCCTTCCTGCTTTTGCACAGTTCTAACCAGCTTGTGGTGGAAAGTTGTGGAAAAACTGAAATTCCAAATCCACTGCTTCTACTGCACCTGAGATACAGGGGCCCATGATTTAATCCTCCCACGAGTCTCTTGCTAGCCCCACCTGTCCGTTACTCATTTTGAGAGTTGATATTACCAAAGTACTGTAATTCTAAAAATTTCTGAATTAGCTGTATTATTTCTTTTTAGGTATGAAGTTAACTTCCAATTATATGAATTTAATATTTTGGTCATTGTTTTCTAATTTTATTGCCTTATTCTTGGAAAATATAGCCTGATATTTAACTCTAGAAATTTATTGGCATATACTTCTGGCCTAAATAATGGCCTGTTTGTGTAAATGTTCAACTTATGCTTATATACTTACTGAAGACTCTTGTTTTGGGGTTAGGATGGCTACATTTATTAATAGATCAGGACTATTAGATTCTCTAAATTTTGATGTCTCTTAATTTAATCTAATTAAATTATCAGTTAATGAAAGAAGTTAAATTTTTTATGTACTACTGCATCTAAACTTATCAAAGTCTTTGCTATAATTAGACAAGTATGTCATCCTGTTTTTATACCAAGTCTTACATTAAAAAAATCATACTATCTGAAATATTATTTATTTTTATTATTATTTATTTTTTTTAAAAGATTGTATTTATTGGGGTACCTGAGTTAAGTGTCTACCTATAGCTCAGGTCATAATACCCGGGTCCTGGGATAGAGCCCCGCAGGGGGTTCCCTGCTCAGTGGCGTGCTTCTCCCTCTCCCTCTGTTATTCCCTCTGCTGTGTGCATGTTTTTCTTTTCTCACTCTCTCTCAAATAAATAAGTAAAATTTAAAGATTATCTCTCTCAAATAAATAAGTCAAATTTTTTTTCTCAATGGGAGGGAGAAGCAGACTCTCCACTGAGCAGGGAGCCTGATGCAGGGCTCAATACCAGGACCCTGGGATCATCACCTGAGCTGAAGGCAGACACTTGAACCGACTAAGTCACCCAGGCACTCCAGCTGTTTATTTATTTATTTATTTTTATTATGCATATGTTTTATCTCTCTTTTCTACAAGTCTTTTTTTTGATCTTTTTACTTTTTTCATAAAACTGAATTATTTCAAGATGACTTGGTCATCCTCTTTTCCCCAACCTCAAAGATCATAGAGTATATTTTAACTGTTAAAATAATATTAGTATTTAAGTACTGCCTACACAAATTAAGGCAAATTATCTGTGATCTGTATTCCTGAAAATATTTTTTTTATTATGTCTTCCTATGCCAATGACATTTTATAAGGATCTAAACGTTTCCATTTGTGATTTTTTTTCAAGATAATAAAGCTATTACTTCATTCTTTTTTATATCTGATGTTATTTAAAAAATTTCTGTCAGTCTGATTCTTGTTTCTTTATTAATGAATTATTTTTTTTCTCTCTAACACTTGTGATTTTTTTTGTGTGTCTTTGGTATGTATGCCCTAGTTTGGGATTCATAGAGTCAACTCTAGTTATGAATATTTTCTTTCTTTTCTTGTATGTAAGTTTTAATCCAGTGTCTTGACTATTTTATGCTTGAGAAATAGATGTACATTAATATTCAAATATTTCTTTCCTTTTTCTTCTTTCATTTAAAAAAAGTCATTTATTTTATTTTATTTAAAAATATTTATTTATTTATTTGGAGTAGAGAGAGAGGGTCATGAAGAGTGGCTGATTATATACTTTCAATTTGGGAGGAGGTTAGGGATAGCACAAGCCTCCAAGGTATTTTATAAACAAGGTTTCCAGGACCTTGAGGGGGCTAGCTATTGTTAGGGAAAGGTCATTTATTACTATTTAGTAAAAACTCAGGGAAGAGACTCTTCTGATGTGTATCAGTGGGTATATGCTTGGGAGATGATTGCCAATGTATATCTTGAGGGCAGGGGTGGGGAGTAGAGATAAAGAAGTTTCCAAAGTAATTTTTACATGTGAAAGTAGATTTTCAGTATCCTGGGGGGTGGACTAAGAATGCTTTTTGCCCTGAGTGGATGTGTCCACATGGAAGCAGCTGAGTCCCCAGAGGAGCTTCAAGGACTTGTCAACAGGCTATGAGTAGTAAGGAAATCTAATTTCTTCTCTAGCTTTTGTTCCACACACATCACCTACATCTTACACCTCTTTTATATTGATAATTTTAATGCTTTGCTGGTATCCAGATGACTATATCCTTAAGTGACTTCTTATCTCTATTGAAACCATTATGTATTCTATCCATTGTATTCTTAATTCAACTAGATTACATATATTTAATCTATTAGTACCACTAGGTTCTTATTCTTGTTTTTATTTCAAAATCTTTCCTTATTTCCTTACATTATTTATTGGGTATATTTTAAATCCCTGAAATACTCACTTATTATATATAAGCTGTCAACCGTATTCTTATTTTGAGGTAGCTATATCTTTTTGGGTTTTAGGACATCATACCAACAATGCCAAATAATTTTCAGACAACAGCAGGATCTCCAAGAATTCAACTAAATTCTGACACTATCTACCTGAACATAGTGTAAGATTTCATCAGTTAAGGGATCAGTCCTCCAAGACTATCTCCAACCCCACCTCAGATGCCAGTCTCACTGTAGGCCCCAGGTTATTACCTGTGCTTGTGACTGAGCAACTACAGGTTGGAGGTCCCAGTGGCCTACTTTTTTACGTTCTTTTAATTTGCTACAGGGACTCACAAAACTCAGAAAAATACTTACTTTATGTTTGCCAGCTTATTAAAAGATATAATAGAAGATTTAAATCAATAGATAGATAAAGAAGTGCACAGGGCAAGGTATGGAGAATGGGCACAGAGCTTCTATTACCTTCTGTAAGACTGCCACTCTTCCTGCCTTTTCATACATTTCACAAACTAAAAGCTTTCTGAACCCAGTCCTTTCAGCTTTTCTGTGGAGGCTTCATGACATTGTCATGACTGACTAAATCATTGTCATTTGCTGATCTAATCTCCAGATCCTCTTCCCTCCCCAGATAATCCTGTATTGGGAGGAAGGGGAGGCAAAAAGTTGTGAAGGCTTTCACCAAGTGGTTGGTCCTTCAGGCAAACAGCCCTTGCCTTGAGTGAGGTCTGAAGGTCACTTCATTAACAGAACAAAACACACCTCTCTCACCCTTATCACAGGAAATCCCAAGAGTTTTAGGAGCTGTGAGTCAGTAGCCATGGTTGAAAACCAAATATTCAGATGACCAAAATATATTTCTTGTAAACCACTATATTACACTACATGCTTAAGTATTTAATTATGTGATCTTTTAAACTAATATTTTTCTAAGAGTATAAACTGTTCTGGCAGTAATCTGGATTGGGGAGTGATGTATTGCCAAATTTCTGTCGTTTTAGTCCAGGAAGTCAAAGAGAAAGAACAGGAGAGCCCCTTAGGGCAGGAAGTTCAAAGTAACAATGTTAACTACTACTACCTTTTCTTGATTTTTTTTTTTAAACAAGCAAATCTTCTCTTCAGAGTTGCAGTTTAAAGCCAAGAACATGCAGAATTGGGAGAAAAAATAGTTAAATTTGGAGACTTGCAGAGGTAGAATCAGAGTAGTGAAAGCCATTACAGCAACTGAACTAACTGAGGTCAGTCTTTGGTGAATCACAGAAACAGGTGGAGTTGTCAAAGGAATCTTTGTTTACAACATACAAGGAGATCACAGGGAATAAGTTCCAAAGCCTTGACTGTTTGAACAGGAGAGAGATTTTTATTTAGTATTTAAGATGAATACTCAGAAGGGAGAGTTTTATTATTCCGTGTATGGTTGGTCATAAGGTTGTGGATGCATGCACATCCACATATGTATTTGTGCAATATGTATTGCATGTTCACCTGAATGAAGCTTGTATTCCACCGAGGGCAGAAACTTCAACGTTAGAATAAAGCAGAGGTAACTGTTGGACAAGGGAAAGGGACTCTGCAGGCTTCAAGAGCAGATAGAAACTAGATGGGGTCTTGGGCTCATTTTCTGGGACAAGGAATGCAAGGCCTTGATTGCTTTTGAAATAGCACTAGGAGTTTTACCACTGATTTATTGTCTCAATAGCTTAGGCTATTTCCTGGTCTGGTGGTGACTGTTAGTTTTCCCATTGCCTTGTTCCCTCAAAATCCTTAAGGAGTGAGGTTTATGCATTTCTTTTTAAGAACCTCCCAGGAAGTTTTGGAAGAAGTGTGCTTGGGCAAGTACACAGGTGGGGTATAGATCATTGAAAATAGCTGGGGACAAAAAATGATTTTCTTATGTCAGGAAAACTATATGTCATCTTAATTTTCTGGGAACCTCTAATTCTTTCTGCTGATGTTACCAGCAGGCTTCTGAGATATTACTGATTGTTCTCTTGAACCTAAGGAAAAAGAAATGTAGAAAGCAAAAGACAAAACTTTAAAATCTATCCTCCAACTCATCAATTCACTGCAGCCACCTCTCTGTCTTTCCCTTTCTCTTTTTCTTTCTCTTTCTCTCTCACTTTCTCTCTCACATACGCACAACACACGCAAATCAACTTAAAACAATTTTTAATTTTCCCTATTCCATTTTAATATACTTGAGGCATGATCATTTTCTTAGTAAATACAAGAAAAAAAAAATCTAGGATTCCATCATTCTGTGTGATTAAAGTATTGAGGAATTTACTTCCAATAGCACTTATAAAAACATATTTTATTTATGTAATATTATATAATCAGGTGCCTGCATTTTTCTTATTCTCTAACTAGTGTTATTTGGCAATTAATATTTTGTCAATCAATATTCCCCTATACCTGAATGTGTGGGCAGTGAGAGATGAGTTAGAGGCAAGGATGGTGAACACTCCCAACAACTGCAGACTACATATATCTTAAGCCATGATTTTCTTTGCAAAGGTCAACATTGATAATGTTCTAGTCATACCTCCGTGTACCAGGAAAGAAGTAGCATATTTCTTGAAAGACACAGCTATCAAAGCTCCATTGAGAAACTGTAAAGATGGACAAGCGATTTCCAAATTACATATCTGATAATGGACATCTACTCTGATTATTTAAAAATGAATAAAAATAAAAAACCTTACTAATAACCAAACAGAGTATCCAATTTTACATGTGAAGGAAATAATGGAAGAGACATGTCACCAAAAGTATATGGATGGCTTATAGGCACATGACAAATTTCTCAACATTTAGACATTAAAGAAATACAAATTAAAATCATAATGAGACATGCTTACATATCTATTAGAATGGCTAAAATTATAAAGGCTAATTGTACTTGGTCTGAGCTAGATTGAGAAGCAACAAAAAATCTAAACTGTTGTTGGCATATATCATGATACAACCACTTTGGAAAATAGTTTGAAAATTTTTTTAAATGCAAAATATGTTGCAGTTACAAAAATAGCCATTTTACTTCTAGGCATTTAACCAAGAGAAACAAGCCCATGTTCATACAGGGACTTGTATATGAATTTCATAGCAGCTTTATTTTTAAGAATTGAAAACAGTGGAAATGTTCATCAATGTCCATCCATAGAGCAAAGAAAAATTATGATCTATTCATTAAAGAGATTACTATTCAACATCAAAATGAACTATTTACAATTGGAGATTCTCAAAGTAATGATGCTGAGAAAAGAAAAGCCAGGCAATGAATAGTATATACAGTGTGATTCCATGACTATAAAAAATCTAGAAAATACAAATTTATATATAGTCACAGTCATCAAATATATTGGTGTGATTTTAGTGCCTTCTTCTGTGATCCTATAGCTTCCTACACTTGCATCTCTGAGCATTTGTTACACCATGTGAAAATATGAAGTCTTTCTCTTCATTCTGTCTTACTAGAATAAGAGTCCTTGAAATTTTATGGACAATTGAACTCTCAGTTATTAGCAGAAATTCTATCACACAGTAATTTTCCAAATATAAAAGCCAGAGTTTTACAATGACTTCTAAGCTTTTACATGATCTAGCCACTCATTTAACCTCTGTGACCTCTTTCCCTGCTACTCTTCAGTCACTCACAGTGGCCTCCTTGCTATTCCTCAGATATGCCAGGCATGATCCAACCTTATGGCCTTCAAGATAGCCAATTCCTTTGTCTGGAGTGACCTTATTGCTGATAGTTCTGCGCAAATTCATCACCTTTCCATACCTTTGTTCAATTGTCAGCTTCATTGTAACTACCCTGATCTTCCTATTAAAAATTTTAACTCCCCATCCCCTGCCTAGCAACCTTGATTTTTCTCACCCTGATCGAGTTTTTCTTTTTCCCCATTGTACTCATCCTTTTTGAATGCACTATGCAATTTTTATTAAGGTTTATAGCTTTGAATTGTCTCACCCATTAAAATAAAAGTTCTACAAAGCCAAGTATTTCATTTACCAGTGTAGTCTGAAGTAATATCTGCCATATAATAGTTCAGTAGACAACTGGTAAATTTCAAAATAAATTAATGTTGAGAATATACTGAATTTCACAAGTCATTTCAATATTTATTTCCAAAAAATAAACTATGTAAAACATACCTTAAATTTACTTTCAAAATATTTTATAGCATATAATGGACAATATACATAAGCCTTAAAGAAACAATCCTATAAATAACCATTTCATACCTACTTAAAAACTACATAATACCACACTCCTAGATCCTCTCTGAACGCTCTAAAATAACCCTAAAGGAAATACATTTTTAAAAATAACAGATTTTTTGTCAAATAATTTAATAAAATAAAAGTTTCATTCATCTATGTATATCATAATAAATGTTTTTAATAAGCATGAAATTATAACTCTGAAGTGTGCTAAAATGAAACCACCTGCTAAGGGTGAGAGAATAAAAATAAACATCATGTTTCCAAATAAGAGGAATTAATTACCTTTGAATCAAAGCATGTGGATTTGTTCAAACTGGCAATAAAGGAATATGGAGACACAAACCATAGAAAGTCATATTTTAGATTTCTAAAAGACTTCGAAGTAAAAAGTATACATTCACTTCTCACTTATTGCTCCTACATATTCATGAATTTGAGAGAAAATATAGGCCCTGTGTGTCTTAGCAACTAATGGGATATTTTTTGATATTTACATGCTTACACATAGTATGTGTTATAGTCTTCTCTTTTACATGCTGTAAAAAGGTTAACCCCTTTTCTGCAGAGATCTGAAAATGTGAAACAGTGCCTGAGTAGCTGAATTCATCTAATTCAAATTTCTTGCAGGTCTAAGACCTATTGATTTTCACTTGACTGCCTCCTTTTTCATCTGTCAATTGGTTACAAATTCTGGTACTGAAGAGAATACATTGGGGCTGGTGGCTCAGTGTGTTAAAGCCTCTGCCTTCAGTTCAGGTCATGATCTCAGGATCCTGGGATCGAGCTCCACATCGGGACATAATGTAACGACAGATAGTTTATATGGGAGCCCTTTGGGTACTCTGGTGGATGAATGTTTTTAAATTAGTTTTTCATGGACATGGGGAGTTAGAGACGAGAAGGGAGGTGGGGGAAATTGGAAGGGGAGCTGAATCATGAGAGACTATGGACTCTGAAAAACAATCTGAGGGTTTTGAAGGGGCGGGGGATTTGGAGGTTGGGGTACCAGGTGTTGGGTATCATAGAGGGCACTGCTTGCATGGAGCACTGGGTGTGGTGCAAAAAGAATGAATACTGTTATGCTGAAAATAAATAAAAAATTAATTTAAAAAATATTAGTTTTTCGTAAACTACAAAAAAAAAAAAAAAGAAAAGCGCTCCCATTTATAGCGTACACTTTATGGTTCACAAAGCACGTGCCAACAATAAAAATAATAATGGGTTACCGTTACACTTCATAGAAAAGGAGGTACAGGGAAATTGAATGAAAGGGAATAACAAAGTAGGTTCATAAGTCAATCTTCCTTGTAAAAAAATTAACCTGAAAGTGCGTTTCTGCCACCTCTCTCCTGTGTGACATTTTATCGATGGGAGATGGAAAATAAATGGTCTGGTTAACCTTTCCCTCCCCCTCAAAACCCATTATTTGAAAACACAAAAAGGGAAGTGAAGGGAGAAATCCTCCCACTCCCATTCCCACTCACCTCAATAGCCACCTCCTCTTCCAAGAACCTAGCAGACAAGGTGCCAAGAAGTGTTAGGTACCAGCAGTGGTCTCAGATCTCATTCAAGGATCATGGTGAAAGGCATTCAAAGAGATTGTGGGGGCACAGGGATCCAATTAAGGGGGACAAGTTTAAGGTTTGCCTGGTCCCCTAAAAACTAATGGCACTAGAGAAGATGAGCTTTGGGAACTATAGCATAATGGATACAATGTGTAAAAAGCTTCAGTGAGTCATGGTGGGAAGAGGCCAAGAGGGCAGCAAACACAGTCTTAGATGATGTTATTAATAGCACTATAGGCTCTAGATTTCCTGTGGTGGTGTTCTTGGCAAGACCAGCCCGGCCAAAGTGGATACTCTCAACCTGGAACAGAGGGTCTTGGAGATGCCAGCACGTGAGGTATGATGAGAGGGTAAAATGATAGGAGGTGTCCTTTGGAAGGACTGACTCCTTGACTTTAAAAGGGAGAACCCAAATCTGTAGGTGAAATCTTTCTGGCTACAAAGAGGGCCAAGGCCTCCTAAGGTCAAGGTCTCCTCGTCACTTGCAAAGATGTCGAAGAACATATTCAGACATTTCAAAGATGTCCTCATATCATTGGTTCCCACTCTGGAATTCTATCAATAAGGTGAGAGTTCCTCTAGTTGAAAAAGAGATCTAAAAAGACTTCCCTTTCTCATGTAATTTCTGTAACCTCCAGGACACACCCACCTCCCCCTTCCAGCTCTGTAATGAAGCCACAGCTGGTGCCAATTTGTGGAACTCCTTAAAGGCTATTCTCCCTTATATACCCCGGGACCAAGTTCCCATGCTCCCTCACCCGATTTCCTGCACTCACCTCCCACCTGGTGTGTTCACACCTGCAAGTGCCTTTTACCAACCCCTTTGCCAAAAGGCAGCCAGAGTGACCTTTCAAAGACCTATCAGTTCCTGGCATTTGTCTCCATAGAAATCTGCACTGATCTTCTAACAAATTCTCAGTCCTCCAAAGGCACCCATAATCCTCCCATCAGTCTATTCATACCCCTCCAACTGACTGATGCCTGTTCTGCCCCATCTCTCTGCCCTTCAACCACACTGCCTCCTTCTTCCTGTGGAGACCTCTCATGCCACCTGCCTCCAAGCACAGGTGATTCCCATTGATGGGAAGACCCTCTTCTCTCCCCCATCTCCCCACTCCAGTTACTCCCACTTATTCGTGAGCTCACAAGCCCCATGGTACACACTCTCCATGCAGCCTGCTCTCTCTTTTCTAGCACTGGCCTCCGTTTCTAGCTGTGGTTGTGTCATGGATGTCCTTCCCCAGCCAGCCTCCAAGCTCTCCTTCCCTTTAGCTCCAACACCTGACACAGTGCCTGGCACGTAGTAAGCCCTGGCTAGCTTCTAAGAGCCTCACTGAGGGACTGAAAGCATTTTAAAAATGTCACCACGTAGGCTCCAAACTGTAGGCAGAAAAAGCTTTGCCTGGATTGACATTTTAGAGACGTATTCGTCAAGTTGGATATGTTCACTGACTTTACCTTGTAAAATTAAAAAAAAAAAAGGACCTCTGTATCGCTTCGCATCTACCAAAGGCGCATGTATACTATTAGACCACGTTATGAGCTTAATGGAAGGAGACAAGATGTTTTCGCTAAGAAAATGTATAAGACTGTTGAGGTCAAGTGGGAGGAAACAGTCCGTTTGTTGGAGCATTGCTATCTTACTCTATCACAGCCACTCTTAAAAATCTGACACGGGGTGAGTCAGAATTGTCTGTCGGAGATGAGTTAGATCTGGCTCATGTTCCTACAGACATGAAAGCCAGAAGCGAAGAAGGAGGCTTTGAAAGTGTGGGTTGAGGAGGCCGTGTGGTTCACTGCGATGAGCTAAGTGCCCAGGGCCACCAGCAGACTTGCTGGCCTGTGTCCGTCCTTTGTTCTGGGGTCCCTCTTGCACCATGTGGTGAGGCTGGTGGCTGGGAGCAGCTCAGGACAGGACCTGGTGGCATCTTACCTCTCCCAACCCCCTGTGGGCTCCAGTGGGCTCCAGTAGGTCCCAAGGGACAGCCTGCCTTCCTTGCAAAGCCCAGTAGCACTGGGAGCAGAAACTGGGGCCAAAGAGTGAGCACCCTGTTTGACAAGCTGGACCAGCCACCTCTTCTTCAGATGCAGGGGGAGCCCTGGCATGCTGACTCCTCCCTTCTCCCTTTCCCCTTTCCTCTTTCCTCCCTCTTTTCTTCCCCTCTCTCCTTCCCTGGTGGTGCCCTTTCCCAATGCCCACTTCATCCCTTTTCCTTTCTACATACCTGTCTTCTAGAGTTTCTTCTCTTTCCTCCCCATTACTTCCCTTCATCTGAATCTCCTCTTTGGTCCCTTTGTCCCTGCTCTCTGCTCCTCCTCCCCTTCCCTGGCCCCTGTTCAGCTCCATACTGAATGCAGGCAGAGCTGGACTAAGATGCTCACTTGCTAGCTCAGCCACCCTCCAGAGAAGTCACTCTTCGGGGGCCACCTTCCTGAGCCCCTGGTCGCTTCTCCACTTGTTCAGATATTGCTCTGAAGTCTGAGGAGGACATAGCGGGGCTGCCACAGAAGCAGGCCAGAGGAGAAACCAAACCATGTGTCCACACTGTCCCCCAGCACTGCTGCTCTGAGAGCTTTTGGAGTCCTCAAAGGGTTAGGATTTAGGGGCTTCTTCAGAACCGGGAGTGAAAACAACCATAGGTCAAAAGAAAAGCGACGGCCCCCACACAAAAATAATAATCACAAATGAAAACTATGTTAACTCTGAGTCCCAAAGTCGAAAAATTGCCTTGAATCTGTCACTAGAAAACACCCAAGGCCTCACTCTCTGGGTTCTGGGTGCCCTGGGAATGGCAGGAGGCTCTGAAAAGCGCGTGGGGGTGCAGAACTATGGGGGCTAGCCTGCCCGCTGGCAAGGGGGGGGTACCTCCTGTGGCGCTGTCCCGGCCTGACCCCCTGCGGACAGGGTGTGGCGGAGCGTCTGGGGTGGTCCTGGTGCCCTGGGGTTGGCGGGAGGCTGCGCCCAGCTCCTGGACTGCGTTTTCTGCTTCAGGTGAGGGCATGTCGTGGTGTCACTTTACCTGTGAGCAGAGGGTCCTCCAGAGAAGCCATGGGGCAGGGAGGGGCAGCAGGCGGCGGGAACGGGAACAGGACACCGCGGCCTCAGGGGCTAGGCTGGAGCATGGGAGTGCAGGGGCAGCGAGTATGGTGGGTCCTGCAGTCCCAAATGGGCTGAAGCACAGCACCCTGGCGCTGCGCGCCCCTCCTTCCCGCCTGGGCAATTAGCAAAGCCCCTTCTCCCGGCCGCCCTCGACCCGCCCCCGCCCCCCTCCCTCCTGAGTCCTCTGAGAGCTCACTTCCAGCTTTGGAAATTAGCAAAGACCCTTCTCTACGCTGGCCCCACCCCCTCACTTCTGAGGCCGGAGCCCATGCTGGGGTGCGGGGCTAAGCCCTGGCATGCTGCTGCATTGCCAGCGCCTGCGCTGGGCAGCCGCCTAGCCTGGCTCCCTGAGTGGGTGTCCACGCGCAGCCTGGCTGCCAAAAGATCATCAGTCCTAAACGCCGGCTGCACTCTTGGGTCAGTTTGCTGGCTTCCAGTTTGCGCCCAAAGCCAGGAACCAGCTTCCCCAGCACAGGCCTGGGCTGAGATGCCTGCCTGGGATCTGTCTGAGCAGTCTCCTCCACTCCAGGCAGGGATGGCACTTCGACCTGGATGTTTGGGTTTTTGGTTTGTTTTTTTGGTCATTGGTTATTACATGACCTCCAGGGTAGGTGCTCCACAAAGGGAGTGAAAACAGGACGCCATATATAGCATACAGCCATTCTAGAAAAATAGCTTGGGGTTCTCTCGGGAACGCGGCATTGGTCCTTGCACTATGGTTTAATAGAAAAGGGATTATGCACCAAGTTACTTAAATGAGCATAGGTTGAAATCCTTTACTGAGAGTAAATATTTTAAATAGTTATATTTTAACTAAATCTATTATCAATCATAAATCTATTACACGAAGGTTACAGGCAATTTAAAAGCAAGAGCACTCTCTTCAGGGTTTTAAATAACCCCTGTCTGTCTTGGCACATGAGAATGCAAAGATAGGAAATGGTTTGTAAAAGATCATATAATAGCTTTTACTAATTCTATTTATTTGACAGACAGAGATCACAAGTAGGCAGAGAGGCAGGCAGAGAGAAAGATGGGGAAGCAGGCTCCCCGTCAAGCAGAGAGCCTGATGAAGGGCTCGATCCCAGGACCCTGAGATCATGACCTGAGCCCAAGGCAGAGGCTTAACACATGGAGCCACCCAGGCGCCCCCAGATGAAATACATTTCTGACTTAGAAACTTCAGATAGAATTGTTTTGTCCATGATGACAACTGAAGAAAATGTGTCATCCCTAAACCTAACCTTAAACCCTACCAACGCTGAAACCTAAGCTGACCTTAAAGCCCAAACTAGAACCCTGAATCCCAAACCTGGAATGGAACCCAAAGCCTGTACCTGAGCCCTGGATCCAAGCCCTGAACCACGAACCCAAACCCTAAACCAGACCTCCAAGTCATGAAACCTGAACCCAAATCTCGGCATGAAGTCAAACCCCAAATTTGACCTTGAACTTTATCCCATAAGCCCTGAGTCTTAAAGCCTAAATCATAAACTTAAAGCCCTAAACTATAACTCTGTTCCCTTGTCCTTCACTCTAAACCCTCACCCTAACACTAAACCCAAAGCCTGATCTAGAACTCTGACTAAAACCTGAACCTGTACCCAAATTCAAATGCTTCACCACACTTTGCTTATGCACTTGCCATTGACGGATATTTGCAGTTTCTACCTTTTGATTCTTGTGAACATAGTTTGGGTTGGGGGCTAGGGTTAGGGTCTTGGATTAGGGTAGGGTCCAGGCTTGAGACTAAGTTGAGGTCAGAGTGTGGGTCTGCATCAGGGCCATGTTCAGTGCCACTGTTTGGGTCAAGGACTGTTGTAATTCCACATTGTTTCCAATTCATTGTTCCTTAGCTATTTGGGGGGAAGTTGGGGGGTATTGGGCTCCATGCAGCTTGAATTTCCGGAATGAAATGGCATCAGCTGGACGCGGGGAGGGAGCAGGACCTTCCACTGAAGGGTGAGCTTCCACAGTCCTGCACTGCCTTGCACCGCCTGCAGAGGGCGCCAGACCCCAGCTCCCGCCCTGAGCCCAGGCTGCACAGCCACAGCTGGGACCAGAGCCCCGCCTCTTCAGGACCCACTGTGGAGACTTCAGGAGAATGTGGGGCGCCTCCCACCCTGACAGGACAAGCTGAGGAGGGTGTGGCTCTGCATCCACACTGACCGGACCCGTTGTGGAGGACGCGCCCACACTGGCAGCAGTCCAACCTCCTAAGGACCAGATGCTGGAGGAGCTGAGGAGAAGCCGCCTGAGTGGACTGTCAAGGGGTTCGTGGTCTCAGGACCCCACAGAGGAAGGGCGCCCTGTGTAGACACTGGGGCTTCCGTCGTTTTGTGTGAGGAGACGTGGCCTCCTGCTGTGCTGTGCGCGGGGCTGTGGGGTCCCCCCTTTCTGGGCTCGGGTGCTCCTAGTTCCTCATCTGTGTTTGTGTGCTCGCGGATTCGGTTCCTGGGGCTCCTCAGATGGTCTGCAGTCAGGGAGCGTCTGCCTTCTTCGGTGCTTGTGCTCTCCCCACCTCAGCCCTGCGGGGTCCTTCCCGTGTCCACACCCACTCCAGGCTTGCGCCGAGTCCGGAAATTCGGGAGCCAGAGTGAGGACTCTGTAGACGGTTTTGGGGAGAGTAGGTATTTTCCCAGTGTGGGTTCTACCCTGAGCACAGTGCCTCCCCATCTCCGTGTGTACCCATCCCTGTCTGTCGTCATTGTTGCAGGGCTGTCAGATGACAGGTCTGTCACCTTCTTGGTTCAGGGGCCTCCTGGGTATCTTGCTGTCTTGGATGCAGGTGTAAATGAGATCGTTCTCAGCAGTCTCTTTTTGATGGTTCCTTCCGAGCACGTAGGAGTGCCACTAATTTGTGCATATTGATTTTGTTCCTTGCAAGTTTTTGAATTTATTAGTTCAATTGGCCTTAAACTCAATCTGCCAGTTATTTGACCAGCAGCATGGGTTTAATTGGGAAGAGCAGAGAATGGCAGTCTGGGCTGAGCAAGCTAAGGTCCCAACACAGGCAAGTGCGAGAAACAAAGGAGAGGAACATTATTTCATGGAGGAGGAAGAAGTTGGGAAGGGTGCTTGAAGGAAAGTCCCTTGGAGAAAGGCAGGGTGATGGAGAATTCTCACCAGCTGAGCTGCAAAGCTCCTACAAAAAGTCAGGAGATGAACCTCCAGCTTCCCGTGTGAGGCCTGGAATTGGTGAGTCTCTCCTGTGGGGGATTGCAATGTGGAGTCTGTAATGGGCACTGAGCAGCAGGCGCCCCCTTCCAGCCTCCCCTTCTGGCATCCCCAGTCTACTTTACTGGGGCTTCCCTTCCTGCTTTTGCACAGTTCTAACCAGCTTGCGGTGGAACGTTGTGGAAAAACTGAAATTCCAAATCCACTGCTTCTACTGCACCTGAGATACAGGGGCCCATGATTTAATTCTCCCACGAGTCTCTTGCTAACATGTGTCCTCTCCATGTTGGGTGACCTGGATTTGGGAGGGCTTGGCCTCCATCCCAAAGTCTGATGTTCTCTGTGCTTCCGTGTGATCGTGCTAACATGGATATTTGGAAGATTCATTTCCTCTGTGGTGATTTCAAAGTGCAGTCAGCTTGTTATAGCAGCACAAATACGTGCTGTCTCCACACTCAGATTCCCCAGCCGTCATTTCTTTACCACGTTTGCCATCACACGGGATGCTTCAGCGTGTTTGATCCCACACCAGGACAATGTCCTGCAGAACCACCACATAACCTGAAATGAGGACATCATTACAGAAACCATCCAAGGGTTAGTGTTAGGAACCAGGGACATGGCAGGGCTGATCTGAAGACCCCATGGAGAGCTGTCTGGGTGGCTGAGTTGACAGTGGAGGTGAGGGTGAGTGTCTGGCTCTGGCTTTGTGTCCAGGAGTCAGCTCTGTGTGGGTGTGTCCTTAGCTAGGCATGCAGATTTCTGCTCCTCTGAATCCTTTCCGGAGTTCCAAATGGCACAGTTTCCTTCTGGGCAGCAGGCTGAGTCCTCTGGGATTGCCCATGTGTCCCCAAATTGTAGGGCACCTACTGCAAGGCCTTTGGGGTCAGAATCTTGAAAAGCAAACCAAAGGTTATGGTTAGGGCCCACCACATGGCAGGCCCGATCTGCCAGCACTCTGTCCATCTTTCTGGGGGAGGGGGCAGTCGAGGGATTTGTTCAGGATGAGTGTCAAGCTCCAGGTTTGCATCCAGGGGCCTGCTGAATATGGGGCTGTCCAGAGGTAGGAATGCAGATTTCAGTTCCTCTGAAT
Organism: Mustela nivalis; assembly: GCF_964662115.1. Classification (NCBI taxonomy): domain Eukaryota; kingdom Metazoa; phylum Chordata; class Mammalia; order Carnivora; family Mustelidae; genus Mustela; species Mustela nivalis. Next base: position 91,523 of record NW_028136262.1, on the reverse strand, counting down.
CCTTTCTGGAGTTCCAAATGGCATGGTTCCTTTCAGGGTGGCAGGGTGAGTCCTATGGTGTTCCTCACTGTCCCCAATCTCTGAGGCTTTGGAGCCAGGCCATCGGGGACAGACAAACACAGGCTGGAGAGCTTTAATGTCAGAAATGTATTTTCGCACAGATCTGGAGGCCAGAAGTTCCAGATCAAGGTGCCAGCAAGGTTGGTCTCCAGTGAGCTTTTTCTTGTTGTTCTATAGATCACTACCTTTTCAACTGTGCCCTCAGATGACCTCTTCTCTGTGGGCCCCCAGAGGGGAGGTAGGGGGAGTGCTTTCATGTGTTTCACCCTTATGAGGACACCAGTCCTAGCAGATTAGGACTCCTGTGACCTCACCAAGCCTTCAGTACCTCCTTCTAGGTAGGCCCTATCTCCAGATGCAGTCACACTGGAGATTAGGAATTCTTCATATGACTTTTGTGGGGACACAATTCAGTCCATAACAATTAGTACAGGAGAAAAGCCATGGAGAGAATTCTAGAGGAGTCACACGTTGATGTTATAAGGTAAGTGGGTATAAAAGAGCACCTCTGAAGTCCAATAGGTCATTAGAGCTAGAAGCCGACAGGAAAGTCCTGTACGTGCCACAGTTTTGAGTTTGATGCAAGCGCAACTCTGAAGGGAAGATATTTGGGAGGCCTTGGCCGACCACTACTTCCAGCCAGGGGTGATTCTGGAGGGAGTATCTCTCGGAGTGCTGCCTAGAATCAAGACTTTGGGGTTGGAAAAGTGCCACTTCCAAAGCTGGAGAAGGATGGTGCTGTAAGTTACTTGAAGAGTACTGTTCTGGGAGATAGGAGATCTGGGGTGTCTTCTTTGTTCTGCTGCTGACCAGATGTGAAAATGCAGATTAACTCCCTAACCATCTCAGTTCTACCACCATGTGCTGCTGTCATGTGTCCCAAGCCCCAGAGTTAGTTTGATCCATAAGCAGAAGCCGGTCTTTTAGTTCCCAATCTCTTAATCGGGCTGATCGTCACAATATATAGCGGACACGTGACAGCCACCGGGGAGAAGTAAGGGTTGTCTTCCCCTCAGGGAGAGTGGAAAAGCTCTAGGAGAGGGCATACCCATAGACCAAAGGCAGCCAGTGCTGGGGAGTGGAGCCACGGGGAAGAGTGTGCTGATGACAGCCTTGTGGAGGGAGGGCAGAAAGAGCCACCACCATGACACTTGAGTTACAGATCGAGCTTGGGGATAGAGAAGGGATCAGGGCACGGTAGAGCAGCAGCTGGCAAAGTGATTCTGTTGAGCTTAAGCTCATAGTGCCTTAGCGAATTAGAATGGGAAATGCCTTGCTATTGTCTGTGACTCTGTGATTGTGTGAGTATGAGTGACAGAGTGGGGACAAAGAGAGAGGGAGAGAGAATACATTAAATTTTAAAGAAGGACAATAAGGGACGCCTGGGTAGCTTACTCAGTTAAGCATCTACCCATGGTTCAGGTCATGATCCCAGGATCCTGGGATTGGATCCCAAACCAGGCTCTAGTGGGGGGCCTGCCTTCCCTCTGCCTGCAGCTCCCCTTGCTTGTGATCTCTCTCTTCCTCTGTAACAAATAATAGTAAAAAATAAACAAGGGCGATACGTTATGTTTACTTTTGTTTCTGATGCCAGACATGGGTTCAGAGGATTGAAGAGGGAGATCCAAGGAGCTAGCCTCTCAAGAGGAGTGAATACCTAGTCACTGGTAAGACCCCTGGTCCTGCAATACAATATGGCTCCTGTGATCTGGGTCCTGTTAAATGCCCCTCGCCATCCTTCACCCGATAGTTTGATTCTTCATTGCGTTCAGTGTGGGGAACTGGGAGAAGCTATGACACTTGGCCCTTTGTGGAGGAATGTTAGTAGTATAAATAGCAATAGTTATCAGTTCTGGAGCACTTCCATGACTCTGCTGCAGGCACTCTGCTGTGACCTGGGTTTATAGCAGTGAGATAAACATAGAAATAGATGTGGGCTCTGTTCCCAAGAATCTGAAACCCACTATTCTCCTTGTCCCCTTCCCATTCTGTCTTCTTCAGCCCTTGTGCAATCCCACCAAGCAGGAAGCTTGCTTCTCCCCTTCCCTCTCCTGCTCCCCCTGCTTGTGCTCTCATTCCCTCTCTCTGACATGTAAATAAATCAAATGTTTTAAAGAATTATAAAAAAGGCAAAACAAATAACCATTTTGGGAGAGTGATTTTCTGAATGCAGTTATGGGCAGTGCTGGGTACTGAAGAAGACGCTCTGCTGACCAGAGGAGTGGGGAAATTACAGAACAAATTCCACAGGTCATTGAATATATCACATTCATCACCCCACCCATAGCACTCATTAATCTCTAGCCCAGCCAATATGTTGGTTATAAAAATGAGCTTTATCCAAACTGACAGGAAGTTCTCGTTTTAGCAATGTAAATCATTCTGATCTTTATCACTAATGTGATCTAATCCTGTCTAGTAAAGAAACTTGAGAGTTCTATATCTCTGTAAGCATTTAAGAAAAACAATGGACTCTACTCTAATTACTTTTTAACTAACTTGACTTGCCAAAGGAAGGAGAAAGTAAATATCAGAAATCTTACCACTAAGCACAAGTTGCAAGTTATACCTGCCAAAATGTGGTTCAAAATATAAGTAACCAGTCTCCTTAGAAGCCTTTTACCTTCTTATATCTGTTATGTTGGGTAAATGAGTAGTTACTAGAATACAGCTGGCTCAGTGATCACAATTCAGCTTACCCTCAGAAATATAAATAGATTACATGTTTAGCCCGGTAACTGGACACTGATATAGAATTATTCACTGGCTGATTCCTAGATCAGAAACCACAAAAAAATTTTCTTTTTTATGGAAGTATGGCTGTTACAATAGTCTCACCTGTACCTCATAGTGATTGACTTAACTACTCTATACGTTACAACTCTAGATGTAACATTTTAATAAAACAACAATATCTTTGATGGTATCATGGAAATGTAAGTGCCTTGTGCACTTTTCTTAATGTGTATAATTACCTAAACATCATAGTAAGTAAATCAAGGCCATTGTCAAGCTTCCGTCAAGGAGAGTCCTTAACTAGAGGGATTTCCCATTGCTCTCAGGATGATAACCTCTGAGTTACAGGTTCCGTTAGTTGGCCACACACATTTGGAGCCTTGTGGACTTTCTGACAGCTGAGCAGCATATCTGTTTCAAGCATTGTGATCCCTGTTCTTACTGCAAGAGTGACAGTTGTCACTTTTCCTTTGACCCCTGTCTTTAGGAAAGTGTCTGACTCAGAAAGTCGAGTCAGTACCCCCCAAAAATATTTTCAGGAGAACCACCTCAAAGATGATCACCTGAGATACTGTCAAGAAAAAAAAAAAACTGAAATTCTAAGCAACATCCATAAAAAGTATTTTCATGTTGATAAGGAAAGATTTTCCCCTAAATACCAGAGAGGCTCCATGAAAGTGAGATTTTTACCTATTTTGTTCACCATGTCACCAGTCCCTAGAAGAGCGCCTAAGACATCACTCAAGATTAGGTTGCTTTGAATGAATCAAATGAATGAATGAACTGTAGCCTTTGATAGTGAGGTAGTTTATGGTCCTTAGGCAAGAGATGTGATTTGTGTTGGGATTTCAAGAATGGGAGGTGCCGAAGAGAAAATTGAGAAGCTAAATGTGAAAATATGCAATTTACTGACTGGAGTAGTTCTGAATATATTTCAAACATAATTAAACTATGGCTGTGGGTCTATATGCGTTTTCATAATTTTCCCTTGAAAATGTGAGGCATACAGATGTCATCTCCAGTGAATTCTCCTTGTCCGTATACAGAATCACCAAAAAAAAAAAAAGGCATTCTGACAGTCCTCAGCCCATCCACTCCAGGATTGTGACTCTTTCTTCTCCATGTTCTTTCTGACATCATGGACTTTCAGGTTGACCTCTCTCATCTTGGGTCCCACTCTCATTAGCTGTAGAAGTCATGTGATGTTTGTGATGTGAGGGTGGCAATACTCTCTGACTTTTGGTTACAATATGTCTTTGAAAGCCAGTGTTTATTCTGCTTTTACAGCATTTCTCCATTTGAATTGGCCACCTTTTAAGTGGTCATTAGCCACATGTGGCTACTAGCCATGGGACTTGGACAGCAGAGGTGTGGAAAGTCCGCACATTCTTCCACTCAAAGGATATTGTGAGTTATGCTACATCTTTTTTTTTGAAGTGCCTTTTTTAGATATTTAAATTCAATTAGCCATTAGATAGTACATCATTGGTTTCAGAGAATTCAGTAACTCATCAGTTGTGGATAACCCTTGGTGCTCATCACATCACGTGTCCTCCTTAATGCCTATCACCCAGTTTCTCCATGTCTCCCACTCCCCTCCCCCCCAGCAACTCTGTTTGTTTCCTATAGTTAAAGGTGCCTCATGGCTTGTCTCCCTTTCTGATGACTCCCATTCAGATTTCCCTCCCTTCCCTCTGATCCTCTGTACTACATCTTAATCTCAACAGTCAAGCAGTGGTAGTAATTCAGTCATGGAGTCATGCATATTCTAAATCTGATGAGGTGGATTCCCATACTGCCTTTGTCTCTTCTAGAGCGCTTACATTTGTTATGTTATTGCTGCTGCGTTCATGTTTCTCGTTCACTGAATGTCTGATAAAAGAATTAGTAAAATGTGTGACTGCAGAAAATACAATGGTCATGGATGATGAAGATTTTCTCCTTGACCAGACTCGAGTCAAGTTCCTCTGAGTCCTCTTTCTGTCTAGCCTTGACCTTAGGCTCCGCCCACTTAGCCCAGTTTTAGCAAGAAATCTGCTTGGTCATTTTTCAGCAATCTTCTATCCTACTCTTGATATCTGATCAAATTCCTTATCTCTCACCCCTGGTATCTTACCACTTTTTTTTTTTTAAGATTTATTTATTTTGACAGAGAGAGAGCCTGAGCAGGGAGAATAGCAGAGGGAGAGAGAGAAACAGACTCCCCACTGAGCAGCAAGCCCAATGCCAGGCTTGATCCTGGGATCAGATCATGACCAAGCCAAAGCCAGAGATTTAACCAACTAAGCCACCCAGGTGCTTCAGTATCTATAACCCTTAATATCTGATCCAATCCCTTATTCCCAGGGCACCTGGTTGGTGCAGCTGGTTGAACGTTTAACTCTTGGTTTCTACTCTGGTCATGATCTCACGGTCCTGAGATTAAGCCTCACCTCAGGCTCTATGCTCAGTGAAGAGTCTGATTAAAATTCTCTTTCCCTCTCCCTCTACCCCTACCCCTGCTCCCTCTCTCTAAAATGTATTAATAAGTCTTTTAAAAAATTCCTTATCCCCTGATCTCAATAGTTTATGACCCTAGCCTTCCTTCAACAATATTACTGTCCAGATGGTTTAGCCAGAATCCCTTCATCCTTACCCTTGATGTTCCATCTTAATTTTACATTCAGTGATCCCCACCATGCTCTTTAGCTGTAAATCTCCATTTGTCTGAGCTGAGCCAGATTTCTCTCCCATACTATACAATAAAATCTCATCATAGTAGCATCCCTTGAATAAAATCTTCCTTACTCTCTTTAATGGGTGTCACAATATTTTTTTTTTCTTTAACAGTCAGGAGGGTGCTAATGGAGTACCATGACAAAAGGCCTAACTTCCTATAATGGACATTTCCTTGGTTTACCTGACAAATACTCTTTCTCTCTTCTAAGGAAAATTTCCGGTTCTCAGTATAACTGCCAACTGGCCCAGGGGTGGACAAGTGAGGCAGATGAGACCAAAATGAAAATTCTGTTGAGACACTGGACCTTGAGGATTCAAGCCAAGGACATAAAAGTGTTGGTACTCCATTATTCTGATGGTCCGTTAACTCTTGCTTTTTTGGTTCCTGTGTCTATCACTGCCCCTGCCTTTTTGAAGATAATGACCATTCATCTGAGTACACGGTTCACAGAATCCCTTTGCAGTGGCCCATGCGGGCCAAGGTAGTAGAGCATAATAGATCTCTGTAAGTTTTTAAAAAATGTCTTTGTCCCTGTTGCCCATGGCCATTAAAGACCAAAGGTCGGGGGTAGGGGGATATTGGAAAAGGTGAAGTTATAGTTACTCACTGATTTTTTGATTGGTAGAGAGAAAGCAACACCTACATACAGGGCCAGTGGGTGAGTGGAGGAAACATCTTTGGCTCTAGGAGGAATGGGGGAAGGAGAAATATTAATAATCTTTGTCTTTGGAACTGCCCCTGAAGACTTCCCCACACAGGAAAATGACCTAGCGTGACTCTCCTAAACTTCGGCAAGCCCCTTAAATTTAACTGACTTCTAGATCTGATACTCCCTGCTGGATAACTCTGATCATTATTGGATTGTTACTTATTTTATTTTAAAATTATTTTTAAAGAAAATTTTAATCTAAATACAATTAATTAACATATAATACTAGTTTCAGACATACAGGTTAGTGATTCATCAGTCTTTTGTAACACCCAGTGCTCACTGTATCACATGCCTTCCTTAATGTCCATCACCCAGTTACCCCATCCAGCCATCCCTCTCCCCTCCAAGAACCCTCAGTTTGTTTACTGTGATTAAGAGTCTCTTCTGAGGGGTACCTGGCTGGCTCAGTGGGTTAAAGCCTCTGCCTTCAACTCAGGTTATGATCTCAGGGTCCTGGGATCGAGCCCCACATCAGGCGCTCTGCTCCCTGGGGAGTCTGCATCCTCCTCTCTCGCTCTTCCTGCCTCTCTGCCTACGTGTGATCTCTGTTTGTCAAATAAGTAAATAAAAATCTTTTTTTTTTAAAGTCTCTTCTGGTTTGTCTCCCTCTTTGACTTCATCTTGTTTTATTTTTTTCCTTTACTCCCCTATGATTCTGGTTTGTTTCTTGAACTCCACATATGAGTGAGATCATATGATAATTGTCTTTCTCTGACTGACTTATTTCGCTTGGCATAATACCCTCTACTTTCACCCCTGTCATTGCAAATAATTGCCATTTATTTTAACTCGACAGAGAAGGCCACTAGAAACAGCAGGTGATGGCCCCAGCTCCTGTTCCTCCATGCAGAACATCTGTCAACACCTGTGGACATCTTTTCCTCCCCCCATTCCTATGAATGTTGCTCAGTTGTTACATGGCATGGACAAATGCTGTTGGCTGGTGGCATGGACACACTGGACAAGCTTGGCCTTCGGTAAAACAAAGACTGGCTTCAATTACTCAAACTGAAACAGGAATGCTTGGATGAACAAGCCTGCCAGGAAGTCCCACTGGAGGTACTCAACCTGTGCCCCTTCCCTCCTTGGACCAAGAACCTGAACTTGAGAGATGAATGGCTTATCCAAGGTTATGGCAAGGTTACACAGAGCTGAAACTAGACACAGGTGTACATGCCTATTGATCAAGGCTGGCTGAGAAATCGAACTGCCTCAAATCTTGATTCTTTTTGCCACTTCTTATTCTCTGACCCTGTTTTTCATAGTTTAGGATGTAGGAATAATAAAAATATCAGCTATTGGGGTATCCTGACTTTTTGATGTTTTAGTTCTTGTCAGACATTTACCATAATGCTTAGCACATGGATATGTGTGTGCACACACGTGCACATGCATGACACTCAAAAAATTGTTCCCTGATATTAACTTTATCAGTGCACTTTGCATCCACCACCAATTGGCTGTTTTGTCACAAACTGATTAAAGCAGAACTGTCAAGTGAGGAACTTCAAAGCCAAAGCATTAAGTGCTTTGAAAAACCAGCACCTGGGAGGATTTGTCTCAGCATCTGTGATTAGAAGGCAGCAAAAAGAGACTTTGGGGACACAGTTCACCCCTTCATGAAGCAGCCATTCAGAACTTTCTCCGAAGGGCTAATGCCTAATCTTCCAAAGACCAGCAAGAACAAGCTTATGGTCTGTTAAAATCAGATTTTTAAAAGATTTTTATTTATTTATTTGAGAGAGAGAGAGAGAGTGAGAGAGAGAGCATGAGAGGGGAGAAGGTCAGAGGGAGAAGCGGACTCCCCATGAAGCTGGGAGCCTGATGCAGTCCTTGATCCTGGGACTCCAGAATCAAAATCAGTTTGATTGACTCAATACAGTCAGGGAGGACAGTCCTCAGGAGTCACAGAATGCTGGTTGCCATGAGGGAGGAGTCTTTTACAAAGTCTGGGCTCTCACAGAAGGAGTCTGAAGCACGTGTATGGAAAGCAGAGGTCAGTTCTGGATTAGAAGCTCTTTCTGAGGGGAAATGAGTAGAAGCAGGGATTAACCAGGACTTGGGCTCTGCTTTATTCAGTTCAAGTTGCTGCAACAAATGATGACAGACTGGGTGGCTGAAACAGCAAAACATGTACTATTCCTTGCAGTTCTAGAGACTGAGAAGTCCAAAAGCAAGATCCTGGGAGATCTGATATCTAGCAAGAGACTGCTTCATTATCTACAAATGCCCATATTTCTGTTGTAGACTTGCATGGATGACAGCTGGCAGAACAATCTCTCAGGTCGTTTCTCAGAAGTGCTTTTATCTCATTCACAAGTGTTCCAATCTCATGACCTCACCACCTCTCAAAGCCCATACCTCCTGATGGCACTCCTTGAGGGTCAGGGCTTCAACATCTGAATTGGGACAAGACACAAACATTCAGTCCATTAGCAAGTGTTGTCATGAGGACAGCATAGCTTATCAACTGGGTATCCCCAGGAATCCATGGGACTAGCAAAGCAGAATCTGGGGGTGTCACTGGTAGGAAAGCAGGAGGTCCCCAAGAGACAGTCCTCATAGCATTTTACAGAGACAGCAGGACCCTTGAGAAACAATAGTTTCCGTGACCCATACACCAGCCTTTATCTATGCCTGTCCTCCCTGCTGGATTCACAGCAAGCCTACTTCTTTCTTTTCCAGTACAAATGGATTTCCACTCTCTGAATCCTGATGAATTTTTGCTCTTTTGCAGTTAGTAGGTTGTCCCTCAGGATTCTGCATGTCTGGATTTGCAATCGTGGAAACTGCCAAAGGTCTAGGGACCTGCATGGCAGAACCCGGCCTCTACCACTATTGCCCAAGGTAGGGACTCTGGTCCCTTGAGCGTCCTGTGCTGCTGTCAAAGGTCTGTGTGCATTGGCTTATTGTTTTTTTTTTTTTAATGTAATTGCTTATACGTGTGTTTCATCATGCTCAAGTGGCCTTTCTGTGAAAAAGTGGCCAAGCTACACCTAGAAGTCACTGAAGAAAGTTCTAAGAACTCCTGGTTAGTATGAGGCTAGAGAGAGAGAGAAAGAGAGAAAAGAAATCTGCCTCTCTGCATTTTGCAAGTCCCTGGGCAAAATCTGTTGGCTGTGCACTCCTCACACGAAGATTCCAGGCAGGGAGACCCTCCTGAGCCTCATCTCCCTGAGTTCCTCTTCCAGAAGCAATCCCTAGTTTGAGACCAGGGTTAGCGAAAATAGAGCAGGAAAGCAGGGTCCAGAAGGAAGGACTGCCACAGACCATGGAGCACCAGGGGGACAGGCTGGTACCTCCTCACAGGTGGGGTACAAATGGGCTCAGCTCAGCAGGTATAGGGGTGCCCTTGGCCCCTCTGGTGGGCTTTGCAGTGCCCCAATCTCAGGAAGAAAAAAGGCTGGCTCAGGTGACATATTTTTGACTGGGAAGGAGCTGACAGCAATGGAAATAAACAAGTAGGGAATGATGTTGGAAAGTTGGAGGGTTTGTCCTTTATATCTCAGCTTTCTCTCCTATCTTCCCTTGCTCTGTAGTGTGTTATCAAAGAAGTTTTTGGCATGATATTCCTGTTCACTGATTAACTCTTGAGCTGTGTCTTTTCTGCTGTTCAGCTCATCTGGTGAATTCTTTTACTGTAAAAAGTATCTTGCCCTTGCAAGGGCAATGGCAAGACCTGAGAAATCCCAGAGATTTCAGCTTGCCACCCAGAAGGAAACCAGGCTATTTGGAATGCTGGAAAGGATTCAGAGTAGGGGAAATCGTCTTGGACATCTGAGACCACCCCCACATTCAGCGGTCCACTGGACACAAACCCAGACCTTGATACTGATCCTGAACCATGCTCTCAACTCAGACCCCTGTGATCCTCGCCACAGTGCTTTCAGATCAGTGCAGCCATGCCCATAGGCACAAACTCTTAAGCCTAGATTCTGTCCTGAGAGGTGTGTCCCCGACGGCCTGGCTCCAAAGCCTCAGAGATTGGGGACAGTGAGGAACACCATAAAACTCACCCTGCCACCCTGAAAGGAACCATGCCATTTGGAACTCCAGAAAGGATTCAGAGGAACTGAAATCTGCATTCCTACCTCTGGACACCCCCATATTCAGCAGGCCACTGGATGCAAACCTGGAGCTTGACACTCACCCTGAACAAATCCCTCGACTGCTTCCTCCCCCAGAAAGATGGACAGAGTGCTGGCAGATCGGGCCTGCCATGTGGTGGGCCCTAACCATAACCTTTGGTTTGGTTCGGTTCTCAGGATTGTGACCCCAAAGGCCTTGCAGTAGGTGCCCTACAATTTGGGGACACATGGGCAATCCCAGAGGACTCAGCCTGCTGCCCAGAAGGAAACTGTGCCATTTGGAACTCCGGAAAGGATTCAGAGGAGCAGAAATCTGCATGCCTAGCTGAGGACACACCCACACAGAGCTGACTCCTGGACACAAAGCCAGAGCCAGACACTCACCCTCACCTCCACTGTCAACTCAGCCACCCTGACAGCGCTCCATGGGGTCTTCAGGTCAGTCCTGCCATGTCCCTGGTTCCTAACACTAACCCTTGGATGGGTTCTGTAATGATCTCCTCATTTCAGGTTATGTGGTGGTTCTGCAGGACATTGTCCTGGTGTGGGATCAAACACACTGAAGCATCCCATGTGAAGTGGCAAACGTGGTAAAGAAATGACGGCTGGGGAATCTGAGTGTGGAGACAGCACGTATTTGTGCTGCTATAACAAGCTGACTGCACTTTGAAATCACCACAGAGGAAATGAATCTTCCAAACAACCATGTTAGCACGACGACACGGAAGCAGAGAGAACATCAGACTTTGGGATGGAGTCCAAGCCCTCCCAGATCCAGGTCACCCAACATGGAGAGGACACATGTTAGCAAGAGACTCGTGGGAGAATTAAATCATGGGCCCCTGTATCTCAGGTGCAGTAGAAGCAGTGGATTTGTAATTTCAGTTTTTCCACAACGTTCCACCACAAGCTGGTTAGAACTGTGCAAAAGCAGGAAGGGAAGCCCCAGTAAAGTGGACTGGGGATGCCAGAAGGGGAGGCTGGAAGGGGGCGCCTGCTGCTCAGTGCCCATTACAGACTCCACATTGCAATTCCCCACAGGAGAGACTCACCAATTCCAGGCCCCACAGGGGAAGCTGGAGGTTCATCTCCTGACTTTTTGTAGGAGCTTTGCAGCTCAGCTGGTGAGAATTCTCCATCACCCTGCCTTTCTCCAAGGGACTTTCCTTCAAGCACCCTTCCCAACTTCTTCCTCCTCCATGAAATAATGTTACTCTCCTTTGTTTCTCGCACTTGCCTGTGATGGGACCTTAGCTTGCTCAGCCCAGACTGCCATTCTCTGCTCTTCCCAATTAAATCCATGCTGCTGGTCAAATAACTGGCAGATTGAGTTTAAGGCCAATCGAACAAATAAATTCAAGATCTTGCAAGGAACAAAATCAATATGCACAAATTAGTGGCACTCCTACGTGCTCGGAAGGAACCATCAAAAAGAGACTGCGGAGAAAGATCTCATTTACACCTGCATCCAAGACAGCAAGATACCCGGGAGGCCCCTGAACCAAGAAGGTGACAGACCTGTCCTCTGACAGCCCTGCAACAATGACGACAGACAGGGAGGGGTACACACGGAGATGGGGAGGCACTGTGCTCAGGGTAGAACCCACACTGGGAAAATACCTACTCTCCCCAAAACCGTCTACAGAGTCCTCACTCTGGCTCCCGAATTTCCGGACTCGGTGCAAGCCTGGAGTGGGTGTGGACAGGGGAAGGACCCCGCAGGGCTGAGGTGGGGAGAGCACAAGCACCGAAGAAGGCTGATGCTCCCTGACTGCAGACCATCTGAGGAGCCCCAGGAACCGAATCTGCGAGCACACAATCACAGACGAGGACCGAGGAGCACCTGAGCCCAGAAAGGGGGGACCCCACAGCCCCGCGCACAGCACAGCAGGAGGCCACGTCTCCTCACACAAAACGACGGAAGCCCCAGTGTCTACACAGGGCGCCCTTCCTCTGTGGGGTCCTGAGACCACGATACCCTTGACAGTCCACTCAGGCGGCTTCTCCTCAGCTCCTCCAGCATCTGGTCCTTAGGAGGTTGGACTGCTGCCAGTGTGGGCGCGTCCTCCACAACGGGTCCGGTCAGTGTGGATGCAGAGCCACACCCTCCTCAGCTTGTCCTGTCAGGGTGGGAGGCGCCCCACATTCTCCAGAAGTCTCCACAGTGGGTCCTGAAGAGGCGGGGCTCTGGTCCCAGCTGTAGCTGTGCAGCCTGGGCTCAGGGCAGGAGCTGGGGTCTGGCGCCCTCTGCAGGCGGTGCAAGGCAGTGCAGGACTGTGGGAGCTCACCCTTCAGTGGAAGGTCCTGCTCCCTCCCCGGGTCCAGCTGATGCCATTTCGTTCCGGAAATTCAAGCTGCATGGAGCCCAATACCCCCCAACTTCCCCCCAAATAGCTAAGGAACAATGAATTGGAAACAATGTGGAATTACAACAGTCCTTGACCCAAACAGTGTCACTGAACATGGCCCTGATGCAGACCCACACTCTGACCTCAACTTGGTCTCAAGCCTGGACCCTACCCTAATCCAAGACCCTAACCCTAGCCCCCAACCCAAACAATGTTCACAAGAATCAAAAGGTAGAAACTGCAAATATCCATCAATGGCAAGTGCATATGCAAAGTGTGGTGAAGGGTTTGAATTTGGGTTCAGGTTCAGGTTTTAGTCAGAGTTCTAGATCAGGCTTTGGGTTTAGTGTTAGGGTGAGGGTTTAGAGTAAAGGACAAGGGAACAGAGTTATAGTTTAGGGCTTTAAGTTTATGATTTAGGCTTTAAGACTCAGGGCTTATGGGATAAAGTTCAAGGTCAAATTTGGGGTTTGACTTCATGCTGAGATTTGGGTTCAGGTTTCATGACTTGGAGGTCTGGTTTAGGGTTTGGGTTCGTGGTTCAGGGCTTGGATCCAGGGCTCAGGTACAGGCTTTGGGTTCCATTCCAGGTTTGGGATTCAGGGTTCTAGTTTGGGCTTTAAGGTCAGCTTAGGTTTCAGCGTTGGTAGGGTATAAGGTTAGGTTTAGGGATGACACATTTTTTTCAGTTGTCATCATGGACAAAATAATTCTATCTGAAGTTTCTAAGTCAGAAATGTATTTCATCTGGGGGCGCCTGGGTGGCTCCGTGTGTTAAGCCTCTGCCTTGGGCTCAGGTCATGATCTCAGGGTCCTGGGATCAAGCCCTTCATCAGGCTCTCTGCTTGACGGGGAGCCTGCTTCCCCATCTTTCTCTCTGCCTGCCTCTCTGCCTACTTGTGATCTCTATCTGTCAAATAAATAGAATTAGTAAAAGCTATTATATGATCTTTTACAAACCATTTCCTATCTTTGCATTCTCATGTGCCAAGACAGACAGGGATTATTTAAAACCCTGAAGAGAGTGCTCTTGCTTTTAAATTGCCTGTAACCTTCGTGTAATAGATTTATGATTGATGATAGATTTAGTTAAAATATAACTATTTAAAATATTTACTCTCAGTAAACGATTTCAACCTATGCTCATTTAAGTAACTTGGTGCATAATCCCTTTTCTATTAAACCATAGTGCAAGGACCAATGCAGCGTTTCCAGGAGAACCCCAAGCTATTTTTCTAGAATGCCTGTATGCTTATATATGGCGTCCTGTTTTCACTCCCTTTGTGGAGCACCTACCCTGGAGGTCATGTAATAACCAATGACCAAAAAAAACAAACAAAAAACCCAAACATCCAGGTCGAAGTGCCATCCCTGCCTGGAGTGGAGGAGACTGCTCAGACAGATCCCAGGCAGGCATCTCAGCCCAGGCCTGTGCTGGGGAAGCTGGTTCCTGGCTTTGGGCGCAATCTGGAAGCCAGCAAACTGACCCAAGAGTGCAGCCAGCGTTTAAGACTGATGATCTATTCGCAGCCAGGCTGCACGTGGACACCCGCTCAGGGAGCCCGGCTAGGAGGCTGCCCAGCACTGGCGCTGGCAATGCAGTAGCAGGCCAGGGCTTAGCCCCGCACCCCAGCCATGGCTCAGGTTTCAGAAGTTAGGGGGCGGGGCCGGAGCAGAGAAGGGTCTTTGCTAATTTCCAAAGCTGGAAGTGAGCTCTCAGAGGACTCAGGAGGGAAGGGGGGGGCGGGTCGGGGGCGGCCTTGAGCAGGGGTTTTGCTAATTGCCCAGGCAGGAAGGAGGGGCGCACAGCGCCAGGGTGCTGTGCTGCAGCCCATTCGGGACTGCAGGACATACCATACTGGCTGCCCCTGTGCTCCCACGCTGCAGCCTAGCCCCTGACGCTGCGGTATCCCGTTCCCGTTCAGGCCTTCAGGCCGCCTGCTGCCCCTCCCCGCCCCATGGCTTCTCTGGAGGACCCTCTGCTCACAGGTAAAGTGACACCGCGACGCGCCCTCACCTGAAGCAGAAAACGCAGGACAGGAGCGGGGTGTGGGGTGGTCGGGGCCCAGCCTCCCGCCAACCCCAGGGCACCAGGACCACCCCGGACGCCCCGCCACACAATGTCCGCAGGGGGTCGGGCCAGGACGGTGCCACAGGAGGTACCCCCTCCGCCCCCCCGCCAGCCAGCAGGCTAGCCCCCATAGTTCCGCACTCCCACGCGCCTGTCAGAGCCTCCTGCCATTCCCAGGGCACCCAGAACCCAGAGAGTGAGGCCTTGGGTGCTTTCTAGTGACAGATTCAAGGCAATTTTTCGACTTTGGGACTCAGAGTTAACATAGTTTTCATTTGTGATTATTATTTTTGTGTGGGGGCCGTAGCTTTTCTTTTGACCTATGGTTGTTTTCACTCCCGGTTCTGAAGAAGCCCCTAAATCCTAACCCTGTTGAGGACTCAGAAAGCTCTCAGAGCAGCAGTGCTGGGGGACAGTGTGGACACATGGTTTGGTTTCTCCTCTGGCCTGCTTCTGTGGCAGCCCCGCTCTGTCCTCCTCAGACTTCAGAGCAATATCTGAACAAGTGGAGAAGCGACCAGAGGGTCAGGAAGGTGGACACCGAAGAGTGACTTCTCTGGAGGGTGGCTGAGCTAGCAAGTGAGCATGTTAATCCAGCTCTGCCTGCATTAGCGATGAAGCTGAACAGGAGCCAGGGAAGGGGAGGAGGAGCAGAGAGCAGGGACAAAGGAACCAAAGAGGAGATTCAGATGAAGGGAAGTATTGGGGAGGAAAGAGAAAAAACTCTAGAAGACAGGCATGTAGAAAGGAAAAGGGATGAAGTGGGCATTGGGAAAGGGCACCACCAGGGAAGGAGAGAGGGGAAGGAAAGAGGGAGGAAGAGAGGAAAGGGGAAAGGGAGAAGGGAGGAGTCAGCATGCCAGGGCTCCCCCTGCATCTGAAGAAGAGGTGGCTGGTCCAGCTTGTCAAACAGGGTGCTCACTCTTTGGCCCCAGTTTCTGCTCCCAGTGCTACTGGGCTTTTCAAGGAAGGCAGGCTGTCCCTTGGGACCTACTGGAGCCCACAGGAGGGTGGGAGAGGTAAGATGCCACCAGGTCCTGTCCTGAGCTTCTCCCAGCCACCAGCCTCACCACATGGTGCAAGAGGGACCCCAGAACAAAGGAGGGACACAGGCCGCATGTCTGCTGGTGGCCCTGGGCACTTAGCTCATCGCAGTGAACCACACGGCCTCCTCAACCCACGCTTTCAAAGCCTCCTTCTTCGTTTCTGGCTTTCATGTCTGTAGGAACATGAGCCAGATCTAACTCATCTCCGACAGACAATTCTGACTCACCCCGTGTCAGATTTTTAAGAGTGGCTGTGATAGAGTAAGATAGCAATGCTCCAACATGCGGACTGTTTCCTCCCACTTGACCTCAACAGTCTTATACATTTTCTTAGCGAAAACATCTTGTCTCCTTCCATTAAGCTCATAACGTGGTCTACTAGTATACATGCGCCTTCGGTAGATGCGAAGCGATACAGAGGTCCTTTTTTTTTTTTAATTTTACAAGGCAAAGTCAGTGAACACATCCAACTTGACCAATACGTCTCTAAAATGTCAATCCAGGCAAAGCTTTTTCTGCCTACAGTTTGGAGCCTACGTAGTGACATTTTTAAAATGCTTTCAGTCCATCAGTGAGGCTCTTAGAAGCTAGCCAGGGCTTACTACGTGCCAGGCACTGTGTCAGGTGTTGGAGCTAAAGGGAAGGAGAGCTTGGAGGCTGGCTGGGGAGGGACATCCATGACACAAGCACAGCTAGAAACGGAGGCCAGTGCTAGAAAAGAGAGAGCAGGCTGCATGGAGAGTGTGTACCATGGGGCTTGTGAGCTCACGAATAAGTGGGAGTAACTGGAGTGGGGAGATGGGGGAGAGAAGAGGGTCTTCCCATCAATGGGAATCACCTGTGCTTGGAGGCAGGTGGCATGAGAGGTCTCCACAGGAAGAAGGAGGCAGTGTGGTTGAAGGGCAGAGAGATGGGGCAGAACAGGCATCAGTCAGTTGGAGGGGTATGAATAGACTGATGGGAGGATTATGGGTGCCTTTGGAGGACTGAGAATTTGTTAGAAGATCAGTGCAGATTTCTATGGAGACAAATGCCAGGAACTGATAGGTCTTTGAAAGGTCACTCTGGCTGCCTTTTGGCAAAGGGGTTGGTAAAAGGCACTTGCAGGTGTGAACACACCAGGTGGGAGGTGAGTGCAGAAAATCCGGTGAGGGAGCATGGGAACTTGGTCCCGGGGTATATAAGGGAGAATAGCCTTTAAGGAGTTCCACAAATTGGCACCAGCTGTGGCTTCATTACAGAGCTGGAAGGGGGAGGTGGGTGTGTCCTGGAGGTTACAGAAATTACATGAGAAAGGGAAGTCTTTTTAGATCTCTTTTTCAACTAGAGGAACTCTCACCTTATTGATAGAATTCCAGAGTGGGAACCAATGATATGAGGACATCTTTGAAATGTCTGAATATATTCTTCGACATCTTTGAAAGTGACGAGGAGACCTTGGCCTTAGGAGGCCTTGGCCCTCTTTGTAGCCAGAAAGATTTCACCTACATATTTGAGTTCTCCATTTTAAAGTCAAGGAGTCAGTCCTTCCAAAGGACACCTCCTATCATTTTACCCTCTCATCATACCTCACGTGCTGGCATCTCCAAGACCCTCTGTTCCAGGTTGAGAGTATCCACTTTGGCCAGGCTGGTCTTGCCAAGAACACCACCACAGGAAATCTAGAGCCTATAATGCTATTAATAACATCATCTAGGACTGTGTTTGCTGCCCTCATAGCCTCTTTTCACCATGACTCACTGAAGCTTTTAACACATTGTATCCATTAAGCTATAGTTCCCAAAGCTCATCTTCTCTAGTGCCATTAATTTTTAGGGGACCAGGCAAACCTTAAACTTGTCCCCCCTAATTGGACCCCTGTTCCCCCACAATCTATTTGAAAGCCTTTCACCATGATTCTTGAATGAGATCTGAGACCACTGCTGGTACCTAACACTTCTTGGCACCTTGTCTGTTAGGTTCTTGGAAGAGGAGATGGCTATGGAGGTGAGTGGGAATGGGAGTGGGAGGATTTCTCCCTTCACTTTGCTTTTTGTGTTTTCAAATAATGGGTTTTGATGGGGCGGGAAAGTTTAACCAGACCATTTATTTTCCATCTCCCATCGATAAAAAGTTTACCACTCCCCACTGGAAGAATTTATATCTTTCCTTTGAATCTACAGGAAAATCTCCCAAACCCAGACCACCACCATGTGGATTCAGCCATCTTCTGATTCACCTCCAGATTGTCTCCTCCTAACTGCTCAAGCCACAGGTTAAGGGCGAAATGTTCAATGCCCAAGCAATTAAGTGGGGAACACGTTTATCTAAGCAATTGCATGCAGCTCTCTATCTGCATACAGGGGGTCTCTCCCAAGCCTTTCCAACCTCAGCAAAAGAAGACAAAGCCCCAGCAGTCTGGGGTATATATCATTCATTCATTCCTGTGTTCAACACTCATGGCGGATCCCCACCAAGACAGTGGGAGAGCAAGGACTGGAGAAATCCTGGAAGCTGAAGTCTGAGGAGGATTTCAAATTCAAGTCAGAGATGAAAGAAACATCTGGACTTGGTCCTCAGGTACATGCAGTATTCTGAACTGAGGCTAGAACCAGAGACCATTCTAATGAAAGGCCTCTACAGGTGGGCTCTCACAGGTGGGCCCCAACTCAGTTTCGTGTATATTCATTCATGAAATAGCTCTTTGGGTCAACATGCAGAAGAAAATCATTTCAGAAAACTGACAATGAGGAGAGGAAAGGGAAGCCAAAAGGCTTGTGAATGGGGAGAGAGGAGGAGCCAGGGCAGAAAACCAAGAATCCCTCCCTGCCCTCCTTGCTGCCAGGGAGGTCTGAGGGACTAGTTTCCACCTGGGATCCCAAGTCCAGAACAAAAGCAGCGGGGCCACGGCGGGGGAGGGAAGGGGGTCCTCAGCTCGGGCGCATGGGGCTGCGGAAAGATGGGGGCTAGCGTGCCTGCTGGCGGGGGGCACCTCGCAAGGCGCTGTCCCCAGCCCGACCCCATGAGGACCCGGGTTTGGCGCAGCGTCAGGGGTGGTCCCGGTGCCCTGGGGTTCCGGGAGGCTGGGCCTCCACAACCTCCCTCTCCGCTCCCAGGTCGGGTCCGCGCTTTCTGCTCCAGGTGAGGGCGCGGCGCGGTGTCACTTTACCCCTGTGCAGAGGGTGGTCCGGAGAAGCCTTGGGGCAGGGAGGGGCAGCAGGCAGCAGGAGCGGGACAGCGGAGCCTCACATGGGAGCGTACGGGCGGCGAGTCCGGTGGGTCCTGCAGTCCCGACTGGGCCGCAGCACAGCACCGCGGCGCTGCCCGCCCCTCCTCCGCCAGCCCCTCCACCTCCTCCCAGACTCTCAGCCACATCCTCTGTGAGCTCACTTCCAGCTTCGGCAATTAGCAAAGCGCCTTCTCCCCGCCCCCCTCCCTCCTGAGTCCTCCGCGAGCTCCCTTTTCGCTTTGGCAATTAGCAAAGCCCCTTCTCCGCGCCGCCCCGCCCCCCTCCCTCCTGAGGCCCCGCCCTGGCTGGGGCGCGGGGGAAGCCCCGGGGGCTGCAAGCTTTGCCAGCGCTGGCGCTGGGCAGCCTCCTAGCCTGGCTCCTTGAGCGGGTGTCCACCCGCGGCCTGGCTGCAAAAAGATCATCAGTCCTGTTAACCCTGGCTGCACTCTCCCGTCAGTTTGCTGGCTTCCTGATTGAGCCCAAAGCCATGAACCAGCTTCCCCAGCACAGGCCTGGGCTCAGATGCCTGCCCAGGATCTGTTTGAGCAGTCTACTCATCTCCAGGCAGGGATGGCACTTCCACATGGATGTTTGGGTTTTTTTATTGTTTTTTGGTCATTGGTTATTATTACATGACCTCCAGGGTAGGTGCTCCACAAAGGGAGTGAAAACAGGATGCATGATATACCCCTCACCTCCCATGCTGTCTTTCTCTTAAATAATAAGCACTGCTGAACTATCTTAGATTCTGTACCTTCTCTCCAGCCATGAACCTATCACTGTCTTTAACTCTTGAAAACTTCATTAGACAAATTAATGTGGTGAAGGAAGCAATATGAGAAAGCCTATTAATCTGATGAGCATGGAACTGAACAAACCCTATAGATACTTTCCCTTTGATTTCTAGCCTATCAATACCTACAGTGAGTCACATACACTCAAGATTATTGTTTTTATTGTATACTTCATATATTCATTGATTTTGGACTCGTTATCATTTCGTTGAAGTGTTAAACTATGGTAATAAACAAACTTTTAATTAACTTTTCCTCCTATGATACAAATATAACTTGCACTTGAGCTTTAGCTAATTTTATGTTCTAAAATTGCCAAAACAAAATGATCAAGGTTTCTAGATTATTTACTGTATTTTCTACTATATAATATTGTTCTATCTCTTCTGTATAAAGAAAATGAATGCTTGGGGCTCTTGGGTGGCTCAGTGCATTAAAGCCTCTGCCTTCTGCTCAGGTCATGATCCCAGAGTCCTGGGATAGTGTCCCACATCAGGCTCTCTGCTCAGCAGGTACCCTGCTCCCCTTCCTTTCTCTCTGCCTGCCTCTCTGTCTACTCGTGATCTCTGTCTGTCAAATAAATAAATAAAATCTTTAAAAAAAGAAAATGAATGCTTGATAACTAAATGAATGCTTTACTGAACAAATTAAATATGGCAATGGCATTTTATTTTATCATGCTTCACATATTAAACTATAATATTATATCACTAGTCTACAAATAATCTACTCGCATAGTCATTTGGAAGCTTTTAGCAAAAGAATTCTTCCTCCTGATTGTAGTATAAAAGCCAGAGAAATATACAGAAGACTCCTAGGATAGAAAGTTAAATCCAGTTATCTGTGATGCCTTGAGGAGGACCTGACCTATGTATGTCCTGGGATGCACTAGTAACTGTTACATGTGATAGGATTATATTTAATATATACAGTTTCATTTATTTCACAAAGGACATATAAATTTGAGAATAAAATATTTGATGAATCTATAAAGTCTATATCTATTTGTAACTAATGTGGTAGAACTAAGATGTTAATTTGAAAAAAAAATTCATTGAACACATACACATATTCAATTGTTTTTATATATATAAACAGCATTATTTATTTATGTAAATAAATGCATTGTCAGTAAAATCCATTTACTTATCAATCATAAGGGTAATTTTAAGTACTAAGAATAAGAAATATGTGAAAAGATAAGTGTTCAAGAGTGCAGTTTGTGGTAATTAATACAATATGATAGGCTCATGAAAAAGATATATTACTTGAACTTAAAAGCTTCTATAATTAAGCGATGACCACTTGAAATTTGTAATTAGTCTTGCTGCAGTTTTTCCTTGCACTTATTGCCCTTCCCCAGAAGTTCATTAAGAATTTCTGTGAATGTCCTTATGTTTAATCTCATTCATAGATTCCACTGCTGCTCACAAAACAAAGCCAAAAAGAGAGGTAACTCTATGTGGCACTCCATCCACAAGCAATACATTCATAAATAATTAAAAAGCTCTCTACTTCATTTGTTACCCATTCAGCTGATAATTTAAATGAGTAACTGAGGCCATTTTATCAGCACTTTTAATAGAATGCGACTCAGAAACTTCACAGTGTTATTTAAGAAGAAATGCTCACGTGTTAAGGTTTTTATTTTTTTAAATCAACAAAATAATTTTCAAATATTAAAAGCAAATGTCTCCTTTTCCTCCAAGTTTCCTTGCTATGTCAAAGTTACAAATAAATACATTAAAATCGTATTTTGAGTAGTAGATAAAAACAAAAGTTTTGAAACTGTGGGTTCAGTGTCTGGGTTAACTTGTATAAATATCTGAACTCAATGTATTTAGACTTTATTAGATTTTTTTTTTAGACTATTTAAAAATACATGCTGAGATAATGACAACATTATTTTATTCATTTTAATAAATAAATTATTTAATTTAATTATGTTTAGATATTTATTTATTTAATTAATGATTTAATATTTAATAATCTAAATTTGAAATATTTTAAATTCTAAAAATATTTATTTAATTAAATTGATATATTTAATATAAATATTTAATAAATCATTTAATCTTTATAATTATGCAATACATTATGTATTGTGTAATAATTGCATTTTAATAAATAAATGAATGTATTATTTACATTATTTTATTTTATTTTATTTTATTTTATTTACTTGACAAAGAGAGGGAGAACGCAAGCAAAGGGAGCTGCAGGCAGAAGGAGAGGGAGAAGTAGGCTCCCAGCTGAGTAGAAAGTTCAACCTGGGGTTCCATCCCACGACCCTGGGATCACCACCTGAGTCGAAGGCAGATGCTTAAGTGACTGAGCCATCCAGATGCCCAAGGCTTTGTATTCTTCGCTTCTAAATATTGATGCTCCTTCATCTCTGGAGTTAGTAAATTGATGTTGAGAATTCATATCAAAGAATTGATAGTAGCTGTTAAACAGAAACATGTAATTTAGGGGAAAAAAAAGAGCAGAAGGAAGAGAAAGGCCAAAAGTCAAAAGCACATTAATATAAAATTTAATTAGATAAAAAAGCTGATATTCCTGAAGGGGGCTAATAAAAGAGCTGCAAAGAGCTGATAGGATTAGAAAAATTGTCCACTCCTGGTCATTTCATAATTTTAAACTATTCCTTATTAATAAATATACTTAGTTCCAGAAACACAAGCACATAAGAACATTTCCACCAAGTTTCCTCTAACAGCATTTACAAATTAGACGTTCAAACAATGCAGTTCATTACATGTTGCATCTGTATCTTAAAGTTTAAACACTTTCTGTGACACATTTTCTAACAATTAAAATTAAAAAAAAAATATATATATATATATATACATATATATCTATGTATATATACATATACCTTATCCCTAAATGGAAAAAATATATATATAGAGAGAGAAACCTTATCCCTAAATGAAACCTTTCTTTGTTTATTAGCATAAGTAGGTAAATTAGCAACAACAACAACAACAAACAGCTAATATTATAGAGGTAGGAACAATTTACCTTTTCATTCATTGCTATTTTCTAAAAATTCCTATTTTATTTTTTTCTCAAGTCTGTCATAATAATTTTCTAAATCTCCTGCCTTATTCAATTTTTTTCTTTTAGTGGAAATCTCTATTTCATATTTATTTTCTCTTCCTCCACTCTTTGCTCTAATAATTCAATGTATTATTAGATTTTCTGTTTTTCTCTTTATCCAGATATATCTTTTCTTTCTTTCTTTCTTTTTTAAATAATTTGATTTGCTGGCATTTTACATCAGTACATGCTTTCTTATGGATGTTAGAAATGTCTGTGGAACTACTAGAAGAATAAACTTTTTTACCTTTAAGAAGTTTACAGTCTAGAGTGCCTGGGTGG
This sequence comes from Mustela nivalis, assembly GCF_964662115.1. NCBI lineage: Eukaryota > Metazoa > Chordata > Mammalia > Carnivora > Mustelidae > Mustela > Mustela nivalis. The sequence continues at coordinate 68,357 of NW_028136262.1, read as the reverse complement.
CTCAGTTGGTTAAGTGTCTTCCTTCAGCTTAGGTCATGATGCCAGGGTACTAGGATCCAGTCCTGCATCAGCTGCCTGCTCAGCAAGGAGTCTGGTTCTTCCTCTCCCTCTGCCCCTCCCTCTCTCTCTCTAATAAATAAATAAAATCTTTTAAAAAAAGACTTACTGAAATCTGAGACTGAATTACTAAATTCAGTCTTAATAGAAGACAGCTAAACAAAGCAATGATCACAACTGGAAAATTTATTCAGATCATGGTTTAACATTTTTGGTTGACACAGGACCTCTTTCAGTAACAACTTTCCCTAAATATCAATTTCTTTTTAAGGCAAAAAATTTTGACAAGAAATACAGATCCTTCCGATCGTTTTCATATCAATTTAATGTGACATCCTCAGAGTATATAATCAAATATGTAATTATTCTATCTGTTGCCTTGTATATTGCCTGTATCTTTTTCAGACTCAAAGTTCCATTAAGGTAGAGGTTTTTTTTTTTTAAAGCAGAGATTTTTAAAGTGTTTGATATATACAAGATGCTTAATAAGTTTTTTAAAAACCTATGTATTACAGAAGCCTTAAACAGGCTTTAAAAAAAGAAGGTGATATTAGTGGTCATATCAAACAATTTTCAGGTTTCAGTCATGTAAATAACTACATTTCTCAGAGACAGAGAAACATACAAATGATCTGGGTCCAGTAGGATAATGCTAGCATGTGTTGTAAATTCTTTTATATGACCTTATTCTTGCAAGAATTGGTTATGTGGCAGAAAAAAAGGTATCACTATCTTATACTTTATTATTTAAAGAGATTTATGGAAGTGTTAATTTCTTACACTACCCCTTTGTTTCAGTGGACCCAATTTCCGTGGTAATGGTGAGAGAAAAGTAGGCAATTTAGGAAGCAGCCAAAATCTCCTACAAGGCACTATAAAATAAGGCTTGTTCTAGATCATGGATCTGTCCAAAGGGGAATGTTAAGAGGTAGAATGGATGATGGATGCATTGTGGACTTATAACTTTAAGATTAATACTGTTATGCCCCAATAATGGGTCTATGATTAAAGGAGCGAGACTGATGTAAAGCAAAGGTCAAGCAAAGCTTTATTTCATGCGAAGCATCAAGAATCTAACCGAACGTTTGGGGCCACACCTCTTATGAGAGAAGGCAACCCTTTGCTGTTTCACAGTCTAGCTTTTAAGGGCAAAGGCCATGCAGTCAGGCCTGGCCACGCACAGGTGACCAATGAGATTTTAACACACACAGGAAACTCCACAGTGAGGCTAGGTGACCAATTGAGGTTCAATTTACCCTAGTATAGACATTTGACCCAGCCTATTACACCTTGATTAGGATTAGTGCCAAAAAGGTTCCCAAAGAGCAGAGGAGTGGGGCATACTCATTAGTATCTAGGGAGACAATATGCAAACACCGCCCTTCCCCTTCTGCTCATTGATGTCTCCACCTGGCCTGACCCACCCTTGTATATGGGCTTTGTTAACTGGAGCTGATTTCCAGGACTTGTTTTTAAGTGAATCCCCTGGGGGAAGGGGAACAAGGACAGTTTAAGGGTTAACCTCAATGAAAGCCTCTTGCTAAAATATAAAAATATAAAATAGGTCCTTACATTACAACAACTCAGTAGGGAAAGTCCCAGTGTGGTGATAAAAGAAGTGAGGTAACTTGCATTGCACATTTTTTTTAAAAAAGTGTAAGTTGTATTATTCTGTGCCATGACATCATACTTTATCTTCATCTCTGTCTACTAGTTTAAAACTAGTTAAACAAATTCAACAATTTTTTAAAAAATATTTTATTTATTTATTTAAGAGCAAAAGCCAGAGAGAGAGAGAGAGAGAGAGAGAGCATGAGCAATATGGGGCTCGATCCCAGGACTCTTGAGATCCTGATCTGAACCAAAGGCAGACACTTAACTGACTAAGCAAATGAGACTCCCACAAACTCAACAATTTTATAAACTTTTTATTTGTTGGGGTGCCTGGCTGGAACAGTCAGTAAAATATATAAATCTTGATCTTGGAGTTGTACGTTTGAAATCCACCTTGGGTGTAGAGGTTTTATTTAAAAATAAAATCTTTAAAAATTTTTTTTTTATTTTTTTATTTAAGCCATTGTATGGCAGTGTTGATCACTATATTGTACACCTGAAACTAATATTAACCTTATTTTAACTAACTGGAATTTAAATAAAAACTTTAAAAATAAAATAAAAATAATAATCATAAAAATAAAAAAGAGGAAAAATTATTTGGCAGGCAATTTTCTTAATTGCATTATTATTTATTATTATCATAGTCTGTGTGTGTCGGTGGGAAGTGGCTGGTATTACAGTGAGTTCCATATCTGTGTTACACTGAGGTCCATGTCTGTAGTCAGTCTTTTTTTTCTTTTAGTTTATTTTCAGGGATCCAAAATTCATTGTTTATGCACCACACCCAGTGCTTCATGTAATAAATTCCCTCCTTAATACCCACCACTGGGCTCACCCAACCACCTGCCACCCTCCTCTTCAAAACCCTCAGTTTGTTTCTCAGAGTCCACAGTCTCTCATGGTTTGTCTCTCCCTCCGATTTCCCCCAGCACACTTCTCTCCATCTCCCAGTGTCCTCCACGTTATTCCTTATGTATTGAGTCTTATAAGAACTTTTATTTCTTTCCCTATTCTGCTTTGCATATGCTTACCTTAGATGTTAAAATGTTATAAACCTCTCCTGCCTGGTCCATTTTCTCTCTCTTCTCTCATGATTTCTCATGCTCTCCCTGCCAACCCCACATGCCTTACAATATCTGGATATGACTAATTTCTTCCTGAGCTACTTTATTCTACTCTGCCATATGGTTGCCCTTCCCTCTTCTGTACCATAACTTCTATCCCCTGCATTTGTGCTTTAACAATACCTAATTCTTTTCACTACATCTGTATCTTTACGGACATGATATAGACTTAATAGCTTATAAAGAACAGGAATTTATTTCTCACAGTTCTAGAACGGAGAAGTTCAAGATTAAGGAATGGGCAGATCCAGGGAGAGCCCACTTCCTCATAGATGGCTATCTTCTCACTGTAAACGTTCATGATGAATGAATCAAGAGAACTCTCTGGGGTCTCCTTTAAAAGGACTGTAATCCCACTTATGACCTAATCACCTCCCAAAGGCCCCTAAGTTTTAATACTATCACTTCCAGAGTTAGATTCCATAATATGATTTTGGGAGACATAAACATTCACACCATAGTATATATAAACAAAAAAAGACACAAAAACAACAAACAAAAAAATTATTTTAACTACCTATTATTTTAAACTACATAAACTTTTTATTTGTTTCTATATAATATTAAATAACTCATTTGAGTGATTCACTTATATCCAATGCATCTGAGTGCAATTAAATTTGCTTACCCAGCATATCCAGAAGCATATTTCTTCAGACTATCCCATTCCCCAACTTACAGGATTTACCACAATTAGAAGACATGGGATAGAGGATAGATAGATAGATGTATACATAAACACACTTGTACATACACATATGCATATTTTTTCCTGTTAATGATACTCATGCAAATAAAATTTAGCTCAAGGAAACCTGTCTTGTGTGTTACTTAATATCCAGTTTTTAGTCAACATCCAAAAACAAATAATCCAATAAAAACATGGATAGAAGACATGAACAAGTGTTTCCCCAAAGAACACATTCAAATGTTCAGTAGATACATGAAAAGATGTCCATCATCATGTATCATCAGGAAATTGCAAAGCAAAACTAGAAAGAGATACCACCTCACACCTGTCAGAATGGCTAAAATCAACACTACAAGAAACAAAAGGTGTTGGAGAGGATGTGAAAAAGTAACACTTGTGGGGGCTGCCTGGGTGGCTCAGTGGGTTAAGCCTCTGCCTTCAGCTCAGGTCATGATCTCAGGGTCCTGGGATCAAGTCCCACATCGGGCTCTCTGCCAGGCATGGAGCCTGCTCCCTCCTCTCTCTCTCTCTACTTGTGATCTCTCTCTGTCAAATGAATAAAATCTTAAAAAAAAAAAAGTAACAATTGTGAACTGTTGGTGGTGATGCAAACTGATACAGCCATATTTGAAAACAGTATGGAATTTCCATAAAATTTAAAAATAGAAGTCCTTTGTGATCCAACAATCCTGTTGGTGTGTATTTACCCAATGAATATAAGAAAACTTATTCAAAGGGATGCTAGCACCCCTATGTTTATAGCAGCATTATTTATAAAGCTAAGATATGGAAAGCGCCCAAGTATCCATCAATTGATGAATAAATAAAGAATAAGTGGTATGTATATACAATGGAATATTATTCTGCCATAAAAAAGACTGAAATCTTGCCATTTGCAATAACATGGTTGGAACTAGACAGTATAATGCTAAAAGTGAAATAAGTCAGTCAGAGAAAGACAAATACCTTTACTCATATATGGAATAAAAGAAACAAAACAAACAAGCAAAGGGGAAATAATAAGACATAGAAAGAGAAACAAAGCAAGAAACAGACATTTCATTACGGAGAACAAACTGATGGTTACTTGACGGGATCTGAAAGGAGTGATGGATTAAATAAGTGATGGGGGTTAATTAGAGCACTTGTCATGATGAGCACTGAGTGCTATATGTTATATTGTACACATGAAACTAATACAACCATATATGTTAACTAACTGGATTTCAAATGAAAATTTTTTAAAATCTCAGTTTTTAGCTCACATTCTGGCTTACAAAAGGGATTTAGTCAGGAATTTGGAGATTAGTTAATGAACAAATAAGGGGTGAACAGGCAGTTGTTAGATAAAATTACTATCCTTTCTGGCATTATCTTATACCTTTTATCTAGAAGTATTTTTAGCACTTTAGACTCTTCCTATTTTATTTTGAGTCATTAAACAAAAATTTCCTCAAAGGACCTTAGACTCCATCCAATTTGAGCAACAGTGTGAGAGAGGAAATGTTGTCAGGAGGAAAAAAAAAAAAAAAGATGAATCTACTTTTGTTTACTAGTGAATGCATAGTTCTTCCACAGAAGAAGCTCTAAATGGTCAGGGCTCCAGCTTTATATGTGTTCAGTCATATGTTCAGAAGTAGGTAACACTATCAAAAAATATAAAGCATCTGAGATTATTTTCCCTTATTTGAAAGCTGGTGTATGAGTCTGCCGTAGTTTCTTGGGTGTTGATAGAAGACGCAGACTCATGGTTCAGAAATAATATAGTTTATTATTCACAGCAATAGAGGTAGCCAGAATATTAACAGTATTTGTGTGTGTGTGTGTATTTGTGTTTGTGTGTGTGTGTGTGTGTGTGTAGGGGTGGGAGTTATATATCAGTTCTGAGCCTCAGTTCCCACAAGAAGAATAGAAACAGAGGCAGATAATATTTGCAAACACAACAGGTTAAGTTAAAAAAAAGATAGTATTTCTGTCTTCCAAGTCTATTCAATACAACCATCTTCAAAGGATGGCCTAGAACAAATAATAAATGCAGAAATGTAAGCAACCAATTGAAAAGTGTCTCCCAAGAAACACACTTTGAGAGTCTTCATTTGAATAAAATACTATAAGATATTACATGGATCAGGTGCATTGAATACTGGAAGGTTAAAATTACAAGGGACCAAATATTTTTAAGCAGTTCTGGCATCCAGTAGAGTTCAAATAGGTTTTATAAGATTGAGGAAAGAAGCCATCAAAACCTGGGCCCAGGGGCCCCTGGGTAGCTCAGTGGGTTAAGCCTCTGCCTTCGGCTCAGGCCATGATCTCAGGATCCTGGGATCAAGCTCGGCATCAGGCTCTCTGTTCAGCAGGGAGCCTGCTTCCCCCCCACCCTCTGCCTCTTTGCCTACTTGTGGTCTCTGCCTGTCAAATAAATAAATAAAATCTTAAAACAAAACAAAACAAAACAAAAATCCTGGGCCCAATTTTCCCAAAAGTATGATTCTGATTCTAGTCTCTATGATGTTATCCCTTGAAGACAATGCCTCTAATTGAGTTGAATTAGTTTACTAAAGAGCATACCCCCATTTGTTGTAGGAGATGAACAATATGCAAGAGGCAAAATGCCACATGGAAGCCACCTGGTCTTCAGTGGAATATAGAATCAGTTCCTTTGGGATGAATTTGTTCCACATTTGACTTCCCACTTAAGGGAAAATAAGAGTGCCTTCTAATAGATTTTAAATAGGAAATGACAACGGAAGCTTATACAAGATTATAAAATGGGAAATTTCATTTAGATAAGCAATCATTTCAAAGTCATCTTCTTAATATTACAGACTCTTCACATAATCATAATTTTATTTTGGTATTATATGGTAATTTCAAATATAGTAAATATAAAGAATTTACCTCTGTAATTATAGCGAGTCTGGTCATAGTTTAATGGCAACAAAACTTCAATTTATAAGTATGGTCTACCAATTATTAATACATTTGGAAATGGTGTGTCATCTTCACTCCACTTGTCTCACTAAAACAGTGAGCCAAAAAAAGTAGGTCCAAGCTGTTTACTATGGTCAAAATGGGTTGCTTTTGCACTTGGTAAAGAAGCAGTCATATTTTGGAAGAAAAACTGAGGCTATTAATATTTTCAACTTATTTTCAGAAAAGGAAAGAAAGGATAATCTAACCTAAAGCCAAAATCTTACACAAGGTGGCTGGACAATGATCTTTTCCCAGATAAAGGGTTTTTCAACTTAGCCATGTTAGGAGGAAGAAGAGATGAGACATTGTGGACTTGACTAACGTTTGTACACTGTTCAAAAAGTTTTCAAAAATATATTACAAACTTCAGTGTTCTTGAAGTAAGTATCACTGCATAAACAAATGAGTCAGGAGTCGTAAACTAATGATGATTCTAAATGTTATTTAGAGAGACATTCTGTACTTAATATATTTCAAATATTCTACACAAGGCAAAGTGGATCCAAGTAATCTGTAGGCAAAATAAGATTTTAGAGAAGTATATATTTCCAACAGTATTTATAAAATATTACCTTTATGTAAGGCATCATCCTGGACTTTGTGGAAAACACACAAAGGAGTAAGAAGTGGCCCTTCAAGAAACATATACAATATCAAGGTTTAACATGAAGCAGCATGTCTTCTCTAAGTAAAAAAAAAAAAAAACATTGTACCAACTGACTTTACTGAAACTTTATATTTATTGCTCTCATTTTAGGTCATAGTGTCCTTCTGCATGCTCTAAAATAACCCTTCAAAGGAAATACATTTTTAAAAATCACAGATTTGGGGCACCTGGGTGGCTCAGTGGGTTAAGCCGCTGCCTTCGGCTCAGGTCATGATCTCAGGGTCCTGGGATCGAGTCCCGCATCGGGCTCTCTGCTCAGCAGGGAGCCTGCTTCCTCCTCTCTCTCTGCCTGCCTCTCTGCCTACTTGTGATCTCTCTCTGTCAAATAAATAAATAAAATCTTTAAAAATAAAAATAAAAATAAAAATCACAGATTTTTTGGCAAATAATTTAATCAAATAAAAGTTTCATTCATCTATGTAGATCAAAATAAATGTTTTTAATAAGCATGAAATTATAACTCTGAAGTGTGCTAAAATGAAACCACCTGCTAAGGGTGAGAGAACAAAAATAAACATCCTTTTTCCAAATAAGAGGAATTTATTACCTTTGAATCAAAGCATGTGGATTTGTTTTAACTGGCAATAAAGCAATATGGAGACACAAACCATAGAAAGTCATATTTTAGATTTCCAAAAGACTTCGAAGTGAAGAGTATACATTTTTTAATTGCTACATAATGCTACATAATGACAAGATGACAGGTTGTGACAAATAGCATTTTAAAAGCTCTACTCATAATGGAACGGAAGATGTCATTTCCCTATAATTTTATATATGTCTTTAATTTACTATATCTGGATACAACATATTACCAAACAGATGTTCATCAAAGACTAAATCATTTTTAATGGAACATAATAATTTGAACCTACATCTATTAATCATTTTTTTCGATCTAACATTTATAGTCTCGCTAAACATTTTATCAGTTGTTGACAAAATTCAAATTAAATAGGATAAAAAGTCGTGTTTGGGGGCGCCTGGGTGGCTCAGTGGGTTAAGCCGCTGCCTTCGGCTCAGGTCATGATCTCAGGGTCCTGGAATCGAGTCCCGCATCGGGCTCTCTGCTCAGCAGGGAGCCTGCTTCCTCCTCTCTCTCTGCCTGCCTCTCTGCCTACTTGTGATCTCTCTCTGTCAAATAAATAAATAAAATCTTTAAAAAAAAAGTCGTGTTTGGAAAAGTAGATTTCTTTTCAAATTGGCATTTAAATGAAAATATTTGCTGATATTTTTAAAACTTTAAATGTAATTTTATATATATCTGACTTATCAGATGATATAAAATTTTTGGAGAAAATATGACATATTTTTTTATCTTGGTTGAAGGTATTAATAAAGAGCAACTGTTTGTATTATTTGTATTGTGATATCTTAGTTAATAAACATGAATAACTGGTATAAAATATGTTTTTTAAAAATTTTATTTATTTACTTGACAGAGATCATAGGAAGGCAGAGAGGCAGCCAGAGAGAGAGGAATGGAAGCATGCTCCCAGCTGAGAAGAGAGCCCACTGTGGGACTCAATCCCAGGAACCTGGAATCATGACCTGAGCCGAAGGCAGAGATTTTAACCCACTGAGCCACCCAGGCGCCCTAAAATATGTTTTTTTTTTTAATATAGAAGTATAGTTCTTGCCAAAATATGGAACTAGCTGGAACTGAATGCCTCCTTCAAAGTCAGCTCTGGAGAAATTATGCAAGTGTAATATGGAACTATTTCAGATATTAACCAAAAACAAAGAAATGATGATAAACGCCTTAAAATACTCAAAGTTGCCCTTGACTGGTATGTTTCAAGCTCTATTCCTGGTTTGAAGACAGGTTTTAACAGGCCTGTCACTGTAGAAATCCGCTGGATGTTTAGAGGCTATCAGAACTGTACAAAACCTTGAAGGGGTAAAGACTTGAAAATTCTTTAGAGAGATTAGCTCCCTAAGGCATTATTCCTCCACACATTTTCCTCCAATCAATTAAGACTGATGGATGAGGGGCACCTGAGTGGCTCTCTCATCACGTGGGTGGTGGGTTAAGCCTCTGCCTTCATCTCAAGTCATGGTCTCTGGGTCCTGGGATCCAGCCCCACATCGGGCACTGCTCAAAAGGAAGCCTGCTTCCCTCCCTGCTTGCCTGCCTCTCTGCTTACTTGTGATCTCTCTCTCTCGCTCTCTTTCTCTCTCTCTGTGTCCAATAAATAAATAAAATCTTTTAAAAAAGGCTGATGGATGATAAATTATGAAAACTGCTCCCTCCAAATGATGCTTCTTCATAAGGATTTAAGAATTTAAAATTGAAACTTGACCGTAGGATTTATCTTATAGAATAACATCAAGTGAAGGCAGTTATTATTAGTTCTGAAGTATTGGTGATTCTGAATTCTTGGCCTCATTAGTAAATTTATTTTTAAATTCTCCCATGGAGTGGTGATTGGCCTTCAGTCTTTCATTGATATACATCATTGGGTCAAATGAGATGTGTGTGCCCAGAACTATATATAATCTTTTTTGTATTTCACTGGAGATGGCATTTCTGAGTTTTGTTCAATTGAATTTGGACAGATGTTTTAATAGTCACTTCTAGAGTTGGCCCTGGAGAATATCTTCCTTTTTTTCTCTTCCCGATTCTCTGAAAAACCCTGACTAATTCACATTATCACAGTAATATCATAATTCAAGTTTTTCCAAACACTATAGCTGCAAAATAGAAGGAAGCTACTCAGAATGGAATACTATTGTGAATGATTGAGAAAGAAAACATTATTATAATTAAGCTACCAGGTTTCAATGTATTTTATTGTTGCTTAGGAAATCCTAGCATACCCAGACTTTACAGAGATTTGATGATCCTAAGAAGAGCTGAACTTATGGACCAAAATAACTATGCACATAAAAAGTACAATTACTTACCTAAAAAATATGATGTGGTTAACTTTATATGCCAATCCAAGTGTTATTGGAACAGGAATTTAAAAAATAGCTTAGGGGCGCCTAGGTGGCGCAGTGGATTAAGCCACTGCCTTCAGCTCAGGTTATAATCTCAGGGTCCTGGGATCAAGTCCTGCATCAGGCTCTCTGCTCAGCAGGGAGTCTACTTCCCTCTCTCTCTCTCTCTCTCTCTGCCTGCCCTCCGTCTACTTGTGATCTCTCTCTGTCAAATAAATAAATAAAGAAAAACTTAAAAAAAAAAGAATGACTGTACTTTTAAAAAATAGCTTAAAAGCGGCGCCTGGGTGGCTCAGTGGGTTAAGCCGCTGCCTTCCGTTCAGGTCATGATCTCAGAGTCCTGGATCAAGCCCCACATCAAGCTTTCTGCTCAGCAGGTAGCCTGCTTCCCTTCCTCTCTTTCTGCCCGCCTCTCTGCCTACTTGTGATCTCTCACTGTCAAATAAATAAATAAAATATTTTTAAAAATAGATAAAATAATGATATACATATACAAGGAAAAGAAAGATACTATACTGTGAATATAAATTAAGTGAAAATTGTTGAAATAAAGAATACAATAAATGGAGACTAAGATGAATATAGCTGTAAAATGAATAAATGAGTTGGGAAAAACAAACAAACAAATTAATGACTTCTGCCCAAATACAGCAGAAGAGAAAAAAAATAAAGAAAATATTTAAATAAGTACTGAGATAAATTTTGGAGAATTAAAGAAAGATAAAAGATACCAGACTTAAAATGATGCCAAACATGAGATATCAGAAACAAAACAAAACAAAAACTACACACACAAAAAACCACTCATATACATTATGGTGAGTTTTAAGAATATCAAAAACAGAGAAGAGCATAAATGATGCCCAAGAGAAGAACAGATCACCTAAAATGTACAAGAATAATACTGACAGCACAATTCTCAATAGTAATAGCATATAAAGAGACAGCTGGGAGTTTTTATAGATGGAAAAGATATTTGAAACTAGGTATTATACATCAATCCAAATTATTGATTAAATTTGAGAGCACAGTAAAAATACAATGAAGCATGTTAGGTCTTAGAACATTTATCACACAGAGACACACATTTTGGAAAACTTCCTTGGAAGACAGCTCAATTTAGATCGAGAAAACAGAATTATGTACTCAAAGGCACATTTTGAAGGAAGGATTGAATATAGTCTGCACTGCAAATATTCTTTAATCGTATGTTCTGAATTTCCTAAATTTAAGAAGTATTTGTTCAAATATTTACCTTTAAATAAATCCTAGGAGACTTTTTCTTGGATTCTGGCAAATCAGTCCATTTGGATACAAATCTTTTTGTCACTGATGGAAATTTTGATAGCCCTTAACTGTGGAATGCCTAATGTATTGTTACAGCAATTGTGATTTGCCAATACATGGGTGATGTGTGTGTGTTGTGTGTGTTTATTTTTATTTTTGATGGTTTAACTCTTCTATGAGATTTTTAAGTAGACATGATTTTAATAAATTATGATTTGTTGAAATTTATCTGAGGTCATATATAATAAAATGAAATTTGTGTGAACTAAAGAAGTGCATCTCCATTTTTTTTTGTTTCAAGAGTAGACTGGTCTTTAAAAATTGTCCAAAGAAGTACATTATATTCATTATTAAATTTGATAATATACAATAAAGTATTTATGGTCATATTGGACCATATCAAATTCTACTATTAATTCATATTAATAATTACCATAAGAGGAAAAAGGGATATTTTTCAAAATAATAAAAAATTAGCGTATTTTTCAGAATATGATATAGTGTTATTCACTGAAGTGAGGGAACAAATGTCAAAGTCTAACACAGTTTACAGAATGTTTTAACATAAATTGAAATTTAAATCTGACCAAATTTCACAGTTTTAAGTAAAATGATAGCACTTTATATCCTTGAAAAGTGGTAAGTGACCCAAAACATGGCTTAGAAAAACAAATTTAACACTACACTAGTCTGAGATGGTTAAGTTATGGTACAACTTGCCATTGTGTATCATCAAATGGTATATTTTTTTCTTTTGGGCTTGTCATTATATTTTATTTTAGCCATTCTGGTAAGTGTGTAGTGATATCTCAGTGTCATTTTAATTGCATTTCCTTGATGTCTAATTATGTCAAAATATATTACTTTGATGTTTAATGCTCTGAGCTTTCTCAGTTCAAGACCATGAAGCCACTTAGGAAAAATACAGTTGCAGAGGCACTCATAGACCAACTCTTATTTCGAAATAAGAAGAAACATTACTACCCATTCCAACAAAAAATAGATTTGTTATGCAGCAGGGATTTTATAAATTACCTACACAACTTATATAGTAAGATGAAATGGGACAGGCGGCTTCTTGCAGCTATATACAACATCATTTTAATTTCAATTTTCAGTATAATTTTTCCAAGGTATACACAGAATGTATATTTAATGTAAATTGTGAACATTTTAAACTCTGTATATGGAAATTAGTCAATTTTAAGTTTATAACAATCAAAATTAACGGAAGTTTATTTTATTTTATTTTATTTTTCTTTTTTCTTTTTTTTTAATTTTTATTTTTTATAACCATATATTTTTATACCCAGGGGTACATGTCTGTGAATCACCAGGTTTACACACTTAACAGCACTCTTTAAATTAGTTAGCTTTCTCTGCATTGCAAGACAGAATAATCAAGAATTGGTAAGAAAAAAGTAATCTCTGTAAAATTACCGGGGGTGCATTATAAAGTGTTCAGTAACCGATCAAACTCACAATTTGGATTGAATGGCAAGTGATTTTTGAAATCTGGAACTCATTGTCAATTTTTTTTTTCTTCATTGTGTCTTAATAAATTACTGTGTTCATTTGCATGGAAGTGAAGAAAAATGCATGAAATTTCATCTCAACACTAACACCTTTAACTGGCAACTCTGAATGTACTTTACAGCAGTGTAACAAAGTAAAGATCAATGATATTTCATGAAATATCTGTTATAATTCTCAAGGAGATAGGGAGTTTGTGCAAAAATGCAAATCACTTTGCGACTAAACACATTGTTTATTTCAGCTAATTTTAAGAAAATATGCTGAGAATCTCTCAAAAAAGGAAGCAATGATTTAGGTTTGCCTTCAAACTCCTTATCTAATCCTGAACCAACAGCACATAGTTCAAAGAGCAACTAATTTGAGTAGCTCCAATTTACACATTTCCTAACAATGCTTAATTTAGTGGAATTTCTGTCCAATTATGGTAATTTGATGTAATGAAAGACAAAAGTTCAAAAAGATCATCCTTAATTTATATAGATGCCAAACTCTGCATTTTCTGAATGACGCCCAGGAACGTATTTTCAAAAACAAACAAACAATGCCAGAACCACTATTAGGTCATCTCTAGGCAGAAAGTGACTCAGAGCTTACATTACTCTCTCCCTGAAAGTATACTGTAGGCACTGAAACTACTACCCTGAGTCTGTGCTATCAAATTCCTTAAGTTAGAAAGTTTTAAAACCCGTCTGTGTGGGAGTATTTCATTTACAGATAGAGATTTGGTTGTTTATACATTTTCATACTTGATTTTTAGGATGTAATAACTATGTTTTAAAATTCATGGTGGTTTTGAATACTGTTGGATAATTGAGCTAAAATGGTATATCCATTCCTCCTAGGAAACAGAAATTATAGAAAGGTAGTGCTTTTCAAATCTGACATCTTTGAGTCATTGCAGTTTCATATAAATGCAATAGGAAAAGTGTCATTCATGTTTATGATATTTTCTATAAATAAATTAGAATGTACTGGAGGCCTGATATAAAGTGGGATGCCTAAACTTCAGTAAGATCTTGTTTTCAATTCAAAATAAATTTTATTTTTTATTTTTTTATAATGTCCCTCAATTTCAGATAAGCACCCCCATAAGGTGGACTCCGTTTTTTTTAAGATTTTATTTATTTTATTTGACAGATAGAGATCACAAGTAGGCAGAGAGGCAGGCAGAGAGAGAGGGAAGAGGAAGCAGGCTCCCTGCTAGGCAGAGAGCCCGATGCGGGGCTCGATCCCAGGACCCTGGGATCATGACCTGAGCCAAAGGCAGAGGCTTTAACCCACTGAGCCACCCAGGCGCCCCCAAAATAAATTTTAAATTGAATTATGCACCTCTAAGTTCAGAGACAATAAACATCAACCAACACAATTAATAAGTTCTATTTCTTGAAATTTCGGGAACATTGATAGTCTCATCTCCTGGAAGAACAACAGCTAAAATTTTTGGTCATGGATTCTTGCTAAAATATCACTTTCCCAAAGAAAATTAATGTTAGGAATTTTTATTGATTGTTATTGATCATGAAGAATATAACAACCACGATAAAAAGAGTAGGAAAAACATGATATCTCATCTGTAAGGGCATGTGGAAAGTAGGAAATGCTAATAAAAATAACTACCATTATTTCCTAAGTTAACATAATATAACAGAACAAAAATATTTCAAAACAATGTTTTCTTTTTTTTTGAGATTTTATTTATTTATTTGACAGAGAGAGATCACAAGTAGGCAGAGAGGCAGGCAGAGAGAGAGGAGGAAGCAGGCACCCTGCTGAGCAGAGAGCCCAATGTGGGACTCAATCCCAGGACTCTGAGATTATGACCTGAGCCGAAGGCAGCGGCTTAACCCACTGAGCCACCCAGGCGCCCCCATAACAATATTTTCTAGGCTCATTCTGATAACTCTTTTCTACATTCAAATTTAAAGGTTGAGGCATGTGATATATATTACACAAAAAACATCCCAAGGAATTCGTTAAAAAAAAAACTTTAATAAAGAACAAATCCAAAGGAATTTCTTTTCTAATATAATTAACAAATTATGAATCGACTTACCTATTTCATCACAGTGTATCAGGCACCAATAATATTTTTTAATCGTCACACCTGATGCAATAGTTATCATCTTTCAGACATACTGATCACGAACAAGCAAATAAACAAGAGCACCGTAGCTTAAGATCTACCTGCATAAATATAGGCTACTTCAGACAATCTCTTCACCACAACATAGAAATGAATAGAAATCATACATGCTCTGTATGGACATACAGATGAGATAGAAGGGGATGGATGTTAATATATGCAGAATCTTTATTAATTACATTGTAAACCATAATATGGAAAAACAGAATACAATTTTAGAAATACCCAGGTCACCATCATTGTTTTATTTTTATATGTGTAGATAAGGAGTTTAATAAACAATCCATGACTATTCAACTCCTTATATTTTGAAAATTTTAGTAAAAGTAACAAACCTAGCACCTAGAAAATTATACTTATCTGCAACATACAGCTTTGCCAGCATGGTAGAGGAAAAGCAAAACAAAATAAGTAAGAAAAGTTTAACATTTCACAAGAGATTTGCTTTTATTTTTTATTTATTATTTATTATTTTTCATTAATTATTTACTTCTATTTTCTACTTTATTTTAATGAAAATGTCATGACCATAACATAAGAGCAGAATTAAACCAACATGAGAAATTATTTTTTCATAAGTTAAAATAAACTAGCTTGGTGATTAATTCAAAATATATTACAAACTTCAGTGTTCTTGAAGTAAGTATCACTGCATAAACAAATGAGTCAGGAGTCATAAACTAATGATGATTCTAAATGTTATTTAGAGAGACATTCTGTACTTAATATATTTCAAATATTCTACACAAGGCAAAGTGGATCCAAGTAATCTGTAGGCAAAATAAGATTTTAGAGAAGTATATATTTCCAACAGTATTTATAAAATATTACCTTTATGTAAGGCATCATCCTGGACTTTGTGGAAAACACACAAAGGAGTAAGAAGTGGCCCTTCAAGAAACATATACAATATCAAGGTTTAACATGAAGCAGCATGGCTTCTCTAAGTAAAAAAAAAAAAAAAAAACATTGTACCAACTGACTTTACTGAAACTTTATATTTATTGCTCTCATTTTAGGTCATAGTGTCCTTCTGCATGCAGGCTGCTATAACGGACATGATATAGACTTAATAGCTTATAAAGAACAGGAATTTATTTCTCACAGTTCTAGAACGGAGAAGTTCAAGATTAAGGAATGGGCAGATCCAGGGAGAGCCCACTTCCTCATAGATGGCTATCTTCTCACTGTAAACGTACATGATGAATGAATCAAGAGAACTCACTGGGGTCTCCTTTAAAAGGACTGTAATCCCACTTATGACCTAATCACCTCCCAAAGGCCCCTAAGTTTTAATACTATCACTTCCAGAGTTAGATTCCATAATATGATTTTGGGAGACATAAACATTCACACCATAGTATATATAAACAAAAAAAGACACAAAAACAACAAACAAAAAAATTATTTTAACTACCTATTATTTTCAACTACATAAACTTTTAATTTGTTTCTATATAATATTAAATAACTCATTTGAGTGATTCACTTATATCCAATGCATCTGAGTGTAATTAAATTTGCTTACCCAGCATATCCAGAAGCATATTTCTTCAGACTATCCCATTCCCCACCTTACAGGATTTACCACAATTAGAAGACATGGGATAGAGGATAGATAGATAGATGTATACATAAACACACTTGTACATACCCATATGCATATTTTTTCCTGTTAATGATACTCATGCAAATAAAATTTAAGCTCAAGGAAACCTGTCTTGTGTGTTACTTAATATCCAGTTTTTAGTCAACATCCAAAAACAAATAATCCAATAAAACCATGGATAGAAGACATGAACAAGTGTTTCCCCAAAGCACACATTCAAATGTTCAGTAGATACATGAAAAGATGTCCATCATCATGTATCATCAGGAAATTGCAAAGCAAAACTAGAAAGAGATACCACCTCACACCTGTCAGAATGGCTAAAATCAACACTACAAGAAACAAAAGGTGTTGGAGAGGATGTGAAAAAGTAACACTTGTGGGGGCTGCCTGGGTGGCTCAGTGGGTTAAGCCTCTGCCTTCAGCTCAGGTCATGATCTCAGGGTCCTGGGATCAAGTCCCACATCGGGCTCTCTGCCAGGCATGGAGTCTGCTCCCTCCTCTCTCTCTCTCTACTTGTGATCTCTCTCTGTCAAATGAATAAAATCTTAAAAAAAAAAAGTAACAATTGTGAACTGTTGGTGGTGATGCAAACTGATACAGCCATATTTGAAAACAGTATGGAATTTCCATAAAATTTAAAAATAGAAGTCCTTTGTGATCCAACAATCCTGTTGGTGTGTATTTACCCAATGAATATAAGAAAACTTATTCAAAGGGATGCTAGCACCCCTATGTTTATAGCAGCATTATTTATAAAGCTAAGATATGGAAAGCGCCCAAGTATCCATCAATTGATGAATAAATAAAGAATAAGTGGTATGTATATACAATGGAATATTATTCTGCCATAAAAAAGACTGAAATCTTGCCATTTGCAATAACATGGTTGGAACTAGACAGTATAATGCTAAAAGTGAAATAAGTCAGTCAGAGAAAGACAAATACCTTTACTCATATATGGAATAAAAGAAACAAAACAAACAAGCAAAGGGGAAATAATAAGACATAGAAAGAGAAACAAAGCAAGAAACAGACATTTCATTACGGAGAACAAACTGATGGTTACTTGACGGGATCTGAAAGGAGTGATGGATTAAATAAGTGATGGGGGTTAATTAGAGCACTTGTCATGATGAGCACTGAGTGCTATATGTTATATTGTACACATGAAACTAATACAACCATATATGTTAACTAACTGGATTTCAAATGAAAATTTTTTAAAATCCCAGTTTTTAGCTCACATTCTGGCTTACAAAAGGGATTTAGTCAGGAATTTGGAGATTAGTTAATGAACAAAAAAGTGGTGAACAGGCAGTTGTTAGATAAAATTACTATCCTTTCTGGCATTATCTTATACCTTTTATCTAGAAGTATTTTTAGCACTTTAGACTCTTCCTATTTTATTTTGAGTCATTAAACAAAAATTTCCTCAAAGGACCTTAGACTCCATCCAATTTGAGCAACAGTGTGAGAGAGGAAATGTTGTCAGGAGGAAAAAAAAAAAAAAAGATGAATCTACTTTTGTTTACTAGTGAATGCATAGTTCTTCCACAGAAGAAGCTCTAAATGGTCAGGGCTCCAGCTTTATATGTGTTCAGTCATATGTTCAGAAGTAGGTAACACTATCAAAAAATATAAAGCATCTGAGATTATTTTCCCTTATTTGAAAGCTGGTGTATGAGTCTGCCGTAGTTTCTTGGGTGTTGATAGAAGACGCAGACTCATGGTTCAGAAATAATATAGTTTATTATTCACAGCAATAGAGGTAGCCAGAATATTAACAGTATTTGTGTGTGTGTGTGTATTTGTGTTTGTGTGTGTGTGTGTGTGTGTGTAGGGGTGGGAGTTATATATCAGTTCTGAGCCTCAGTTCCCACAAGAAGAATAGAAACAGAGGCAGATAATATTTGCAAACACAACAGGTTAAGTTAAAAAAAAGATAGTATTTCTGTCTTCCAAGTCTATTCAATACAACCATCTTCAAAGGATGGCCTAGAACAAATAATAAATGCAGAAATGTAAGCAACCAATTGAAAAGTGTCTCCCAAGAAACACACTTTGAGAGTCTTCATTTGAATAAAATACTATAAGATATTACATGGATCAGGTGCATTGAATACTGGAAGGTTAAAATTACAAGGGACCAAATATTTTTAAGCAGTTCTGGCATCCAGTAGAGTTCAAATAGGTTTTATAAGATTGAGGAAAGAAGCCATCAAAACCTGGGCCCAGGGGCCCCTGGGTAGCTCAGTGGGTTAAGCCTCTGCCTTCGGCTCAGGCCATGATCTCAGGATCCTGGGATCAAGCTCGGCATCAGGCTCTCTGTTCAGCAGGGAGCCTGCTTCCCCCCCACCCTCTGCCTCTTTGCCTACTTGTGGTCTCTGCCTGTCAAATAAATAAATAAAATCTTAAAACAAAACAAAACAAAACAAAAATCCTGGGCCCAATTTTCCCAAAAGTATGATTCTGATTCTAGTCTCTATGATGTTATCCCTTGAAGACAATGCCTCTAATTGAGTTGAATTAGTTTACTAAAGAGCATACCCCCATTTGTTGTAGGAGATGAACAATATGCAAGAGGCAAAATGCCACATGGAAGCCACCTGGTCTTCAGTGGAATATAGAATCAGTTCCTTTGGGATGAATTTGTTCCACATTTGACTTCCCACTTAAGGGAAAATAAGAGTGCCTTCTAATAGATTTTAAATAGGAAATGACAACGGAAGCTTATACAAGATTATAAAATGGGAAATTTCATTTAGATAAGCAATCATTTCAAAGTCATCTTCTTAATATTACAGACTCTTCACATAATCATAATTTTATTTTGGTATTATATGGTAATTTCAAATATAGTAAATATAAAGAATTTACCTCTGTAATTATAGCGAGTCTGGTCATAGTTTAATGGCAACAAAACTTCAATTTATAAGTATGGTCTACCAATTATTAATACATTTGGAAATGGTGTGTCATCTTCACTCCACTTGTCTCACTAAAACAGTGAGCCAAAAAAAGTAGGTCCAAGCTGTTTACTATGGTCAAAATGGGTTGCTTTTGCACTTGGTAAAGAAGCAGTCATATTTTGGAAGAAAAACTGAGGCTATTAATATTTTCAACTTATTTTCAGAAAAGGAAAGAAAGGATAATCTAACCTAAAGCCAAAATCTTACACAAGGTGGCTGGACAATGATCTTTTCCCAGATAAAGGGTTTTTCAACTTAGCCATGTTAGGAGGAAGAAGAGATGAGACATTGTGGACTTGACTAACGTTTGTACACTGTTCAAAAAGTTTTCAAAAATATATTACAAACTTCAGTGTTCTTGAAGTAAGTATCACTGCATAAACAAATGAGTCAGGAGTCGTAAACTAATGATGATTCTAAATGTTATTTAGAGAGACATTCTGTACTTAATATATTTCAAATATTCTACACAAGGCAAAGTGGATCCAAGTAATCTGTAGGCAAAATAAGATTTTAGAGAAGTATATATTTCCAACAGTATTTATAAAATATTACCTTTATGTAAGGCATCATCCTGGACTTTGTGGAAAACACACAAAGGAGTAAGAAGTGGCCCTTCAAGAAACATATACAATATCAAGGTTTAACATGAAGCAGCATGTCTTCTCTAAGTAAAAAAAAAAAAAAACATTGTACCAACTGACTTTACTGAAACTTTATATTTATTGCTCTCATTTTAGGTCATAGTGTCCTTCTGCATGCTCTAAAATAACCCTTCAAAGGAAATACATTTTTAAAAATCACAGATTTGGGGCACCTGGGTGGCTCAGTGGGTTAAGCCGCTGCCTTCGGCTCAGGTCATGATCTCAGGGTCCTGGGATCGAGTCCCGCATCGGGCTCTCTGCTCAGCAGGGAGCCTGCTTCCTCCTCTCTCTCTGCCTGCCTCTCTGCCTACTTGTGATCTCTCTCTGTCAAATAAATAAATAAAATCTTTAAAAATAAAAATAAAAATAAAAATCACAGATTTTTTGGCAAATAATTTAATCAAATAAAAGTTTCATTCATCTATGTAGATCAAAATAAATGTTTTTAATAAGCATGAAATTATAACTCTGAAGTGTGCTAAAATGAAACCACCTGCTAAGGGTGAGAGAACAAAAATAAACATCCTTTTTCCAAATAAGAGGAATTTATTACCTTTGAATCAAAGCATGTGGATTTGTTTTAACTGGCAATAAAGCAATATGGAGACACAAACCATAGAAAGTCATATTTTAGATTTCCAAAAGACTTCGAAGTGAAGAGTATACATTTTTTAATTGCTACATAATGCTACATAATGACAAGATGACAGGTTGTGACAAATAGCATTTTAAAAGCTCTACTCATAATGGAACGGAAGATGTCATTTCCCTATAATTTTATATATGTCTTTAATTTACTATATCTGGATACAACATATTACCAAACAGATGTTCATCAAAGACTAAATCATTTTTAATGGAACATAATAATTTGAACCTACATCTATTAATCATTTTTTTCGATCTAACATTTATAGTCTCGCTAAACATTTTATCAGTTGTTGACAAAATTCAAATTAAATAGGATAAAAAGTCGTGTTTGGGGGCGCCTGGGTGGCTCAGTGGGTTAAGCCGCTGCCTTCGGCTCAGGTCATGATCTCAGGGTCCTGGAATCGAGTCCCGCATCGGGCTCTCTGCTCAGCAGGGAGCCTGCTTCCTCCTCTCTCTCTGCCTGCCTCTCTGCCTACTTGTGATCTCTCTCTGTCAAATAAATAAATAAAATCTTTAAAAAAAAAGTCGTGTTTGGAAAAGTAGATTTCTTTTCAAATTGGCATTTAAATGAAAATATTTGCTGATATTTTTAAAACTTTAAATGTAATTTTATATATATCTGACTTATCAGATGATATAAAATTTTTGGAGAAAATATGACATATTTTTTTATCTTGGTTGAAGGTATTAATAAAGAGCAACTGTTTGTATTATTTGTATTGTGATATCTTAGTTAATAAACATGAATAACTGGTATAAAATATGTTTTTTAAAAATTTTATTTATTTACTTGACAGAGATCATAGGAAGGCAGAGAGGCAGCCAGAGAGAGAGGAATGGAAGCATGCTCCCAGCTGAGAAGAGAGCCCACTGTGGGACTCAATCCCAGGAACCTGGAATCATGACCTGAGCCGAAGGCAGAGATTTTAACCCACTGAGCCACCCAGGCGCCCTAAAATATGTTTTTTTTTTTAATATAGAAGTATAGTTCTTGCCAAAATATGGAACTAGCTGGAACTGAATGCCTCCTTCAAAGTCAGCTCTGGAGAAATTATGCAAGTGTAATATGGAACTATTTCAGATATTAACCAAAAACAAAGAAATGATGATAAACGCCTTAAAATACTCAAAGTTGCCCTTGACTGGTATGTTTCAAGCTCTATTCCTGGTTTGAAGACAGGTTTTAACAGGCCTGTCACTGTAGAAATCCGCTGGATGTTTAGAGGCTATCAGAACTGTACAAAACCTTGAAGGGGTAAAGACTTGAAAATTCTTTAGAGAGATTAGCTCCCTAAGGCATTATTCCTCCACACATTTTCCTCCAATCAATTAAGACTGATGGATGAGGGGCACCTGAGTGGCTCTCTCATCACGTGGGTGGTGGGTTAAGCCTCTGCCTTCATCTCAAGTCATGGTCTCTGGGTCCTGGGATCCAGCCCCACATCGGGCACTGCTCAAAAGGAAGCCTGCTTCCCTCCCTGCTTGCCTGCCTCTCTGCTTACTTGTGATCTCTCTCTCTCGCTCTCTTTCTCTCTCTCTGTGTCCAATAAATAAATAAAATCTTTTAAAAAAGGCTGATGGATGATAAATTATGAAAACTGCTCCCTCCAAATGATGCTTCTTCATAAGGATTTAAGAATTTAAAATTGAAACTTGACCGTAGGATTTATCTTATAGAATAACATCAAGTGAAGGCAGTTATTATTAGTTCTGAAGTATTGGTGATTCTGAATTCTTGGCCTCATTAGTAAATTTATTTTTAAATTCTCCCATGGAGTGGTGATTGGCCTTCAGTCTTTCATTGATATACATCATTGGGTCAAATGAGATGTGTGTGCCCAGAACTATATATAATCTTTTTTGTATTTCACTGGAGATGGCATTTCTGAGTTTTGTTCAATTGAATTTGGACAGATGTTTTAATAGTCACTTCTAGAGTTGGCCCTGGAGAATATCTTCCTTTTTTTCTCTTCCCGATTCTCTGAAAAACCCTGACTAATTCACATTATCACAGTAATATCATAATTCAAGTTTTTCCAAACACTATAGCTGCAAAATAGAAGGAAGCTACTCAGAATGGAATACTATTGTGAATGATTGAGAAAGAAAACATTATTATAATTAAGCTACCAGGTTTCAATGTATTTTATTGTTGCTTAGGAAATCCTAGCATACCCAGACTTTACAGAGATTTGATGATCCTAAGAAGAGCTGAACTTATGGACCAAAATAACTATGCACATAAAAAGTACAATTACTTACCTAAAAAATATGATGTGGTTAACTTTATATGCCAATCCAAGTGTTATTGGAACAGGAATTTAAAAAATAGCTTAGGGGCGCCTAGGTGGCGCAGTGGATTAAGCCACTGCCTTCAGCTCAGGTTATAATCTCAGGGTCCTGGGATCAAGTCCTGCATCAGGCTCTCTGCTCAGCAGGGAGTCTACTTCCCTCTCTCTCTCTCTCTCTCTCTGCCTGCCCTCCGTCTACTTGTGATCTCTCTCTGTCAAATAAATAAATAAAGAAAAACTTAAAAAAAAAAGAATGACTGTACTTTTAAAAAATAGCTTAAAAGCGGCGCCTGGGTGGCTCAGTGGGTTAAGCCGCTGCCTTCCGTTCAGGTCATGATCTCAGAGTCCTGGATCAAGCCCCACATCAAGCTTTCTGCTCAGCAGGTAGCCTGCTTCCCTTCCTCTCTTTCTGCCCGCCTCTCTGCCTACTTGTGATCTCTCACTGTCAAATAAATAAATAAAATATTTTTAAAAATAGATAAAATAATGATATACATATACAAGGAAAAGAAAGATACTATACTGTGAATATAAATTAAGTGAAAATTGTTGAAATAAAGAATACAATAAATGGAGACTAAGATGAATATAGCTGTAAAATGAATAAATGAGTTGGGAAAAACAAACAAACAAATTAATGACTTCTGCCCAAATACAGCAGAAGAGAAAAAAAATAAAGAAAATATTTAAATAAGTACTGAGATAAATTTTGGAGAATTAAAGAAAGATAAAAGATACCAGACTTAAAATGATGCCAAACATGAGATATCAGAAACAAAACAAAACAAAAACTACACACACAAAAAACCACTCATATACATTATGGTGAGTTTTAAGAATATCAAAAACAGAGAAGAGCATAAATGATGCCCAAGAGAAGAACAGATCACCTAAAATGTACAAGAATAATACTGACAGCACAATTCTCAATAGTAATAGCATATAAAGAGACAGCTGGGAGTTTTTATAGATGGAAAAGATATTTGAAACTAGGTATTATACATCAATCCAAATTATTGATTAAATTTGAGAGCACAGTAAAAATACAATGAAGCATGTTAGGTCTTAGAACATTTATCACACAGAGACACACATTTTGGAAAACTTCCTTGGAAGACAGCTCAATTTAGATCGAGAAAACAGAATTATGTACTCAAAGGCACATTTTGAAGGAAGGATTGAATATAGTCTGCACTGCAAATATTCTTTAATCGTATGTTCTGAATTTCCTAAATTTAAGAAGTATTTGTTCAAATATTTACCTTTAAATAAATCCTAGGAGACTTTTTCTTGGATTCTGGCAAATCAGTCCATTTGGATACAAATCTTTTTGTCACTGATGGAAATTTTGATAGCCCTTAACTGTGGAATGCCTAATGTATTGTTACAGCAATTGTGATTTGCCAATACATGGGTGATGTGTGTGTGTTGTGTGTGTTTATTTTTATTTTTGATGGTTTAACTCTTCTATGAGATTTTTAAGTAGACATGATTTTAATAAATTATGATTTGTTGAAATTTATCTGAGGTCATATATAATAAAATGAAATTTGTGTGAACTAAAGAAGTGCATCTCCATTTTTTTTTGTTTCAAGAGTAGACTGGTCTTTAAAAATTGTCCAAAGAAGTACATTATATTCATTATTAAATTTGATAATATACAATAAAGTATTTATGGTCATATTGGACCATATCAAATTCTACTATTAATTCATATTAATAATTACCATAAGAGGAAAAAGGGATATTTTTCAAAATAATAAAAAATTAGCGTATTTTTCAGAATATGATATAGTGTTATTCACTGAAGTGAGGGAACAAATGTCAAAGTCTAACACAGTTTACAGAATGTTTTAACATAAATTGAAATTTAAATCTGACCAAATTTCACAGTTTTAAGTAAAATGATAGCACTTTATATCCTTGAAAAGTGGTAAGTGACCCAAAACATGGCTTAGAAAAACAAATTTAACACTACACTAGTCTGAGATGGTTAAGTTATGGTACAACTTGCCATTGTGTATCATCAAATGGTATATTTTTTTCTTTTGGGCTTGTCATTATATTTTATTTTAGCCATTCTGGTAAGTGTGTAGTGATATCTCAGTGTCATTTTAATTGCATTTCCTTGATGTCTAATTATGTCAAAATATATTACTTTGATGTTTAATGCTCTGAGCTTTCTCAGTTCAAGACCATGAAGCCACTTAGGAAAAATACAGTTGCAGAGGCACTCATAGACCAACTCTTATTTCGAAATAAGAAGAAACATTACTACCCATTCCAACAAAAAATAGATTTGTTATGCAGCAGGGATTTTATAAATTACCTACACAACTTATATAGTAAGATGAAATGGGACAGGCGGCTTCTTGCAGCTATATACAACATCATTTTAATTTCAATTTTCAGTATAATTTTTCCAAGGTATACACAGAATGTATATTTAATGTAAATTGTGAACATTTTAAACTCTGTATATGGAAATTAGTCAATTTTAAGTTTATAACAATCAAAATTAACGGAAGTTTATTTTATTTTATTTTATTTTTCTTTTTTCTTTTTTTTTAATTTTTATTTTTTATAACCATATATTTTTATACCCAGGGGTACATGTCTGTGAATCACCAGGTTTACACACTTAACAGCACTCTTTAAATTAGTTAGCTTTCTCTGCATTGCAAGACAGAATAATCAAGAATTGGTAAGAAAAAAGTAATCTCTGTAAAATTACCGGGGGTGCATTATAAAGTGTTCAGTAACCGATCAAACTCACAATTTGGATTGAATGGCAAGTGATTTTTGAAATCTGGAACTCATTGTCAATTTTTTTTTTCTTCATTGTGTCTTAATAAATTACTGTGTTCATTTGCATGGAAGTGAAGAAAAATGCATGAAATTTCATCTCAACACTAACACCTTTAACTGGCAACTCTGAATGTACTTTACAGCAGTGTAACAAAGTAAAGATCAATGATATTTCATGAAATATCTGTTATAATTCTCAAGGAGATAGGGAGTTTGTGCAAAAATGCAAATCACTTTGCGACTAAACACATTGTTTATTTCAGCTAATTTTAAGAAAATATGCTGAGAATCTCTCAAAAAAGGAAGCAATGATTTAGGTTTGCCTTCAAACTCCTTATCTAATCCTGAACCAACAGCACATAGTTCAAAGAGCAACTAATTTGAGTAGCTCCAATTTACACATTTCCTAACAATGCTTAATTTAGTGGAATTTCTGTCCAATTATGGTAATTTGATGTAATGAAAGACAAAAGTTCAAAAAGATCATCCTTAATTTATATAGATGCCAAACTCTGCATTTTCTGAATGACGCCCAGGAACGTATTTTCAAAAACAAACAAACAATGCCAGAACCACTATTAGGTCATCTCTAGGCAGAAAGTGACTCAGAGCTTACATTACTCTCTCCCTGAAAGTATACTGTAGGCACTGAAACTACTACCCTGAGTCTGTGCTATCAAATTCCTTAAGTTAGAAAGTTTTAAAACCCGTCTGTGTGGGAGTATTTCATTTACAGATAGAGATTTGGTTGTTTATACATTTTCATACTTGATTTTTAGGATGTAATAACTATGTTTTAAAATTCATGGTGGTTTTGAATACTGTTGGATAATTGAGCTAAAATGGTATATCCATTCCTCCTAGGAAACAGAAATTATAGAAAGGTAGTGCTTTTCAAATCTGACATCTTTGAGTCATTGCAGTTTCATATAAATGCAATAGGAAAAGTGTCATTCATGTTTATGATATTTTCTATAAATAAATTAGAATGTACTGGAGGCCTGATATAAAGTGGGATGCCTAAACTTCAGTAAGATCTTGTTTTCAATTCAAAATAAATTTTATTTTTTATTTTTTTATAATGTCCCTCAATTTCAGATAAGCACCCCCATAAGGTGGACTCCGTTTTTTTTAAGATTTTATTTATTTTATTTGACAGATAGAGATCACAAGTAGGCAGAGAGGCAGGCAGAGAGAGAGGGAAGAGGAAGCAGGCTCCCTGCTAGGCAGAGAGCCCGATGCGGGGCTCGATCCCAGGACCCTGGGATCATGACCTGAGCCAAAGGCAGAGGCTTTAACCCACTGAGCCACCCAGGCGCCCCCAAAATAAATTTTAAATTGAATTATGCACCTCTAAGTTCAGAGACAATAAACATCAACCAACACAATTAATAAGTTCTATTTCTTGAAATTTCGGGAACATTGATAGTCTCATCTCCTGGAAGAACAACAGCTAAAATTTTTGGTCATGGATTCTTGCTAAAATATCACTTTCCCAAAGAAAATTAATGTTAGGAATTTTTATTGATTGTTATTGATCATGAAGAATATAACAACCACGATAAAAAGAGTAGGAAAAACATGATATCTCATCTGTAAGGGCATGTGGAAAGTAGGAAATGCTAATAAAAATAACTACCATTATTTCCTAAGTTAACATAATATAACAGAACAAAAATATTTCAAAACAATGTTTTCTTTTTTTTTGAGATTTTATTTATTTATTTGACAGAGAGAGATCACAAGTAGGCAGAGAGGCAGGCAGAGAGAGAGGAGGAAGCAGGCACCCTGCTGAGCAGAGAGCCCAATGTGGGACTCAATCCCAGGACTCTGAGATTATGACCTGAGCCGAAGGCAGCGGCTTAACCCACTGAGCCACCCAGGCGCCCCCATAACAATATTTTCTAGGCTCATTCTGATAACTCTTTTCTACATTCAAATTTAAAGGTTGAGGCATGTGATATATATTACACAAAAAACATCCCAAGGAATTCGTTAAAAAAAAAACTTTAATAAAGAACAAATCCAAAGGAATTTCTTTTCTAATATAATTAACAAATTATGAATCGACTTACCTATTTCATCACAGTGTATCAGGCACCAATAATATTTTTTAATCGTCACACCTGATGCAATAGTTATCATCTTTCAGACATACTGATCACGAACAAGCAAATAAACAAGAGCACCGTAGCTTAAGATCTACCTGCATAAATATAGGCTACTTCAGACAATCTCTTCACCACAACATAGAAATGAATAGAAATCATACATGCTCTGTATGGACATACAGATGAGATAGAAGGGGATGGATGTTAATATATGCAGAATCTTTATTAATTACATTGTAAACCATAATATGGAAAAACAGAATACAATTTTAGAAATACCCAGGTCACCATCATTGTTTTATTTTTATATGTGTAGATAAGGAGTTTAATAAACAATCCATGACTATTCAACTCCTTATATTTTGAAAATTTTAGTAAAAGTAACAAACCTAGCACCTAGAAAATTATACTTATCTGCAACATACAGCTTTGCCAGCATGGTAGAGGAAAAGCAAAACAAAATAAGTAAGAAAAGTTTAACATTTCACAAGAGATTTGCTTTTATTTTTTATTTATTATTTATTATTTTTCATTAATTATTTACTTCTATTTTCTACTTTATTTTAATGAAAATGTCATGACCATAACATAAGAGCAGAATTAAACCAACATGAGAAATTATTTTTTCATAAGTTAAAATAAACTAGCTTGGTGATTAATTCAAAATATATTACAAACTTCAGTGTTCTTGAAGTAAGTATCACTGCATAAACAAATGAGTCAGGAGTCATAAACTAATGATGATTCTAAATGTTATTTAGAGAGACATTCTGTACTTAATATATTTCAAATATTCTACACAAGGCAAAGTGGATCCAAGTAATCTGTAGGCAAAATAAGATTTTAGAGAAGTATATATTTCCAACAGTATTTATAAAATATTACCTTTATGTAAGGCATCATCCTGGACTTTGTGGAAAACACACAAAGGAGTAAGAAGTGGCCCTTCAAGAAACATATACAATATCAAGGTTTAACATGAAGCAGCATGGCTTCTCTAAGTAAAAAAAAAAAAAAAAACATTGTACCAACTGACTTTACTGAAACTTTATATTTATTGCTCTCATTTTAGGTCATAGTGTCCTTCTGCATGCAGGCTGCTATAACGGACATGATATAGACTTAATAGCTTATAAAGAACAGGAATTTATTTCTCACAGTTCTAGAACGGAGAAGTTCAAGATTAAGGAATGGGCAGATCCAGGGAGAGCCCACTTCCTCATAGATGGCTATCTTCTCACTGTAAACGTACATGATGAATGAATCAAGAGAACTCACTGGGGTCTCCTTTAAAAGGACTGTAATCCCACTTATGACCTAATCACCTCCCAAAGGCCCCTAAGTTTTAATACTATCACTTCCAGAGTTAGATTCCATAATATGATTTTGGGAGACATAAACATTCACACCATAGTATATATAAACAAAAAAAGACACAAAAACAACAAACAAAAAAATTATTTTAACTACCTATTATTTTCAACTACATAAACTTTTAATTTGTTTCTATATAATATTAAATAACTCATTTGAGTGATTCACTTATATCCAATGCATCTGAGTGTAATTAAATTTGCTTACCCAGCATATCCAGAAGCATATTTCTTCAGACTATCCCATTCCCCACCTTACAGGATTTACCACAATTAGAAGACATGGGATAGAGGATAGATAGATAGATGTATACATAAACACACTTGTACATACCCATATGCATATTTTTTCCTGTTAATGATACTCATGCAAATAAAATTTAAGCTCAAGGAAACCTGTCTTGTGTGTTACTTAATATCCAGTTTTTAGTCAACATCCAAAAACAAATAATCCAATAAAACCATGGATAGAAGACATGAACAAGTGTTTCCCCAAAGCACACATTCAAATGTTCAGTAGATACATGAAAAGATGTCCATCATCATGTATCATCAGGAAATTGCAAAGCAAAACTAGAAAGAGATACCACCTCACACCTGTCAGAATGGCTAAAATCAACACTACAAGAAACAAAAGGTGTTGGAGAGGATGTGAAAAAGTAACACTTGTGGGGGCTGCCTGGGTGGCTCAGTGGGTTAAGCCTCTGCCTTCAGCTCAGGTCATGATCTCAGGGTCCTGGGATCAAGTCCCACATCGGGCTCTCTGCCAGGCATGGAGTCTGCTCCCTCCTCTCTCTCTCTCTACTTGTGATCTCTCTCTGTCAAATGAATAAAATCTTAAAAAAAAAAAGTAACAATTGTGAACTGTTGGTGGTGATGCAAACTGATACAGCCATATTTGAAAACAGTATGGAATTTCCATAAAATTTAAAAATAGAAGTCCTTTGTGATCCAACAATCCTGTTGGTGTGTATTTACCCAATGAATATAAGAAAACTTATTCAAAGGGATGCTAGCACCCCTATGTTTATAGCAGCATTATTTATAAAGCTAAGATATGGAAAGCGCCCAAGTATCCATCAATTGATGAATAAATAAAGAATAAGTGGTATGTATATACAATGGAATATTATTCTGCCATAAAAAAGACTGAAATCTTGCCATTTGCAATAACATGGTTGGAACTAGACAGTATAATGCTAAAAGTGAAATAAGCCAGTCAGAGAAAGACAAATACCTTTACTCATATATGGAATAAAAGAAACAAAACAAACAAGCAAAGGGGAAATAATAAGACATAGAAAGAGAAACAAAGCAAGAAACAGACATTTCATTACGGAGAACAAACTGATGGTTACTTGACGGGATCTGAAAGGAGTGATGGATTAAATAAGTGATGGGGGTTAATTAGAGCACTTGTCATGATGAGCACTGAGTGCTATATGTTATATTGTACACATGAAACTAATACAACCATATATGTTAACTAACTGGATTTCAAATGAAAATTTTTTAAAATCCCAGTTTTTAGCTCACATTCTGGCTTACAAAAGGGATTTAGTCAGGAATTTGGAGATTAGTTAATGAACAAAAAAGTGGTGAACAGGCAGTTGTTAGATAAAATTACTATCCTTTCTGGCATGATCTTATACCTTTTATCTAGAAGTATTTTTAGCACTTTAGACTCTTCCTATTTTATTTTGAGTCATTAAACAAAAATTTCCTCAAAGGACCTTAGACTCCATCCAATTTGAGCAACAGTGTGAGAGAGGAAATGGTGTCCAGGAGGAAAAAAAAAAAAAGATGAATCTACTTTTGTTTACTGGTGAATGCATAGTTCTTCCACAGAAGAAGCTCTAAATGGTCAGGGCTCCAGCTTTATATGTGTTCAGTCATATGTTCAGAAGTAGGTAACACTATCAAAAAATATAAAGCATCTGAGATTATTTTCCCTTATTTGAAAGCTGGTGTATGAGTCTGCCGTAGTTTCTTGGGTGTTGATAGAAGACGCAGACTCATGGTTCAGAAATAATATAGTTTAATATTCACATCAATAGAGGTAGCCAGAATATTAACAGTATTTGTGTGTGTGTGTGTGTGTGTGTGTGTGTGTGTGTGTGTGTAGGGTTGGGAGTTATATATCAGTTCTGAGCCTCAGTTCCCACAAGAAGAATCAAAACAGAGGCAGATAATATTTGCAAACACAACAGGTTAAGTTAAAAAAAAGATACTATTTCTGTCTTCCAAGTCTATTCATTACAACCATCTTCACAGGGATGGCCTAGAACAAATAATAAATGCAGAAATGTAAGCAACCAATTGAAAAGTGTCTCCCAAGAAACACACTTTGAGAGTCTTCATTTGACAAAAATACTATAGGATATTACATGGATCAGGTGCATTGAATACTGGAAGGTTAAAATTACAAGGGACCAAATATTTTTAAGCAGTTCTGGCATCCAGTAGATTTCAAATAGGTTTTATAAGATTGAGGAAAGAAGCCATCAAAACCTGGGCCCAGGGGCACCTGGATAGCTCAGTGGGTTAAGCCTCTGCCTTCGGCTCAGGCCATGATCTCAGGGTCCTGGGATCGAGCTCTGCATCAGGCTCTCTGTTCAGCAGGGAGCCTGCTTCCCACCCCCACCCCTGCCTCTTTGCCTACTTGTGGTCTCTGTCTGTCAAATAAATAAATAAAATCTTAAAACAAAACAAAACAAAACAAAAATCCTGGGCCCAATTTTCCCAAAAGTATGATTCTGATTCTAGTCTCTATGATGTTATCCCTTGAAGACAATGTCTCTAATTGAGTTGAATTAGTTTACTAAAGAGCATACCCTCATTTGTTGTAGGAGATGAACAATATGCAAGAGGCAAAATGCCACATGGAAGCCACCTGGTCTTCAGTGGAACATAGAATCAGTTCCTTTGGGATGAATTTGTTCCACATTTGACTTCCCACTTAAGGGAAAATAAGAGTGCCTTCTAATAGATTTTAAATAGGAATGACAATGGAAGCTTATACAAGATTATAAAATGGGAAATTTCATTTAGATAATCAATCATTTCAAAGTCATCTTCTTAATATTACAGACTCTTCACATAATCATAATTTTATTTTGGTATTATATGGTAATTTCAAATATAGTAAATATAAAGAATTTACCTCTGTAATTATAGCGAGTCTGGTCGTAGTTTAATGGCAACAAATCTTCAATTTAGAAGTATGGTCTACCAATTATTAATACATTTGGAAATGGTGTGTCATCTTCACTCCACTTGTCTCACTAAAACAGTGAGCCAAAAAAAGTAGGTCCAAGCTGTTTACTATGGTCAAAATGGGTTGCTTTTGCACTTGGTAAAGAAGCAGTCATATTTTGGAAGAAGAAACTGAGGCTATTAATATTTTCAACTTATTTTCAGAAAAGGAAAGAAAGGATAATCTAACCTAAAGCCAAAATCTTACACAAGGTGGCTGGACAATGATCTTTTCCCAGATAAAGGGTTTTTCAACTTAGCCATGTTAGGAGGAAGAAGAGATGAGACATTGTGGACTTGACTAACGTTTGTACACTGTTCAAAAAGTTTTCAAAATAATGTGTATTATTTTTCTTCTTTTAGTTGAGACAAAAACAAACAAACAAACAAAAACACTAATGAGCTTACTCTTAAAAGGAGGTAAACAAGAAACTAGCAAAGATTGAGTGTTAGGTATTGTCCCCCTCCTTTTTTTTTTTTTAATTCTGTTATGCTAGTTACCATACAATACATCATTAGTTTTTGAAGTAGTGTTCCATGATTCATTGTTTGTGTAAAACACCCAGTGCCCCATGCAATATGTGCCCTCCTTAATACTCATCACCAGTCTCACCCATCCCCACATCCTTCTCATCTTTAAAACCCTCAGTTTGTTTCTTGGAGTCCATAGTTTTTCATGTTTCATTTCCCCCTCCAATACCCCCACTTCATTTTTCCTTTCCTTCTCCTAATGTCCTCCATGCTATTCCTTAGGTTCCACAAATAAGTGAAACCATATGATGATTGACTTTCACTGCTTGACTTATTTCACTTAACATAATCTCCTACAGTCCCATCCATGTTGATGCAAAAGTTGGGTATTCATCCTTTCTGATGGCTGAGTGATATTCCATTGTATCCTTGGATCACATCTTCTTTATCCGTTTGTCTGTTGTAGGGGATCTTGGCTCTTTCAACAGAATGGCTATAGTGGACATTGCTGCTATGAACACTGGGGTGCATATGGCCCTTCTTTCCAGAAAAATAGAGCTAGCCTATGACCCAGCGATTGCACTACTGAGTATTGACCTCAAAGATACAGATGCAGTGAAAAGAATTAGGTATTGTTAAAGCACAAATGCAGGGGATAGAAGATATGGTACAGAAGAGGGAAGGGCGACCATATGGCAGAGTAGAATAAAGTAGCTCAGGAAGAAATTAGTCATATCCAGATATTGTAAGGCATGTGGGGTTGGCAGGGAGAGCATGAGAAATCATGAGAGAAGAGAGAGAAAATGGACCAGGCAGGAGAGGTTTATAACATTTTAACATCTAAGGTAAGCATATGCAAAGCAGAATAGGGAAAGAAATAAAAGTTTTTATAAGACTCAATACATAAGGAATAACGTGGAGGACACTGGGAGATGGAGAGAAGTGTGCTGGGGGAAATCGGAGGGAGAGACAAACCATGAGAGACTGTGGACTCTGAGAAACAAACTGAGGGTTTTGAAGAGGAGGGTGGCAGGTGGTTGGGTGAGCCCAGTGGTGGGTATTAAGGAGGGAATTTATTACATGAAGCACTGGGTGTGGTGCATAAACAATGAATTTTGGATCCCTGAAAATAAACTAAAAGAAAAAAAAGACTGACTACAGACATGGACCTCAGTGTAACACAGATATGGAACTCACTGTAATACCAG
Organism: Mustela nivalis; assembly: GCF_964662115.1. Lineage (NCBI taxonomy): Eukaryota > Metazoa > Chordata > Mammalia > Carnivora > Mustelidae > Mustela > Mustela nivalis. Next base: position 33,926 of record NW_028136262.1, on the reverse strand, counting down.
CCACCTCCCACCGACACACACAGACTATGATAATAATAAATAATAATGCAATTAAGAAAATTGCCTGCCAAATAATTTTTCCTCTTTTTTATTTTTATGATTATTATTTTTATTTTATTTTTAAAGTTTTTATTTAAATTGTAGTTAGTTAAAATAAGGTTAATATTACTTTCAGGTGTACAATATAGTGATCAACACTGCCATACAATGGCTTAAATAAAAAAATGAAAAAAAATTTTTTTAAAGATTTTATTTTTAAATAAAACTTCTACACCCAAGGTGGATTTCAAACGTACAACCCCACGATCAAGATTTACATATTTTACTGACTGTTCCAGCCAGGCACCCCAACAAATAAAAATTTTATAAAATTGTTGAGTTTGTGGGAGTCTCATTTGCTTAGTCAGTTAAGTGTCTGCCTTTGGCTCAGATCAGGATCTCAAGAGTCCTGGGATCGAGCCCCATATTGCTCATGCTCTCTCTCTCTCTCTCTCTCTCTCTGGCTTTTGCTCTTAAATAAATAAATAAAATATTTTTTTAAAAATTGTTGAATTTGTTTAACTAGTTTTAAACTAGTAGACAGAGATGAAGATAAAGTATGATGTAATGGCACGGAAAAATACAACTTACACGTTTTAAAAAAAAATGTGCAATGCAAGTTACCTCACTTCTTTTATCACCACACTGGGACTTTCCCTACTGAGTTGTTGTAATGTAAGGACCTATTTTATATTTTTATATTTTAGCAAGAGGCTTTCATTGAGGTTAACCCTTAAACTGTCCTTGTTCCCCTTCCCCCAGGGGATTCACTTAAAAACAAGTCCTGGAAATCAGCTCCAGGTAACAAAGCCCATATACAAAAGTGGGTCAGGCCAGGTGGAGACATCAATCAGAGGGAGGGGGGGCGGTGTTTGCATATTGTCTCCCTAGATACTATGGAGTATGCCCCACTCCTCCGCCCTTTGGGAACCTTTTTGGCACTAATCCTAATCAAGGTGTAATAGGCTGGGTCAAATGTCTATACTAGGGTAAATTGAACCTCAATTGGTCATCTAGCCTCACTGTGGAGTTTCCTGTGTGCGTTAAAATCTCATTGGTCACCTGTGCGTGGCCAGGCCTGACTGCATGGTCTTTGCCCTTAAAAGCTAGACTGTGAAACAGCAAAGGGTTGCCTTCTCTCATAAGAGGTGTGGCCCCGAACGTTCGGTTAGATTCTTGATGCTTGGCATGAAATAAAGCTTTGCTTGACCTTTGCTTTACATCAGTCTCGCTCCTTTAATCATAGACCCATTATTGGGGCATAACAGTATTAATCTTAAAGTTATAAGTCCACAATGCATCCATCATCCATTCTACCCCTTAACATTCCCCTTTGGACAGACCCATGATCTAGAACAAGCCTTATTTTATAGTGCCTTGTAGGAGATTTTTGCTGCTTCCTAAATTGCCTACTTTCCTCTCACCATTACCACAGAAATTGGTTCCACTGAAACAAAGGTGTAGTGTAAGAAATTAAGACTTCCATAAATCTCTTTAATAATAAAGTATAAGATAGTGATACCTTTTTTTCTGCCACATAACCAATTCTTGCAAGAATAAGGTCATATAAGAGAATTTACAACACATGCTAGCATTATCCTACTGGATCCAGACCATTTGTATGTTTCTCTGTCTCTGAGAAATGTAGATACTTACATGACTGAAACCTAAAAATTGTTTGATATGACCACTAATATCACCTACATTATTTTAAAGCCTGTTAAAGGCTTCTGTAATACATAGGCTTTGTAAACACTTATTAAGCATCTTGTATATATCAAACACTTTAAAAATCTCTGCTTTAAAAAAAAAAAAAACTCTACCTCAATGGAACTTTGAGTCTGAAAAAGATACAGGCAATATACAAGGCAACAGATAGAATAATTACATATTTGATTATATACTCTGAGGATGTCACCTTAAATTGATATGAAAATGATCAGAAGGATATGGATTTCTTGTCAAAATTTTTTGCCTTACAAAGAAATTGATATTTAGGGAAAGTTGTTACTGAAAGAGGTCCTGTGTCAACCAAAAATGTTAAACCGTGATCTCGCTAAATTTTCCAGTTGTGATCATTGCTTTGTTTAGCTGTCTTCTATTAAGACTGAATTTAGTAATTCAGTCTCAGACTCAGTAAGTCTTTTTTTTAAAGATTTTATTTATTTATTAGAGAGAGAGAGGGAGGGGCAGAGGGAGAGGAAGAACCAGACTCCTTGCTGAGCAGGCAGCTGATGCAGGACTGGATCCTAGTACCCTGGCATCATGACCTAAGCTGAAGGAAGACACTTAACCAACTGAGCCACCCAGGCACTCTAGACTGTAAACTTCTTAAAGGTAAAAAAGTTTATTCTTCTAGTAGTTCCACAGACATTTCTAACATCCATAAGAAAGCATGTACTGATGTAAAATGCCAGCAAATCAAATTATTTAAAAAAGAAAGAAAGAAAGAAAAGATATACCTGGATAAAGAGAAAAACAGAAAATCTAATAATACATTGAATTATTAGAGCAAAGAGTGGAGGAAGAGAAAATAAATATGAGATAGAGATTTCCACTAAAAGAAAAAAATTGAATAAGGCAGGAGATTTAGAAAATTATTATGACAGACTTGAGAAAAAAATAAAATAGGAATTTTTAGAAAATAGCAATAAATGAAAAGGTAAATTGTTCCTACCTTTATAATATTAGCTGTTTGTTGTTGTTGTTGTTGCTAATTTACCTATTTAAGCTAATAAACAAAGAAAGGTTTCATTTAGGAATAAGGTTTCTATGTATATATATATATATATATATATTTTTTTTTTTTTCCATTTAGGGATAAGGTATATATATATATATATTTTAATTTTAATTGTTAGAAAATGTGTCACAGAAAGTGTTTAAACGTTAAGATACAGATGCAACATGTAATGAACTGCATTGTTTGAACGTCTAATTTGTAAATGCTGTTAGAGGAAACTTGGTGGAAATGTTCCTATGTGCTTGTGTTTCTGGAACTAAGTATATTTATTAATAAGGAATAGTTTAAAATTATGAAATGACCAGGAGTGGACAATTTTCCTAATCCTATCAGCTCTTTGCAGCTCTTTTATTAGCCCCCTTCAGGAATATCAGCTTTTTTATCTAATTAAATTTTATATTAATGTGCTTTTGACTTTTGGCCTTTCTCTTCCTTCTGTTCTTTTTTTTCCCCTAAATTACATGTTTCTGTTTAACAGCTACTATCAATTCTTTGATATGAATTCTCAACATCAATTTACTAACTCCAGAGATGAAGGAGCATCAATATTTAGAAGCGAAGAATACAAAGCCTTGGGCATCTGGATGGCTCAGTCACTTAAGCATCTGCCTTCGACTCAGGTGGTGATCTCAGGGTCGTGGGATGGAACCCCAGGTTGAACTTTCTGCTCAGCTGGGAGCCTACTTCTCCCTCTCCTTTTGCCTGCAGCTCCCTTTGTTTGCGTTCTCCCTCTCTTTGTCAACTAAATAAAATATAATAAAATAATGTAAATAATACATTTATTTATTTATTAAAATGCAATTATTACACAATACATAATGTATTGCATAATTATAATAATGGTTAAATAATTTATTAAATATTTATATTAAATATATCAATTTAATTAAATAAATATTTTTAGAATTTAAAATATTTCAAATTTAGATTATTAAATATTAAATCATTAATTTAATAAATAAATATCTAAACATAATTAAATTAAATAATTTATTAAAATGAATAAAATAATGTTGTCATTATCTCAGCATGTATTTTTAAATAGTCTAAAAAAAAATCTAATAAAGTCTAAATACATTGAGTTCAGATATTTATACAAGTTAACCCAGACACTCAACCCACAGTTTCAAAACTTTTGTTTTTATCTACTACTCAAAATACGATTTTAATGTATTTATTTGTAACTTTGACATAGCAAGGAAACTTGGAGGAAAAGGAGACATTTGCTTTTAATATTTGAAAATTATTTTGTTGATTTAAAAAAATAAAAACCTTAACACGTGAGCATTTCTTCTTAAATAACACTGTGAAGTTTCTGAGTCGCATTCTATTAAAAGTGCTGATAAAATGGCCTCAGTTACTCATTTAAATTATCAGCTGAATGGGTAACAAATGAAGTAGAGAGCTTTTTAATTATTTATGAATGTATTGCTTGTGGATGCAGTGCCACATAGAGTTACCTCTCTTTTTGGCTTTGTTTTGTGAGCAGCAGTGGAATCTATGAATGAGATTAAACATAAGGACATTCACAGAAATTCTTAATGAACTTCTGGGGAAGGGCAATAAGTGCAAGGAAAAACTGCAGCAAGACTAATTACAAATTTCAAGTGGTCATCGCTTAATTATAGAAGCTTTTAAGTTCAAGTAATATATCTTTTTCATGAGCCTATCATATTGTATTAATTACCACAAACTGCACTCTTGAACACTTATCTTTTCACATATTTCTTATTCTTAGTACTTAAAATTACCCTTATGATTGATAAGTAAATGGATTTTACTGACAATGCATTTATTTAAATAAATAAATAATGCTGTTTATATATATAAAAACAATTGAATATGTGTATGTGTATAATGATTTTTTTTTCAAATTAACATCTTAGTTCTACCACATTAGTTACAAATAGATATAGACTTTATAGATTCATCAAATATTTTATTCTCAAATTTATATGTCCTTTGTGAAATAAATGAAACTGTATATATTAAATATAATCCTATCACATGTAACAGTTACTAGTGCATCCCAGGACATACATAGGTCAGGTCCTCCTCAAGGCATCACGGATAACTGGATTTAACTTTCTATCCTAGGAGTCTTCTGTATATTTCTGTGGCTTTTATACTACAATCAGGAGGAAGAATTCTTTTGCTAAAAGCTTCCAAATGACTATGCGAGTAGATTATTTGTAGACTAGTGATATAATATTATAGTTTAATATGTGAAGCATGATAAAATAAAATGCCATTGCCATATTTAATTTGTTCAGTAAAGCATTCATTTAGTTATCAAGCATTCATTTTCTTTTTTTAAAGATTTTATTTATTTATTTGACAGACAGAGATCACGAGTAGACAGAGAGGCAGGCAGAGAGAAAGGAAGGGGAGCAGGGTACCTGCTGAGCAGAGAGCCTGATGTGGGGCTCTATCCCAGGACTCTGGGATCATGACCTGAGCAGAAGGCAGAGGCTTTAATGCACTGAGCCACCCAAGAGCCCCAAGCATTCATTTTCTTAATACAGAAGAGATAGAACAATATTATATAGTAGAAAATACAGTAAATAATCTAGAAACCTTGATCATTTTGTTTTGGCAATTTTAGAACATAAAATTAGCTAAAGCTCAAGTGCAAGTTATATTTGTATCATAGGAGGAAAAGATAATTAAAAGTTTGTTTATTACCATAGTTTAACACTTCAACGAAATGATAACGAGTCCAAAATCAATGAATATATGAAGTATACAATAAAAACAATAATCTTGAGTGTATGTGACTCACTGTAGGTATTGATAGGCTAGAAATCAAAGGGAAAGTATCTATAGGGTTTGTTCAGTTCCATGCTCATCAGATTAATAGGCTTTCTCATATTGCTTCCTTCACCACATTAATTTGTCTAATGAAGTTTTCAAGAGTTAAAGACAGTGATAGGTTCATGGCTGGAGAGAAGGTACAGAATCTAAGATAGTTCAGCAGTGCTTATTATTTAAGAGAAAGACAGCATGGGAGGTGAGGGGTATATCATGTATCCTGTTTTCACTCCCTTTGTGGAGCACCTACCCTGGAGGTCATGTAATAATAACCAATGACCAAAAAACAATAAAAAAACCCAAACATCCATGTGGAAGTGCCATCCCTGCCTGGAGATGAGTAGACTGCTCAAACAGATCCTGGGCAGGCATCTCAGCCCAGGCCTGTGCTGGGGAAGCTGGTTCATGGCTTTGGGCGCAATCAGGAAGCCAGCAAACTGACGGGAGAGTGCAGCCAGGGTTAACAGGACTGATGATATTTTTGCAGCCAGGCCGCGGGTGGACACCCGCTCAAGGAGCCAGGCTAGGAGGCTGCCCAGCGCCAGCGCTGGCAAAGCTTGCAGCCCCCGGGGCTTCCCCCCGCGCCCCAGCCAGGGCGGGGCCCCAGGAGGGAGGGGGGCGGGGCGGCGCGGAGAAGGGGCTTTGCTAATTGCCAAAGCGAAAAGGGAGCTCGCGGAGGACTCAGGAGGGAGGGGGGCGGGGGCGGGTGGAGGGCGGCGGGGAGAAGGCGCTTTGCTAATTGCCGAAGCTGGAAGTGAGCTCACAGAGGATGTGGCTGAGAGTCTGGGAGGAGGTGGAGGGGCTGGCGGAGGAGGGGCGGGCAGCGCCGCGGTGCTGTGCTGCGGCCCAGTCGGGACTGCAGGACCCACCGGATTCGCCGCCCGTACGCTCCCATGTGAGGCTCCGCTGTCCCGCTCCTGCTGCCTGCTGCCCCTCCCTGCCCCAGGGCTTCTCCGGACCACCCTCTGCACAGGGGTAAAGTGACACCGCGCCGCGCCCTCACCTGGAGCAGAAAGCGCGGACCCGACCTGGGGGCGGAGAGGGAGGTTGTGGAGGCCCAGCCTCCCGGAACCCCAGGGCACCGGGACCACCCCGGACGCTGCGCCAAACCCGGGTCCTCATGGGGTCGGGTTGGGGACAGCGCCTTGCGAGGTGCCCCCCGCCAGCAGGCACGCTAGCCGCCATCTTTCCGCAGCCCCATGCGCCCGTGCTGAGGACCCCCTTCCCTCCCCCGCCGTGGCCCCGCTGCTTTTGTTCTGGACTTGGGATCCCAGGTGGAAACTAGTCCCTCAGACCTCCCTGGCAGCAAGGAGGGCAGGGAGGGATTCTTGGTTTTCTGCCCTGGCTCCTCCTCTCTCCCCATTCACAAGCCTTCTGGCTTCCCTTTCCTCTCCTCATTGTCAGTTTTCTGAAATGGTTTTCTTCTGCATGTTGACCCAAAGAGCTATTTCATGAATGAATATACACGAAACTGAGTTGGAGCCCACCTGTGAGAACCCACCTGTAGAGGCCTTTCATTAGAATGGTCTCTGGTTCTAGCCTCAGTTCAGAATACTGCAAGTACCTGAGGACCAAGTCCAGATGTTTCTTTCATCTCTGACTTGAATTTGAAATCCTCCTCAGACTTCAGCTTCCAGGATTTCTCCAGTCCTTGCTCTCCCACTGTCTTGGTGGGGATCCGCCATGAGTGTTGAACACAGGAATGAATGAATGATATATACCCCAGACTGCTGGGGCTTTGTCTTCTTTTGCTGAGGTTGGAAAGGCTTGGGAGAGACCCCCTGTATGCAGATAGAGAGCTGCATGCAATTGCTTAGATAAACGTGTTCCCCACTTAATTGCTTGGGCATTGAACATTTCGCCCTTAACCTGTGGCTTGAGCAGTTAGGAGGAGACAATCTGGAGGTGAATCAGAAGATGGCTGAATCCACATGGTGGTGGTCTGGGTTTGGGAGATTTTCCTGTAGATTCAAAGGAAAGATATAAATTCTTCCAGTGGGGAGTGGTAAACTTTTTACCGATGGGAGATGGAAAATAAATGGTCTGGTTAAACTTTCCGGCCCCCTCAAAACCCATTATTTGAAAACACAAAAAGCAAAGTGAAGGGAGAAATCCTCCCACTCCCATGCCCACTCACCTCCATAGCCATCTCCTCTTCCAAGAACCTAACAGACAAGGTGCCAAGAAGTGTTAGGTACCAGCAGTGGTCTCAGATCTCATTCAAGAATCATGGTGAAAGTCTTTCAAATAGATTGTGGGGGAACAGGGATCCAGTTAAGGGGAACAAGTTTAAGGTTTGCCTGGTCCCCTAAAAATTAATGGCACTAGAGAAGATGAGCTTTGGGAACTGTAGCTTAATGGATACAATGTGTAAAAAGCTTCAGTGAGTCATGGTGGGAAGAGGCTATGAGGGCAGCAAACACAGTCCTAGATGATGTTATTAATAGCATTATAGGCTCTAGATTTCCTGTGGTGGTGTTCTTGGCAAGACCAGCCCGGCCAAAGTGGATACTCTCAACCTGGAACAGAGGGTCTTGGAGATGCCAGCACGTGAGGTATAATGAGAGGGTAAAATGATAGGAGGTGTCCTTTGGAAGGACTGACTCCTTGACTTTAAAATGGAGAACTCAAATCTGTACGTGAAATCTTTCTAACTACAAAGAGGGCCAAGGCCTCCTAAGGCCAAGGTCTCCTCGTCACTTTCAAAGATGTCGAAGAATATATTCAGACATTTCAAAGATGTCCTCATATCATTGGTTCCCACTCTGGAATTCTATCAATAAGGTGAGAGTTCCTGTAGTTGAAAAAGAGATCTAAAAAGACTTCCCTTTCTCATGTAATTTCTGTAACCTCCAGGACACACCCACCTCCCCCTTCCAGCTCTGTAATGAAGCCACAGCTGGTGCCAATTTGTGGAACTCCTTAAAGGCTATTCTCCCTTATATACCCCCGGACCAAGTTCCCATGCTCCCTCACCCGATTTTCTGCACTCACCTCCCACCTGGTGTGTTCACACCTGCAAGTGCCTTTTACCAACCCCTTTGCCGAAAGGCAGCCAGAGTGACCTTTCAAAGACCTATCAGTTCCTGGCATTTGTCTCCATAGAAATCTGCACTGATCTTCTAACAAATTCTCAGTCCTCCAAAGGCACCCATAATCCTCCCATCAGTCTATTCATACCCCTCCAACTGACTGATGCCTGTTCTGCCCCATCTCTCTGCCCTTCAACCACACTGCCTCCTTCTTCCTGTGGAGACCTCTCATGGCACCTGCCTCCAAGCACAGGTGATTCCCATTGATGGGAAGACCCTCTTCTCTCCCCCATCTCCCCACTCCAGTTACTCCCACTTATTCGTGAGCTCACAAGCCCCATGGTACACACTCTCCATGCAGCCTGCTCTCTCTTTTCTAGCACTGGCCTCCGTTTCTAGCTGTGGTTGTGTCATGGATGTCCTTCCCCAGCCAGCCTCCAAGCTCTCCTTCCCTTTAGCTCCAACACCTGACACAGTGCCTGGCACGTAGTAAGCCCTGGCTAGCTTCTAAGAGCCTCACTGAGGGACTGAAAGCATTTTAAAAATGTCACTACGTAGGCTCCAAACTGTAGGCAGAAAAAGCTTTGCCTGGATTGACATTTTAGAGACGTATTGGTCAAGTTGGATGTGTTCACTGACTTTGCCTTGTAAAATTAAAAAAAAAAAAAGGACCTCTGTATCGCTTCGCATCTACCGAACGCGCATGTATACTACTAGACCACGTTATGAGCTTAATGGAAGGAGACAAGATGTTTTCGCTAAGAAAATGTATAAGACTGTTGAGGTCAAGTGGGAGGAAACAGTCCGTTTGTTGGAGCATTGCTATCTTACTCTATCACAGCCACTCTTAAAAATCTGACACGGGGTGAGTCAGAATTGTCTGTTGGAGATGAGTTAGATCTGGCTCATGTTCCTACAGACATGAAAGCCAGAAACGAAGAAGGAGGCTTTGAAAGCGTGGGTTGAGGAGGCCGTGTGGTTCACTGCGATGAGCTAAGTGCCCAGGGCCACCAGCAGACATGCTGGCCTGTGTCTGTCCTTTGTTCTGGGGTCCCTCTTGCACCATGTGGTGAGGCTGGTGGCTGGGAGCAGCTCAGACAGTACCTGGTGGCATCTTACCTCTCCCACCCTCCTGTGGGCTCCAGTAGGTCCCAAGGGACAGCCTGCCTTCCTTGCAAAGCCCAGTAGCACTGGGAGCAGAAACTGGGGCCAAAGAGTGAGCACCCTGTTTGACAAGCTGGACCAGCCACCTCTTCTTCAGATGCAGGGGGAGCCCTGGCATGCTGACTCCTCCCTTCTCCCTTTCCCCTTTCCTCTCTTCCTCCCTCTTTCCTTCCCCTCTCTCCTTCCCTGGTGGTGCCCTTTCCCAATGCCCACTTCATCCCTTTTCCTTTCTACATGCCTGTCTTCTAGAGTTTCTTCTCTTTCCTCCCCATTACTTCCCTTCATCTGAATCTCCTCTTTGGTTCCTTTGTCCCTGCTCTCTGCTCCTCCTCCCCTTCCCTGGCTCCTGTTCAGCTCCATCGCTAATGCAGGCAGAGCTGGATTAACATGCTCACTTGCTAGCTCAGCCACCCTCCAGAGAAGTCACTCTTCGGTGTCCACCTTCCTGACCCTCTGGTCGCTTCTCCACTTGTTCAGATATTGCTCTGAAGTCTGAGGAGGACAGAGCGGGGCTGCCACAGAAGCAGGCCAGAGGAGAAACCAAACCATGTGTCCACACTGTCCCCCAGCACTGCTGCTCTGAGAGCTTTCTGAGTCCTCAACAGGGTTAGGATTTAGGGGCTTCTTCAGAACCGGGAGTGAAAACAACCATAGGTCAAAAGAAAAGCTACGGCCCCCACACAAAAATAATAATCACAAATGAAAACTATGTTAACTCTGAGTCCCAAAGTCGAAAAATTGCCTTGAATCTGTCACTAGAAAGCACCCAAGGCCTCACTCTCTGGGTTCTGGGTGCCCTGGGAATGGCAGGAGGCTCTGACAGGCGCGTGGGAGTGCGGAACTATGGGGGCTAGCCTGCCGTCCGGCGGGAGGGGGGGGGGGAGGAGAGGTTACCTCCTGTGGCGCCGTCCTGGCCCGACCCCCTGCGGACAGGGTGTGGCGCGGCGTCCGCGGTGGTCCTGGTGCCCTGGGGTTGGCGGGAGGCTGGGCCCCGACCACCCCACACCCCGCTCCTGTCCTGCGTTTTCTGCTTCAGGTGAGGGCGCGTCGCGGTGTCACTTTACCTGTGAGCAGAGGGTCCTCCAGAGAAGCCATGGGGCGGGGAGGGGCAGCAGGCGGCCTGAAGGCCTGAACGGGAACGGGACACCGCGGCGTCAGGGGCTAGGCTGCAGCGTGGGAGCACAGGGGCAGCGAGTATGGTGTGTCCTGCAGTCCCGAATGGGCTGCAGCACAGCACCCTGGCGCTGTGCGCCCCTCCTTCCCGCCTGGGCAATTAGCAAAACCCCTGCTCAAGGCCGCCCCCGACCCGCCCCCCCCTTCCCTCCTGAGTCCTCTGAGAGCTCACTTCCAGCTTTGGAAATTAGCAAAGACCCTTCTCTGCTCCGGCCCCGCCCCCTAACTTCTGAAAACTGAGCCATGGCTGGGGTGCGGGGCTAAGCCCTGGCATGCTACTGCATTGCCAGCTCCAGCGCTGGGCAGCCTCCTAGCCGGGCTCCATGAGCGGGTGTCCACGTGCAGCCTGGCTGCGAATAGATCATCAGTCTTAAACGCCGGCTGCACTCTTGGGTCAGTTTGCTGGCTTCCAGATTGCGCCCAAAGCCAGGAACCAGCTTCCCCAGCACAGGCCTGGGCTGAGATGCCTGCCCTGGATCTGTCTGAGCAGTCTCCTTGACTCCAGGCAGGGATGGCACTTCGACCTGGATGTTTGGGTTTTTTGTTTGTTTTTTTTGGTCATTGTTTATTACATGACCTCCAGGGTAGGTGCTCCACAAAGGGAGTGAAAACAGGACGCCATATATAAGCATACAGCCATTCTAGAAAAATAGCTTGGGGTTCTCCTGGAAACGCTGCATTGGTCCTTGCACTATGGTTTAATAGAAAAGGGATTATGCACCAAGTTACTTAAATGAGCATAGGTTGAAATCGTTTACTGAGAGTAAATATTTTAAATAGTTATATTTTAACTAAATCTATCATCAATCATAAATCTATTACACGAAGGTTACAGGCAATTTAAAAGCAAGAGCACTCTATTCAGGGTTTTAAATAATCCCTGTCTGTCTTGGCACATGAGAATGCAAAGATAGGAAATGGTTTGTAAAAGATCATATAATAGCTTTTACTAATTCTATTTATTTGACAGACAGAGATCACAAGTAGGCAGAGAGGCAGGCAGAGAGAAAGATGGGGAAGCAGGCTCCTCGTCAAGCAGAGAGTCTGATGAAGGGCTTGATCCCAGGACCCTGAGATCATGACCTGAGTCCAAGGCAGAGGCTTAACACACTGAGCCACCCAGACGCCCCCAGATGAAATACATTTCTGACTTAGAAACTTCAGATAGAATTATTTTGTCCATGATGACAACTGAAAAAAATGTGTCATCCCTAAACCTAACCTTAAACCCTACCAACGCTGAAACCTAAGCTGACCTTAAAGCCCAAACTAGAACCCTGAATCCCAAACCTGGAATGGAACCCAAAGCCTGTACCTGAGCCCTGGATCCAAGCCCTGAACCACGAACCCAAACCCTAAACCAGACCTCCAAGTCATGAAACCTGAACCCAAATCTCAGCATGAAGTCAAACCCCAAATTTGACCCTGAACTTTATCCCATAAGCCCTGAGTCTTAAAGCCTAAATCATAAACTTAAAGCCCTAAACTATAACTCTGTTCCCTTGTCCTTCACTCTAAACCCTCACCCTAACACTAAACCCAAAGCCTGATCTAGAACTCTGACTAAAACCTGAACCTGAACCCAAATTCAAACCCTTCACCACACTTTGCATATGCACTTGCCATTGATGGATATTTGCAGTTTCTACCTTTTGATTCTTGTGAACATTGTTTGGGTTGGGGGCTAGGGTTAGGGTCTTGGATTAGGGTAGGGTCCAGGCTTGAGACCAAGTTGAGGTCAGAGTGTGGGTCTGCATCAGGGCCATGTTCAGTGCCACTGTTTGGGTCAAGGACTGTTGTAATTCCACATTGTTTCCAATTCATTGTTCCTTAGCTATTTGGGGGGAAGTTGGGGGGTATTGGGCTCCATGCAGCTTGAATTTCCGGAATGAAATGGCATCAGCTGGACCCGGGGAGGGAGCAGGACCTTCCACTGAAGGGTGAGCTCCCACAGTCCTGCACTGCCTTGCACCGCCTGCAGAGGGCACCAGACCCCACCACCCTCCCTGAGCCCAGGCTGCACAGCCACAGCTGTGGCCTGAGCCCTGCCTTTTCAGGACCCACTGTGGAGACTTCTGGAGAATGTGGGGCGCCTCCCACCCTGACAGGACAAGCTGAGGAGGGTGTGGCTCTGCATCCACACTGACCGGACCCGTTGTGGAGGACGCGCCCACACTGGCAGCAGTCCAACCTCCTAAGGACCAGATGCTGGAGGAGCTGAGGAGAAGCCGCCTGAGTGGACTGTCAAGGGTTTCGTGGTCTCAGGACCCCACAGAGGAAGGGCGCCCTGTGTAGACACTGGGGCTTCCGTCGTTTTGTGTGAGGAGACGTGGCCTCCTGCTGTGCTGTGCACGGGGCTGTGGGGTCCCCCCTTTCTGGGATCGGGTGATCCTAGGTCCTCGTCTGTGTTTGTGTGCTCGCGGATTCGGTTCCTGGGGCTCCTCAGATGGTCTGCAGTCAGGGAGCGTCAGCCTTCTTTGGTGCTTGTGCTCTCCCCACCTCAGCCCTGCGGGGTCCTTCCCCTGTCCACACCCACTCCAGGCTTGCGCGGAGTCCAGAAATTCAGGAGCCAGAGTGAGGACTCTGTAGACGGTTTTGGGGAGAGTAGGTATTTTCCCAGTGTGGGTTCTACCCTGAGCACAGTGCCTCCCCATCTCCGTGTGTACCCCTCCCTGTCTGTCGTCATTGTTGCAGGGCTGTCAGAGGACAGGTCTGTCACCTTCTTGGTTCAGGGGCCTCCCGGGTATCTTGCTGTCTTGGATGCAGGTGTAAATGAGATCGTTCTCCGCAGTCTCTTTTTGATGGTTCCTTCTGAGCACCTAGGAGTGCCACTAATTTGTGCATATTGATTTTGTTCCTTGCAAGATCTTGAATTTATTTGTTCGATTGGCCTTAAACTCAATCTGCCAGTTATTTGACCAGCAGCATGGATTTAATTGGGAAGAGCAGAGAATGGCAGTCTGGGCTGAGCAAGCTAAGGTCCCATCACAGGCAAGTGCGAGAAACAAAGGAGAGGAACATTATTTCATGGAGGAGGAAGAAGTTGGGAAGGGTGCTTGAAGGAAAGTCCCTTGGAGAAAGGCAGGGTGATGGAGAATTCTCACCAGCTGAGCTGCAAAGCTCCTACAAAAAGTCAGGAGATGAACCTCCAGCTTCCCCTGTGGGGCCTGGAATTGGTGAGTCTCTCCTGTGGGGAATTGCAATGTGGAGTCTGTAATGGGCACTGAGCAGCAGGCGCCCCCTTCCAGCCTCCCCTTCTGGCATCCCCAGTCCACTTTACTGGGGCTTCCCTTCCTGCTTTTGCACAGTTCTAACCAGCTTGTGGTGGAACGTTGTGGAAAAACTGAAATTACAAATCCACTGCTTCTACTGCACCTGAGATACAGGGGCCCATGATTTAATTCTCCCACGAGTCTCTTGCTAACATGTGTCCTCTCCATGTTGGGTGACCTGGATCTGGGAGGGCTTGGACTCCATCCCAAAGTCTGATGTTCTCTCTGCTTCCGTGTCGTCGTGCTAACATGGTTGTTTGGAAGATTCATTTCCTCTGTGGTGATTTCAAAGTGCAGTCAGCTTGTTATAGCAGCACAAATACGTGCTGTCTCCACACTCAGATTCCCCAGCCGTCATTTCTTTACCACGTTTGCCACTTCACACGGGATGCTTCAGTGTGTTTGATCCCACACCAGGACAATGTCCTGCAGAACCACCACATAACCTGAAATGAGGACATCATTACAGAACCCATCCAAGGGTTAGTGTTAGGAACCAGGGACATGGCAGGACTGACCTGAAGACCCCATGGAGCGCTGTCAGGGTGGCTGAGTTGACAGTGGAGGTGAGGGTGAGTGTCTGGCTCTGGCTTTGTGTCCAGGAGTCAGCTCTGTGTGGGTGTGTCCTCAGCTAGGCATGCAGATTTCTGCTCCTCTGAATCCTTTCCGGAGTTCCAAATGGCACAGTTTCCTTCTGGGCAGCAGGCTGAGTCCTCTGGGATTGCCCATGTGTCCCCAAATTGTAGGGCACCTACTGCAAGGCCTTTGGGGTCACAATCCTGAGAACCGAACCAAACCAAAGGTTATGGTTAGGGCCCACCACATGGCAGGCCCGATCTGCCAGCACTCTGTCCATCTTTCTGGGGGAGGAAGCAGTCGAGGGATTTGTTCAGGGTGAGTGTCAAGCTCCAGGTTTGCATCCAGTGGCCTGCTGAATATGGGGGTGTCCAGAGGTAGGAATGCAGATTTCAGTTCCTCTGAATCCTTTCTGGAGTTCCAAATGGCATGGTTCCTTTCAGGGTGGCAGGGTGAGTTTTATGGTGTTCCTCACTGTCCCCAATCTCTGAGGCTTTGGAGCCAGGCCGTCGGGGACACACCTCTCAGGACAGAATCTAGTCTTAAGAGTTTGTGCCTATGGGCATGGCTGCACTGATCTGAAAGCACTGTGGCAAGGATCACAGGGGTCTGAGTTGAGAGCATGGTTCAGGATCAGTATCAAGGTCTGGGTTTGTGTCCAGTGGACCGCTGAATGTGGGGGTGGTCTCAGATGTCCAAGACGATTTCCCCTACTCTGAATCCTTTCCAGCATTCCAAATAGCCTGGTTTCCTTCTGGGTGGCAAGCTGAAATCTCTGGGATTTCTCAGGTCTTGCCATTGCCCTTGCAAGGGCAAGATACTTTTTACAGTAAAAGAATTCACCAGATGAGCTGAACAGCAGAAAAGACACAGCTCAAGAGTTAATCAGTGAACAGGAATATCATGCCAAAAACTTCTTTGATAACACACTACAGAGCAAGGGAAGATAGGAGAGAAAGCTGAGATATAAAGGACAAACCCTCCAACTTTCCAACATCATTCCCTACTTGTTTATTTCCATTGCTGTCAGCTCCTTCCCAGTCAAAAATATGTCACCTGAGCCAGCCTTTTTTCTTCCTGAGATTGGGGCACTGCAAAGCCCACCAGAGGGGCCAAGGGCACCCCTATACCTGCTGAGCTGAGCCCATTTGTACCCCAACTGTGAGGAGGTACCAGCCTGTCCCCCTGGTGCTCCATGGTCTGTGGCAGTCCTTCCTTCTGGACCCTGCTTTGCTGCTCTATTTTCGCTAACCCTGGTCTCAAACTAGGGATTGCTCCTGGAAGAGGAACTCAGGGAGATGAGGCTCAGGAGGGTCTCCCTGCCTGGAATCTTCGTGTGAGGAGTGCACAGCCAACAGATTTTGCCCAGGGACTTGCAAAATGCAGAGAGGCAGATTTCTTTTCTCTCTTTCTCTCTCTCTCTAGCCTCATACTAACCAGGAGTTCTTAGAACTTTCTTCAGTGACTTCTAGGTGTAGCTTGGCCACTTTTTCACAGAAAGGCCACTTGAGCATGATGAAACACACGTATAAGCAATTACATTAAAAAAAAAAAAAACAATAAGCCAATGCACACAGACCTTTGACAGCAGCACAGGACGCTCAAGGGACCAGAGTTCCTACCTTGGGCAATAGTGGTAGAGGCCGGGTTCTGCCATGCAGGTCCCTAGACCTTTGGCAGTTTCCACGATTGCAAATCCAGACATGCAGAATCCTGAGGGACAACCTACTAACTGCAAAAGAGCAAAAATTCATCAGGATTCAGAGAGTGGAAATCCATTTGTACTGGAAAAGAAAGAAGTAGGCTTGCTGTGAATCCAGCAGGGAGGACAGGCATAGATAAAGGCTGGTGTATGGGTCACGGAAACTATTGTTTCTCAAGGGTCCTGCTGTCTCTGTAAAATGCTATGAGGACTGTCTCTTGGGGACCTCCTGCTTTCCTACCAGTGACACCCCCAGATTCTGCTTTGCTAGTCCCATGGATTCCTGGGGATACCCAGTTGATAAGCTATGCTGTCCTCATGACAACACTTGCTAATGGACTGAATGTTTGTGTCTTGTCCCAATTCAGATGTTGAAGCCCTGACCCTCAAGGAGTGCCATCAGGAGGTATGGGCTTTGAGAGGTGGTGAGGTCATGAGATTGGAACACTTGTGAATGAGATAAAAGCACTTCTGAGAAACGACCTGAGAGATTGTTCTGCCAGCTGTCATCCATGCAAGTCTACAACAGAAATATGGGCATTTGTAGATAATGAAGCAGTCTCTTGCTAGATATCAGATCTCCCAGGATCTTGCTTTTGGACTTCTCAGTCTCTAGAACTGCAAGGAATAGTACATGTTTTGCTGTTTCAGCCACCCAGTCTGTCATCATTTGTTGCAGCAACTTGAACTGAATAAAGCAGAGCCCAAGTCCTGGTTAATCCCTGCTTCTACTCATTTCCCCTCAGAAAGAGCTTCTAATCCAGAACTGACCTCTGCTTTCCATACACGTGCTTCAGACTCCTTCTGTGAGAGCCCAGACTTTGTAAAAGACTCCTCCCTCATGGCAACCAGAATTCTGTGACTCCTGAGGACTGTCCTCCCTGACTGTATTGAGTCAATCAAACTGATTTTGATTCTGGAGTCCCAGGATCAAAGACTGCATCAGGCTCCCAGCTTCATGGGGAGTCCGCTTCTCCCTCTGACCTTCTCCCCTCTCATGCTCTCTCTCTCACTCTCTCTCTCTCTCTCAAATAAATAAATAAAAATCTTTTAAAAATCTGATTTTAACAGACCATAAGCTTGTTCTTGCTGGTCTTTGGAAGATTAGGCATTAGCCCTTCGGAGAAAGTTCTGAATGGCTGCTTCATGAAGGGGTGAACTGTGTCCCCAAAGTCTCTTTTTGCTGCCTTCTAATCACAGATGCTGAGACAAATCCTCCCAGGTGCTGGTTTTTCAAAGCACTTAATGCTTTGGCTTTGAAGTTCCTCACTTGACAGTTCTGCTTTAATCAGTTTGTGACAAAACAGCCAATTGGTGGTGGATGCAAGGTGCACTGATAAAGTTAATATCAGGGAACAATTTTTTGAGTGTCATGCATGTGCACGTGTGTGCACACACATATCCATGTGCTAAGCATTATGGTAAATGTCTGACAAGAACTAAAACATCAAAAAGTCAGGATACCCCATTAGCTGATATTTTTATTATTCCTACATCCTAAACTATGAAAAACAGGGTCAGAGAATAAGAAGTGGCAAAAAGAATCAAGATTTGAGGCAGTTCGATTTCTCAGCCAGCCTTGATCAATAGGCATGTACACCTGTATCTAGTTTCAGCTCTGTGTAACCTTGCCATAACCTTGGATAAGCCATTCATCTCTCAAGTTCAGGTTCTTGGTCCAAGGAGGGAAGGGGCACAGGTTGAGTACCTCCAGTGGGACTTCCTGGCAGGCTTGTTCATCCAAGCATTCCTGTTTCAGTTTGAGTAATTGAAGCCAGTCTTTGTTTTACCGAAGGCCAAGCTTGTCCAGTGTGTCCATGCCACCAGCCAACAGCATTTGTCCATGCCATGTAACAACTGAGCAACATTCATAGGAATGGGGGGAGGAAAAGATGTCCACAGGTGTTGACAGATGTTCTGCATGGAGGAACAGGAGCTGGGGCCATCACCTGCTGTTTCTAGTGGCCTTCTCTGTCGAGTTAAAATAAATGGCAATTATTTGCAATGACAGGGGTGAAAGTAGAGGGTATTATGCCAAGCGAAATAAGTCAGTCAGAGAAAGACAATTATCATATGATCTCACTCATATGTGGAGTTCAAGAAACAAACCAGAATCATAGGGGAGTAAAGGAAAAAAATAAAACAAGATGAAGTCAAAGAGGAAGACAAACCAGAAGAGACTTTAAAAAAAAAAGATTTTTATTTACTTATTTGACAAACAGAGATCACAAGTAGGCAGAGAGGCAGGAAGAGCGAGAGAGGAGGATGCAGACTCCCCAGGGAGCAGAGAGCCTGATGTGGGGCTCGATCCCAGGACCCTGAGATCATAACCTGAGTTGAAGGCAGAGGCTTTAACCCACTGAGCCAGCCAGGTACCCCTCAGAAGAGACTCTTAATCACAGTAAACAAACTGAGGGTTCTTGGAGGGGAGAGGGATGGCTGGATGGGGTAACTGGGTGATGGACATTAAGGAAGGCATGTGATACAGTGAGCACTGGGTGTTACAAAAGACTGATGAATCACTAACCTGTATGTCTGAAACTAGTATTATATGTTAATTAATTGTATTTAGATTAAAATTTTCTTTAAAAATCATTTTAAAATAAAATAAGTAACAATCCAATAATGATCAGAGTTATCCAGCAGGGAGTATCAGATCTAGAAGTCAGTTAAATTTAAGGGGCTTGCCGAAGTATAGGAGAGTCACGCTAGGTCATTTTCCTGTGTGGGGAAGTCTTCAGGGGCAGTTCCAAAGACAAAGATTATTAATATTTCTCCTTCCCCCATTCCTCCTAGAGCCAAAGATGTTTCCTCCACTCACCCACTGGCCCTGTATGTAGGTGTTGCTTTCTCTCTACCAATCAAAAAATCAGTGAGTAACTATAACTTCACCTTTTCCAATATCCCCCTACCCCCGACCTTTGGTCTTTAATGGCCATGGGCAACAGGGACAAAGACATTTTTTAAAAACTTACAGAGATCTATTATGCTCTACTACCTTGGCCTGCATGGGCCACTGCAAAGGGATTCTGTGAACCGTGTACTCAGATGAATGGTCATTATCTTCAAAAAGGCAGGGGCAGTGATAGACACAGGAACCAAAAAAGCAAGAGTTAACGGACCATCAGAATAATGGAGTACCAACACTTTTATGTCCTTGGCTTGAATCCTCAAGGTCCAGTGTCTCAACAGAATTTTCATTTTGGTCTCATCTGCCTCACTTGTCCACCCCTGGGCCAGTTGGCAGTTATACTGAGAACGGGAAATTTTCCTTAGAAGAGAGAAAGAGTATTTGTCAGGTAAACCAAGGAAATGTCCATTATAGGAAGTTAGGCCTTTTGTCATGGTACTCCATTAGCACCCTCCTGACTGTTAAAGAAAAAAAAATATTGTGACACCCATTAAAGAGAGTAAGGAAGATTTTATTCAAGGGATGCTACTATGATGAGATTTTATTGTATAGTATGGGAGAGAAATCTGGCTCAGCTCAGACAAATGGAGATTTACAGCTAAAGAGCATGGTGGGGATCACTGAATGTAAAATTAAGATGGAACATCAAGGGTAAGGATGAAGGGATTCTGGCTAAACCATCTGGACAGTAATATTGTTGAAGGAAGGCTAGGGTCATAAACTATTGAGATCAGGGGATAAGGAATTTTTTAAAAGACTTATTAATACATTTTAGAGAGAGGGAGCAGGGGTAGGGGTAGAGGGAGAGGGAAAGAGAATTTTAATCAGACTCTTCACTGAGCATAGAGCCTGAGGTGAGGCTTAATCTCAGGACCGTGAGATCATGACCAGAGTAGAAACCAAGAGTCAAACGTACAACCAGCTGCACCAACCAGGTGCCCTGGGAATAAGGGATTGGATCAGATATTAAGGGTTATAGATACTGAAGCACCTGGGTGGCTTAGTTGGTTAAATCTCTGGCTTTGGCTTGGTCATGATCTGATCCCAGGATCAAGCCTGGCATTGGGCTTGCTGCTCAGTGGGGAGTCTGGTTCTCTCTCTCCCTCTGATATTCCCCCTGCTCAGGCTCTCTCTCTGTCAAAATAAATAAATCTTAAAAAAAAAAAGTGGTAAGATACCAGGGGTGAGAGATAAGGAATTTGATCAGATATCAAGAGTAGGATAGAAGATTGCTGAAAAATGACCAAGCAGATTTCTTGCTAAAACTGGGCTAAGTGGGCGGAGCCTAAGGTCAAGGCTAGAGAGAAAGAGGACTCAGAGGAACTTGACTCGAGTCTGGTCAAGGAGAAAATCTTCATCAGCCATGACCATTGTATTTTCTGCAGTCACACATTTTACTAATTCTTTTATCAGACATTCAGTGAACGAGAAACATGAACGCAGCAGCAATAATATAACAAATGTAAGCGCTCTAGAAGAGACAAAGGCAGTATGGGAATCCACCTCATCAGATTTAGAATATGCATGACTCCATGACTGAATTACTACCACTGCTTGACTGTTGAGATTAAGATGTAGTACAGAGGATCAGAGGGAAGGGAGGGAAATCTGAATGGGAGTCATCAGAAAGGGAGACAAGCCATGAGGCACCTTTAACTATAGGAAACAAACTGAGAGTTGCTGGGGGGGAGGGGAGTGGGAGACATGGAGAAACTGGGTGATAGGCATTAAGGAGGACACGTGATGTGATGAGCACCAAGGGTTATCCACAACTGATGAGTTACTGAATTCTCTGAAACCAATGATGTACTATCTGATGGCTAATTGAATTTAAATATCTAAAAAAGGCACTTCAAAAAAAAAGATGTAGCATAACTCACAATATCCTTTGAGTGGAAGAATGTGCGGACTTTCCACACCTCTGCTGTCCAAGTCCCATGGCTAGTAGCCACATGTGGCTAATGACCACTTAAAAGGTGGCCAATTCAAATGGAGAAATGCTGTAAAAGCAGAATAAACACTGGCTTTCAAAGACATATTGTAACCAAAAGTCAGAGAGTATTCCCACCCTCACATCACAAACATCGCATGACTTCTACAGCTAATGAGAGTGGGACCCAAGATGAGAGAGGTCAACCTGAAATTCCATGATGTCAGAAAGAACATGGAGAAGAAAGAGTCACAATCCTGGAGTGGATGGTCTGAAGACTGTCAGAATGCCTTTTTTTTTTTTTTTTGGTGATTCTGTATACGGACAAGGAGAATTCACTGGAGATGACATCTGTATGCCTCACATTTTCAAGGGAAAATTATGAAAACGCATATAGACCCACAGCCATAGTTTAATTATGTTTGAAATATATTCAGAACTACTCCAGTCAGTAAATTGCATATTTTCACATTTAGCTTCTCAATTTTCTCTTCGGAACCTCCCATTCTTGAAATCCCAACACAAATCACATCTCTTGCCTAAGGACCATAAACTACCTCACTATCAAAGGCTACAGTTCATTCATTCATTTGATTCATTCAAAGCAACCTAATCTTGAGTGATGTCTTAGGCGCTCTTCTAGGGACTGGTGACACGGTGAACAAAATAGGTAAAAATCTCACTTTCATGGAGCCTCTCTGGTATTTAGGGGAAAATCTTTCCTTATCAACATGAAAATACTTTTTATGGATGTTGCTTAGAATTTCAGTTTTTTTTTTTTTTCTTGACAGTATCTCAGGTGATCATCTTTGAGGTGGTTCTCCTGAAAATATTTTTTGGGGGTACTGACTCGACTTTCTGAGTCAGACACTTTCCTAAAGACAGGGGTCAAAGGAAAAGTGACAACTGTCACTCTTGCAGTAAGAACAGGGATCACAATGCTTGAAACAGATATGCTGCTCAGCTGTCAGAAAGTCCACAAGGCTCCAAATGTGTGTGGCCAACTAACGGAACCTGTAACTCAGAGGTTATCATCCTGAGAGCAATGGGAAATCCCTCTAGTTAAGGACTCTCCTTGACGGAAGCTTGACAATGGCCTTGATTTACTTACTATGATGTTTAGGTAATTATACACATTAAGAAAAGTGCACAAGGCACTTACATTTCCATGATACCATCAAAGATATTGTTGTTTTATTAAAATGTTACATCTAGAGTTGTAACGTATAGAGTAGTTAAGTCAATCACTATGAGGTACAGGTGAGACTATTGTAACAGCCATACTTCCATAAAAAAGAAAATTTTTTTGTGGTTTCTGATCTAGGAATCAGCCAGTGAATAATTCTATATCAGTGTCCAGTTACCGGGCTAAACATGTAATCTATTTATATTTCTGAGGGTAAGCTGAATTGTGATCACTGAGCCAGCTGTATTCTAGTAACTACTCATTTACCCAACATAACAGATATAAGAAGGTAAAAGGCTTCTAAGGAGACTGGTTACTTATATTTTGAACCACATTTTGGCAGGTATAACTTGCAACTTGTGCTTAGTGGTAAGATTTCTGATATTTACTTTCTCCTTCCTTTGGCAAGTCAAGTTAGTTAAAAAGTAATTAGAGTAGAGTCCATTGTTTTTCTTAAATGCTTACAGAGATATAGAACTCTCAAGTTTCTTTACTAGACAGGATTAGATCACATTAGTGATAAAGATCAGAATGATTTACATTGCTAAAACGAGAACTTCCTGTCAGTTTGGAGAAAGCTCATTTTTATAACCAACATATTGGCTGGGCTAGAGATTAATGAGTGCTATGGGTGGGGTGATGAATGTGATATATTCAATGACCTGTGGAATTTGTTCTGTAATTTCCCCACTCCTCTGGTCAGCAGAGCGTCTTCTTCAGTACCCAGCACTGCCCATAACGGCATTCAGAAAATCACTCTCCAAAAATGGTTATTTGTTTTGCCTTTTTTATAATTTTTTAAAACATTTGATTTATTTACATGTCAGAGAGAGAGAATGAGAGCACAAGCAGGGGGAGCAGGAGAGGGAAGGGGAGAAGCAAGCTTCCTGCTTGGTGGGATTGCACAAGGGCTGAAGAAGACAGAATGGGAAGGGGACAAGGAGAATAGTGGGTTTCAGATTCTTGGGAACAGAGCCCACATCTATTTCTATGTTTATCTCACTGCTATAAACCCAGGTCACAGCAGAGTGCCTGCAGCAGAGTCATGGAAGTGCTCCAGAACTGATAACTATTGCTATTTATACTACTAACATTCCTCCACAAAGGGCCAAGTGTCATAGCTTCTCCCAGTTCCCCACACTGAACGCAATGAAGAATCAAACTATCGGGTGAAGGATGGCGAGGGGCATTTAACAGGACCCAGATCACAGGAGCCATATTGTATTGCAGGACCAGGGGTCTTACCAGTGACTAGGTATTCACTCCTCTTGAGAGGCTAGCTCCTTGGATCTCCCTCTTCAATCCTCTGAACCCATGTCTGGCATCAGAAACAAAAGTAAACATAACGTATCGCCCTTGTTTATTTTTTACTATTATTTGTTACAGAGGAAGAGAGAGATCACAAGCAAGGGGAGCTGCAGGCAGAGGGAAGGCAGGCCCCCCACTAGAGCCTGGTATGGGATCCAATCCCAGGACCCTGGGATCATGACCTGAACCAAAGGTAGATGCTTAACTGAGTAAGCTACCCAGGCGTCCCTTATTGTCCTTCTTTAAAATTTAATGTATTCTCTCTCCCTCTCTCTTTGTCCCCACTCTGTCACTCATACTCACACAATCACAGAGTCACAGACAATAGCAAGGCATTTCCCATTCTAATTCGCTAAGGCACTATGAGCTTAAGCTCAATAGAATCGCTTTGCCAGCTGCTGCTCTACCATGCCCTGATCCCTTCTCTATCCCCAAGCTCGATCTGTAACTCAAGTGTCATGGTGGTGGCTCTTTCTGCCCTCCCTCCACAAGGCTGTCATCAGCACACTCTTCCCCGTGGCTCCACTCCCCAGCACTGGCTGCCTTTGGTCTACGGGTATGCCCTCTCCTAGAGCTTTTCCACTCTCCCTGAGGGGAAGACAACCCTTACTTCTCCCCGGTGGCTGTCACGTGTCCACTATATATTGTGACGATCAGCCCGATTAAGAGATTGGGAACTAAAAGACTGGCTTCTGCTTATGGATCAAACTAACTCTGGGGCTTGGGACACATGACAGCAGCACATGGTGGTAGAACTGAGATGGTTAGGGAGTTAATCTGCATTTTCACATCTGGTCAGCAGCAGAACAAAGAAGACACCCCAGATCTCCTATCTCCCAGAACAGTACTCTTCAAGTAACTTACAGCACCATCCTTCTCCAGCTTTGGAAGTGGCACTTTTCCAACCCCAAAGTCTTGATTCTAGGCAGCACTCCGAGAGATACTCCCTCCAGAATCACCCCTGGCTGGAAGTAGTGGTTGGCCAAGGCCTCCCAAATATCTTCCCTTCAGAGTTGCACTTGCATCAAACTCAAAACTGTGGCACGTACAGGACTTTCCTGTCGGCCTCTAGCTCTAATGACCTATTGGACTTCAGAGGTGCTCTTTTATACCCACTTACCTTATAACATCAACGTGTGACTCCTCTAGAATTCTCTCCATGGCTTTTCTCCTGTACTAATTGTTATGGACTGAATTGTGTCCCCACAAAAGTCATATGAAGAATTCCTAATCTCCAGTGTGACTGCATCTGGAGATAGGGCCTACCTAGAAGGAGGTACTGAAGGCTTGGTGAGGTCACAGGAGTCCTAATCTGCTAGGACTGGTGTCCTCATAAGGGTGAAACACATGAAAGCACTCCCCCTACCTCCCCTCTGGGGGCCCACAGAGAAGAGGTCATCAGAGGGCACAGTTGAAAAGGTAGTGATCTATAGAACAACAAGAAAAAGCTCACTGGAGACCAACCTTGCTGGCACCTTGATCTGGAACTTCTGGCCTCCAGATCTCTGCAAAAATACATTTCTGACATTAAAGCTCTCCAGCCTGTGTTTGTCTGTCCCCGACGGCCTGGCTCCAAAGCCTCAGAGATTGGGGACAGTGAGGAACACCATAGGACTCATCCTGCCACCCTGAAAGGAACCATGCCATTTGGAACTCCAGAAAGGATTCAGAGGAACTGAAATCTGCATTCCTACCTCTGGACAGCCCCATATTCAGCAGGCCCCTGGATGCAAACCTGGAGCTTGACACTCAACCTGAACAAATCCCTCGACTGCCCCCTCCCCCAGAAAGATGGACAGAGTGCTGGCAGATCGGGCCTGCCATGTTGTGGTCCCTAACCATAACCTTTGGTTTGCTTTTCAAGATTCTGACCCCAAAGGCCTTGCAGTAGGTGCCCTACAATATGGGGACACATGGGCAATCCCAGAGGACTCAGCCTGCTGCCCAGAAGGAAACTGTGCCATTTGGAACTCCGGAAAGGATTCAGAGGAGCAGAAATCTGCATGCCTAGCTGAGGACACACCCACACAGAGCTGACTCCTGGACACAAAGCCAGAGCCAGACACTCACCCTCACCTCCACTGTCAACTCAGCCACCCAGACAGCTCTCCATGGGGTCTTCAGATCAGCCCTGCCAAGTCCCTGGTTCCTAACACTAACCCTTGGATGGTTTCTGTAATGATCTCCTCATTTCAGGTTATGTGGTGGTTCTGCAGGACATTGTCCTGGTGTGGGATCAAACACACTGAAGCATCCCGTGTGAAGTGGCAAACGTGGTAAAGAAATGACGGCTGGGGAATCTGAGTGTGGAGACAGCACGTATTTGTGCTGCTATAACAAGCTGACTGCACTTTGAAATCACCACAGAGGAAATGAATCTTCCAAACAACCATGTTAGCACGACGACACGGAAGCAGAGAGAACATCAGACTTTGGGATGGAGTCCAAGCCCTCCCAGATCCAGGTCACCCAACATGGAGAGGACACATGTTAGCAAGAGACTCGTGGGAGAATTAAATCATGGGCCCCTGTATCTCAGGTGCAGTAGAAGCAGTGGATTTGGAATTTCAGTTTTTCCACAACGTTCCACCACAAGCTGGTTAGAACTGTGCAAAAGCAGGAAGGGAAGCCCCAGTAAAGTGGACTGGGGATGCCAGAAGGGGAGGCTGGAAGGGGGCGCCTGCTGCTCAGTGCCCATTACAGACTCCACATTGCAATTCCCCACAGGAGAGACTCACCAATTCCAGGCCCCACACGGGAAGCTGGAGGTTCATCTCCTGACTTTTTGTAGGATCTTTGCAGCTCAGCTGGTGAGAATTCTCCATCACCCTGCCTTTCTCCAAGGGACATTCCTTCAAGCACCCTTCCCAACTACTTCCTCCTCCATGAAATAATGTTCCTCTCCTTTGTTTCTCGCACTTGCCTGT
The DNA here is from genome assembly GCF_964662115.1 of Mustela nivalis. Classification (NCBI taxonomy): domain Eukaryota; kingdom Metazoa; phylum Chordata; class Mammalia; order Carnivora; family Mustelidae; genus Mustela; species Mustela nivalis. Next base: position 7,152 of record NW_028136262.1, on the reverse strand, counting down.
GATGGGACCTTAGCTTGCTCAGCCCAGACTGCCATTCTCTGCTCTTCCCAATTTAACCCATGCTGCTGGTCAAATAACTGGCAGATTGAGTTTAAGGCCAATTGAACTAATAAATTCAAAAACTTGCAAGGAACAAAATCAATATGCACAAATTAGTGGCACTCCTACGTGCTCAGAAGGAACCATCAAAAAGAGACTGCGGAGAACGATCTCATTTACACCTGCATCCAAGACAGCAAGATACCCGGGAGGCCCCTGAACCAAGAAGGTGACAGACCTGTCATCTGACAGCCCCGCAACAATGACGACAGACAGGGAGGGGTACACACGGAGATGGGGAGGCACTGTGCTCAGGGTAGAACCCACACTGGGAAAATACCTACTCTCCCCAAAACCGTCTACAGAGTCCTCACTCTGGCTCCCGAATTTCCGGACTCGGCGCAAGCCTGGAGTGGGTGTGGACAGGGGAAGGACCCCGCAGGGCTGAGGTGGGGAGAGCACAAGCACCTAAGCAGGCGGACACTCCCTGACTGCAGACCATCTGAGGAGCCCCAGGAACCGAATCCGCGAGCACACAAACACAGATGAGGAACTAGGAGCACCCGAGTCCAGAAAGGGGGGACCCCACAGCCCCGTGCACAGCACAGCAGGAGGCCACGTCTCCTCACACAAAACGACGGAAGCCCCAGTGTCTACATAGGGCTCCCTTTCTCTGTGGGGTCCTGAGACCACGAACCCCTTGACAGTCCACTCAGGCGGCTTCTCCTCAGCTCCTCCAGCATCTGGTCCTTAGGAGGTTGGACTGCTGCCAGTGTGGGCGCGTCCTCCACAACGGGTCCGGTCAGTGTGGATGCAGAGCCACACCCTCCTCAGCTTGTCCTGTCAGGGTGGGAGGCGCCCCACATTCTCCAGAAGTCTCCACAGTGGGTCCTGAAGAGGCGGGGCTCTGGTCCCAGCTGTGGCTGTGCAGCCTGGGCTCAGGGCGGGAGCTGGGGTCTGGCGCCCTCTGCAGGCGGTGCAAGGCAGTGCAGGACTGTGGGAGCTCACCCTTCAGTGGAAGGTCCTGCTCCCTCCCCGGGTCCAGCTGATGCCATTTCATTCCGGAAATTCAAGCTGCATGGAGCCCAATACCCCCCAACTTCCCCCCAAATAGCTAAGGAACAATGAATTGGAAACAATGTGGAATTACAACAGTCCTTGACCCAAACAGTGTCACTGAACATGGCCCTGATGCAGACCCACACTCTGACCTCAACTTGGTCTCAAGCCTGGACCCTACCCTAATCCAAGACCCTAACCCTAGCCCCCAACCCAAACAATGTTCACAAGAATCAAGAGGTAGAAACTGCAAATATCCATCAATGGCAAGTGCATATGCAAAGTGTGGTGAAGGGTTTGAATTTGGGTTCAGGTTCAGGTTTTAGTCAGAGTTCTAGATCAGGCTTTGGGTTTAGTGTTAGGGTGAGGGTTTAGAGTGAAGGACAAGGGAACAGAGTTATAGTTTAGGGCTTTAAGTTTATGATTTAGGCTTTAAGACTCAGGGCTTATGGGATAAAGTTCAAGGTCAAATTTGGGGTTTGACTTCATGCTGAGATTTGGGTTCAGGTTTCATGACTTGGAGGTCTGGTTTAGGGTTTGGGTTCGTGGTTCAGGGCTTGGATCCAGGGCTCAGGTACAGGCTTTGGGTTCCATTCCAGGTTTGGGATTCAGGGTTCTAGTTTGGGCTTTAAGGTCAGCTTAGGTTTCAGCGTTGGTAGGGTTTAAGGTTAGGTTTAGGGATGACACATTTTTTTCAGTTGTCATCATGGACAAAATAATTCTATCTGAAGTTTCTAAGTCAGAAATGTATTTCATCTGGGGGCGCCTGGGTGGCACCGTGTGTTAAGCCTCTGCCTTGGGCTCAGGTCATGATCTCAGGGTCCTGGGATCGAGCCCTTCATCAGGCTCTCTGCTTTACGGGGAGCCTGCTTCCCCATCTTTCTCTCTGCCTGCCTCTCTGCCTACTTGTGATCTCTGTCTGTCAAATAAATAGAATTAGTAAAAGCTATTATATGATCTTTTACAAACCATTTCCTATCTTTGCATTCTCATGTGCCAAGACAGACAGGGGTTATTTAAAACCCTGAAGAGAGTGCTCTTGCTTTTAAATTGCCTGTAACCTTCATGTAATAGATTTATGATTGATAATAGATTTAGTTAAAATATAACTATTTAAAATATTTACTCTCAGTAAACGATTTCAACCTATGCTCATTTAAGTAACTTGGTGCATAATCCCTTTTCTATTAAACCATAGTGCAAGGACCAATGCCCCGTTCCCGAGAGAACCCCAAGCTATTTTTCTAGAATGGCTGTATGCTATATATGGCGTCCTGTTTTCACTCCCTTTGTGGAGCACCTACCCTGGAGGTCATGTAATAACCAATGACCAAAAAAACAAACCAAAAACCCAAACATCCAGGTTGAAGTGCCATCCCTGCCTGGAGTGGAGGAGACTGCTCAGACAGATCCCAGGCAGGCATCTCAGCCCAGGCCTGTGCTGGGGAAGCTGGTTCCTGGCTTTGGGCGCAAACTGGAAGCCAGCAAACTGACCCAAGAGTGCAGCCGGCGTTTAGGACTGATGATCTTTTGGCAGCCAGGCTGCGCGTGGACACCCGCTCAGGGAGCCAGGCTAGGCGGCTGCCCAGCGCAGGCGCTGGCAATGCAGCAGCATGCCAGGGCTTAGCCCCGCACCCCAGCATGGGCTCCGGCCTCTGAAGTGAGGGGGCGGGGCCAGCGCAGAGAAGGGTCATTGCTAATTTCCAAAGCTGGAAGTGAGCTCTCAGAGGACTCAGGAGGGGGGGGGGGCGGGGGCGAGGGCGGGTCGGCGGCGGCCGGGAGAAGGGGCTTTGCTAATTGCCCAGCCGGGAAGGAGGGGCGCACAGCGCCAGGGTGCTGTACTGCAGCCCATTCGGGACTGCAGGACCCACCATACTCGCTGCCCCTGCACTCTCATGCTCCAGCCTAGCCCGTGAGGCCACGGTGTCCTGTTCCCGTTCCCGCTGCCTGCTGCCCCTCCCCGCCCAATGGCTTCACTGGAGGACCCTCTGCTCACAGGTAAAGTGACACCACGACGCGCCCTCACCTGAAGCAGAAAACGCGGTCCAGGAGCTGGGCGTGGGATGGTCGGGCCCCAGCCTCCCGCCAACCCCAGGGCACCAGGACCACCCCAGACGCTGTGCCACACCCTGTCCGCAGGGGGTCAGGCCGGGACAGCGCCACAAGAGGTACCCCCCCCCCGCCAGAGGGCAGGCTAGCCCCCATAGTTCAGCACCCCCATGCGCTTTTCAGAGCCTCCTGCCATTCCCAGGGCACCCAGAACCCAGAGAGTGAGGCCTTGGGTGCTTTCTAGTGACAGATTCAAGGCAATTTTTCGACTTTGGGACTCAGAGTTAACATAGTTTTCATTTGTGATTATTATTTTTTGTGGGTGCCATAGCTTTTCTTTTGACCTATGGTTGTTTTCACTCCCGGTTCTGAAGAAGCCCCTAAATCCTAACCTTTGAGGACTCCGAAAGCTCTCAGAGCAGCAGTGCTGGGGGACAGTGTGGACACATGGTTTGGTTTCTCCTCTGGCCTGCTTCTGTGGCAGCCCCGCTCTGTCCTCCTCAGACTTCAGAGCAATATCTGAACAAGTGGAGAAGCGACCAGGGGGTCAGGAAGGTGGCCACCGAAGAGTGACTTCTCTGGAGGGTGGCTGAGCAAGCAAGTGAGCATGTTAGTCCAGCTCTGCCTGCATTCAGTATAGAGCTGAACAGGGGCCAGGGAAGGGGAGGAGGAGCAGAGAGCAGGGACAAAGGGACCAAAGAGGAGATTCAGATGAAGGGAAGTAATGGGGAGGAAAGAGAAGAAACTCTAGAAGACAGGTATGTAGAAAGGAAAAGGGATGAAGTGGGCATTGGGAAAGGGCACCACCAGGGAAGGAGAGAGGGGAAGGAAAGAGGGAGGAAGAGAGGAAAGGGGAAATGGAGAAGGGAGGAGTCAGCATGCCAGGGCTCCCCATGCATCTGAAGAAGAGGTGGCTGGTCCAGCTTGTCAAACAGGGTGCTCACTCTTTGGCCCCAGTTTCTGCTCCCAGTGCTACTGGGCTTTGCAAGGAAGGCAGGCTGTCCCTTGGGACCTACTGGAGCCCACTGGAGCCCACAGGAGGGTGGGAGAAATAAGATGCCACCGGGTCCTGTCCTGAGCTTCTCCCAGCCACCAGCCTCACCACATGGTGCAAGAGGGACCCCAGAACAAAGGAAGGATACAGGCTAGCATGTCTGCTGGTGGCCCTGGGCACTTAGCTCATTGCAGTGAACCACACGGCCTCCTCAACCCACGCTTTTAAAGCCTCCTTTTTCGTTTGTGGCTTTCATGTCTGTAGGAACATGAGCCAGATCTAACTCATCTCCGACAGACAATTCTGGCTCACTCTGTGTCAGATTTTTATGAGTGGCTGTGATAGAGTAAGATAGCAATGCTCGAACAAACGGACTGTTTCCTCCCACTTGACCTCAACAGTCTTATACATTTTCTTAGCGAAAACATCTTGTCTCCTACAATTAAGCTCATAACGTGGTCTAGTAGTATACATGCGCCTTCCTTAGATGCGAAGCGATACAGAAGTCCTTTTTTTTTTTTTTAAATTTTACAAGGTAAAGTCAGTGAACACATCCAACTTGACCAATACGTCTCTAAAATGTCAATCCAGGCAAAGCTTTTTCTGCCTACAGTTTGGAGCCTACGTGGTGACATTTTTAAAAAGCTTTCAGTCCCTCAGTGAGGCTCTTAGAAGCTAGCCAGGGCTTACTACGTGCCAGGCACTGTGTCAGGTGTTGGAGCTAAAGGGAAGGAGAGCTTGGAGGCTGGCTGGGGAGGGACATCCATGACACAAGCACAGCTAGAAACGGAGGCCAGTGCTAGAAAAGAGAGAGCAGGCTGCATGGAGAGTGTGTACCATGGGGCTTGTGAGCTCACGAATAAGTGGGAGTAACTGGAGTGGGGAGATGGGGGAGAGAAGAGGGCCTTCCCATCAATGGGAATCACCTGTGCTTGGAGGCAGGTGGCATGAGAGGTCTCCACAGGAAGAAGGAGGCAGTGTGGTTGAAGGGCAGAGAGATGGGGCAGAACAGGCATCAGTCAGTTGGAGGGGTATGAATAGACTGATGGGAGGATTATGGGTGCCTTTGGAGGACTGAGAATTTGTTAGAAGATCAGTGCAGATTTCTATGGAGACAAATGCCAGGAACTGATAGGTCTTTGAAAGGTCACTCTGGCTGCCTTTTGGCAAAGGGGTTGGTAAAAGGCACTTGCAGGTGTGAACACACCAGGTGGGAGGTGAGTGCAGGAAATCAGGTGAGGGAGCATGGGAACTTGGTCCCGGGGTATATAAGGGAGAATAGCCTTTAAGGAGTTCCACAAATTGGCACCAGCTGTGGCTTCATTACAGAGCTGGAAGGGGGAGGTGGGTGTGTCCTGGAGGTTACAGAAATTACATGAGAAAGGGAAGTCTTTTTAGATCTCTTTTTCAACTAGAGGAACTCTCACCTTATTGATAGAATTCCAGAGTGGGAACCAATGATATGAGGACATCTTTGAAATGTCTGAATATGTTCTTCGACATCTTTGCAAGTGACGAGGAGACCTTGACCTTAGGAGGCCTTGGCCCTCTTTGTAGCCAGAAAGATTTCACCTACAGATTTGGGTTCTCCCTTTTAAAGTCAAGGAGTCAGTCCTTCCAAAGGACACCTCCTATCATTTTACCCTCTCATCATACCTCACGTGCTGGCATCTCCAAGACCCTCTGTTCCAGGTTGAGAGTATCCACTTTGGCCGGGCTGGTCTTGCCAAGAACACCACCACAGGAAATCTAGAGCCTGTAGTGCTATTAATAACATCATCTAAGACTGTGTTTGCTGCCTTCTTGGCCTCTTCCCACCATGACTCACTGAAGCTTTTAACACATTGTATCCATTAAGCTATAGTTCCCAAAGCTCATCTTCTCTAGTGCCATTAGTTTTTAGGGGACCAGGCAAACCTTAAACTTGTCCCCCCTAATTGGATCCCTGTGCCCCCACAATCTATTTGAAAGCCTTTCACCATGATTCTTGAATGAGATCTGAGACCACTGCTGGTACCTAACACTTCTTGGCACCTTGTCTGTTAGGTTCTTGGAAGAGGAGATGGCTATGGAGGTGAGTGGGAATGGGAGTGGGAGGATTTCTCCCTTCACTTCGCTTTTTGTGTTTTCAAATAATGGGTTTTGAGGGGGCGGGAAAGTTTAACCAGACCATTTATTTTCCATCTCCCATCGATAAAAAGTTTACCACTCCCCACTGGAAGAATTTATATCTTTCCTTTGAATCTACAGGAAAATCTCCCAAACCCAGACCACCACCATGTGGATTCAGCCATCTTCTGATTCACCTCCAGATTGTCTCCTCCTAACTGCTCAAGCCACAGGTTAAGGGCGAAATGTTCAATGCCCAAGCAATTAAGTGGGGAACACGTTTATCTAAGCAATTGCATGCAGCTCTCTATCTGCATACAGGGGGTCTCTCCCAAGCATTTCCAACCTCAGCAAAAGAAGACAAAGCCCCAGCAGTCTGGGGTATATATCATTCATTCATTCCTGTGTTCAACACTCATGGCGGATCCCCAGCAAGACAGTGGGAGAGCAAGGACTGGAGAAATCCTGGAAGCTGAAGTCTGAGGAGGATTTCAAATTCAAGTCAGAGATGAAAGAAACATCTGGACTTGGTCCTCAGGTACATGCAGTATTCTGAACTGAGGCTAGAACCAGAGACCATTCTAATGAAAGGCCTCTACAGGTGGGCTCCAACTCAGTTTCGTGTATATTCATTCATGAAATAGCTCTTTGGGTCAACATGCAGAAGAAAACCATTTCAGAAAACTGACAATGAGGAGAGGAAAGGGAAGCCAGAAGGCTTGTGAATGGGGAGAGAGGAGGACCCAGGGCAGGAAACCAAGAATCCCTCCCTGCCCTCCTTGCTGCCAGGGAGGTCTGAGGGAGTAGTTTCCACCTGGGATCCCAAGTCCAGAACAAAAGCAGCGGGGCCACGGCGGGGGAGGGAAGGGGGTCCTCAGCACGGGCGCATGGGGCTGCGGAAA